>NC_092872.1:621868996-622474996 GCF_028372415.1 Notamacropus eugenii
GAGTTTCTCTTTCTCTTTTGTCTACACCCTGCTACCCCCATCAAAGGAAGGAAAATGGGAGGTAGAAAAAAAATTAAATATCATTACATTTAATTTTTAAAAAAGCATTTTGGTCCTCTCTGACAGCAACCAACAACCCATGGCAACAGCCAACCAATTTACCAGCTGTATAGTTTTGAGCAAGTCAATTAACCTCTTCAGGCCTTGGTTTCCTCAAGGTGACTTTCAAGGCCTCTTCCAGATCTAAATATATGATCCTATGAGCATACGTTATGGAATATTAATTAGTGAAGGAATCTTAAAGAGCATCTCTTCCAATCCTCTCAATCTAGAGATGAGGAAACTACAAGGGACTTTTCCAAGATCACACAGATAGTATCTCCATTTCAGGTTTTCTGGCTCCTAATAGTCCTAATGAAGCCATCTTGGGAAGTTTCTTCATGTCCCAAGAATCTGAACAGTAACTATGTACCCCACCTTCCTCAAAGTCATTTATTTAGAGTGCTTCTACTGTAGTTATCTATTTTTTTTTTATCTTAAGTTGAGAAGCTTGTGATAGGTCATGTGAGTCCATGATATAAACTTTAACTATGAATTCTGAATAATCTTCCAATGAACTGCATTTTCTTCCATAGTCAGAGATGCATCTTACAAAAAGCATCAAGCTAAGTCTGTCTGGATAACTCTAAGTGATTAGAGCCCAAGAGCATGAATTTGATTCCACTATACGCTGGTTAACTTAACACACAGAGAAAGTATCCCTTGGCCCCCATATTATATATGGTCTCCATTCTGAAAATATTCATAAGGCCAAAGATCATGAGTAATTTGGCTTGGTGTAATCCAGGCCCAGGAAAGGTATTTTAGCATGTGGTGAAAAAAGCACAAATGTCAAAAGACTCTCAGATTTTGGTCTTCACTTAATCACTTACTTGGCAGCATGACCTTAGGCAAGTAATTTCTTTTCACTTCTCTGAGCCTCAGTTTTCTCATCTGCAAAATGAGAATACAGGCTATGTGTGATAGTGGATAAAATTCTGGACTTGCGATCAGGATGACCTGAGTTCAAATTCCCTGTCTTATACTTACTAACCATGGGATCCTGGGCAAGTCACTTAACATTGTGTGTGCCTCACATAGGCAGCTGCTGAGGAGGGAGTTCCCACACCAGGTGTATCCTATGCTAAAATCACATATTCCTATAAAATAGGGATAATGATACTTATACTAACCTTCTTGTTTGTAGGTATGTGTTTTCAAGGCCAGTATTTTAGCACTATAAAAATATGAACTATTATTAAAAGCTGCTCAGAGCAAATGTCCGAGGTTAGAAGTAGCATTTTTATATGTGAATAGCATGCTTTCATTATGGTTTATCACTCTGTTATTCTGATTGTGATCCTCCTATTTCTCACCTACCTTTTATTTCAAGGAGTTCTCATCATTCTCAACTATTCTACTTTCCCAACCCCTTCACACTGTAAGAATAAGTGGCCATGGTCTGCTATTCCCAGGAAAGATGTGATGGAGGATGGGTCAGGCATGCCCCAGTTCAGACACACTTCTTTCTCTGTTGGGTTCTCCTCCATGATCATTTAGCCAATTTCAGGTCAACTCACCTATATCCTCCTGCCACTGGAAGGGAGGGGCAGAACCTGATGAGCAACTTGAACTCTATGAATACTAGTGAAACTCATTATGAGTCACTAGACAGGTAATTTGCTCAGGAATTCCTCCTTCATCACTCCTAATTTATATGACAACTCCACAAGACTGTCAAATTATATTAAATTGAAGTTTAGCATTTGTTTGGAGAATTTGGCCGACCTGTCTTAGTGTTAAGGGTGGGGATCATCAGGAATTCTCATGGAATCAATCACCCCCACTCCAATTGGTGTGGGTTCATAAAGTCTGGGCCTCAATGAATCAAAGGTGTGAACTAGGTGCAGTTCACAGAATCCAGTCTACTGATTTCACTATTATTTGAAGAAAGCTCTAGGAATATTCTTCTTTCTACAATGATAGATCTTAGAAACAATCTTAAAGAAATACTAGGTAATAACCTTATCAAAAAATCTAACAGCCCATATGCATCACCCACAGTGGTGCTACCAAAGAATGGAGAGTCACTTTGAATAAAAATTCCAAAGTGTATTCCAGTACACCATGCCACAAACTCAGGTTACCACTGTAGTTATTTTAATGGGTTGACAAGTCCAGGTGATCACTACCCTTAATAATTAAAAAGCAACAAGTTAAATGCTTGCTTGGTAATAAATAATGTTGTGGCTTTAATCTGATAGTGAGTCTGAGATAACAGAATCAGCAATAATTCCGGGTTTACTTGGAGGTCAAACTTCAAGTCATCTCAGCCCTGAAGCCCTTAACCTGAATGGGCCTCTGGACCTCATAGAGCCTCTGCACTTCCTCCAGGAGTCCTCGGTGCTTCATAGACTCTTATTTTGAAAGGCAATTCTTAACTAGATCAGTCTTTGGGAGGGACCTCTGGGACCATGTAGTCCAATAGGTCTTAACCTTTTTTTATTTCATGATCTGGCGAAGTCTCTAGACTTTCTTCTCAGAAAAAAAAATTTTTTTAGGGAATAAAGTTAAGTACATAGAATTATGAAAGAAACTAATTAAACTACAGTAATGAAAATAGATTCAAGGACCTGAGGTTAAGAACCCCTGATCTAATCCAAACTTCTCATTCTCAGGAAATTGAGGACTAGCCTAGGACAGAGAGGTAAATCGCCCAAGCCCACAGCAAGTCAATGAGAAGTCTAGTATTACAACCAAGTCTTCCCATAGAAGCTCTTAATGGCCTTTCCCTACCTCTGGGCTAGATTGGAAACAAGAAACTAGAAGGGAGGAGGGGTCAGGAAGCAGGGGGAAGTCGGCAATGACTATACAACCGGTAATTAGCAGTCTGACATTGAGAATGGAGAAGGGGAGAATCCTAGGGCTGATGCAGAAATGTATTGCTGGAAAGTAAAATCCTGGATATATCCAATGATGTCCCTGACTCACCCAGAGATAGGCATTCCGTGCTTTAAGAAGACGAAAAAGTAGCTGATACGTTTAAGAAAGAGTTCCATTCAAAATAAAACAAAACAACTTTGGTGCTGCAGCTTTGTGGAAAATCTATTTCTCTGCAATACCTCAGTCAGTCCTTGACAATGCCGGGTAAATGAGACAGTGCTATATACTGATCCCAAGTCCCTAACCCTGTGAGACAGTCATTTTGTCTGTAAGGACCAACTTTCTTTAGACTGCTGTGTTCCCTGTCCTCATCATACCTGTTAGTTTTTAGCTGTGATGTGGAAAACAGGGTTCTGTTTCAACCACCACATTTGATTTTTGCCCAAGGCTTCCCCAAATCCCAGTTTCTCTGCTGCTGGGACAGTTTTAAGAGTGTGCTGGAGCCAGCTCAACCTGGTTCTCCAGAGAGGGTTAATTTTCTGTGCCAGCATTTATACCTCTGAAATCAACAAACTCCACAAATCAGGAGTTTATTTATTTGCCTCACTGATTGCCTGCACTTAAGAAAGTGATGGGAAAAATGTAAGCAATACAGATTGAACTTAACCGTGTACAATGCTTTTTCTGGGAGTCGGTGGTTAGAGAACTTGGCCTTTTGTTGGGAATTCTCCGCTCCCTCCAGCTGAGTTACTTAGCGATCAAAACTTCAACCCATCCTTCAAGGTCTAGCCAAGGTGCTACCTCATCTCTGAAGAGCTGCAACCTAGGAATCTTCTGTATCTCCAGCTCATTGATTACTCCCCTGCCTAATTTCCCATAATAGTTATTACAGTAAGTATTCTCTTTAATAGTCATTTTCATATTCTATCTTATCTACCTTGAACTTTCCCCCAAAGGAAATTAGCCTACTATTTCTTTTGTATCCCTCTCAATGGACCAACCGCAGGGTTGGACCAGGAGAAAGAACAGGCTTTGAATTCAATAGAATTGAAAGGACCTTCATGAATCTTCTAGTTTTCACTAATCTAACAGAAAACAAACAGCTTTTATTGCTTCAAACAATACATCCTTCATTAGCCTTTCCTTTATTTCCCTTTCTAAGAGCCCTGCATTCTATTTTCAAGAATTTAGCCCTCCCCCACAAACCTCAAAGAATCTTTTTGATGATGGCTGCAATAGCTTTGCTATTTATCTTTTAAAATGGTATCATCAAGCTCTGGGACAGAAAACGTAGAACTTCTTTAAATAACAGCTGCTATAACTAGGAGCCACCCTCCTGTCCAGGCCCTAGACACAAGCACTGAGCTAGAGTGTGCCTTCTTAATCCCCACAAAGAAGCAGAGGTGCCAGTCCTGAAATCGTTCCCCAAAAGCTCAGGGGGTAGTGAGTGTCACAACAGTTCCAAAGAGCTCCTCTCCTCTGAGCCAAGTTGCAAGTTGAAGAGGCACTGAACACAAGGCATCCTTGCCTTAAACTCTCCCCTGCTCAGCCTAGTGGTGTTGTATCTTTCCCTTAACCTTTAACATGTATTTTACCTTCTCATATAATTTTCCTTCAGTCAGTCAATAAACATTAAGCACTTATTAGGTCCTGAGAGCAATATTTTAAATGCAGACTTTGCTCTCAGGGAGTTTACAATCTTATAAAAGGAGATAAGACTTGTAGAAAGATGACCATAATAGCAAGTCAACTGTAATAAGTGTATGAACACAAAGGTCTGTGAGATCAAATGAGAGAAAGAGACCACTTCAGATGTTGTCAGGGATGTAGAAAATCCCGCTGAAGATGATATTGCTACATTGGGTAGGAGCTCGGACTACCCAATGGATGACCTCTGAGTGTCCTACAAACTCCTAAGATTCTATGACTGTACTAAGACCTGTAACTCAGAGCTCTGGTGCTCTGGCCAAATTCAGCTGAAATAGGGTAGAGTGGGGAAGTTATAGGAAATATATTTATTCTCTGGTCAAATGTATTTCAGGAGGGCAACATCCATGAAGAGGTAGCGGGCAGAAAAGGGGTAGTCAAGAGACTGGACCATGGGGCAAGCAAGGGGTGAAATACTCATGGGGAAAGGGAGGCCATCAGGAGAAAGATGGGACTTTTGTTCCACCTTCCAGATGATACTAGCATTCTGAGGCAAAGTCCTAATCACCTTGCCCTGGTAAGGCTTTGATTTTGCCTCACCATGGGCTGAGCAGCCTGGTACACTAAACCATCTGTCTCAAACTTAAAGATGGAACAAAGATACTGTGCCACTCTAATTGTGACACCATCTATTAAAAAATATTCAGTTTTGCCCCATAGTCTATCAAATAAAGTATAAACTGCTGATCCTGACATCAAAAGACCACCCAAAAATTGGACCTGAACTAGGGCCAAACTGATCTACTTTGTATTCCCCATCCTTGACTTGCCTTCTCCTATCTATGACCTCCCCCTAACTCCAAATTCTTATCTATTGAAGTTCCTCCTTTCCTTCCTCCTTTCTTAAATCATCTCATATACCACCTTTTTCAGGAAGTCTTCCTAGATGAAAGATTTCTTCTTTACGTTTCTTGTAACCTTCTCTTGCTTGTCTCCTATGGACTTATCTCCCTCTCCTTTGTACCAGAGTTATTTAGGGACATTCTCCTTCTCTCTTATTAAGTAAGATATCTCTTTGTGAGCAAAGTTTTCACCACATCTATTTTTGTATTCCTGATTTCTAACACACTGTAGGTGCTTAATAAATTCAACTGAAGAAATGTCATGTGAAGCGCCTCGATTGACCAAAGAACTATATTTTTACTTCTTCCTTTTATTTCCTTTTGCACCTTAATTTATAAATGAGATAACATATATAAAGTGCTTTGTAAACCTTAAAGAGCTATCTAAATTCCAGCTAGTTATTATTATCATCATTATTAATATCATTTTTGCTGTCTCCTTGTCTTCTCCAGCTCTCTCATCAATCTGTACCTGTTTTCCATCTCTCCTCTAGCAGTGGAACCACGAATTGGAAGGGCAAAAGAAAAGTGAAACTCCAGACTGCAGGAAGAGAGAGAGAGATGAAAAAAGCACTTTTGCTGGAGTTAGAGGAACTCACAGGCATAAGGGGGCAGAGGAGGTGTGTGGGTGGGTGCAGCTTTGGGCAAAACACCCATAACTGTATGTACTCAGCTATCTTGTCAACCTTTAAAACAGAAGCTTCCTGAAGGGCAGGGGCCAAAGAGAGTTATATATTATGTGTAGCTCCCAAATTGACAGTGACTAAAATAATAATCAAAAACATGCTTTCCTGGGGTCCCTGAATCTCTCCTGGGCTCATAAAAGACATTGATAAGGCTCAAGACTTCTTTTTCCCTTTTCCCTTCTCCAGCCCCTTCCCCAACCAACACATCAATCCTTCCCTCCCCCCCCCATTATTCCCTCATCCCACATCCACAAAAATATTCTTAAAACAAGTCTCCAGTGGCTTCTCTGTGGGTGTGGGAAAGCAGAGAGAGCGAGAGAGAGACTTTGGGAATTGCCCTGGATCCATTCCACCCTGTCCCCAATTTAGCTGACACCTCTGCTCTTGGCTAGTGCCCTTCCTTTTCTTGAAACCCAGGGGACATCACTATTCCTCCCCACCAGTTATTCAGGGCAGACATCAAATTCAAAATGCAGTTGTCAATCTAGGTGGGGTCTCCACTTAAGCCCTGGCTCTGCCTCCCCAGAGACAGGAGCTCTTGGAGAAGTGGCATTAGCTAGATCTCCTTTCCTAAGTGTCATTGACTGAAGACAAGTTCCTGCTTTAAAGAAACTCTGATGGATTCAGGGAAGGTTGCATTTTTTTTCTCCCCCCAAGTGCCCCTTCTCCAGCTCATCCATGTGATTCTATCCCTGGTCCTCTGAGGAACTCCTGATCTTCTTTTCTGCAAATCTCATTACAGCTAGTCCTCTGTTACTCTGGTCACAGGGTCCATTCCTTCAAGAAACGATTAGCTAATGTCTGAGATCTGTTTGGTGAAATTTTACTGTTAGAAAAGAAAAAGGAGAAGAAAGAAAAAAGATAGGAAAAAAAAGAAAAATACCACACATCTAAGAGTTTCCTGTGGTTTTGGACATTTTTAGAACAAGGCTGCTTTTCTCTCTCCCCCCTTCCTTTTCAGGCTGAAGATAGCACTCAAAGACTGCATAATATGCCCAAGTTCATTTCCTTACTTTTCTTTTTCTTTCATATAATCAGCCCCTTTCTGGATCACAGGTCTAAACAGGGTGAGGCAGTTGAATTGTTCTTGGCCCACCCTACTAATGCTATTATCCCCATTTTGCAAAGAAAGAAACTGAGGCTGAGGGGAGGTAAGGTGACTTGCCCATAGTCATGGATCTGAGACTCAGACTCTAGTGCTCTTTTCATTCATGTGTGGAACATAAATGCTTAGGGAGATAGAGTTACCTGCTAGCCAACTCTGGTCCTCTGGTCTTCAAGGAAGGGAACCATTTCAGGAATGAACATTTTAGTCCTTTAATGACACCAAGTGGGATAATATTTGTAAAACGCTTAGCACAGTGTCTGGTACTTAATAAAGTCCTTAATAAATGTCTTCTCTTTTCCTTCCCTCCTTTCCTCCCTCCATCTCTTCCTCCCTTCAAGTCCCAGGGCTTTGTATAGGAGTTTTATATTAATAGGACCCTAAATGATTATGGAGCACAAGACTTGATCCTCCAAGCTTTATTCCAGCTCTGGGATTCTGTGATCCAACAAAAGGCCAAACTCTTTAACCCAACATTGACAGCCACCCACCACCTGATCTGATTCCAGTATCACTCTCTAGAATTATCTCACCCTACTCCCCCTCATATACTGTTCCTGCCAGACTGGACTACTCACTGTTCCCTGAACTTGTACCAACCTTTTTTGTCTCTGTGGGATTTGTTCATGCCAGCTTGTGTAAGTAGAATGATTTCTCCATCCACCATCACCCCCATTTCTGCCTGTTAAAATTCTAGCTCTCCTTCAAAGGATAGCTCCCCATGTTTACCTCCATGAAGCCTTCCTGGCCCCTACTGCATCTCTAATCTAACATACTCCCTCTCCTATTTACTCATTATATTCTATTTTGTATTATAATATCTTTGTATATATCTTATCTCCCTGAGTAGACTATAAGCTCCATGAGGTCAGAGACCTAGTTCACTCATTTTTTTATTCCTTATTGTACCTTACTTACATGATACATTGCAAATTGAAGGCCTATTGTAAATGTTTTTTCAACATACTTGTAATATTGTGATCAGTTCTGGTCACATTTTAAGAAAGGCATTGACAACCTGGGGCACATCTAGAGGAGAAGGGCCAGGACATTATATTATCCAGTAGCCTGGAAATTATGTTATCAGAAGAATGTTTGAATACTATAGGGACATTTAAACCAGAGGAGTGTTTACTGAGGCAAGACGTGATATCTGAAGGGCTGTCCCTTGGAAGCAGAACACTTACTAGTTATATGATCCTGGACAAGTCATTTTCCTCAGTTGTTAAATGGGGATAATAATAGTACTTACCTTGAAGGATTGTTGTGAAAATCAAATGAGATAATACTTGTAAAAGTTGCTTAGCACAGGGCCTGCCACAAAGTAGATATTTTATAAATGTTTCTTCCCTCCTCCATTTGCATGACTAGAGGGAAGATCTAACACAAATGTGTGGAAATTACAAAGAGGGAAGTTAGCCCAATATAAAGCAACAATCCAGGCTGCCTCAAGAAGTAGTGAGGTCCTTGTCACTGGAGATCTTTAGGCGGAGAATGAATGTTGAAGACAATATTTCTTTTTCACGTCTGGATTGTACTAGATGGCATCTAAGGTCCCTTCCTACCCTGCACTTCTATGAATTGGACTGAGTTGAATGGAAAGCTGTAATCTAGAATAAGATTTCTGAATAAACCCAGTACCCTCCCTTTAGTAATACAGAAATCGTGGCCATTTAGGTCTCTAGAAGGGGTCTTTCTCAGGGGCCATTTGACTTCATAAAGGGATCAAGTTACCTGCCTTTCACCCCTCCCTCAACTTCATCTCCCTTGCTTGAACAAGTATATTCTTCTCTCATCACACCCATAGAACAAAGAGCCAGGGGAAAAGATCTCTTAATGAAAGGTACCAGAGTTGAGCTGGCGTGAGAGTCAGGGCCCCACCTCCTGCTCCAATTGAAAGTTCCCAGAGATAACAAAAGGAGGTGGGTTTTGTTTTGTTTTTTGGAAGGAATACAAGGGAAAAGGGATAAGAAAACTCCAATTCTTTGGCCTATTGAAATTTCTGAGTCTATTGCTGACCCTGAGGTACGTCCTTAGAAAAGGGCAGGGAATTTTACACAGAGAACATTCAATGCTGGGCTACTAAATGAATGTCTCTTGTATTAATAAGAGTTATATATGGCACACTGAATGAAGAACACTATCCTCTGCCTTAATCAGGACACACCTAGTAATGCACTTGTTTCTGGGTGTCACGTTTTAGGAAGGATGTTAATAAACCAGACTGTATCCAGAGAAGGGCATCCAGAATAGGGAGGGGGCTAACGAAGTTCAGTTGAAGGAACTAGGTATGTTCATTATGGAGAAGACAGGATTTATTTGTGGAAATGTATAAGTTTATAGCTTTATAGCATAGAAATCATCTAGCCCATATCTTTTATTTTATAGATAAGGAAACTGAGGCTCAGAGAGGTTAGTGACTTGCCAAAGGCCACATCACATCAGAAGCAGTGTTTTAATGCAGGGGGGCTCCAAATTCAGGGCTCTCAGGGCTACAGAGCTTTGGTTTCGGGGAGGCATAGCAGAATTCCAGGCGTGGGGACCAGTGTCAGCAAAATCATAAAGACTGAGCAGTCAGAATGAGAACAGGAGAGGCAGAGGAGGCTGGAAAAGCAGGCAAGAACCAGACTGCAGAGACCCTTGAATGCCATACCAAGGAGTATATAATTTATTCAATAGACACTAAAGAACCATCTTTGAATAGGAGAATGATATGGTCAAAGCAAGATTGGGGAGGTGACCCTGACTGAATTTAAGGGATAAATTAGAGAAGGTAGAAGAGAGGCAGGAAGACAGTTAGGAATCTACCCCAATAGTCCAGATGAGTACCTGAACTAATGGAGTGGTGATAGAAGAGGAAAAGAGGGGATAGATGCAGAAAGTTTTCAGTGGTTGAAAGGCAGCATTGGATGGAGGAAAGAATGCTGGACTTGGGTCAGGAGACATGGGTCTGAATTGTTATTATATTATTAATTATTATTATTGACCAACTCTATGATTTTGAGCAAATTTTTTCACCTCTCTGAAAGTCAGTTTCCTCATTTGTAGAATGAAGATTATGAAGGTACCTTTATTATATACATCTTGGGGTTGTAAGTGATGAAAGTGCTTTTTAAATATTAAAAGTATAGGAATTTGAGTTATTATATAGTAAGCATGCTACAATAGACTTTCATTTCTTTTTTAAAAAAAATATTTTATTGATGCCCTTTTAAACATTGTTTTCATTTCCCATTGACCTCCTCTATTAAAATCCTCTTAATAAGAAAGTACAATTAAGTAAAATGATTCAACATGCTGACCAGGTCTGACAACATATGCCCATTCCATACCTACAGTCCACCATCTCTCTCTGCCAAGAAGAAAGAAGGAAAGAAGGAAGGAATCTAGGCAGTAAACCCCAAGTTAACTGGAAATTGAGAAGAGAGGAGAAGGAGAGGGAGAGGGAAATCATCTTAGCTGCTGTGTTGTTGTGTTTCTCCTTCGTTTTCAAAGAGGACCATGACATTAGGGAAATGATGACATGACTTGCAATTGACTTTGATTTGAGTGAGGGAGGGCTGTGCAAAGTCACCAGCCTCTCTTTCTCCTCCTGAGCCATCTGGATCAAGTGACCAGATATTCATCAGGATGACTAGAGATGGCCCAGGGTACAATGGAAGACCCTGGTCCTTTTAGGCTAAGGCCTTTTCAGTTACTCATTTAAAGTGAGGTAATGCCCAGTCAGGGAATAGGCCTAGCCTCTTTAATAAATGAGTTAAGAGTTGGCCCCTTTAATTAAAAACAAAAAGAAACAAAACAAAAAAAATTAAACTGGGAGGTCAAGAGCTTCAGGGTTGCTGTTCCAAAGAGAAACAGTTACCCTTGGCTAAAATTCATGCTAAATTTCCTCAAAGCCAGGAGGGCCTAAAATATAGCCATTAAGTGGAGCTTGGCCAGGGACCCATTATGGTTGAATGTATGAGTTTCAGAGTGAACTGGGGGGAAGGGAAGGAAGAAAAGAAGGATGGAAGAAAGGAAGGAAGGAAGGAAAGAAGGAAGGAAGGAAGGAAGGAAGGAAGGAAGGAAGGAAGGAAGGAAGGAAGGAAGGAAGGAAGGAAGGATCTCCCAAGAGATTCAAGGACCAAGAGGAAAGAGGACTGTT
Source organism: Notamacropus eugenii (assembly GCF_028372415.1). Classification (NCBI taxonomy): domain Eukaryota; kingdom Metazoa; phylum Chordata; class Mammalia; order Diprotodontia; family Macropodidae; genus Notamacropus; species Notamacropus eugenii. The sequence continues at coordinate 621,880,403 of NC_092872.1, forward strand.
GATCAATGGTTCTCTGAAGTCAAGATTGATGACCTATTGATCAAAGTTCTAATGCTTTTTTTAAAGTTATATTTTTATACATAAAAGACCTTTTCCTTTCTCTTTGATCTTTTGGGTGTAGGTCTACCAGTGACATTGTTAGGCCAAAGAGTATGCACAGTTTAATAAATGTTGGTGCATAATTCCAAATTACTTTCTAGAATCACTGTATCCATTCACAGGGTTACTAATGGTGTCTTTTCTGACAGCTCCTCCAACATTGATCATTTTATTTTGTTGTCAGCTTTGCCACTCTGATGAGTATGGAATGGGTGGAATTTTAGAATTGCTGTAATTGGCACTTCTCTAATTAATAGTGATTTGGTCTTTCAATGGCTTTCAGTGTGGTTTCCTTTAGTTCATAGGATCATAGATTATAGATTTAGAGCTAGAGGGGAATCTCACAGGTCAACTAGTTGACCTTCCTCATTTTACAGATGAAGTCTTCAGAAGTTAAATGATTTGCCCAAGGTCACTCAAGTAGTACTTGTCAGAAGAGGGAACCAGATCCTTTGACTCCAGTTCCAGTTGCTATTCACTCATATCTGACTCTTTGTGACCCCATTTGGCTTACCATTTCCTTCTTCAATTCATTTGGCAGATGAGGAAGCTGAGGCAAATGGGGGTAAGTGGCTTGCCCAAGGTCACATAGCCAATAAGTGTCTGTGGTCAGATTTGAACTCAGGAAGACGAGTCCTCCTGACTCCAGGCCCAGCAGTCTATGAGCCATGACACCACCTAGTTTTCCATAACTCTAGTAGTAATGGCATAAATTACTGCACTAGTTTTGCTTAAGTTGTTCTGCATCAATTTATATAGGTCTTCCCAGATTTCTCTGAATTCTTTACATTGTTCCTTATGACATAATAGTATCACATTACATTCATGTATTGGTTTGTTTACATGTTCTCTACTGAGCACCTACTTGGCTTTTAGTTTTTGGCTATCACAAAAAAGTGTTGCTATACCTTTTGTTCGCATTTCTGAGATTTCCCTTTGCCTTTGATTGAAGGGTATGTATAGCTTAGTGCAATTATCAATATAGTACTTAATTGTTTCTAGAACAATTAAGCCAATTCATAGCTCTACTAACAATGCATAAATATACTATATTGTGTTTGAGATGCTAGCGATGAGGAAGCATCCAGATGGAAGTTGAAAATGTAGAACCGGACTTCGAGAGAGATATTTGGGTAGGATGTCTCAATTTGGGAATTATTTATTTTCTACAGTCAGGCTCTTTTTTGGTTTTCTTGTTAATTTTTTCCGTTTATTTTGTGACTTTTAATTTTTATGTTAAAAGTTGGGCTCTGCTCCTCAGGTGGAGGGGGCACTGCCTTAAGCTTCTTACACCAGGGGTGTGGGGCCTCACTGCTGGTCTGCTTCACCAGAGCTGTGAAATCTCAATGCTGACCTAAGCCAGGGCTCAGGGCCTTGTAACTGGCTTGCTTGGATACCATCTGCACTGCACTCCCCTTTTACCTGAGATAGACCTAATGTCAACCATCTAAGCTGTTTTGTGCTGGAAAACTATTTCACCCCATCCTTCTGTTAATATTGCTGCTCCAGAATTTATTTTGGGGCATTATTTTATAATTGTTTGGAGGTGAATTTGGGAGAGTTCAGGCAAATTTCTGCCTTACTCTGCCGTCTTGACTCCACCCTTCCCAATCTCCTTGCTGTCCAAGGGACTCTCAAAAGTCTTCTCCAGAACCGCAATTTGAAAGCATTAATTGGTGCTCAGTTTTCCCTATAGTCCAACTCTCACAGTTAAATGTTGCTACTGGAAAAAAAAAAAAGCATGATTTAGGTGTTCTGTCAAAGAATGGAAGCCAAAGTGACCATGAGGTAGATATTCTATCAAGACAATAGTAGTAGAGAGAGAAAACTGTTCTGAGTGTGAGGATGATGATGACTATGCCAGCACAGTTCTCAGTCACAAAATATAAAAAGACTCTCCATATAGGAGGGAGAAGAAAAACATTTATTTAAGTACCAGAAAGCCAAATCCCAGAACCAGAAAACAAAATCCATCATGGTGTCCAAGAAGTTAATAAACATGATCATGGCAGAGGGCAAAGCCATTCTCAAACCTCCCTTCCCTCAGCCAGGGCCTTCTCACTGTCAACTGTCACAATGTGTCAATTGGGCCTGTGTCCATTGGTCTGCCTTCCTTCTCCTCTGACCTGACCCTACTCACTCACTTCCACCTGGTTCTGCTCCACCCTTCCTGCTCCATCTCTTCAGCAAGCTCCTCCCACCACATGTGACCCAGGCTTTCAGGCGATCCAAGCAGATCATATGAACCTATTAATTAATGAGAAAGATCTTTCCATTTTAAATTACTATTACAGAGGAACACCTAGGTTCAAATCCTCCATCTGATATATGTATATATTAGCTGTGTGGCCATGGTAGAGTCACTTAACTACTCTTGATTATAAATTTTTGATACTTTTTTAAAGTTTAGTTTAGTTAGTTATTATCTTAGTTATTGTAAATTTTAATCCTATGCCTCTGCTTCTCTGACAGGTTTGTCCCAAAGTAACTTTTCTAACACATCTGCAAAGCCACTCAAGTCTCTTTGGGGAAGCTGTAGCATACACCCAGCTAATAAATCCATTAAAACTAAAAAAAAAAAAAAAAAAAAAAGTTGATGCATTGGTACATGGATTTTCCATGCCAAGAATTCCCTACATAGATAAAATAATGGATCTGGCATCTTTCCCTACCCCCCATGGGGGGAAAACACCAAAAAAACTAGACAGTAAAGAATAAGTCTGAAGCTTAAAGTACAAAACTACATATTAACATTATCTATGCTCTATCGTGTTTTTATTTATTTTGTTAAATATTTCCCAAATATACTTTAATGTGTTTACGGCTGCCCTCTGGAGTGTTATACCATGCAGCCCTTCTGATCCAGTCCAACCCTTACTTTTTTAGTGTACCCATAACTATTTTGTACTATGGATTCCCATAGTACAAAATGCCCACTTGAAGGTCCTGGTGTTTGGTGAAAAGGCCAGAATATTCATGCTCTTCTTTAGAGAGCAGAGGCCCAGTGAGTCCAGTACATCCTCTGGTTCTCCACTGGTTTGGCAGATTTCCTAGACCTCCTGAGTATTCGTATCTATATATACTAATAGAGCTCTGGTCTCAGAGTCAAAAGACTCCAAATTATCATTTTGACTCTTAATAGCTGTAGGAGGATGAGAAAACCACTTCACTATTGCGTGTCCCAGGTTTTGTCAATCTGTAAAATGGGATAATTATGGGAATAACAGATGGATGATTTGAATGCTACACTGGTTCACTTGAACTGTTAAAATACTTTGGAAGCCTCTAGTACCTGTATCTTCAATCAATTAATTAATAAACATTTATTAAGTGCCTACCATGTGCCAATACTGGGCTAAGTACTGGGGACTCAAAAAGAGGCAAAAGATAGCCCCTGTCCTCAAGGAACTTACAATTGATTGCAGAAGACAACATGAAAAATGCATATACTAAGTTATATACAGTTATATACAGGATTAATAGGAAATAATTAACAAAGGGAAGGCACTAGAATTAAGAGTTCATCCTCTATGGACTTACAGGAGGACATGACTAGAAAGTGAAAACCACGAGAAGGCATGAAGAGCAGGCATCTGCAGCATTTGCTGACTTGTCCCCATTGAAGAAAACATGGGAAAAATGAAATCTTGAAGTGTTAACACGAGTACTCCTCACCACAAGGGCTCAGAGGACCCTGTGAACTAGCAGTAGGTCTTCTTGGTGCAACTATACAGAAAGGAGGGTCCACCATGGCATTCTCAAACAACATAAGCAGGACAATAAGTATCAGCCGGTAGCAGGGGACCAAGCTGGGCAGCAAGAGGGTATGAAAAGGGAAGAAAAAGAACATGAAAGTAAACAGCAGGCTAAATAATTTATGATGGACAGGAGCACAGATGCTCATTTCACTTCAGGTGAGGGTGAGAATGCTTCCCCAAGCCAAAGCTCACTGTGCAGCTTGTGCCCGCTCCACAGCTCAATAGCTCCAGAAAATAAACACAGTATTGTTGAAGTCAAGGTCACTGAGCTCGGAGAGTCAGAAAACCACAGGATATTACAGCTGGAAGGAACCTTAGCACATAGAACATGGAATCACAGTTACAAAGGACCTTGGGGATCACCTCCTCCACTCCTCACGTTTTCTTCCCTTCATTCACCAACCATTTAGTTCCTCCCAAGTACAAAACACTGTGCTAGGGTCCCTTTATACAAAAATAGTCCCAACCTTGGAGCTCACATCTGAGGAGAAGAAAAAAGAGACAGATACAAATAGCCAGAGAAGGACTAGAATGTGAGCAGTACAGAAACTGGTTGGGAAGAGCTCTGAGAGTTCCAAAGGAGTGAGAATTTCTGAGTGAGGATTCAAGGTGTTGGACAGAGGGGCCTGATCAGTGAGTGCAACATTATGAGAAATGAGCCCCCCAAAACTCCCCAGTTCTTACCTTAAACAAAGTACAGTACTTGTTATGAAATCAAGAAAGCTTTTATTAATTTTTACATTCATTTCCCCTGAATGAAGGGGTAGCTCCTAGGGGAGTGCGACAATTTGTTCAGAGCAACGCAAGCCCCTTTATATTGTTCCAAGTTTGAACTTCCCACCACACCATCTATTGGTCACATCCTTTCTGATAGGCTTTCCCTCAAACAGCTCATCAAGCCTGCACACAAGTTTCTGACCTGATCATGCTAGGTCACAACTCTGATTAACTGCTAACACTTAAAAGTGGGAGGAATTTTAACCCTGTGGAAACAGAAGTCCTTCCTTTGTTTCCCACAGTGTGGACTCTGCCTGCTGCCAAACCATACTGGAAGGTTTGGTGAATCTGCCTCTGGAAGTTCATGATAGTGCACAATGGAGAGCCCTGCTCTCCACTTCTGAGCATGGGCAATTGGGTTAAATAGCTATGTGGTGAAAAAACAGGACTTTTAATTTGCTGCTAAGCAGGAATTAGGACTATATACAAAAGTTTCCCTTGGAATATGGAAGACTTCAGGGAAAGGAAATTGACTATGTGACCCTAGACAAGATTATATTTTTCAAAGAAGGTGTTGATCTGTATTGGTAAATGGAGTTCTCATGGGAAGCTCTGTAGACTAGTAAAATCACAGATCTATGCAAAAAAAAAAATTACTATGGACATGTCATTCCTCTACTAAAAAAAACCCCACTTAACAGTTCTCTATGGCTTACTGAATAAAGCATAAATACCTTCTCCTGACGTTCAAGGCCATCTACAATTTCTCCCACTACTTGTCCAGGTTTGTCTCTTTTTTTGTCTCTTATCTGTGTAGCAGACAGTTCCATAGATTTTTCTGGTTCCCCACTCCCACTTGTCATAGGATAAGGTTAGAGTCTGTGTCATATCTATATTTGCATACTTATATCAAATGTCAATAAATCTGTAATTTCACCAATGTGGGGATTCCTTCCAATGGTTCAAATAGCGTCCTATAGATCCTCCAAAGGGGAGATCTACTCGGTATGCTAGACTAAGACCTCCTTTAGGTAGCTGTCTTGACATTGCCTGATTACCAATAGAACACATTGGTTTTCCATTGGGAACTCCCTTCTGATGCAGTGCTAGTCTTTGCATTAGCCTTAACAAAGTAAGAATGTTTACACTTAGAAACAGGAGTGCATTGGTTGGGGCTGGCCTTTACCCAGGCAGCGATCCATCCAAAAAACAATTTGAGACTCACAGTGTTGACACAGAAAGATGGGGGCTGAGGGGTGAGAGGAACACAGGTAAGGTTAAACAGAACTGACTAACTGGAACTTATACTCATACCTGGAGAGCATCTGAGCAGGAAAAGCACCAGGAACAATGCTTGTGCACTTTCAAATTAGCCTTGTGACAAGTAGTGAGGATGTTTGGACAAAGTACAGGAGCAGGTAGAACAGTGAAAGGGCTTTTTGGTATTTCCTTGGCTCTCTTTTTTTGTGTATGGTCAGCTGCTGATCCACAAGAGAGATGGCCCTGGGCATAGGTGTGTGTTTGTGTGTGTGTTCTCTGTGTGAATATCATTAGATTACTCCAGAATCTAGACTAGAGGTTCTTAATCTTTGCTTTATGTACAATATATATAAATACGTGTGTATATACATATATATACATATATAGTGTGTGTGCATGTATGTATATATGTATGCATATGTATATTAGTTAATTTTATTTTCATACGTTTATATTTTGCTATATATTCTTAATCTTTGTTTTACATTTGTCAGTATGTTGAAGCTTATCATCCCCTTCTCAGAATAATGTTTTAAAATTCATAAACACATAGGATTATAAAGGAAATTAAATACATTGAAATAAAAATCAATTATTTTCCTAAGTTTACAAGACCTCCTGAAATCTACCCACAGACCTCTTAAAGATCCATGGACTACAGGTAAGAACCCTTTGTTCAGATGGAAGTCACAATACAAAGGAAAAGTTGAAAGCTGAATTCCAGCCTGCTCTGGGACCACCACTAATAGTCAACCCACTACTTCATTAGGTACTCCATCTGATCATTGTTAGGAAGTGTCTCCTTACATTGGACGTCAATATCCCTCTCAGGTCTTGGAAGTAGGAAGGTCCCAGGGAAGTTCACATGTGGATTCATTTTACAGCAAAAGGCCAGATTCCTTTTCACTTCTCTCAAGAATCTCTGTGCTTTCTTGACTGAGCCAGCACCTTTGACTTCTGTCCAGGGGAGAAGGGTTTGCTGTTTCATACACCTAAGAAAGCAGAACGCTCCTGGAGCCTGGTGCTCCGCTTCTCTGTGGAGTTGAGGAGGCCTCCTCATCTCCACCTTGTGACATCATTCAAAGGCCCAAATCAAATGTCACCTCCTCCATAGTAGTTGTTGTAGGTCCTCCTTCATTCTCAGGTGACATTTTTATACAGAAAGAGACTGTGAGAAAATCTGGATGGGACAAAGGAGTGGCAAGTAGCCTGGGGTGGGGCCAGATGTAGACAATGGAAGGAGTTAAGTGGCAAGAGAGCCCCAGTGAAAGGGCAATTAAAAAGGATTATTGACTGGGATGAGCTCCATGCCTCAGGAGACCACTAGGGATCTAGGCTGTTGAAATTTGTGGGAAAGTTCAGGGGCTTTTCCTATTAGGGGTCCAGTTCCCAAAGATGTGATTTTTTTTCCTTTTGGGGTTCAGGTCCCATGACCCCATCATTTTCACTTGCTCGTTAATTAGATTCAAGTGAGACAGAGTTGTGCAAAGTCATCAGCCTCACTCTCTCTTCCTGAGTCAGCCCAGTGGCAATGGTCCAGGATGCAGTGGCCTCCTGGCCTCTTCAAAGTTGACAAAAAGGAAAATGACAAATTCTGGAGGGGATGTGGGACAATAGGTACATTAATATACTCTTGGTAGAGCTGTAAAGTAGCCCAGTCATTCTGGCACTCTAACACAGTACCTACCTAACTTAATAAATGTTTAATAATGAATTAATTGATTCTGGAAAGCAATTTGGAATTATTCCCAAAAAACTATTAAACTATAAATACCCCTCTGACCCAGTTATACCACTACTACATCTGTACTTTCTAAAAGATCAAAGAAAGAAGAAAAAAGATCCATCTGCGCGAAAATATTGATGCCAGTTCTTTTGCAATGCCAAAGTAAGAGGGTACCCATCAATTGGGGAATAGCTAAGTTATAGCATGTGAATGGAATAGAAAACTAGCATGTTATAAGAAATGATGAAAGGGATGGTTTCAGAAAAACCTGGGAAGACCTGTATGAACCTTAACTTCTGGGGGTCCCTCTCTCTGCCCCCCATTTCCTCCATCCAAGTTGGCAGTTAATTCTTCTTAATCTCATCTCATAGCAATTTGTGCTTTGCCTATGCAGCTATCACCTTGTAATTTGTGTCATTTATTTATGTATGTTTAATCACTCCAACTTGATTATAAGATCCTTGAAGGAAGGCATATCTTAATTATTTGTATATCTCCCCCAGCACCTACCACAGAGTGAGTGTTAATAGCCCATAGTCAGCAGCTAAATTTGCTGAATGAAGCAATCAACCTGACTCAGGTCTGAGAGTGTGTTTCTAAGGCCCCACCTCTTTCTCCCTGTCTGGCAGGAGAGAAAGCAACCAAGGAACAAGTCAGTCACCTCACAACTCAGACTAGAAATCCATCTTATACCATACCTGGATCACTCCTTACTTAGCTCTGTTAACACAATCTATTCCTTTCCTAGCTCTGCTATCGTCACCTGAAACATACTTTGTTCTTCACATCCTAACAACGCCCATGAGCCAAATGGTCTGACTCTAGCCAAATAACCCAAAGATATAAGCGAAAAAGTGCTTCTTCACTGTCTTGTACCGATCTCACCCCCAAGAAGTGCTCTAAGACTTGAAGAAGACAGACAAAACAGAGACAAAACCTCAAGCCTTTTTCTCAAAATCACAGGTCCTGAAGTGTGGGGAAGGAAGAATCTTCCCACACCTAGTTTAGTGCATAGTGCCCATGCTGTGGATAAACAAGATCTCCAGAAACCACCAGAGAGTGAGACTGTTCCAGTCTAGTAGTTTTAGACACAAACAGTTCTAACTAAGCAACCAATGGAAAAAGGCTGTGTGCATTCACTCGGTAGGCCAATGTAGGAGGTTTCTCTCAGAAGAAGGTCTTTGGCATTTCCCATGTGACTGCCTCCATCTTAGGTGATCTGAGCATGTGCCAAAGCCTTTTTACAGTAAAGCTATATTTCTCTACATAACCCAAGATTTTTTTTGCAGCCATTTCACACTGTTGATTCATACTGATCTTACAGTCCATTAAAACACTCAGATATTTTTCAGTCTATTGTCTGTCCGTGAATGCCTCTTCTTGTATTTGTACCTGTTTGTTTTTCAACCTAAGTATAGGACTTTGCATTTACACATTGCTATTAAATTTCATCTTATTACTTTCAGCCCATTGTTTTAGATTATTAATATATTTTTGAATCCTCATTTTGGATCCTCATTATCCATTGTCTTATCAATCCCTCTTACCTCTATGTCATCTGCAAATTGGAAAGGCATGCTATCTGCAGCTGGGAAATGAAAGCCAGAGAGAAGTTAAGAATTCCCCAAAGTATACCTGGCACTTTAGCGTCTAGAAGCAACATGACACAAGGGTTATAAATTTTTGAGTTTATCTAAGTTATTGATTGTTTTAAACACTAAACAGGACCAAGGATAGATCCCTTAGGCCCTCCACTAGAGACTTACTTCCAACAGAATCATTATTCTTTGAGTCTAATCTTTCAATTCATTCCAGTACAATACCATACTGTATTATTGTCTAGCTCATATTCCTTGACCTTGATGTTTAAGGTCATGAATATAGTATTCAAAGGGCTGTGATTGTTCATTATAGGCTGGACAGTACACAAGGATTCTCTCTAGTACTGTTTCTAAAGTGCTAAGAAATGCATTTAGGATTTATATTTAATCTCTGTCTTTTTGGCAGTAACATCACAGAAAAATGTGTGATAAACCTTCTCAGAGTAGGATGGTGATAGCAAGATTTGATGAACCATGGAAAATACTGAATTAGTCTAAATATAGGCTGCACCTGAGTATAGGCAGCACCTTCAAATAAAACTGAAAGAAAAAAAAAGTCAAACTAAAAACTAAACTAAAAACAAAAATAATTATATAGAATAATAGTTAATTTAAAAAATTACGGTGGATGTTTAAAAAAAAAACCTAATAAACCTACCATTTCATCAATGTGGATATTGCTTCCAACAAGGCATCTCTCAATCCACATATAACCACCCATCCTTTGTAATCCTGATCATGTCCTCCTATAAATCTGTGAAAGCGGGCCTATCTGAGGACCTTCCTCAAGATTTTTTAATATTGTAAGGGTACCAATGAGGCACTTGGGCTATCCATTGGTCATCAGTCAGTCTCAACATATGACCAGTCTAACTTTTTTTCACTCATATGTGTCTTTGATGACATATTTCATACCATTTTTGCTTTGTTGCTAATGCATTGTAGCCTACTTACAACCACATTGGACCTCTGCCTGGTCCTTTGGGTGAGCCTTAGCTTCCATTCTATACAGGGTGCAATTTTTAATGACTCACAGTCATGCAACATGACTAAAAGAATATTGGTATTCAAATGATGGGCTTTTGTTTCATGTTATTCAAGTTATTCAAAGAACTTTGTAATTTCCCCAAAATCAATCTAGCCCACTCATGTCCATTTCAGTTCTGGACCCAAATCATTGTCTATTTGCAGTTTCTATCATATAGATAGATACATAGATAAATATAGATGTAGATATTTATACACACACACACACATATATATAATATACATATGTACCTATATTTGTATATGTATTGTGTACATACATAGGACATTCATATACACACAGAATAGGTTGTCCATTCAACTATGCATCATCACTGAATAATTCTATATTCACTTGATTTTTTCCTATGTGGATGGTCAGACCCAACTCTTTTGAGTGATTATGGCTCACATTTGGGAAATACTTCAACATCCAGAAGCTTACTGTAATCAATACATTGTCATCTGATTTGAGGAGAATCTAGGATTCCTGTTCTTGATAGACTTTCTCAGTTCAGCTGTGAATACTTTTGGTGATCCTACCTGTCTTGATCAATATCTCCCTTCATGTTAATAATCAGGGGCTTGTTGAATTATGTTATTTTTATTTTTTATCTTTCAAGGACTCAAATAATTTTCACATATGAATAAGACATACTTTGTTGGAGGAAAGTCTTTTAGGTAATATTTTGTTCCACTAAATAAAGGTTGTTCTTTTTTTGGATACACTGAACAAATAAACACAGAGATTTTAGATTCTCATCGTCTTTTACTCCAATGCATAAAGGTTTATAATGGAATAATACTTGCAAAAGCCAGCCTTTTCCTTTCTGATACCCTCATTAAGGATGTCCTCAATGTGAATGTACTTTATTCTCATAAAATTTGAACCTGTTTCTATTCTAATGACAAAATTTTTGTTCATTTTTGTCATCGCTGTTCTCTCTACCCATACCAGAAACAGAGCAATGATTATTAAAATAAATTAAACTAAAACAGGCATTATAGACCACATTCTGGTTTTATATCAGATTTAGAGAGAAAGTGCAGCCTTTATTCATACCATCATACCAAGTGGCATAACTGTTGTGTGTTTCTGCCAGACTGTTTCCAAAAACTTGTTGTCAATGTGATCATCTTTTAAATTATTCCTGTTTGAAAAAATCATGAGATGCAGAATGCAAATGCTTTCTTAGCAAAGAAACTAATGCAAGTAAATCCTCAAACAGCAAAGGCAGCTTATAAATGTGCTGTACCATGAGAACTCTACACAGGCTGAGAGAGCGGGTGGAGAGAGAGAGACACAGAGAAAGAGAGAGAGAGAGAGAGAAGAGAGAGCATTAAGCGCCTACTATGTGCTAGGCACTGTGGTCAGCACTTTACAAATATTAACTCATTTAATCCTCACAATAGCCCTGTGAAGTAGGTGCACGGGCCATAATTACAAGTGGAAATGGGCCATTTTGGATTCAACCAAACAAAGTATTCCAGTCAGCAGGACCTGGATGGAATGAAGATGTTGCTCAAACTTAAATCAAGTTATTGATTGTTGTTCCAGCGGTGTTGGAGGGAAGAACTAGAATTCAATTCAAGAACTGATTAGGGAGAAATGCCAGGGGAAGAAAATGAGATAGAGAAATGCTAAGCAACACAACAACCAACCATGGTTCCAGTGGATCAAGGATGAAGCTTATTATCTACCTTCCAACAGAGAGGTGATGGGCGTAGGGTGCAGAATGAGACTTACATTTTTGGGACATGGCTAATATGGGAATTTTTTTTTTTTGACTAAGCATATTTGTTACAAGGTTTTTGTTTGTCTTTTTACAGTGGTTGGGGTGGGAGGCGGGAAAAACAAAATCAGTTTTTGTTCTTTGAAAAAAAATTTAACTAAAAAAAAGAGAGAGAAATGCCACAAAAAAGGCTGAACAGGAGTGTTTACCACGTCCAAGTGATGGTCTTTTGGCAGGAGCAATTCTGTGTGATATCTGGGGAAGTAGAGACGGCAGTGAGGGAACATGTGAGCCAAGTGCCAAATAGACAAGAAGTGCCATGAAATTGAATGGATCCTGGATAGCCCACGTAAAATACACATATAGGGAAGTACACCCAAGCAAGTGCTCACACACACACACACACACACACACACACACACACACTCCTTGGGAAGTTAGCAGTTGCAGCAATGACATAATTGCCATATGGTCCTGCCCTTGTTCTTTGATTAGCTGTTGACATTAGCCAAACTCTTTGGACTAACTTCAATGTTAGCCAGATAACACTGACTTGGGAGGGACCTCTCTTAAGTCATGACACACAAAGTATCCATTAGAAGAGACCAGCAGGCTCAAGACCTAAAGCCAAAATTAGTCATACCAGAGCCTAAAAAAATTTGTTCAGATTCCAAATTTATGAGTTGATAGCTCCCCACCCCCAAGCTCCCTTTTTAGAGGGATTTAGGGAGAAAGGGAGATTAGAGAGTACACCAAATGATTCATCCATGTGTCTCTGGAATTTGCCTCTATCAGTGACTGTAAAACTAATCCACCCCTTGTCCTCCCTTCTGTCTGGTAAAAATGTAGAAACCCAACTCAGATGAACATTATTTGTGTGACTATGCTAACAGCACACTCCACCTACTTTATTTAGATATGCAGCTGTTAAGCAGCGTTGTTCTCACACTAAGTATTATTGTCTCTTCTTAATTATATTTGTCAATTATCTTTTCTAGTACCTTTGTGATGGACAGTATGTGGGATCTTACTGAAAGTGGTACCTAGTGGTATATATTTTGTCTCTACCTGAACAAAGGACCTTTGACCCTTAAGAAAAGGTCCCCTCAAGAAAAGACACCATACCCCCCCAGCAAGGTTAGTGAGTTAAGAGTCAGAGGAGACAGAGGATTGAGTCCCAGCTCTAATGCTTCCTAGTCAGGTTACCTTGGGTAAGTCATCTCCCCTTTCTCAGTTTCTTCATCTGTGAAATGAGGTGGTTGGATTGGAGATCTCTAAAGTCCTTCTGAGCTCCAATTTTTTTATGATTCTTGCGATCATCCCCTTATTCCATTGGCAAGCCAGTGTAACAGAATTGTGTAATAAGATGCTAAACATCCTTACTGAAGTAAGCAGGAAGGAACCAACAGATGAACCCTGATTTTTGTTTTATCTGTAAGTATCGACAAGATATATAAAAGGTATTTCTTTTTTAAGTTTTCATCATCTCTGGTGTTAACTCTGCATTAAGAGACTCATGAATTTGAAATCTGGTGAGAAATCAATGGAACAGAGAGAATTGAAGCTGCCCAGAACTTGAGAGGGACATTTGGGGCTACTTGAGCTACCAAGTCACTACACAATGGAGCTGTTTGGTGATTTTGTTCACCAAATCCAACAAACATTTATTATCATCAACAGTATTATGTACCATGCACTGTGGTAAGTGCTGGAGATGAAAACACAAAAATAAAATAGTCCCTGTCCTTACAGAATTTACATCCTATAAGAGGGTGCAACAAATACACAGATAAAGATATACCAAGTCATTTCAAGAGGGAAAACATGCTAACAACTGGATAGAGAAGGAAGGGCACACCTGTGGCACTCTGCTCTGAGGTTCTAATAATGATTCTCTAGTGCATTAATCTTTGTAAAATGTTTCCCACAATATTGCTGTAAGGTCAATGACCTCATGTTAAAGAAGAAAAAACTGAGTTCAGTAAGGTTCAGTTACTAGCCTAGAGTCCCTAGTTCCTCTGATTACAAATCCACAACTCCTTCCACAAAGCCACCTCTCATTTACATTTACCTCAGGTAGCTTTTTATGGCTTTTCCTCCCTCAAACCTTTTTAACAGGAAATAAGAAAATGACCCTCCCTCCCACCCTCCCACCCTTTTCTTTACCAGAGAAGTCTCTCCTCAAACCGAGTCTGCTGCCAGCTTCTTTCTCCCTCCCTTCCTCTCTTCCTTTCTTTTTTCCTTCCTTCCTTTCTCCCTTCCTTTCTTCCCTCCTTCTTCCTTTCCTTCCTTCCTCCAGCCCTCCTTCCCTTCCTTCTTTCATCTCTCTTCTTTTCTTTCTTTATTCCCTCTCACCCTCCTTGTCAATGACTAAAACATGTGAAAGAATTGAAGGGGTAGGAAATCTATTATAGTCCTTGTGAGCTGAGTCCTTGGTCTGTGGTGCTCTGCTTCCTCTTGGTAGATTTGTGGGTATGGAGGAAAGGATGAAGGAAGTGTATCATAGAGGAATGCTTGACTTATTTATAGAATGTGGGCCTCTTCATTTATTTTATTTTTTTCTATCGTTGGTGTATTTGTGCAGCTGTGGTCACTGTGTTCTCCCAAATGTCCCCTGGGATGACATATGATAGCCCAGGAAATGTTCATAGTGAGACACTGGGCCTTCACTGCTTCAGGGTCATAGGACCAAAAGGTTGACAACTGTAAAGGACATTAGAAATAAACTGGTACATTTCTCTCACCATGTGGTTGGAAAGTCAGAAGCCTAGAAAGGGTATGTAATTTGCCCTCAGGTCACAGAAGTTGTAAATAACAGAACCAGCATTTGAATTCAGATCTGCCCAGTCTGCCCAAAAGGTCTATAAGTAAGTTTCCTTCACCAAGAGATGGACCTAAAGAACAGATGTTAGACAGAGTTAACGCCAAATATGTGACTAAAGCAACCCCAAGGGGACAGCTAGCTTTCCATCCCCGGGGATATATGACTCATAGGCCTGGGGGCTGTGAATCAGGCTGCCCCAGAACACTGGCCACAGCTCATTACTACTGGAGGTCAAGTGTAGCCTGGCCAACCCTTTCTAAAGTAGAATCCTACCACCAGAGGAAGGTTTGGGCAGCCACTAAAAAGGAAACTGAGATATTTCTGGCTGAGTTGCAGGAGGGGTGGTTACTTTGTGCAACTCATAATACTTAATTGCTGCTTTCTGGGAGAAGGAAGGGAGGAAGGGAGAGAGGAAAGAAGGGAACAAGGAAGGGAAGGAGGGAAGGAGTCAAGTCAAGTCAATTTGTAAAACACCTACTATGTGTCAGGTACTATGTGCTAAGTGCTGGGGATACAAATAGCCTCTTGTTTTCAAGGAACTCACAGACTAATGGGGAAGACTATGCAAATAACAATGTACAAACAAGATATATACAGAGATAACTGAGGGAAGGGATTAGCCTTAAGGAGACATTGGGAAAATCTTAGTGTTGAAGGTGAGATTTTTAAATGGGACCTGAAGGAAGCTGGAGGTAGAGATGAAGAGGAGAAAGCTGTAGGAATGGAGGACAGCCAGTGAAAATACATGGAGTTGGGGGACGGAGTGTCACGTCTGAGAAGCAGCAGGGAGGCTGATGTCACTGGGTCACAGAGTAATTGGAAGGGATTAAAGTGTGAAAAGACTAGAAAGCTCAGAACCTAGTAAGTGAAAAAGGGCTTTAAATGCCAAAGAGATGATTCTGTATTTGATTCTGTAGGGGATAAGGAGTCACTGTAGTTTACCTAATAGGGAGGTGATATATAGTTATATCTGCATTTTAGAGAGATCAGTTTGACAATTGAGTGGAGGATGAAGTTGAGAGGGGAGAGATTTGAAGCAGGGATGCCAACCAGGAGGTTATTGCGATAGTCTAGACATGAGGTAATGAGGACCTACACTAAGGTGGTAGCAGTGTCTGAAAGGTGGGGACAGGAAAGAAGGGGGCAAATGTTACAAAGGTAGAATCAACAAAACTTGGCAATAAATTGGAGGTAGGAGGTAAAAGTGAGGAGTTGAGGATGACTGACATCCATGTTCTGAGCATGGGTGACTGGGAGGATGGTGCTGTCCTCCATAAAAATAGGAAAGACAGGAAAGGGGGGTGGCGGTTAGGTGAAAAGATAATGAATAAACTTTTGGAACATGTTGGATTTAAGATGTCTATGGGACATAATAGCTCAAAATGTCCAATAGGCAGCTGTAAATGTAAGACTGAAGATTAGGGATGGATAAGTCTAAAAATCATTGGTTTGGGAGCTGATGGAGTCACTTGGCAAAATAGCAAAGAAGGAAAAGAGAAATCAGCCCAGAGCAGAGATTTGGTGGATACCCATGGCTGGGTGTGATCCGTAAGAAGAAGATACATTGAAGGAGACTGAGAAATAGTCAGACAGGTAAGAGAAGAACTAGAAGAGCATACCTAGAGAGAAGAGAGTTTCGAAAAGAGGGTGATAGGCAATGTCAGATGGCTGAGTGACTGAGAAGGATGAGGACTGACAAAAGGCCATTAGATGTGACAATTAAGAGATAATTGCTAATTTTGGAGAAAGTTGTTTCAGCCAAATGATGGGATCAGAAGCCAGGGTGCAGAGAGTTTAGAAGAGAAAAAGAGGAAAGGAAGTGTAGGTACTCATTTTAGATCACCTTCTCAAGATGGTTACCCACAAATGGGAGGTGAGATATAGGTCAATAGCTGTCAGAGATATATGGAACAAGTGAAGGTTTTTGAGGATGATACAGACGCGTATGTTTGTAGACAATTGGGGAGTAGTCAGCAGACAGGATGAGAGTGAAGATGAGAGAGAGAGTGGGTATGATAGAAGGCACAATATGCTGGAATAGATGGGATAGAAAGGGATCATGTGTGCATGCAGAGGGATTACATGATAAGACTCTTCATATGATACTAGGGAGATAGCAATAGAAAGCATCTGAGTGATGTGAGATGAGAAATAGGGGAGAAGGAGGAGCCTTTGGCAAATGGCCCCATTTTCAGTGAAATATGAGGCGAGGTTATCAACTGAGAAGGAGGTGCAAGGGGAAGCCATGGGAGGTTAGAAAAATGATGAAAAATTTTGGGAAAGATTGTGGAGAGTGAGAGAGTGAATCAGTTATGGAGGTGTAAAAGGATTGCATTGCCACAGTGAGGGCTCAGTTGAGATTATGTAACAAAAATTTGTAGTGGACCAAGTTAATATGGTTTGGTGGGGTTTTCTAGCTCCATTTTGGCAGCATGTGAGTCAGAGGAAAGGCAGAGCATGGTTGGAGTAATACAAGGTTAAGGCCTACCAGGGCAAAATCAGTGACAGGATAGGAGGACAAGGGACTTGAGAGCAGAGCACAAATATAGAGGTGAACTTGTCCTCCAAAAGATCAAAGTAGGGAAGGGAAGAGAGTGAAGTTAGTACAGGGAGAGTACTGAGGCAAGGAAGGAGAGGAGATCACAGGGAGGATGAAGAACAGGGTTTGGAGTTGCTGTTTAGAGGGAGAAATAGAATGACAACAGGTTGTGATTAGATAAGGGAAGCTCAGAGCTCATGAACATGGAAGTGGTCCATTTGTGGATGATGGCAAGATTGAGGATATCTTTATGTGTGGCTGAGGTAGCTCACAGGAGGCAAGTAGGTTGAAGAACTAAGTTGTTAGGGTATTTGAGGGAGAATCAATATGTATGTTAAAGTCCTCTAGCAGGAGGGCAGGAGTAGGGGGTGAGGGTGGGGAGGGTGGAAAGAAAGGCTCTGAAGTGGAACACATTGAAGAAAGGAGAGTATCTTGGAAGTTCATGAACAACAGCTACCAGAATCTTGATTGGATTGACTGAACCTCAAAGGAGGAGAGTTTCTTTTTTAAAAAATTTAATTAATTTGTTTGTTTTCAGTTTTCTGTAGTCACTTCCATAAGTTTTAAATTTTCTGCCTCTCTCTCCCCGCTCCCTCCCTGAAACAGCATGCAATCTTATACGGGTTCTACATATACATTCTTATTAAACACATTTCCACAATAGTCATGTTGCATAGAAGAATTGAATGGGAGAAACCAGGAGAAAAATCAAACCAAAACATAACAATCTGCTTCATTCTGTGTTCTGATGCCATAGTTCTTTCTCTGGATGTGGATGGCATTTTGCATCAAGAGTCCTTTGGAAATGTTTTAGGTCCTCGAATTGCTGTGAAGGGCTAAGTCTATCAAAAATAGTTTTCCCACACTGTGATCATTACTGCATGTAATGTTCTCCTGGTTCTGCTCATTTCACTCAGTATAGGAGGAGAGCTTCTTGAGTGATGGTGGTAGAAGGATAGACTGAAAGTGGCAATGGGAAGCAAGAGGTATTCCAACTTCTCTACCACTGCCAGTGAGTCAGAGCGTATGGGTGAAAGTGTAACAAGTATTGGAAAGGGTATGCTGGGAAGCTGTGTTATCAGGAGGGAGGCAGTCAACATGAGAAGATGGAAAGAGCGAGAAAAGATTTAAGAGGACAGCAGATTTGTTACCTATGGAGCAGACATTCCAAAGAGCACAGATGGAAGATAGTCTTTTATTTTTCCCATCCTCCTGAACCCAATTCCCCCAACAAAGTTGTGTTAGAACAGGACTCTGGGGAGTTGGATTCAGAAGAATGGGAATGAAGGAGCAGTTAGTGGAAGATGGAGGGTTTGAATAATGACAGCTCAGAATTAGTGAGATAGGGAGTGTGTGGTGGGTTGGGAGTTTGCTAATCATTGAGGAATCAGTTTGGACAAGTGATCATCATCCTAATGAGTTCAGCATCAGAGTGGAGTCCTCCTAGGCACTCAGGCAGCAATATGTAGCTGGAAAGCTAGAAAGGTGGCAGGCTTGGGGCATATTCAAGTGAGGCAACTAGTAGAGGTGGAGTTTGAGGAGGGCACAGAATGTGTTCCAAGGGAGTATGAGGAAATGACTGGCCCAAGAAATCTGGGACTCTAGAATTCCTCTCCTTCTTTAGCAGGATCTTCCCTTCTTACCTGGCAGGCTTGTGTGAGATGATAGGAAGGAGCAGATCTGCCTGCAACTTCCCCAAGGGTTCTAGGGGTATCTTGAATGGTTGGGGCTGTCTTCCTCTAATGTTATCAGCTTGAGCCCTCATTCTGTTATAGTCTTTCCACTGTAAACCATTAGTGATGAACTCCCCAGGTCCATTTAACCACTTAACCTCTACCACCTTTCTCAAAGGGATGTTTACTTTAGCAAGCACAGATGTGGAAACATTTCCTTCCCCCAGCCCTTCAGGGCCCTCTCTTCTATTTTCGACTTCCATCCCTAGGGAAGGGGGACCTGGATTAAACACTCCCTCCATACCATTGATCCCAACAAGTTCATGACCAAATGTAGCAACTTTGCTGCTGAATGAGCTTCTGCTGGGAAGGATGGGTCCTGAAGGCTACTCCTCACCCCTCAGGGCCTTAAACCTGGCATGGCTGCCTGAAAACCCTAGCATAGACTCCAATCCTACACTTCCTAGTGGCTATCTCTCCTGAGCTTTCAAAACTTCTCAAGTCATAGCCTCTAAATTTCCTTCACCTAAAAAGAAAGAGTAAGTGCTGAGACAATGCACCAAGGCAACATGTTTATTGATGTCAGCCTTGGATGGGGAAGGTTTGAGACCACTCCCTCTAAAGCATTAAGTTTCATCTTTCACCATAATGCTATTGGGCAGGAGGAAGTCAAATTCTGAAGAGACAGGTTCTGGTCAACTACTACTCAGCAACTGATCAACTGTTACTGTACACTATATCTGGCTGCACAGGCAGTCCAAGCGACTCCTCACCACATGATTAGTAGAGTGGAACTGGCCATATAATGTTTGCATGTTCCAAAGTCCATATGGGAATTGCATCAGCCAGGGATTCTGCATAGTCTCATAAAGGTTGGGCTCACTGGTCAGTCCGGAAGGAAGGAAGGAAGGAAGGAAGGAAGGAAGGAAGGAAGGAAGGAAGGAAGGAAGGAAGGAAGAAATTAGGGACTTCAAGAAGGAAAGAAAACCAAGGCCTCCTGAAATTTGAGAGTAATATTCCAAGCGGTCTTTCTAAACAAAGAGAGAATTTCAGTTCCCAAGGTCTGGTCACCTGATGATTGTCCATTTTTTTTTTTTTTTTGGCCACAGCAGTTCATGAAGACTGTCTACTAGGGTGCAACTAGCTATATTATGGTCACAGAAAATACTGACACTGACAAAATCAAGAAGTAATACAAATCTTTATCATCACTAGTAAACAGAAGAAAAGGAAGTCTCTGTCTCTCACTGCTATGGAAGAGACTCAGTATGGCATAATGGAAAAGGAACTAATAGTTTTAGAGGCAGAAGACCTGAGGGAAAAACTCAAAACTGAACTGTAGTAGCTGTATGGCCTTGGGTAAGCCACTTAAGCTGCCTCTGCTTTCTTTGTCTGTCTAACCATCTGAGGGAGTTTGTAAGCAAGTTTAGGTGCTGTTAGCCTCACTAGAATGCAGTGGTAACATTATTATGCCAATGACACATGTGCAGCTGAAACCCTCTAGCTATGCAACCTTCATAAAGTTCTTGCATCCCCTTTAGAGATTAGTTTTGGAAACATGCACAGAAGAACTCTAAGTTGCTTAATGAAACAGCCACAGCTTTCTTTTCCCCCCACAATCCATCTCTTCTACCTGACTATTGCCAACTATTTACCAAAAAGGAAAGAATCTGAAGACATCTTTGAGCATTTTTTCTTAGCTTATAAAAATTAACAGCTAACCCTCTCTAATGGGAGAGTAGAAAGAGGGGGAAGTATGAAAAATGACGAAGGTTACCAGGAGAATAAAATAAGAGCAAGAGAGAGACACAGCAAGATACTATACAAAATTTGAGGAAAGGGGGATCACTTTCCTAATACAGCACAAATAAAAAAAATTACTCCCTCGGGGGTTCAGGTTTTATATTATTTTTTATCTACATTTATTCATACCTTAAGGGCACCTCTGCTATTAGGGAGTGCAAATGGCTTCTTCAGATTACTACCTGGGACCTTCTTTCTTTCAGTCAAATCAGTAAAGACTAAGGAGGCTATATCACTCATCCCTCCGCATTTCTCTGCCTCCCATCAGCCAGTAATGTATAATAACTAATTAAAACCATAAATGACTTGTTTTATGCTGATAGTTTAACCAAGCAGTGATATTAGTTCACAGAAAATTTCTATAATTTTATATGCCCCAGAAGAACAAAATTCCTGAATGAGTCCCTAGTGAAAGCAGTTGGTAAAATGTATAATTTTCCAAATGTGTAAGATATTGTTAATGATGAAAATTCCAAACTGATGTAAGCACCAGCAGCCATCATTTTATATCCTCTCAAATCATAAATTCATATAATCTTAGTACTCAAAGAGATAGTAGAGGTGATCTTGTCCAATCCCAAGGTCACATCGCAAATCAGTGGCAAACATTGGGGTCTTCTGACTCCCAGGTCAGGGCTCTTTCCACATAACGCCATACTGTTTCCCATCCTGTCTCATATCATCTTTCTAATAAATACATTCAGTTTGCCAAGGGTAAGTTCTAGTGTCAAGGGTGAAACTATTGATGATGATAAACAGTAATAATAATTGCTTCTATTTATTTAATAGCACCTTATGACTTTCAGAATGCCTTAAATCCATTATCTCATTTGTGTGCACAGGTGTGACGGGAATGACCAATGAGTATCAAGAAAAGCTGGGGTTGCTTTTGGCAAGACAACAAGTTCTCTCTGAACCTTTGGTTCTCCCCTTTGCCCTCCAGGGACTGCTTGTTTGTTTGGAGTAGCCTCTGTTCATCATTCTGACAGGCACATTTCTAAAGACAGCCCTCTTGGGGTTTATTTATGGCATTCTGCAACTGTTTAGGATGGCTGTTTTCCGTTCCTAAGATTGCTCCTCCAAAGCCTTGGAACTACTTACCAAGTTCTTCCAATGATGTCACTCCCTTGTGACCTCAAATGGCCAGTGTGACCTTGTACGTCCATCTCTCCCCCCATCACGTCCCTCACCTTTCCAACCTTGCCCAGTTTCCATGGTGGGCATAGTTATATCAACCAAGACAACACCTGATAAAACTTTTCTGTTGATAGTGGCCTCTCCCATTTCTTCTCTGGACATTTAGTTCCTCAGGTCTTCTAGTAACATCTGCTCAGAATCCTCCCCTGGGATAAGTGCCTGTCCTCTTCCTGGAATCAATTTAAAAATACATTTAATAGTTGGAGAGGATTTCTCTCCTTTTAACTTCTGAGATCATTCCCCCTGGGAGCTGAATGACTTTCAGATTCCAGAGTGTAAGTTGTTTTCTTTAGATTGGTTTTTGTGTAAATGTTCTCCTGCAAAATTTTTTCCATCCTGTAAGCAAACTTTCTTTCTTAAGTATTCAGTCAAACTGATTTCTACTAACAATCACCATTGCTATCCATAACCCTCCCCTCTCCTTGCTGTCATCAACTTCCCCTTTTCTCAATAAATCTAATTCAAAATGACCCTCTTAATATTTAAAATCATTTCCCAACTTCCTACCAATCTTCCATTTCCCACCATCTCCCCAGGGCTAAAAACTAAGGCAAAGCACACCTGGGTGGAACCCAGACGTTAGTTTTGCTGGGTAGACTTAGATGAGCGAAATGGCACCAGTAGAATGGCGAAAGGCAAACAATGCAAGGGCAAAAGGGTGGATGCTTTGTAATGCTTTAGAAGAGTTTTAACACCATGTGATACACTAATGTGGTAATATTTTTATTTTGAGTTTCAAATTTCTCTTCTTCCCTCCACCCCTCCCCCCTCCCATTGAGAAGGAAAGAAATTCGATACTCTTAATATATATGAAGTCAATAGCATAGCCATCTTATGAGGAGACTATGTACTATTTTTCTTAAGTTCTCAAGCACTTTTGGCAATAGTACCACAACACTGTTTCTCTCTCATTGGTTCACTTTCCCCTATCCTCTTACTTTCTCCTTTTGCTCCTGAATCTGGGAAAGACCCCATAGATAACCTAGTACAACCCCTTCATCAACAGATAAATTCTAGTCCTGTTTTTGTCACTGAAACTTTGAGCAAGTCCATACCCTTCTCTGGGCCTAAATTGTCTTTTCTATAAATGAGAGGATTGGACAAGATAATCTCTAGGGTCTAATGATAACATTTCCATACTCATCCATTCTATTTTGTATTGGCATGTGAACTCCATGCCATCTCCATATCTCTAGGTTATGAAACCTTACCCTAAATCCTTTAGAATAGGGGTGCAACTTATAGACCCTTTCTTAGAATAACGTTTTTAAATACATAAAATATATAAATATTTACAATAATATTTCTATTTACAATAGAAACCAATTATACTGAGTTATCAAAATGTTAAAAAGAACAATTACAATTTGACAGATCCCAGGATAAGAACCCCTGTTTTAGCTTATGAACCATGATGCCTTATTAAATCATAACTTAGAGTTTTCATCTTTCAACACATTCAAAGATTCAAAGTTTACTGGGCAGACCTCTGGACCAAGGCTTGGAAGACTTGGATTCAAGTCCCACCTCTGATACCTAATACCTATCTATGTGAAGGTGAGCATGTCTGTTCATGACTCTGAGTCCCAGTTTCCTCACCTGCAAAAAGAGATGAAAAAACTTGGAATACCTTCCTCATAGGAATGTTGAAATGAATACCTTTTGTAAACTGTAATGCATTCTATCAATGTGAGTTACATCCTTCTCTGATTGTTATTGGGGTACCACCCCATCACTTTGTATTTATCCCATATTTCTATAGGCTCACAGACTCACAAACCAACCTCAGAGGTCATCTAATACAATCCTTTTATTTTACAGACATAATGGAATGTCTAGCAAATGTGCCTCAGACACATCTCTATGTGGAAGATGCTAAGGAGATCCTTCCAGGAGAATTGGGACAATGTGTAAAGGAATTTACTTGGAAAGCTTGAGTAAGAATAGATACCCCAACACTTATTCTGACCCACTAACCACATGTTGAAGAAGAAGCTATTTGATTGTCTTTGGAAGCATTCAAAAGAGATCTGTTAACTTTGCTGCTTTCATTTCTGAAGGAAATTGGTGATTCATTCATGACATATAGTGAAGGGAATGGCATCTCTACCCCTTGGGAGACATTAGAGAGAAGAAACTCAAGCCAAGAGCTACAACCAGGTCAGCATGACTGCCTCAAGGAGCAAGGAGTGGTCTTCAGGAGAAACTTTGGGTTCTTTGCCCAGTGGAAGCTGAGACAAGGACTCATCCCTCAGAGATGTTACTTTTCTATATGATCTTGGTTGGGCCAGTGCTATGTAGGAACATAGCTAAGGTGAACCTACTCCTCCCTCCACCACTGCTCCAACACTTTTGCAGATCTCAACAGGCTAGAAAGGTTTTGAGCATGTAGCTTATGATCTGACTGAATGTCTGTCCTCTAGGAACTAGTAGAGAAAAGTGTGAAGAGGCTCATTTTCAGAAGGTTGGACACCAGTGCATGGATCTCCTTTAGTCACAACAAGTATCATGAAACTACCTACTAAAGTTTAAAAGGATCATGATCTGACTAAAGTGGAAGTATTTTTAGCATGACTGCACATGTATAACCTATATCAGATTGCTTATCATTTGGGGGGGGGGGGGACAGGGAGAAAGAGAGGGAGCGAAGGAGAAAATTTGGAAGTCAAAAATCTTATAAAAAAATGAATATTAGGGGCAGAACCAAGATGGCAGAGTAGAAAGATGCACCTGCTCTAGCTCTCCCCCCATAGCCCATAAAATACATGTAAAAGATAACCCTAAACAAATTCTAGAGCAGTAGAAGCCACAAAACAACAGAGTGAAAGAGATTTCCAGCCCAAGACAGCTTGGAAGGTCAACAGGAAAGGTCTATTGCACTGGGCTCAGGGTGGAGAACAGCCCACTGAGTGCAACCCAGCCTTGGCCATGTGGCACCAGTAGGGACAGGACCAGAGAAGGCCTCAGGGGTGGAATCCCCAGCAGCAGCTGCAGTTCCTAGATTACTCAGTCCACAAATGCCAAAGACAGCTTCAAAGGTCAGTGAGACAGCACTTTCACCTGGGTGAGAAGGGAGTGAGGTCTGGTCCCAGTGGCCCCAGGGCAATAGCGATCGCTGCAGCACAGTATCCATTTTAGGAGCCCTCCACTTAAAGCCTCTGGGAGAATTGTGCAGCTGATCTGAATCTCAGTTGTGAGTGGCAACTCTGGGGTGAAGAGGAGTGCTGGGTGGAGCTGGAGGCAGTTGTAGAGAGGGAACCCTAATCTCACATCCTGGACAGAAAAGCTTATGGTTGCTTCCAGATCAGAGCACAGGTCAGGAGAAGAGTAAACTCCTCTCCCTTGCTTGTGCCACCTTGGAGGAACTGAGAATTTAGAGGTCCATAAAGTATACCATCCACCTGACAAAGGACTCAAAAGTCAAGTAACAGGCTGAAAAAATGCCCAGAAAGGGGAAAAAAATAAAACCATAGAAGGTTACTTTCTTGGTGAACAGGTATTTTCTTCCATTCTTTCAGATGAGGACGAACAATGCATACCATCAGAGAAAGACATAAAAATCAAGGATTCTGCATCCAAAACCTCCAAAATAAATATGCAATGGTCTCAGGCCATGGAAGAGCTCAAAAAGGATTTTGAAGATCAAGTAAGAGAGGTGGAGGAAAAATTGGGAAGAGAAATGAGAGCAATGCAAGAAATCATGAAAAGTGAGTCAACAGCTTGCTAAAGGAGACCCGAAAAAATGCTGAAGAAAATAACACCTTTAAAAACAAACTAACTCAAATGGCAAAAGAGGTCCAAAAAGTCAATGGGGAGAAGAATGCCTTAAAAAGCAGAATTAGCCAAATGGAAAAGGAGATTCAAAAGCTCATTGAAGAAAATAGTTCTTTAAAAATTAGAATGGAGCAGATGGAAACTAATGACTTTATGAGAAACCAAGAAATTACAAAACAAAACCAAAAGAATGAAAAAATAGAAGATAATGCAAAATATCTCATTGGAAAAACAACTGACCTGGAAAATAAATCCAGGAGAGACAATTTAAAAATTATGAGGCTACCTGAAAGCCATGATCAAAAAAAGAGCCTAGACATCATCTTTCATGAAATTATCAAAGAAAACTGCCCGGATTTTCTAGAACCAGAGAGTAAAATAAATATTGAAAGAATCCACCAATCACCTCCTGAACGTGATCCAAAAAGAAAAACTCCTAGGAATATTGTAGCCAAATTCCAGAGTTCCCAGGTAAAGGAGGCAATATTGCAAGCAGCCAGAAAGAAACAATTCGAGTACTGTGGAAATACAATCAGGATAACACAAGATCCAGCAGCTTCTACATTAAGGGATCAAAGGGCTTGGAATATGGTATTCCAGAAGTCAAAGGAACTAGAATTAAAGCCAAGAATCACCTACCCAGCAAAACTGAGTATAATACTTCAGGGGGGAAAATGGTCATTCAATGAAATAGCGGATTTTCAGGAATTCTTTTTTGTTTTACATTAATTTTATTTATTTTCAGTGTTCTACAACCACTACCATATAACTTAGATTTTTTTCTCCCTCCATCCCTCCTACTTTCCCCCTCCCTCCCTGAGATGGCATACAATTTTATATACATTTTCTATTAAATACATTTTCATCATAGTCATGCAGTATAGAAGAATTAAAATGAATGGGAGAAATCATATAACAAACCAAAATGTAATACAAAAGAAAATGATCTGCTACATTCTGCAATTGAATTCCATAATTCTTTCTCTGGATGTGGAAGGCATTTTGCCTTAAAAGACCACTGGGAATTTTTTTAAGTCCTTGCATTGCAATGAAGTACTAAGTCTACAAGAAAAAACTCTCACACACTGTGGTCGTTGCTGTGCACAAATTTCTCCTGGTTCTGCTCCTTTCACTCAGCATCAGATCATATAAGCCTTTCCAGGCCTCTCTGAAGCCTTCCTGTTCATCATTTCTTATAGCACAATAGTATTCCATTACATTCATATTCCATAATTTATTCAGCCATTCCCCAGTTGATGGGCATCCCCTTGACTTCCAGTTTTGGGCAACTACAAAGAGAGCTGCTATAAATATTTTTGTACATGTGGGACCCTTTCCCATTTTTATGATCTCTTGGTGATACAGTCCTAGAAGCAATATTGCTGTCAAAGGATATGCATATTTTTGTAGCCCTTTGGGCATAGTTCCAAACTGCCCTCCAGAATGGTTGGATCAGCTCACAGCTCCACTAACAATGAATTAACGTTCCAAATCTCCCACATCCTCTCCAACATTTATCATCTTCCTGTTCTGTCATGTTAGGTGTGATGTGGTACTTCAGAGTACTTTCAAGAATTCTTCATGAAAAGACCAGAGTTAAATAGAAAATTTGACTTTCAAACACAAGAATCAAGAGAAGCATGAAAAGGTAAACAGAAAAGAGAAATCATAAGGGACCTACTAAAGTTGAACTGTTTACATTCCCACATGGAAAGATAATATTTGTAATTTTTGAGACTTTTCTCAGTATTTGGGTAGTTGGAGGAATTATATACATATAGAGTCACAGGGTGAATTGAATAGGAAGGGATGATATCTAAAAAAATAAAATTAAGGAGTGAGAGAGGAATATATTGAGAGGAGAAACGGAGAAATGGAATGGGCAAATTATCTCTCATAAAAGAGGCAAGAAAAAGCTTTTTCAATGGAGGGAAAAAGAGGAAAGGTTAGAGGGAAATAGTGAAGCTTAACTCTCCTCACATTTGGCTCCAGGAGGGAATAACATGCATACTCAATTTGGTATGAAAATCTATCTTACACTACAGGAAAGTAGGGGAGAAGGCAAAAAGTGGGGTGTGGGGGGTATGATAGAAGGGAGGGCAAATGGGAGGAAGGGATAATCAGAATGTACAATGTCTTGGGATGGGGGAGGGGAGAGGTGGAGAAAATCTGGCACTCAAAATCTTGTGGAAATGAATGTTGAAAACTAAAAATAAATAAATAAATGACTTTTAAAAAAGTGAATGTTGAAAATGAAAAGAAAAAAAGAAAAGCTCATGATGTGTGTTGATGGAGCTGGCCTCTTCAATGATGAAATCATGAATCATTTGAAGCAACATTATAATTAAAAGTAATATGGTATGGTAGAACTGTCACTGAATCTGGAGTCAAGAAGTCATTCGAATCATGCTTTTTCATTAATAAAGGCAGCTAGGTGGCACAGTGGATAGAGCCCTGTGAGCTTCCTGAGTTCAAATCAGTCCTCAAACCCTTATTAGCTGTGTGATCCTGGGCAAGTCCCTTAACTTTGCTTGCTTCAGTTTCCTCATCTGTAAAATGAGCTGAAGAAGGAAATGGCAAACCCCTCCACTATCTTCGCCCAAAAAAAATTCAAAAACAACCAAAATGGGGTCACAAAGAGTCAGCGAATGAGAGTGAACAGTAACCAAGGTGCAACTTTGGCAGTCACTTTCTCTGGGCCTCAGTTGCCTCCATCTGTAAAATGAAGGGATTTGACTAAATGTTCTTTGAGTTTCCTTCTAAATCTATCACACTATTTTCTTTATGTGATAGTCCCTTTACTATTCTGATATTCCATGTCCCAAGATCTTTTCCAGTTCTGGAATTCTATGATTTCTGTTTTAACGTCCATTCCAGCTCTTACCATTCCATGTTCCAAAGTCTTTTCCAGGTCTACCATTCTCTGATCTGTGGAGTCTATAAGGGGATGTTCTTTCTGTCGATATGTCAGAAGTCTGGGTTCACAGAAATAAATCGCTTTGGACTCCAGAGGGAAATATTTGTCAGCATTTCTCTTCTTCCTACTCCTGTGACTTTCATCTACTATAATCTCATCTTTTCCCATCTTTTTTATCATGAGAGGTGCTAAAGCCACCTTAAATTGTCTCAATAGAACTACTGTTAGATTGTCAGTGTGAGTATATTTACCTTAGAAACGGGATTTCAGTTCTTTGTTTTGTTGATTGTCTAGACTTAAGAAAGTGATGGAGAGAAAGTTAATAATATAGATTAAACTTGTGTTTAATTAAATTTAATTAACTAATTAAAATGTGTTGTTGGTATATTCCCTTCCACTCCCACCCCAAACTGGTTGCTAAACATTCCCACCATTTTGCCATTTTTGCTACATTGTAGATACCAACAGCAGGTATGATTATTTTTTTATTTATTCATTTGTTTTTCTATTTATTTAAATTTAAAATTTAAATTTGTTTTCAATTAATAATACTCTTTCTCTCCTTCCTACCTTCTCATTAAAAAAAAAAAAAGGGAAATCAAAGCCCTTGTAACAAATATGCATAGTCAAGCAGAAATAATTCCCACGTTGTCCATGTCTAAAAAATACATATCTCAGTTTGTACCATGAGTCCATCACCTTTCTTGGGAGATGGGTAGCAGAGCAGTATATTTAAAAAAGAAATGATCCCTAGGCTTCCTTTACTAAAGCCTACCCCTTTCCTCCACCTTCAACTTCTTCCTTTCCTTTAATATTAGAGGCAGTAGAACTCACTTGGTCCAGGACATGTGAAACATATGATGGTAAGATCAGCCGCTGAGTCCAGCAGAGCTGGAGTACTTACCTTCTCTCCCTCTCCCACTAAGAGGCCTTTCACAGCTTGGGCCCAACATACTTGTACTGGGTTCAGTCCTGGAGAAGCCTGGCTCCATGAGGGAGAGTGATGCTCTTTTTCTCTACCTCTCTGGTACTTCATTCTACCACCTGAAAGTCCTGAGGGAAAATCACTTACAACTAGGTTTGGTTCTTATTTAGGCTCTCTCCCTCTCCCCTAAAAAGCTAATATAGTTGGATATAGTGTGGCAATCTATTCCTCCACATAAAAGAAATGAAAAACAGGACTAACAAGAAGAAAATGACCATTAAATCTCAAATAAACAACAATAATAATAACTGTTACATACCCCCAGGAGGCTGAGACTTAAACCACCATGACATGAAGCATTTGTGGGAAGGCTGAATAGGCCTTTCACTTTCACCTTGGCTCTGCACTGTCCAAATAAATCTTTCCAGGTCCTTGTCTTTTGGCCAAGGCATTAGGCTCATCATTCAATTTGTGGTCTTCTTCTCCAAGAAGCACTGTAATTGCTGTTCTGTACTCCACCAGAAGTACATGTGAGGGCCCAGGATTTCTTAACCCCTTGAACTCACAAGTTTGTTTCCAAGGAGAGAACTATCCATCTTGGGATTTTTTCTCAGTCTTATATTCGGGAAAACAGCAGAGGCCCCTAGGTTTTAAGAGCTAGTTTTAAGATCACCTAGGCCAGCATATGTATTGGCTGCCATATGTGAACAATTCACCATTGCTACCTCAATAGAGGAGAATGAACTGGTCCTCCCCCACTTCTCCACAGAGAAGGTTAAAGGTTCTAACTCTCTGAAGATGGGGAAAAAAGACATATTTGCTATACTTTGTGCTGTACTAAGTGCATACACACACATATAAAAAGTGTATATGTACATGTGTATATATACGTATACACACACACATATGCATGTATGTTTGTTATTGTTTTTCGGTGGTTTCAGCTGTGTTCCATTCTTCATAACCCCATTTGTGGTTTTCTTGACAAAGATGGTGGAGTGGTTTGCCATTTCCTTCTCCAGTTCACTTACAGGTGAGGAAACTGAGGCAAACAGGGTTAAGTGACTTGCCCAGGGTCACACAGCTAGGAAGTACGTGAGGCCTGATTTGAACTCAGATCTTCCTGACTCCAGGCCTGGCATGCTATCCACTGTGCTACCTAGCTGAACCATATATAATTTTATATATGTACATATATATGTACATACATATATATGTATATGTATGTATGTGTGTGTGTGTATAATTGCTATGATATATAAACTGCTAAGTTATAGATACAGATATCCTACTATGCTCAAGCATAGTAGCTGTGCTAGCACAGTAGCATTGTGCAAAGTGCTTTTTACAAAAATTATCTCTAAGTAAGCCTTTAATAAATGTCCAATTGATGATTGTTTCCTCCAAGGACTGAGGATGCACTAGTTTCCTCATCTGTGAGATGACAGTATTACCACCTCCATTACCTACCATCCCATGCTTTTGTGAGGAAAGTACTTTGTAAGCTTTGAAGTTCCTTAGAAATCTGAGTCAGTTTGATTATGACCTATCTAACAGATAGTCAGGAGATAGGCCCAATTAGGGAGAAAGAATGAAGGAGGGAAACAAGGTGGGATTGGTAGCACAGAAAGCAAATAATAGATCCCTCATAGGGTAGACAGAGAAAAAATGAGCTTGATACAGCAAGTCCTAAATGTTACTGTAGATTTGTTTTAATAGATAAGCAACATATCGAATTCATCAAGCTTACATTTAGTATGTATAATGTTAACAGGATTTTTACTGAGTCAGTCTCTAATCTGAGAATGCTCAGAGCTCGGGAAAGAGAGCTGGCCTCAGACAGGAAGACATGGGTGTGAGTCCTGCTTCTGACACATCTGGTTGGGTCACCCTTGGCAAGTCACTTCATCTATAAATTGCTGAGAAGTTACAGCATTGGAAAGAGAGAAATTCCCCACCAGGGAGTTCCCTATAGCAGCAAAACCTTAGGTCCAGTTCCTGTTCCCAGGAGCTGTGGGGAGCTATTCTAGGTGCTGAGATATTTCCCCAATACTTGAATTCTCCAATTCTGTAATTCCTTTGGTGTGGGCCACCCCTTCTACTGACATAGACTTCAATAGAGATCATCTTGATTTAGTAGGTAACATTTGAAAAGCATTGTGGTTTAAAAAAAAAATCATCACCTTGAGCTCAAGCTGGTGATGAGCCTCTCCAAACCTAGCTCCATTGAACTCTGAATGCCTATCCAAGGTTTGATCTTTTTGTAATCTGAAACTTTCTTACAATATGAGGAAAAGAGCAAATTGTTCCCCTTCAAAAATGCTAAAGAGTCAAGTTTTGGCTGCACAACTGAAAAGAAAATAGAACTGAGAGATTTGCCACCACAGTTCTATCTATACTTCAGGGAGACCTCTGGTGCTTTGGGCTGGGCCTTAAGACAGAAGAATTCTCCCTTCCTTTCCCTCCCCACCCCCACCTCAAACACATACCCTCTGGGCACTTTCACTCTGAGATGTGAGGCAGGAAGTTCTCTGGGGTGGTTTTGGGTGGGGATTGTGGGCCGTAGACAAACCCAGGCTTTGATCCACCTAAAGAATTTGCATTGGCCTAAAATGAAATCTACCCAAGTCATCTATCTGCTCTCCTGCCTAAGAACGTACTTCCTCTCTGGGGTATTGTCTGAATATCCCTCAGCTAGAAGAAAAAGAGCATCCATATGTCTACAGCAGAGAGGTTCCCATAGGCATAAATAATAGCTGGGTCTCTTAAAATTCAGAGCTCATTCTAGTCTCACAACCACCCTTTGAAGTAGATTAGGCAAATATTATGTCCATTTTACAGATTAAGAAAATGGCACTGAGAAAGATGAACTGATTTCTTTAGTAAGGACAGGTAGGTGTTACAGTGGATTGAGTGCTGAGTCTGGAGTCAGGAAAACCTGAGTTCAAATTCAGCCTTAGATACTAGCTGTGTGAATCTGGGTAAGTTACAAATCAAGGTTTGATTTATTGTTTATAGACTTCTATGTATGAATTTATTTTAAACTTAAATACAAAATAAGAAAAGAAAAAAAAACATTGCCATGTACACAGAATAATATAAGGGGATTCAATATAAAGCAATAAATTTCCATTTCAAGAAAACCTAATAAATGCTACACATTATTTTCAAAGCTGTCCAGCTTGTCTTTGCTTCCTTGTATGTTTCTCTGCTGTGCACTTTTAACTTTTTCCCCCTTCCATCTCTCAACATGCCCTCCCTACAATTAAGTATAGATATACATACATGTGTGTGTATATATTAAACACACATACCACACATACATATTTACATATACATAGATATCCATAAACATACACATATGCACTCAAACGCTTATTATATATATGCATACACACATACATTATGCTTATTTTCATTTGTCATATATTTCTCTGAAGGTAGATAGCATCTTCCTTTCTAAGTCCAAGTCTTTTCTTATTTTTCTAAATCTACCAACTCAAAACTCCCTACACCACAAGAATATTCTGATCCAATCACATTCCATCTGGGAGATTGCCTATGAAAGGTTTTCCCCCAATTTTCTGCATTCCCTCTATTCTTGGCTATATAGGTGTTATTTATACAGGAAAATTTTAATTTAAAATATTCAAAATTATCCATTTAACACTTCAACACTACTTACGCCTTATAAAATGGTTTAAGGTCTGATACTGCTGAATCTAGCTCCTTCACATCTTTTCCCCTTGGTTTCCTTTAAGTTCCTGACTCTTGACTCTTCCTAGTGAATCCTGATAATTTTTTCTGACTCAGTAAGAAATTTTTTTAGTAATTTAATTGGGATGGTATTACATAAATAGATTAGTTAGGTAAAATTGTCATTTTAAAATTATATTAGCTTTACCTACCCATGCACAATAAATATTATTTCAGTTATTTAGATCTAACTTTGTATAAAAGATGTTTTGTGTTTTTATCTTATAGTTCCTGTACCTGTTTGGCAGGTATACTCTCATTTTTTTTATACTGTCTCATTATTTCATATGGTTTATAACTATTGATTAATATGGCTGACACATAATGTAGCCTCCCTATTTTTTTTTGATTAAATCTGATTTTAACTTTAACGTTGTCTGAGATTATGATTGCTATCCCTTCTTTTTTATATAATAAATTCTATTTCTGACCTTTATTTATGTGTATCTGAATCTCTAATTTTTATAGCGTTTCCTAAAAGCAGCAAATTGTTGAATTCAATTTTAAATCTGCTGTTAGTTTCCATGGTACAGGTAAATTCATCCCATTGACATTCTAAACTATAATTACTTGTTGTATATTTTTCTCCTTCCTGTTTTCCTCACTATCCTTCTTATCCCATTCCTATCCCTCCTTACTCCTCTACTTTACTTCTACCCATTACTTTGTTCTCCTATTCCTTAACCTACCCCTTCTCCAAGAATCCTCCCTTATCTTCTCCCTGCACCCTATGGCCTTCCTTTCTTATTTCATTCTGAATTTAAAAGACTTTTATATCCTTCTAAATATGTGTTGCTTCCTCTTTATTCCATTCCCATTGTTGTTGTTGTGTTCATCCTTCATTTTCAAAGAAGACCATGACATCAGAGAAATGATGACCTGATTTGCACTTGACTTTGTTTTGAGGGAGGGAGGGCTGTGCAAGGACAGCAGCCTCACTTCTCTGAGTCCAGTGACCAGATATTTATCAGGATGGTTGGAGATGACCCAGGATGCAATGGGAGACTTTGGCCTTTTTAGACTGGCTTTTTCAGGTACTCACTTAGAGGGAGGTAATGCCCATTGAGTGAATAGGCCTCTTTAAGAAGTAGTCAGGGTCATTCCTATTAATCTGTACACCATTCTATACCCCTCTTTATCATATTTCCTATCCCTCCCTTTTCCTCTCCCCCCTCCCTATCCACTTGCTGTCTTACTTCTTTCTGAATTTGAAGACTTTTATACCCTTCTTGATATATATGTATATGTATGTATATATGTATGTATGTACGTGTGTGTATATATTGCTCCCTCTAGTTTATTGACTTCTAGACTTAAAAAGTATTCATTCTTGTTTAAAAAA
The DNA here is from genome assembly GCF_028372415.1 of Notamacropus eugenii. Lineage (NCBI taxonomy): Eukaryota > Metazoa > Chordata > Mammalia > Diprotodontia > Macropodidae > Notamacropus > Notamacropus eugenii. Next base: position 621,915,073 of record NC_092872.1, read on the forward strand.
AAAAAGCCACCCTGAAGAACTTATTTTAATTCTATGTATGTCTTTCTATTTCAAATGTGTCTATTGTAAATAACATGTTGGATTCTGGTTTGTAATCCTTTCTGCTATCATCTTCCATTTTATAGGTACACTCATCTCATTTACCTTCACAATTATGTTTACTAAATGTGTATTTCCCTTCATCCCATTTTCTTCTGTTTATCCTACTCTCTCTTCTTCCTGTCCCTCCTCAAAAGTTTGTTTTGCTTCTGACCATTGCTTCCCTTAATCCCCTCTCCATTTTATCATTCCTCCATATCTCTTATCCCCCTCTCCTATTTTCCTATTGAATCAGAAAGATTTCTATAACCAAGGGAGTGTGTATATAAATATATACTCCTCTCTCTTTGAATCAATTCTGAGAGCAAGGTTCAAGCATTTCGTGCCACTCTCCCTCCTCATTGTTCCCTCCACTGTAAAAGCTCTTCTTTGCATGTTTCTTGAAATTTCCCTTCTACCTCTTCCTTCTCCCTTCTCTCAGTGCACATCCCTCTTTCTCACACTTTTTCTGAGACCATCCCAATATCATCAACTCACACTTATGACCTCTGTCCTTCTAACTGCCTTAATAATGATAAACTTCTTAGGAGTTATGTGTCATCTTCCATAAAGGAATATAAATAATTTAAATGTATTAAGTCTCCTGTGATTCCTCTTTCATACTTACCATTTTTATGCTTTTCCTGAGTCTTGTGTTTGAATGTTAAATTTTCTATTCAACTCTAGTCTTTTTATCAAGAATGCTTGAAAATCCTCTATTTTATTAAATGTCAGGTTTTTTCCCCCTGAAGGATTATATTCAGTTTTGCTGGATTCTAATTTCTTTTACTTCCAGAATATCATATTCCAAGTGCTCAGATCTTTTAACACAGCAGCTGCTAACTCTTATGTAATCCTGTTTCTTTGTTGCTGCTTGCAATATTTTCTTCTTGACCTGGGAGCTCTAGAATTTGGTTATAATTTGGTTATAATACTCCTGGGAGTTCTCATTTTGAGATCTCTTTCAGGAGGCAATTGGTAGATTCTTTCAATTACTATTTTATCCTCTCTAGCTAAGATATGAGGACAGTTTTCCTGGATAATTTTTTGTAATATGAAGTACTGGGGTTTGTTTGCTTGTTTTGGTTTTGATCATGGCTTTTAGGTAGTCCAGTAATTCTTAAATGATTTTCCTAGATTTATTTTCTAGGCCAGTCTTTTTTTTCAATGAGATATTTTACATTTTCTTCTATTTTTTTCATTCTTTTGATTTTGTTTGATTGTTTCTAAATGTCTCATAAAGTCATTACATTCTGCTTCCCAATTCTGATTTTTAAGAAATTACTTTCTTCCATGAGCTTTTGTACTTCTTTTTCCATTTAGCTAATTTTGCCTTTTAAGGAGTTCTTTTATTATTAGACAAGTTCTGTTTTTTAAGGTATTTTCTTCATTTTTTTGTGTGTCTCTTTAACCAAGCTGTTAATATTCTTTTCATAATTTTCTTGTATCATTCTCATTTTTTTCTCAAATTTTCGTCTATCATTCATCTTTCTTTAACTCTTTCAGGAATTCTTGTTGGGCTTGAATTTAATTAGCATTTTTTTGGTGGTTTTGGCTTTTCACATTGTCATCTTCTGAGTTTGTGTCTTGTTCTTCATTCCAATGTAATAGCTTTTTACAGTCAAGTTCTTTTTTTTATTGTTTGCTCATTTCCCCATCCTATTTCTTGACTTTCAGTTTTCTCTTAAAATTAGGCTCTGCTGACCTGGGGGTGGAGAGGTACTGTCCCAAGCTTCAGACTTTTTCACACTACTGTTTTCTGAGTTAGTTTTGGGGATCTGCAGGCTTTTAGTGCTTCTAAGGTGGTATGATGCAGAGAAAGGTGTGATCACTGCTCTCTGGATCTGAGTTTTGGTCTTTATTCAGGAAGGACCCCAGTTCCCCCACAGCCATAAATGCTAGTACTCCTCTTGGCCCTGGAACTGTGATCAGATCCTATGCTCTCCTGAAGTTATAAATGCTAGCACTCCTCCCTGTCCCAGTTGACTAGACTACTACGTGATTGAATAAAAGCCCTGGAATTGTGACCCAGAACTGCCTATGGTCAATAGAGTTGCCAATCAGTGTTAGCTGCATTCAGTGCCAGCAAAGGATCTCCTATAATCTCTTTTGAACCATCTGTCTTACCCCCTTACTGCCTCTGGGCTGAGAGCTCCTGAAACTGGCCTGCTGCTGCTGCTGCTGCCATGTGTAGGCCTCCACTCAGATGTCACAAACCTCACCTGCCAATGTTCTAAGTTGTCAGGCTAGAAAAATGTCTCACCTAGACCTTTTGTTGCCTCTGCTATTCCAAAAGTTGATTTGAGGCATTGTTTTAAAAGTTATTGAGAGGGGAATGTTGGAAGAGTTCATCTGGGTTTCTGCCTATCCTCTGGCTTCTTTGATCCACCACCCCTCCCACCCCCCACCAAGAAAGTGTTAATAGTGCAAATAAACTTAAAAATGTGTGTTCATACATTTCCCTTCCCACCTCCCCCTACCCCCAGCCAGGTAGTTAAATATTTACCAACACACCCAAACATTTACCAGCATACCTCCTTATCTTAAGACACTGGATACCTAGATTATAGAGAATTAAATACAACTCATCCAAAGCTGGGTTGTCACATGTTGGGAGGCAGAATTTTAACTAGAGAGGATTAAAGGACGAAGTGGGGGAAGGAGGAGTTTATCCATGTCCTTCACCCTCTATTTACTTACCTCTCCGTCTCTGCATTTTCCATCAAATAGGCAAATGAATTTCTAGAAATCACAGCACATGAGCCTTAATGACCTTAGATACTATCTAGAGACCAGGCAGTCATGTTACATAGGAACTTGCAAATCCATGGAAGGAAAAGAAATTTATCCACAATCACGCAGCTCTTTAGGAAAGAACTATCTTTAAATTATTCATTACTGAATTTAGTTTCAGTTTTTAAATTTTTATTTAATTTTTAAAATGACTTTAAATGACTGTATACTATTGCACTGGCTACCTGGAAGAAAAAAGATGTTCCAACTCTTTATGCTTTCCTTTTTAACATAGCTACTGCAGAAAAAGCAACAGTGACCAAAAAGAAGCTGCTTTTATTTGCATATGGCCCTGAATTGTTACCCTCTCACCACCACCCTCTACTCCAAATGGTGTATATGAACATGCATGCATACACACACACACACACACACACACACACACACACACATGCACGCACACACACACAAACACCAGTGTCTCTTGACAAAAAGTTTCCTCAACCTGTCTGAGAATTCTGTGTTTATGTGCAGTGTTTCTTTCATTAGAGCCTGGGACCTGACTGGTCATGAGGGCCCTCTAGTGACTAGCCAGCCACGTGTACTGTGGTCTGAGCAATCCCATTTTAACTATCTTGTTTACACATTTTATTTTTTGCTGGAAATTGATGATGATGTGTTACAAAATCCAGCTGAAAGGAAGGGAGGAAATGAGTGTCTGGAAAAAATCAGAGTTTATTAGGACTAATTACGGTCCTTGCCAAGCATTCACAGAACTAGACGGCCAGGTCTCTTCTGCAGTTAGCAGCTAGCATGTATGACAGCAGGAACTCCTGAGGATTTTGTGGGTGCCCCTGAATCATCAAAGACATCATGTTGTCGGTTTCACCATAGCTAACCACAAGATCACAACAGGCTATTGAATATCTGATAACTGGTGATTATGCTTTCAATAAAGTCCTCTTTTTCTGTCACATCATCATTGCATGGGCAGTAGCTCAGGGCCTTCCAAGGTTATGACATTAACATGTCCCAGGGATCTGATATATCCTATGAAGATAGAAAACCCATGGGTTTAGGCTGTCAACAGACTGTATGTTTGTTATACAGAGACCAGCTCCCTAGGATGTGAAGGGTTTCATTGCCAGATGATTGGTCACCATGTACTGAATCTATAACACATTTAGACCATCTATTAAAGCAATAGTAGAAGGGTGGGCATCTGAGTCTGCTGGGATATTGAAGGGGATGGAGGGTTTTTGTGGACTGGGCCTAACTCAGACCAGTCCTGTGGTAGTTTCAGTTTGAAAATGGAATGAAAACAGACTTTTCCTAGGCCATTCAGCAGTGAGCAAAAGGAGATTTACATAGCCATAGCAGAAGGATGTCTAATTAGGGATAGGTTTTAAGGACATCTTGAGTTGATTGGCTGAATGAAGCTCTCTTGCCTAGGTTACCCATCATGCTTCTCCAGTTGAGCATCAGAAGATGTCTGAAGTTCCTTTTGGCTATTTTGACCAGAAAGGGATATCAAATTTTTTAAAACTCTTTAGTACCTTGAGCTAATTAAGTCTCCAGGATATTTTTAATACCATTTATGGGGAAAAAAAGGTGGCACAGTGGATAGAATGACAAGTCTGGAGTCAGGAGAACCTGATTTCAAATCTGGCCTCAAATGCTTACTAGTTATGTGAGCCTGGGCAAGTCACTTAACTCTATTTACCTCAGCTTCATCCTCTGTAAAATGAGTTAGAAAAGGAAATGGCAAACCACTCTAGCATCTATGCCAAGATAATTTCAAGTGGGGTCATGGAGAGTCTGAAATGGTCCAGCAACAACAGCATGGAAAAACTAGTCTAATTTGCTTGGGGAGCAGATAGTCAAACACCAAAGGCAGAGGTAGAACTAGGGGTCTCTCAGATACTTTCCAGGAGGAGATCCATGATCCTCTTTTTTTCTGGTGGTAACTAAAAGTGAAGCAAATCATTACAATATATACTATATTCTGCTAAACTAACATGAAATGACCTGGAATTTGCCCCAGATGGAAACATCAATAGAAACACATCTGCTTTGACCCTCCCACCCCAACCCAACTCAGATTCGCTTCTTTCAAGCTGAGTCTACCCACCAGAGAGGAGCTTCCCCTCCAGGGGACGTGCATCTCAGGTGAGGTGCTTTAGACCAGCACTGCTTCAGCTGGGAAAGCAGCGCCAACTATTGCTGCTCCATGCCACAACTACAAAATAAAAAAATGGAAAAAAAGTGACTTCAGCACTAGCCCTTCCTAACGTTCCTCTGTGCTCTTCTAGAGCACTCACTGAATTCTCCTGAAGACACCCCGTCTCTTGACACTCCCTCCAAGGCTGCTGCTCCTTCCCTCACACCCACTGACACCTAGGGCCAAAAGAGGAGTTCTCATATCCTGGCTTCCCCATGCCGCTTCCAAACTCTCCCTCCATCACTATCACTTAGTAACAATCACCCCTACTCCCTTGTCAACATCATAACAATAACTAGCATTTATCAATGCTTTACAAATATTATCTCATTTGACCTTCATAACAACACCAAGGTTGCTATTGTTCAGTGGTGGAAGAGTCATGTCCAACTCTTCATGACCCCACTTGGGGCAAAGTTACTGGAGTAGTTTGCCATTTCCTTATCCATCTCATTTTCCAGATGAAGAAACTGAGGCAAGCAAGATTAAGGGACTTGCCCAGGGTCACACAGCTAGGAAGTGTTTGAGGTCTTGACTCCAAGTCTCGGGTTCCATCCTAGATGTCATCTATGGATACCCATGACACCTAGCTGTCATCTATGTACCTCCAGGTCACTCTTTATCCTCCTTAACAAGTTTGATACCTGGTTCAGTGTCTTTAACACAACTCTTATCTTCTTCCATAATCCTAGACTCTTACTTTCTCAGTTTCTTTGTCTATAGTCTAACTTTAATCATGTAGAGGAGTGGCTGGTCACACATGCCTTCCTCACCCTACCACAGTGTCTTACTCATTGTTACCCTAGCTGCTGGAATCAAAGTTCTGAGAAGAGGACCAGGCATACAGCCTTAGAGCACTCCCCCAGAGACCTCCTTCCATGTTGCTATGGAATTTTAAAGACAAAAAAAAATCACTTGCCATTGGAGTATTGAAATAACCAATGTGAAGTTTGTGATTTTATGTGGAAATCCAAACATTGTCCAATGGACTGTTAGTTCTGAAAGAGACTTAGGCCCTCATCTAGTCTAACTCTTTCATTTAAATTATATCTAGTATTTATATAACATTTTAAACTTTGCAAAGTGTTTTACATACATTATCTCCCAACCACCCTGGGAGATAGGTGCCATTATCCCTCTTTTACAGAAGAGAAAACTGAGGCAAGATTTGAACTCCGATTTTATCCTGATTCTAAATCTAGCACTGTATCCACTGAGCTGATTGATTAATTAAAGTGACTTGCCCAAGATTTTTCAGTGAGTTGAAGGAGTCAGTGTCTCCTGACTTTCAGTCATTCCAGTGCTCCTCTGATTGATGAGTCCCTAGGCTGACCTTCATTTTATGCTCACTTGACTTCTAGATCAACTCACTCTCCTGACTTCTCTAGGACCTCACCAGCATCCTTACCCTTCATGCCCTTCCAGTTTTCCTTTATCGTGGTCTTCTCCCCTTTGAAAATAAACTTTAGTGCCTTACACATAGTAGGCAATAATAATGATAGTTAACATTTATAAAGTGCCTACTATGCATCAGGCACTGTGCTAAATGTATCATAAATGTCATCTCATTCTTTTTTTTTTCCTTTGGCGGGGGGAAAGTGAAGCAATTGGGGTTAGGTGACTTGCCTAAGGTCACACAGCTGGTAAGTGTCAAGTGTCTGAGGCCAGATTTGAACTCAGGTTCTCCTGACTTCAAGGTTGGTTCTCTGTTCTCTGTGCCACCTAGCTGTCCCCTTGTTATCTCATCCTTAATGAAGGTTTATTGATTGATGAAGGTACAGGCTTGTGACCTTGTCATTTCCATTAATGGTCTCTGCCTAGAACAATATTTTGGGTTCATTTTTCTCTTTTTGGTCTGGGCCTGTGATTTCGTCAGTGTGGTAAGTAGGTTGGCAATTGCTCTGAAGTTTTAGTCTTATAGATCTAGGGCACTGAGAAATTAACTTGCCCAGAATCACACAGTCAATATATTAAATGCTGTCAACCCTCTTCAAGTTGACCAGATTATAATTTTGTGTGTATCTGCATATCTGCCATCATTCACTGAAGATAATTCCAGGTAGAAACTGAATCTAGGTCTTCCTGACTCTTGAGGTCAGTTCCCATACCACTACATCACGTAGCTTCTTGGATGATTAAGTGTGGAGACAGGGAATATCTGGATGGTCAGACTTGCCCAGACCCTAGACTATATGCCCTTCTATTTCTGTCATATCTATGAATAGAATTCTCAACACTAAGCATCCTTGGGGTTTACTGCTAAGGAGACCAGGTGCCATCCTCACATTGTGAGGGAGCAAATGAGATAATGCAAGTAAAACACTTTGAAACTATCAAGTACTGCACCAGTGCTAGGGAGCCAGCATGGCTGAATAGTAAGAGCTTTGGAATGGAAGCCAGGAGACACTGGCTAACCTAAAATCAACAAACAAAGATGAAACTTAGTTTTTATAAACTGAAAGGGTGGAACTATGTGAAGATTCTATCCCTTCTAATCTTCAAAAAGTCTGACACGTTATATTTGTCATTTAAGCAGATCCAATGCTGAGACTTAATTACTCTTGTTGGAATTTTTAATATTTCTTTCAATCATCAAAAATCTACTTTTCTCTTTAACATCCACCACCACCATTGGGAAAGAATGAAAAATAAAAACCTGCAACAAATATGTATAATTTTTTAGTTAAGGAAAATGAAGCTCTGAATTGTCCATGTTAAAAATATATATATATATATATTCATACACACACACACACACACACACACACACACACACACACACACACATTTAATGCCTCAATCTGTGAATCTACCACATCTCTTTCAGGAGGAAAGTAGCACTTTGATCATGAGTTCTCTTCAATTCTGGTCAGTCTTTGTGCTGACCAGAGTTCTTAACTCTTCCAAAGTTGTTTGTCTTTACAAAATTATTGTCATGTAAATTTTTCTGGTTCTGCTCTCTTTACTCAACTCATACAAGTCTTCCCAAGTTTCTCTGTAGCCATCAGAAAAGAAAATATGCTTCAGTCTGAACTCTAAGTCCATCAGCTCTCTATCTGAAAGTGGATGACTCTCTATCATGAGTCCTTTGGAACTGTAGTTGATTGTTGTTTTTATCAGTTATTCATCTTTCTAGGTTGATTATCTTCACAATGTTGTTATTACTGTATAAATTGTTCTTCTAGTTCTGCTCACTTCATTTTGCATCAGTTCAGACAAGTCCTTCTAGACTTTTCTGAAACCCTCTCCATCTTTTCTTATGACACAATAGTATTTCATTACCTTAATATACTGTAACTTGTTTAGTGGTTCCAGGATTAATGGGCATCTTTTCAGTTTCCAGTTGCTTGTACATATGGTGAGGAGATTCAAATAGAGTAGTCAACGAAAAGCTCATTATCTCAAAATACCAAAACTAACAGGGGGCCCTTTGCCCTAGACTGAACAATGAAATAACATAACGTTGTGCTTAGATATTCTTGAAACTCTGAACTACAGTCCCTGGTCACCTCATATCCCTAACCATGGCAGGTTTTACTCTGCAAAAATCCATAGCCTCTCCAAGCTAGGGGACATCCTCCTTAAGTGGAGGGTATCCCCCTTACTGGGGCATCTTCCTTAATTGGAGGGTATCCCCCTTAAGAGGTGTCTTCCATAAGTACAGGGCATCCCCTTTAAGGTGGGGTCTCCTTTGATGGTAAGGACCTCTCTCCCTTAAACAACCCTATCCCGTGGAGGCGGTACCTCTCCCTTGAGGATCTTCCCCCTTTCCCTTTTGGGGCTGCCCTCTCTCCCTCAGGGGACTGCCATCCCTCCCTTAAGCGGGGGTATCCTTTTAGCTGTGTCTTTCTTCAGGGGTGGAGGAGCCTGCTTGGGAGGCTGTGCTACCTGAATAAATGATTTATTTGATTTGGAGACAGCCTAAGCCAGTTCTTTTGAGATGACCTTGTACTCCAACATCTTGGGGTGACCCTGAACCTTGTATGGGTCCTTTTCCATTTTCATTGATCTCTTTGGGGTATAGAGTTATTGATAGTAGAGTTATTGCTGGTTCAAAGAGTCATATGCATAATTTAACAGTTTTTGGGGTGTAGTTCCAAATTGCTTTCCAAAAAGTTGAACTAGCTCATAGCTCTAGCAACAGTGCATTGGTATATGGTTTCCCCACAGCCCTTTTGATGTGCATACAATATTAAGGGTTGACTTTGTGAAGCCCCTGGTTTATTTTGTAACCTGAAGGTGCCCTAAAGTCTCCCCTTACCTCAAAAATTCCCCTTATCCTGGACCATAAAATTCCCTATTCCCACCTGAGTATTCCTGAGTCTGGCTATGAAGTGGAAATGATACTACCTGTTTGCAAAACTGATGTTTTATCTAGTTATATCCTTGCTTTTTCTTTTCATGGCAAATTTCTGTAATCAAGGCAAGTGGTCAATTTGAATGGCTAGTTATTCTACACTCCAGCTGGGTAAATTAGTATTCCTACATAACCATGTGAAAGACTAAATCCCTGCAACAGAACATTCTTTCTGAATGATATGGAAATAATTAGACAAAGGGAAAAGAAATTTGTGAAATGAGGGTACAAACACAATGTTGAATCATTATCCCATAGACCAAAGTTGGAATACATCTGTGATACTACATTCAAGTGAGTGTTTAAGATCTGAGCTATTCAGCCTAAGATTACATTCTTTTTTATGTTCTTAACTTAGTAAATGGGTATTTGACCTAGTCATCTGTCTGCTACTAGACATGTCTGTATGGAATAAGGTCATTAAATGTTTTAAAACGATGTTAGAAGGTGTGTGGGATAAAAAAACCCTTACTCAAAATCTTAAATAATGAAGAGGCTTCTCAATAAGAACAGAAAGAAAAGGATTTATTACAATTCTCAAGAAAGGGACGTCCTTCCACCAGGTCGGGGAACCTGGTGGAGGGAGGCAACTTACAGAAATTGAAGCATAATTTTTATAACCTAATGGCAGAGAATCCCACCTCCCCACTATCCCACCTCTCCATTGGCTGGGAGGCAGACTCACAATCTAAGTACAAAATACTAGACAAACCCCAGAAAATCTTTACCTATCCCAACACAATTACCTCATCTAATATCAACTTAACTGCTGATGTGGCTTTAGAAAAGAGGGGAGGGGGAGAAGCAGGAGCTTGTAGTGTTGATGTGGCAACAGTACAGCAAACAATGGGGAGATTTGAGTAACTTCCAAGTTTTGGCTACAGCCCACACCACTTTCACAAAGAAAGCTGGTAGCTGGTGGCCAGGAGGGGGACCAACTGACTGTTCACAAGTCCTGGATACCTGAAACTCAGGTATCCAAGGACAGAGGCCTTATGGAAGAGAAATTTTATTTAGAAAGTTCAATATTCCCCATATTTTTATTATGAAAAGTCTTCACAATCTCCTCATCTCACTCAATCCTTCCTCTTCTCTATCATCTGAAGACTTTCCATACCACTACTAATACAGATTATCTGTTAATTTATCTCCTTCACTTTCCATACTCTCATATCATTCCTTCTTCTCCTTCATACTTTTAAAGGAGATGACCAAATTTGGACAAAAACATGGGCACTCTCTAAAATTAAATATAATCCTCACATTCTTTCCCCTATACATTCTTCCCTCCATCTATCCTCCTTTATATGAATATAGGAAGAGATAAAAGTTAATCAATACATTAACAAATTACAAGGAGACTATCCCCATGTTATAAGTACAAATACAAAGATTTAAGATACAAAGGTAGATCAATGAATTATCCATTCAGAGGTTCCATCTCATCTGATGCAGTTTTCTGATCTAGATGTTCCTTCAGGACATCTTCAGCACAGCATCTCTGCACGTTCTTTATCTTCTTGTAGAAATCCAGATGTCCACTCTCCTACAAAACTGACATTAATACCATTTTAGATGACCATTCTTAAGCTTTATACACTCATCACTCTACAAAATCAAAATTGGGCCTTTGGCCAATTGTCATATTTAAGAAATCCACATTAGAACCCAGTATTTACATCTTACATTCAGATCTTTTAAAGCATTTACAACATAGGCCACAAATCATTTTTCTTTTAACCAACTGAGACAAAATAATGATTAACTATGTAGGCTAACCTCACAAGCCTTATTTACCTGATGGTCTCCACACTATTACTAGAAATTAAAAGACCCTAATTTATTGTTGTTGTTCTGAAGTCCTAAACCTGATAGCTTAATTTTAGACTTAACCTCAGATGTTCCCCTACCAACAATCTGTTATTTAATAAATCTGATATTAAGTTTACAAAACTTTTGACTATAGGAAATTGCCACTAAGAGTAGGGACATTGCAGGGAAACAATATCTCCCTAACTTCATGTCATTTCCAAGCAGGAGCAGATTGTCAGCTGGCATTCAGCCAGGCTTAAAGTCTGCCATGTGCCAGTGGGGAAACTGAGTCAGGAGAATCCTACCTCAGCCCAGGATGAACAGCTGCTCTCCCAACTTTACCATGAGATCACCTTTTGCAGTTCATGGCCAGCATCTCACAGGCTTACTGGCATCATGGATCAGAGGCTCAGACTGCCTTTCTTGCTGTCCATACCTGGAGTTAGACTCAGAAGAACAGTCAGTTAATAGTCCTGTTAAATCTTAGAATAGTAAGTTCCAATAATTAGGTTTCAGATATGACTATAATTTCACATTGGGTAAGGAACCTCTTTCAAAGCAAGTCTTAAGGCTTGCATATCTTTCTATACATGTTCTTGTTCCTTATAGATTTACATCTGCTTCCCAAGCTTCTCTATACCTTTATCACCCTGCTCAGTCTAAGAAAATGAGCTACACATATGACAAATTCAAATACTAATTTCATGTGAACTCAAATCAAAACAGAAACATTTAACTTTTCCATAAATATCAGATTTTACCAGAGATTACCTGCCTCCAAGAAACTTAAACTAAAATTCTTTTCCCTAAATTAAAAATGTCTCTGATTTTAGTCTCAGTAATTAATTCAGTCAATTGTTTTAATGCTAATTGCCGTACATCACTTTGTAACATGTAAAATCTTTATCCCAAATTGGGACCTTTGTCCATTACCCCCAAAGAGTTATAGTCCCATTTATCTAAAAGGGCCCTGGAAAACCTCACCTTGTGCCACATGTACTGACTCTCTAGAGGCCTATAGAGGCATATCACTATGCCCTGTTGATCCAGTTCTTCAAGTTACTGACCACTCCCATCAAGACCATGCTGGAAACCCCTAAAACTCCTGGAACCACCCTGGACTCCTTCCTCAGTCCCTCTATCACAATGGGGAACTAAGCCAGAAGGATCCCATCCCAGGCTGAGGACATAATTTTCCCCTGAGTTTTGTTCATTAGATAATAAATTTCACTTAATCAAAAATTTTACCAGGAACCACATCTTAAATTTTAAATTTGTCCTAAAAGCCAATCACTAAAAATTATTTATCACCAAAACAAATTCCATATGCAGCTTACATTTCTCATACAGATTACAACTTTAACAAAGTGAAGGATCACACCTCTTGGGTGATCATTTTAGAATCTTCATATCTTAGAGACCCCTAGATGGAGCTAGGGCCACTCCTTTCCTTCACAATAAGAAATAGTTAACATCTCTCCTCTGAGTATCTCCAGTTCAAATTAGATCTTAAGAAGTCATTCTGTAATGACTGAACTTCCAAATAAAAAGGGGGGGATGGGACCAGGAAGCTTTCCTAAAATTTTCCAGAGAATTACCTGGAACCATAAAATTCCTGGTCTCCCTTCTTATAACAGATTAGCTTACAAATATAAATTTGATAAATAAACCTTTCAAAACTATATAAAAAGATTTTATAAAGCATTTCTTAATACAACAAATATTTTCCTCTTTTTAAGAACAGTGAACCTAATTGACAAAAATTACAAGACCCAAATCCCAAGGTCTTTTCACATTTAGCCATAAGCTTTCTTTTAAATACTTTGTAAATGCTTTATTCATAGCAAAAACCAATTTTAGTTAAAACTTCTTTCTTAACAACAGAAATGAACTTTTTAATCTACTTGATGCATCCTTAGATGGAACAGGCTTAAGAATCACAAACCAATTCATTTTTAATTTGACAATGCAATTCCTTTTTTTTTTTTTAATTAATTAATTATTTATTTATTTGACATTCATTTTAACAAAATTTTGGGTTCCAAATTTTCTCCCCTTTTGTCCCTTCCCCCCCCAAACACCAAGCATTCTAATTGCCCCTATCACCAATCTGCTCTCTCTTCTATCCTCCCTCTCTGCCCTTGTCTCCATCTTCTCTTTTGTCCTGTAGGGCCCGATAACTTTCTATACCCCTTTACCTGTATTTCTTATTTCCTAGTGGCCAGAACATTACTCGACAGTTGATCCTAACACTTTGAATTCCAACTTCTTTACCTCCCTCCCTCTCCACCCCTTCCCTTTGGAAGGCAAGCAATTCAATACAGGCCAAATCTGTGTAGTTTTGCAAATGACTTCCATAATAGTTGTGTTGTATAAGACTAAACTATATTTCCCTCCATCCTATCCTGCCCCCCATTACTTCTATTCTCTCTTTAGATCCTGTCCCTCCCCATGAGTGTTGACCTCAAATTGCTCCCTCCTCCCCATGCCCTCCCTTCCATCATCCCCCCCACCCTGCTTATCCCCTTATCCCCCACTTTCCTGTATTGTAAGATAGGTTTTCATACCAAAATGAGTGTGCATTTTCTTCCTTCCTTTAGTCAAATGTGATGAGAGTAAACTTCATGTTTTTCTCTCACCTCCCCTCTTTATCCCTCCACTAAAAAGTCTTTTGCTTGCCTCTTTTAATTTGCCCCATTCCATTTCTCCCTTTCTCCTCCCAATATATTTCTCTCTCACTGCTTGATTTCATTTTTTTAAGATATGATCCCATCCTCTTCAATTCACCCTGTGCACTCTGTCTCTATGTGTGTGTGCGTGTGTGCATGTGTGTGTGTGTAATCCCACCCAGTACCCAGATACTGAAAAGTTTCAAGAGTTACAAATATTGTCTTTCCATGTAGGAATGTAAACAGTTCAACTTTAGTAAGTCCCTTATGACTTCTCTTTGCTGTTCACCTTTTCATGCTTCTCTTCATTCTTGTGTTTGAAAGTCAAATTTTCTTTTCAGCTCTGGTCTTTTCATCAAGAATGCTTGAAAATCCTCTATTTCATTGAAAGACCAATTTTTCCCCTGAAGTATTATACTCAGTTTTGCTGGGTAGGTGATTCTTGGTTTTAATCCTAGTTCCTTTGACTTCTGGAATATCCTATTCCATGCCCTTCAATCCCTTAATGTAGAAGCTGCTAGATCTTGTGTTATCATGATTGTATTTCCACAATACTTGAATTGTTTCTTTCTAGCTGCTTGCAATATTTTCTCCTTGACCTGGGAATTCTGGAATTTGGCCACAATGTTCCTAGGAGTTTTTCTTTTTGGATCTCTTTCAGGTGGTGTTCTGTGGATTCCTTGAATATTTATTTTGCCCTCTGGTTCTAGAATCTCAGGGCAGTTTTCCTTGATAATTTCATGAAAGATGATATCTAGGCTCTTTTTTTGACCATGGCTTTCAGGTAGTCCCATAATTTTTAAATTGTCTCTCCTGGATCTATTCTCCGGGTCAGTTGCTTTTCCAATGAGATATTTCACATTATCTTCCATTTTTTCATTCTTTTGGTTTTGTTTTGTGATTTCTTGGTTTCTCATCAAGTCATTAGCCTCCATCTGTTCCATTCTAATTTTGAAAGAACTATTTTCTTCAGTGAGCTTTTGAATCTCCTTTTCCATTTGGCTAATTCTGCTTTTGAAAGCATTCTTCTCCTCATTGGCTTTTTGAACCTCTTTTGCCAATTGAGTTAGCCTATTTTTCAAGGTGTTATTTTCTTCAGCATTTTTTTGGGTCTCCTTTAGCAGGGTGCTGACCTGCTGTTCATGCTTTGACTTCATGTCTCTCATTTCTCTTCCCAGATTTTCCTCCACCTCTCTAACTTGATTTTCAAAATTCTTTTTGAGCTCTTCCATGGCCTGAGCCCATTGGGTGGGCTGGGACACAGAAGCCTTGACTTCTGTGTCTTTGCCTGATGGTAAGCATTGTTCTTCCTCATCAGAAAGGAAGGGAGGAAATGCCTGTTCACCAAGAAAGTAACCTTCTATAGTCTTATTTCTTTTCCCTTTTCTGGGCATTTTCCCAGCCAGTGACTTGACCTCTGCATATTCTCCTCACACCCACTTTGCCTCCTGATCCTCCCAGCCAGCGCTTGGGGTCTGAGATTCAAATGCTGCTCCCCAGCCTCGGGGCTTCGGCAGGGGCAGGGCTGCTATTCGGTGTGAGATTAAGTTCAGGTGCTCAGGTCTGGGCAGGGCCACCTCTCAGGCTCAGTTCCCTCAGGGGGTTTATGCACAGACCTTCAACAATGGATCCAGGCTCCTGCCTGCTTGGGGAGCCCTGGTCTGCCACTGCCTCAGCTTCTGCCTCCCAAGGGTGCCTGAGTTATGGGGGCACCCCTCTCCCCTCTCGACCCGCCAAAGAGACCCTCTCACCGACCCCCGTCACCTGTGGGTGGAGGGACCTGCGCGGCCGCTGGAGATCCCATCCCTGAAGCCTGCTTGGATCTGTTCCTCTCGGTGCCGCGGCCGCGGCAGAGCTGGGCTGGGCTCCGCATCCGCAGCGCGACGGACCTTTTGCGAGAGGTTTGCAGGTCCCTTTGGAACAGAAATCTCCTTCGTTCCACTGTTCTGTGGCCTCTACTGCTCCAGAATTCACTGTGAGTTTCTTTATACAGATGTTCTATGGGTTGTGGGTTCGGAGCTATGTGTATGTGCATCTTTCTACTCTGCCATCTTGGCTCCGCCCCCGACAATGCAGTTTCTAAATGCCAAATAGCAATATCTTTCTGCTTGATCCTGATAGGAAGAGTATTCTCAGATGCTGCTTATTATTCCTTCAGGACAGATTTTAACTTGAAACCATATCAAACCTAGATTTATATTTAAAAAAACAACATTTTAACCCTCCTCTTCTTTTTACTCTACTCCCTTGAAGACCTACAGAGCCCTCTTTCATCTCCCTCCCCTCCCAAGTCCAGCAGACCAGCTCTTGGGGTCCCACTCCAACTTTTAAATCATAATGAGGGGGGGGGGCGGGATAACTTTCCCTTTGTCCATGTAGTCTAAGCACATGGCCAGAGTTAATACTTCTGAAAGAAAGCTCATCAAAATTCTAAAGTGTCTGCAATTTTTACACACATAGCCTTTTGGCATCAGATATATCTATTTAATTTAAACATAAATTACAAATTTCAGCTTTTAGATCTCATTAAATCAAAACTCAACTTTTCACTCCAGACTGTCTTTTACTCTGCTAATTTCCATTACTGATTCTTTTTCAGGTAAGGTAGAGAATTGCCTGCCACTCCCATATAATTAAAAAAAAACCTCCTTACCCAGACAAAAAGGCCTAAATAATTTAATAATACTTACAAATCACAGAAAACAATTTTTAAATCCAATAACCTTCCATAACTTTTGTCTTTTGGTTTCCTAATCAAGCTAAGCATTTTCTTAAGTGGGAAAAGGAAGGAGGGGCACAAAGTCCAAACACATCCCACCCATATTCCTCCCTTCCTTTTGTATTTTAAAGAAACCCAATACTCACCACCTCTTCCTTAAAAAGAAACTTAGAGGTTAAAACCCTAACCATTTAATTTAACTTCACAATTTGATTAATAGAGCCACTATGCAAGTACTCTGCAAAGCACCATAAATCTTCCTTTTCAGCTTCAAAAACTGGCCAGGCATTGGTAACAAATTGTAGTTTAATGTTCTTGGGTTTAGGGACAGCATTTCTAATGCCAATTATAATTAACTCTCTCAAGTCCTGCATATGGATTCTATGGGCTTCATTATTATGGTCCCACCAAGGGTCCTGAGTTAGGTAGTTCTGGTCAGCTGGCACCACCCCAGCCATGGGTGGGTGCCTGTGTTCCCATTCTATCATAGCAGCCCTTCTTATCATGTCCATTTTCTTCTTGAGAGAATAGGATATTTAAGATATTCATCAATTCACTCCCAGTATATATTTATTAGGTCCCCAAAACTGATCTAGCTGCTCTGATAAGCCCTGTGGGTCTGTCATTAGGGCTTTTATTTCTTTCTTAAAATTTCTCACCTCAGCTGCACTAAGAAGTGCATTGACATAAATCAAGCCTCCTTGAACTGACTGGACCTCTCTAAGAAAATAACTCAATGGATGTTTTTTGGTTTCATTTTCAAGGGCAAATTTTCTTGATCTTAAAAGTTGTCCCAATTCTCTAAACAGAGGACCATGTTGCTCACTAGAACTACTTAAGTCCTCTTCCCCTTTTTCTTTAGTTTGGGGGGTGGGGGGAAGTGGAGCCACCAAGCTCAAAGCATAGGGAGGAGGGAGTGAGAGGAGTGGATCCTTTCTTCTCTTCCTCCCCCTTTTTCCCTTTCAATACCATCTGCTGGGCTTCTGGAATCCAAAGGCCAGCATAAGTACCTTCCTCTGAATTAAAGGGGTTTTTATCATTTACACACAGATTCAACTTTTAGCATACCCAATCTTCTAAAGACCCATATTTGGGCCATATTACTCCTCCTACATCTACTCCACCCCAGATAAAACAACAATATCTTATCATTTTTCTTTTCCCCTATATTTTGGTTACTTCATTCCAATTCTAAAGTCTGTTTCCCAAGGGGCTATTTACCGGTATATCAATATCATTCAATTTTTGCTCCAAAGTGACAGGCTTAGACACAGACAGGCTGTTCTTTTCCCATTGGACTTACCAAGTCCCTCACAAGAGCGACACTACGAAGGTTTTTCTTTCCCTCAAGACAAAAACCTTCCGGGAGAGGTCATCCTAACTCCCAACAGTCCCCGTGAAGCCCTTCAGCAGTGTTCTTCCAGTGAGGTTTTCCTGAATCTTTTCCCTAGATTCCAAAAATTTAGACAGAAGCCGTCACCAAACTTCCCAGGTCTGAGACTCAATGAATAAACCTCCATACCCCTGAGTGCTTACCTCCAGGCTATACATACACAAATTTCAACGAGTGTCTCCTCCACTGGCTGGCCAGAGTTTGCTTTCACTTCTTCACCTCACTTATTTGGAGCCTTTACCCTTTTTCTTATTATTTCATTTCCTTTTTTTTTTCTTTTTGTTTCTGTCTGTTCCTCTGAGTACCTCTTTTTTTCCAGGGTTTTTGCCCCCTCAGGGCAGAAATTCCTCCCCTTTAGGTCAAAGACTATCAGAGAAAGCTTTCTGACAGGCGCCTGCCCCTGATCCAAATGGGAAGGAGTTGCCACTGAAGGGCATTCCTGGCCAATGCACCAACTGTGTGGGATAAAAAGACCCTTACTCAAAATCTTAAATAAATGAAGAGGCTTCTCAATAAGAACAGAAAGAAAAGGATTTATTACAATTCTCAAGAAAGGGACGTCCTTCCACCAGGTCGGGGAACCTGGTGGAGGGAGGCAACTTACAGAAATTGAAGCACAATTTTTATAACCTAATGGCAGAGAATCCCACCTCCCCACTATCCCACCTCTCCATTGGCTGGGAGGCAGGTTCACAATCTAAGTACAAAATACTAGACAAACCCCAGGAAATCTTTACCTATCCCAACACAATTACCTCATCTAATATCAACTTAACTGCTGATGTGGCTTTAGAAAAGAGGGGAGGGGAAGAAGCAGGAGCTGGTAGTGTTGATGTGGCAACAGTACAGCAAACAATGGGGAGATTTGAGTAACTTCCAAGTTTTGGCTACAGCCCACACCACTTTCACAAAGAAAGCTGGTAGCTGGGGGGATGGGGGTGGGGGAGACCAACTGACTGTCCACAAGCCCTGGATACCTGAAACTCAGGTATCCAAGGACAGAGGCCTTATGGAAGAGAAGTTTTATTTAGAAAGTTCAATATTCCCCATATTTTTATTATGAAAAGTCTTCACAATCTCCTCATCTCACTCAAAGGGCATTGGGACAACTGATTGAGGCACCTGCCTGCTATTCTATTAATTACTGAAACTAGATCAGAAACATCTTCGGTGTGAGGAAAAGAATTTCAGGGCAATTTTCTTAGAGAGAGGTAACATGGAATATTTTTGTATTAATGGAAAAGTCAACTTCATTAAAAGTTTGCTACTGTTGTGGAAATAATACCTGTTCATACTGTGTGTTCTGTGGTACAAACATGCTTTATTATAAGCAACTTATTGCCAGGCACTGTTTTGCAATTAATTACTTATGGATCCTCCCAAGTCTTTTATGGTAACCACGGAGTAAAAGTCCATCTTTTATAAGTAAATTCATCTATATAACTATTAAGCTCAAGGGTAGAAAGCTTCTACCTGCAAAGTGTTGTTACTTATTTACATGTATAGAATTTGATGCTCAATAGCATCTGATCCTCCTAAAGAAACTGGAATCACAATGGAAACTTTTGAGAAAATAACAAGATCAGAAAATCCCGTATGTCAAAAGTGAATAATATCATGGGGCTCTTGGTTTCTTTCTTTGTTTTTCTTCTTTTCTGACATCACTTTTAATGCTTCTTCTATTTGGGGCCTGCATATTGAACTCGTTTGTCAGATAATGTGTCTCCTAGACTATGCTATCCACCTGCAGATGGTCATTGGACAAGGATCCCTGTTCTACACTCTCCTCATCCCCTGCATCAGCCTCATTTTACTGTACTCCCCTACCCCAACTCAGGCAGGGACAGTGCCTTTGCCCCTCTCCCAAAAACATGCAGGTGAATGGTGATGACAAGGGCTGAAAGTGGGGTGTGAGACTCTCACAAAGACCGGGGTACCACGGGCAGGTTGCCTGGAGAAGAATTCATGGACTCAGGCATTGTTGAGGTCAAGGTAAAGATTTATTACAGTTTTCAGCTGGCAAGAGTTCTTAGGGAACCTGCAACCTTAGAGGGGTACCTTAGATAAAGTTTATCTAGGATATTCTATAGTGAAAGGTGTGCCAAATATGCTAACTAGGTGTTTTGGGGTGGGATTGCTTAAGCAGTGGTCAGTTCTTAAAGGAACATGCAAATAGCCCAAGGTGGCAGGTGGGGGTGGGGCCTACCTAGAGGTGTGGTTTTAGGCCTGAAATATCACTAAGTCAACTAGCAATCAGGGCTGGTTTAGAAGTACCAGGTTGCTCTCATCCATGTCTTGTTAGACAAGATAAATGTAAGGGAGTACACCTATGTCTAAGTGTTGGATACATGTGATTGGTCAGTGAGTAGTAAATGTCCTTATAGCCAGTTCAGTCAGTACACACCTGGTTCAAATTAATGAGTTCTATGGTGCAGCTAGCTACTATAGCAGGGAGATAAAGGTTGTTGCTAGGGCAGGCTGTGTCCTTGGGCTAGGGAGAAACTGCCTGGGATAGTGTTTTGAGGCTAGGGAGAAATGTGATTTTTAAAGAGAAATGTGATTTTAGAATTGAGGCCAAGCACATGCACCCAAGCACCCCATCAGTGAGGCAGACAGAGAACCAAGCAGGAGGCAGGATGTGAGATGTGAGATAAGATGCCAGGCATAACTAGAAAGAAAATACTATTCGTTGAAGCCCCTCACCTTGGGAACTTGCCTGTGTGCTTTCTAGCTACGCTGGGTTCTGGGCCCCACCTTGAACCACTTCTGTTCCTAGTGCACTGATTCCTGATTCCCACCCTATGCCAAGGGTTAGGCCTGCTTTCTCAAGACTGGAAGTCCAATGCCTTAACTCAAATAGGGGACTCTGTGGAGTAAAGCAGAGCACATGATTGCTGGGTGTGTCACCATTATGCCCAGGATATCAGCTTACTCCCCATGGCTCTCCCCTATATTCCCTGAATGGAATTTTTCCTTTGAGCACTCAGAAGATACTACAGGCAGTTTCTTTGATTCAAGACATCCATTCCAGCCTGATATCTCCCTCTACCTCCCCTCCCCTTAGGGGTTGTGGTTTCTCTCCCTTGTTTCCCTCATTGAGACCCCATTATTGGTCATTTTATTCGCTCTCATACTTGGTCTGTGCATCTTTAACCTCCTGGTTTGCTTTGTGTCTTCTGGCCTGCAGAAATCTCGCAGCAACTTTTAGGGCACCAACCCCTGCCCTTGATGACCCTGAGTGGTTTCCCTCTCTCTACCCTGGACTCAGCTGGCACTGCATTCCACACCCCCACCACCCCTCCTCAAACTATTCTGGCTCCTGAAGGGGACTCTTCACCTCTGTTCAGTAGGAAGCAGCTACTGAAGACAATGACCTTCGCCCCTTTTCCCCAAAAGAATTCTCCTACCTAGTGGTTGAGTGGGGAAATGATATGAATATAATATTAAGGGTTGACTTTGTGAAGCTGATGAGGTTGAGGGGTGATAGGGACCCCAAAATACCAACAGTTCAGTCGTGCTCGAATGAATTTGACTTAAGCCTTCTTAAAGCCAAAGAAAACAAAGTTTATTAAAGATTCGCCAAATTGGGTTGGCTCTCGAGCCTAAGCATTTGTAATCCTTGTATGCACAAGCAGGCCAGATAGAATCTCAGCTAGACACAGAGTCTGACCTGGATTGCATCTGAGCGCCTTCATGGTGATAATGTTTAATATAAAATTTTAGAATAACCTCTTTGTTCTCTCTGAAGCAAACTCAGAGAATGCCTCTTCCTATGTCAGCAAAAGCCAGCCAAAGCTGACTCTGCACTCCTTGGGAGACCTTTAACCTATGACATATCTTGAATAATGGGACTTTCCTTTGTATCTTATTATCTATAGACACATACTATGTTATGGCATATTAATGGTAAAGAAAAAATAGGCATCCTGGGTTTCTATTGAACATTGTTTGCCCTTTCCTGCATCAGTTACCTGTTTGGGGCAGGAAGCCTGCCACTTACTAGAGGTGGGATTTCCTTACCACCTGGGACATATGTTTACCCAGCTTGGAATCTCAAGACTTGACTGACATTGCTTTGTTAATTGTCCTGTCTTACTGAATTTATGATTTGCTCAATTAGGAGAGTTCCTTTCTCACGGCAAAATGTATATAAGCCAGAAGATTTCTGCACTGGGTAGCCAGAACATTTCTGGCTCCATAATGAATTATGTTACTGTTGTCTTTAATAGGGAATTGATTGATTAATTAATTAAATCATAAAATGTATGCATTAGCCTGTTGCCTTTTCTTAAAAAAGTTTTCAGGTCAACAATGGAAAAGAGTATAGGAGGGATTGGGGGGGGGATCTGGTAGTCCAGGGTGATGGGAGGAGGGGTTTAGGAAGGGTCTTGAGGAGAAGTCCAAGGAGGATCAAAGGCTGGAAACAGCTGGAGGCTATCAGGAGACCTCAGACTTGGGGGCACCTAGGTGGGAAGCAGGTGGGGCAATCAAGAAGTAACAGATAATGGCCACAGATTTGAGTATGAAAAGCTAGATTCTGTGAGGAGATACAAGGAGAGCTCAACTTGAGTATGAAAAGCCAGGTTAAGTGAGGAAATTCCAGGGGAGCTCAAGGAAGTTCCCAGAGTCTGAACCCCATCATTACCATTTTCTTTTTTTTAATCTTAGCCCATCTAATATGTGTGAGGTGGTATAAAGTGAAACTTTGAAGTTATTTTTGAAGCAATCTTTCACGTGATAATAATTTGAAATTCTTCTTTTGAGAATTGTTTATTCATATCCTTTGACCTCTTTTCTACAGGGAAATAGCTCTTGCTCTTAGATATGTGTTAATTTTCTGCATATATCAGATGTCAGACCCTTATAAGAGATATTTGTTATGAGATTTTTTCTCCAATTGACAGTATTGCTTTTTATCTTCCCTGTATTGATTTTCTTTATGCAAAAGTGTTTTAATTTCATGTAGTTAAAATTGTTTTATCTTCTCTGATCTCCTAATGGAGTTGATGTTTTGACCCAATCATATTACCTTTTAGTCTCATCCCTATCCAGCTAAATGAAGCATTATATTAAAAGATAGAAAATTATTCGATTTTCCACAGTTTTTTCCAGAATTTCAGTGGGGACCCAGTTTAGCAAGGGCCTTTGATATTCAAATAAACCTAGGAGTAGAACTGGAAGGGTAAATCCTGGGGAGATTAGCTTGAGCTGGCACTTTAAATATGGAAATCAACTGAATTTCAGGTACAGCCCCAGAGGGTTTTAAAAGTGAATTGCTTTTTAAGAGTGAATGGTGATTAAATGTAAATGCTACCAGGGTGGGGTGGGTGGAAGGAAATTACTAGGGAAACTAAGAAGGGATTTAAGAGTAAATATTTCCCCCTTCTCCCCAGAGAGAACTTTCAAATTCTGAATTGCTAAATGAGGATTCTAGGTCCATGTAAGAGACACAACTAGGCTATCCTGCCTTTGAAGATAAAATAATGCCTTTGGGTCACTCCACCTTAAGGCTAGCAGCTAAATAAATTAGCAACTGAAGGTGGCACATCAGGCTGGTAGGGAATAAATTAAGAATATTATATACTTAATATTCAACAAAATAAACCAAAAATGTAAAAGGAGGGAGAATGGAGTTGAGAAATTCTTCCACTGTGGTCATCAGAAATCATGAAAGAGAGGGAAAAGGAAAGAAGGGAGTGGGTGATATCAAAGCAATGGTTCTCATTAGCAAAAAGGGAACAGGGGAGGTTGAGGCCATCTAAAAAAATTTGTAAAAGTAACTGTGATGGGGTTCAGACTCTGGGAACCTCCCTGAATCTTCCCACTTAATCTGGCTTTTCATACCCAAATCTGTTACTCTTAACCTAGCCTGGCCCTCCATTGTCTGTTACCTCTGGATTACCCCTACTGCTTCCCACCCCAGCCATCGGTTACCTTCGGATTGCCTCCAGCAGTTTCCCACCCTTGATCACAGCAGAATCCCACTCTCTTGATTCTGACCTGTAGTCCCCCCAGTCCCATTAAGATCCTCCTTGGACTCCTTAAGACCTCCTCCCATCACCCCAGACTACTAGACCATCCCCAGATCCCTCCCACAGTCTTTCTGTATATAAGATCCTTCTTATCTCCATGAAGGTGCTCAGATTTTATCTGGCCCTCTTGTCAATACAAGCATTACAAATGGTGAGACTTCCTAAGAGTCAACCCAATATGGTGAATCTTTAATAAACTTTTGTTTTACTTTGGCTGAAAGAAGGCCAGGGTTGAATTCATTTGGGCAGGATTCAGAGTGTTGGTATTTGGGGGTCCTATGCACCCTAAACCTCAACAATATGGTTCCCTGGCCACAACAACTGTAAGCCTTTAGGAATTATATTTAGTGCTCTGTGTGGGGGTGGGGGGGTGAGGGTGGGTTAGTCTTCTATGCATATAAGCACTATCATTAGATTAATTTTTATTTAAGTTCGGTCTCCTCCTTACTAATAACATAAATTATAATATCACAGAGGGTGATAAAGGAAAGAGACATCATGAGATGGGGAGGGGAGTGGGAGGGAGAACAGGCTATGGAGTCACTCAGTAAACATTGAAAAGGCACTTCCTCTGTGCCAGCCAGTGTGGGCCAGGCATTTGGGCCCAAGCCGAGATCTTTGCTCCTTACCCTAAAAGAACTTGGACTGCTTGTCCAAAGTTCTGGAAAGCCCCACCTTGAACTCTGCTTGAATTTCTCCACTTGATCTGGTGTTTGCTTGAGACTATAAGCCTCTCATCCCCATGCCTAATTCTCAGTTACCTTAATTTAGCCTAGCCCTCCGAGGTCTGTTATCTCCAGATAGCCTTCAACTACTTCCTACCCTTAATCCCATTTTCTAGGTTCCTGGCATCTGACCTCTAATTACCCCAGCCTACAGGCCACTCCCAACAAGATCCTCCTTAGACTCCTCCTCCAACGACCCCAGACTACTTGGCCAATCCTAGATCCCTCCCACAGTCTTTGTGTACATAAAATCCTTTTCAGGCCTCCATGAAGGCTCTCAGATTTAATCTGACCTGCTACAAATGCTCAGATTTCTTAAGAGTCTGGCCAAAAAGGTGGATCTTTAATAAACTTTGTTTTTCTTTTGTTGAAAGAAGGCTTGGTTTGAATTCGTTTGGGCAGAACCCTCGTGTCACTATTTGGATCTCAGAGCCCCTAAATCTCAACACAAAATGCTGGGAATAGAAAGACAGGTAAAAGATCTGAACTCTAGGAACTCAGTCTAATGGGGGAAAAACATACAACTAAGTATAAGCAACACACACACACACACACATGCACACACGCTGGTAAACCCAAAATCCAAGGGTGCAGGTAATCTGCCTTGAAAGAATTGGACCACTTAAGCCTTCCAGGTGAATGGAACAGATTTAGTGAAGACTTTTCAGGGATATGGAGTCTTCTCCCTGGAGTGGAAGAGACCTTGGGCCCAGATTTCTATTCCTCGAGAGCCAGATGATTTCCATATAAGGCTATGTAGTGCGTTAGGATCAATGATGGGTATGACTAACTCCTCAATACCTAATTTGCATATGCTCACTGAAGTCCGCAGTCCTCACATAGGTCCCCCTGATTTGCATAAATTCTCAGGGCCCAATTTGCATGTATCCTCAGGGCTTCATTTGCATATAATTTCAATGCCTAATTTGCATATAATGACGGGTATTTTTGTGGGCTTTGTAACAGCTTTGTAACCTTCAGGAGCAGGAAATTTGAACTGGGTTCCAAAAGGGATTGGTTAGATTTCGCACCTAGAATGTAAGACCATGCTTCTCAGCCAATGAGAATAATGGTCAGCGGTGGGAGGGGGATTTCTGCGTCATATAAATTGGCCATTTATTTGGTCTATATAAATTGCCATTCTGCTTCTGTAAGGTGTCTCCCTACTCCAGCTTTACCGGTGAAGGGATCACCCGTTTCTCACGAGAACCAAATAAAGGAGATTTTCTGTTTTTACTTTGAGACACCTTTGAGCAGCCAATTTGAGTAAGGGGACGGTTCATGCATCTCCCCACACACTGTCAAAGTAGTGAGTTTATTGTGACACCAATAGAAGCAGGCTAGATTCTAAGTGAATCTGCCCAATTTAATGGGGGTAAAATGAGTACTTTTATGCTGAAAAAGATTACAAGTAGATCTGGAAGGGATTAAGGAGTGGCAAGTAGCCTGGGGTGCTCCAGATGCAGACAATGAAAGGAGGTAAGTGGTCAGAGAGCCACACTGAAAAGGCAGTTAAAAGGAATGTTCAGTATCTAGGTAGAAATGTGTGGAAAAAGTTCAGGGACTGGGTTGTTGAATTGTATGGGAAAATTGAGGGTCTACTTCCCATTATCCCATCATTTACACACACGCATACTTATATATACATACACACAAACGTGTATATATACATACATACATATATATGTGTTTGTGTGTATGTATAATAAATTGGAAATAATCAATAGGGGTAAGACACTAGAATTAAGGAGAACGCTGGGAAAAGGTTTCCTACAGAAGGTGGGGTTTTTGCTGAGATTTGAAGGAAGCCAAGAAGTAAAGATGAGGAAGGAGGCCACTCAAGAAGAACCTGAGTTCAGGTTCTGCTCTAACACCTATTGGAAGGGACCTCAGAGATCATCTAGCCCACCACTTCACCCTCCTCATTTTGCAGATAAGGAAACCTAGATCAGAGAGATAAAACAAGTTTGTCCAAGAGAACACTGGTACCAAATGATAGGACTGGAATATGAACCAAAAAGCACCCACTCTGTAATCACGGCTATTTGAAAAACTGTCTGATTGTGGAGGATAGTTTCCATATCACAGAGTTCTCATTATGGATAAAATTACAAATCTAAACAAAAATAAAAAACCCAGAAAAATAAAAGAGGAAAAACAAAATTGGATAGTCATAATCTTAAGAGCAGAGAGATCACTCCCTGTTCTCCCATAGTTCCCAGTTCTGTCCTTTGGGACCAAGCAGATGGAGGAACTGCCTTCTTCCATATGATAACCCTTCACATATTTGAAGTTAGCCATCATATATCCTCTAAATCTTCTTTTCAAAAACTCAGAAGGTGACTCTGCACATGGACATTACCAGATGGCCTATATAGAAATCAGATTGAGGGGTGAAGCCAAGACAGTGAAGTAGAAGCAGAGACCTGCCTGAGGTCTCTCCCAAACCCATCAAAATACCCATAAAATGACTCAACAAATTCCAGAGCAGCAGAAGCCACAAAATGACAGACTAAAGCAAATTTCCAGGCCAAGACAATGTAAAAGATCAACAGGAAGGGTCTGTCACACTGGGCTGGGAGTAGAGCACAGTCTAACATGGGCTGTGTGGCACAGATGGGGCTTTAGCAGGCCTTAGGGTACTGAATCACTGGCAGCTGTGGTGGTTTCCAAACTTTTCAACCCACAAACGCTAAAGACAGCTTCAAAGGTCAGTGGGAAAGGTCAGAGAGGAAGGATCATGGTCTAGCTCCAACCCCACCCCCAGCTCCAGGGCTGTGGCAGTCACTGCTGCAGTGGCAGCTACTTCTGGAGCTCTTGGCCTACAGACAGTGGGAAAATCGAGCAGCTATTCTGGGTCACTCTCCTGGGTGGTGGTCCTGGTGCGAAAAGGATTACTGGAGTGGTGGAGCTTGTGGTGGCAGTGAAGAAGGAATCCTCCTCACAGTTCCAAGGAAAAAAAGAGTGCTTGT
This sequence comes from Notamacropus eugenii, assembly GCF_028372415.1. Lineage (NCBI taxonomy): Eukaryota > Metazoa > Chordata > Mammalia > Diprotodontia > Macropodidae > Notamacropus > Notamacropus eugenii. The sequence continues at coordinate 621,942,784 of NC_092872.1, forward strand.
GTTTGCTCACAGACCAGACCACAGGCCATGAGAAGAGCAAATAGCTCTCTTTTGATCATACCATTTTGGAAGAACTGAAAATATGAAGGTCCCTATAAATATTGCTGATAACAGCTGCCCCAAACTGCTGAAGCTTGGGGCAGTACACCCTCCACTTAACAAAGAGCTCAAAAGTTAAATAATTAGCTGGGAAAATGCACAAACAAGGGGGAAAATCAGACTATAGAATCTTACTTTCTTGGTGAAAAGGTATTTAACTTACCTCCTTGTGGCAAGGAAGATCAAAACATACAACCAACGAGAAGACAACAAAATCAAAGCTCCTTCATCTAAAGCCTCCAAGAAAAATATGAATTGGTCTCAGGCCATGGAAGAGCTCAAAAAGGATTTTGAAAATCAAGTAAGAGAAGTAGAACAAAAATTGGGAAGAGAAATGAGAGTGATGCAAGAAAATCATGAAAATTGAGTCAACAGCTTGCTAAAGGAGACTCAGAAAGTGCTGGAGAAAATAACACCTTTAAAATTAGAGTAACCCAAATGGTAAAAGAGGTCCAAAAAGCCAGGGGAGAAGAATGCCTTAAAAAGCATAAAGGGTCAAGTGGAAAAGGAGGTCCAAAAGGTCACTGAAGAAAATAATTCTTTAAAAATTAGAATGGAGTAAATGGAACTAATGACTTTATGAGAAATCAAGAAATTATAAAACAAAATCAAAAGAATAAACAAATAGAAGACAATGTGAAATATCTCACTGGAAAAACAACTGACTTGGAAAATGGATCCAGGAGAGATAATTTAAAAATTATTGGACTACCTGAAAGCCATGATCATAAAAAGAGCCTAGACATCATCTTTCAATAAATTATCAAGGAAAACTGCCCTGATATTCTAAAACCAGAGGGTAAAATAAATACTGAGAGAATCTACCAATCACCTCCTGAAAGAGATCCAAAAAGAAAAACTCCTAGGAATATTGTAGCCAAATTCCAGAGTTCCCAGATCAAGGAGAAAATATTGCAAGCAGCTAGAAAGAAACAATTCGAGTACTGTGGAAATACAATCAGGATAACACAAGATCTAGCAGCTTCTACATTAAGGGATCTGAAGACTTGGAATATGGTATTCCAGAAGTCAAAGGAACTAGGATTAAAACCAAGAATCACCTACCCAGCAAAACTGAGTATAATACTTCAGGGGAAAAAAATGGTCATTCAGTGAAATAGAGGACTTTCAAACATTCTTGATGAAAAGACCAGAGCTGAATAGAAAATGTGACTTTCAAATACAAGAATCAAGAGAAGCATGATATATATATATATATGTGCATATATATATACACACATATATATACACACACATATATACATATATCATATATATATATACACACGTATATATGTATATGTATGTGTATGGTTGTTGTCCTTTGTTCTCAAAGAGGACCAAAATGACATCACCTTAATAAAGTGAAGTTTCAGCGTGTACAGCTGTGACTGATCAGACCAATATGAGCTTGAAATGCTCTATCACACATTGGGCACAGATAGTCCATGTGAACATTTGGGGTGGTTACTCCAAATTTGCACATCCTACGTTTCCCTTGCACTGTTTCAATTCTGCTTTGCTCATAGAGCATAGCACCTTTTCTGATGTGTGCATGCCATGCTGAGCCATCCTGTGCCAGTGTCTCCTATGTCACACAATCAAATCCAAAGTTCTTGAGAAAAACCTTGAGAGTATTCTTGTATTGCTTCTGACCACCATGTGATCCCTGCCCCATGTGAGTTCTCCACAAAATAGTCTTTTTGGCAAGCACACATTTTGCAGTTGAACAACGTGGCCAGCCCATCAGAGTTGTACTCTCTGAAGCATAGTTTGAATATTTGGCAGTTTAGTTGGAGCAAGGACCTCAGTGTCTGCTACCTTATCCTGCCAGGTGATTCTCAGAATCTTCCTAAGACAGTTCAAATGGAAGTGATTCAGTTTCTTGGCATGGTGCTGGTAGATTGTTCATGTTTCACAGGCATACAGCAATGAGGTCAACACCATGGCTCTGTAGACCTTCAGTTTGGTAGCCAGTCTAATACCTCTTCTCTCCCAAACTTTTCTTCATAGCCTCCCAAACACGGAGCTAGCTCTGGCAATGTATGCATCAACCTCACTGTCAATGTGTACATCCCTGGGAAGTACACTACCAAGGTAAGTGAACTTATCCACAGCATTCAAAACTTCTCCATTTGTTGTACCCGATGATTCCACATATGGATGGTGCGGTGGTGGCTGATGGAGCATCTGTGGTTTTTTGGTGTTATTAGGCCAAAATTAGCACAGGCAGCAGAGAATCCATCCATACTTTGTTGTATCTCAGCTTCAGAGGCTGCACTGAGTGCACAATCATCTGCAAACAGAAAATCATGCACCAACACTCCCTCCACTTTGGTTTTGGCTTGTAGCCTTTTCAAACTGAAGAACTTACCATCAGTACGGTAGTTGACCTTGATGCCATTTTCATCCTCATTGAAATCATTTGTCAACATGGCTGAAAACATCATTAATGAGAGCAAGTACACACCCTGTTTCACTCGATTGGTGACTGGGAAGGCACAAGAGCATTGTCCATTATCCAGAACCCGGGCAAGCATGCCATCATGAAATTGATGTACAATATTGATGAACTTCTCTGGGCAACCAAATTTTGACATAATTTCCCATAAGCCCTCAAGACTAACAGCGTCAAAGGCCTTGGTCAGATCTGCAGACATTGTATACAGACCTCGGTTCTGCTCCTGGAGTTTCTCCTGGAGTTGTCGGGCAGCAAACACCATGTGGCCCTTTCTGAAGCCACACTTGTGGGACTCCAGCCTACTGCAGCTTGATTTTACAAGCCTCATAAGCAGCAAAAGTTGTATATGAGGTATATGTCTCCTGCATCAGCAGGGATATGACTGTGAGGTCAAGCATAGTCCTTGGGAACCCAGCTGGGCAGAAAATCCTCTAAGTAAATAGTAAAAAATTCTATATCATGATGACAGAGCAATGGGTTGTAAAAGTTAAAGATTGTAGGGGTTGTAAAAGTTATACATTGTATATCTGTGTGCTCTCCCAGTAAATGTATGTTTGCCTCTCCTTATCTTGGAGATGTCAATTTCTAAGTAAAAGTTGACTCCTGAAATGGCTTGGGGCAATCGCTTGTTCCTAAGCCTGCCCAGGCTATGCCTTGAACAATTTTGTGTATGTGTTCTCTTCTATTCCTGCTGTGTGGGATGCAGCATCATTGGCTGTCAGGTAGATGACCATCTTCCAGGTGAAGGATCAGCCTATTAAGAAGGATTCTAGCAAGAACTTTGCCAGCAATGACTAAGAGAGAGATTCCCCCTGTGATTGTCGCAGGACAATCTATTCCCTTTACCCTTATAGAGATGGCCAGTGAAGGCATCCTTGAACTCCTGGGGGGATTACCTCCTCTTCCCATATAACCTGGAAAATTTCAGTCAGCTTTTGTATGAGCAATGGTCCCCCTACCTTGTAAATCTCAGCTGGAATAGAATCAGCACCAGGTGCTTTGCCACATGAAAGGAGCCTAATGACCCTCAAAACCTCTTCTTCAGTTGGAAGTTCAGCTAAGGAGGGATTGACTTCAACCTGAGGTAAATGGTCAATGGCCTCAGCACTGATTGATAATGGTCTGTTGAAAATACTATGGAAGTGTTCAGCCCATCTGTCTAGGATCATGTCCTTATCACTAATCAATGTGGCTCCATCAGCACTGAGCAGTTGTGATGCATAGGTTTTTGGTCCATAAATAGCTTTCACAGAATCATAAAAGCGCTTTGGATTGTTACTATCAGCATAAAACTGAATCTCATCTGCTTTCTCACTGAGCCAGGAAATCCTGCTTCTCTCTAAGCTTTGCTTGTACTTTGCTTTTGATGGAATTAAACGCTGCCTTCTTAGAGATGGATGAACTATTCTGCTGGCAAATCCTGTGGAGTTCTCATTTTTCATTTAGCAGCTTTAATATATACATACATACATGTATTGACACACACACACACATACACACACCCCTGTTATCTATCCCTCTCCACCCCATATAAGTTCCTAAACACTGGTTTGCTTCACATCTCGTGTCAGTAAGCACAGTAGGTTTTTTAACACATGCCTGTTGTTTAGTATTTAAACTCTGAACCTGTTTTCCCAGATCAAAATTTCTTCTTCAACACTCCACTTCCTTCCCAATGTGGGTCCAGGCTAATTGCTCCACATTCACTCCAGATTATTCCTCCTCCTACAATCGCTTGTCCTCTCCTTTCTCTGCTTTGTGCCATCTCTAAACCTAGAAAGACACCTGCTTTTGCCACATCAACATCCTTCTTTACTTTCTGCTGGGGCCCTCTTCCCTTCTCAGATTTCTCATGACACATTGCCTGGATCTCTTTGCATGGATTACATTTCACCCTGTACTAGCCTTATGTCTCATGTTCCTAGTTTGTCCTCCTGCACAGAACTTTGAAGAGGGTGAGAGTAGTCAGAAGAGAATGGTCTTTTCCAGAGAGTTAATGATGGAATTTCTGAACACTCATCCATTTGGAGTATTTCCCTAAGTACTAGTTTAAGCCATGTTCTTCATTGGAAGGTGGGAGCGAAAGTCCTTCTTCAGACTTGAAAAATGCCAGTGTCTTCAACCAGTATAATCAAATAGCAGCATGCTGCCTTTTTAAAAAAGGATAGACCATTTTTTAAAAAGCACTTTCCCAACAAAATGTAGAATTCTCCAAACTGATTATGAGAAATAACTCTTCTTTTCATGAGAAGCAGAGTGATAGAAGGGAAAGAACATTACCTTAGAGACCCAAAGCCTGTGGGAAGCTCACTCAGTAAGCCAGCAAGAGCTTACTACCTAGGACAACACTGTTAAGTGAAGGGAACACGCTTGCCCTCGAGGAGTCCAATGGAGGAAAACTTGAAAATAAGAACATACAAAAGAGATAAATGTAAATGGAAGGTGATCTGTCAGGGAAAGGACTGCCATGGGGCTAGGGTTAGGTAAAGGCCTCTTTATAGAATAATGGAACTGAAAGGAGGCTCAGAGATTCAGTGAAGTTTTGTTTACAAATGAGAAACAGCAGACTCACTGAAGTTATGGAAAGACCAGGATCCAGCAGTGTTTCCTCCGTAACACGGATTAGGCAAATTCCCCCTCCTGCCAGCAGGAAGATACAAGGATATCCCTGCACCTTGACTGGGTCCTGTTTTGTGGTGAGGAAGCTTCCTGGTCATCTCAGGGCACTGGAAAGTCTTGTCCACAAGGAGTCTGGACTTGGTGGATTTCTGAAAAACATCCCCATCATCATGCCCTGTCTGTGATGACCTCATTCAGTATCTGAGAAGTGAATTACTATGTATCTGTGTTGCAGATCTCTTCAGTAAGGGAAAGGTTAGCCCCTACCTTCTGTCTCAACACTGAACCTTTAATTAAAAGTGCTGGCTTTAAGACCCACCTCTAATAGAAGTCAACACACTCCCCAAGGTGAATTTGTCTCTGTTAGGCTCTGACCACAGAGGTCTTCTATGTCCAAGGCTATTTAAGTCACATGACCCTGGATAAGTCTCTTTAAAGGTGTGAATTTTAGTCTTTTAATTTGGCAAGTATTATCTAAACTACCTTTCTGGGTGTTTAGGAGGAAAGTGTGTCTTAAGTCAAAGCTTTACAGAAATGTGACTTTTGATGTTCCAACTGGGCCTGGAATATAGAGCTAATTAAAAAACAAACGAGGATCACTATTGTCATGTTCCGAGATAAAAGAGTTTGTAAGCAAAGAAACAACTCAACAGTGATAAACAGTTTTTATTCAGGCAATGAAACATGAAAAAAATATATTAGTACTTATTATAATTTCATTTGTGTAAGTATAACTCTTACAAATATTTACCTGACATATAAAAAGGGAAATTATTGTACATATAAAATTTATGCAGATGATCATTACATATATAATGCAATCCTGGTAGGAGTCAAGCAGCTTTCACTCCTCCCTATGGGAGGGTAATCAATCACTCACTGTATGGCAATCACAGGGGCACAGCAGAAGCAGGTGTGCAATTGGGATGGTCTCTTATTGGCACATGTTACTACATATGGAGATCTACTGGCAATGTACTCGCGCTGACAGCAACACTGAGGATACACTGGCACCTTTGACAATTAAAAGGGGCATCTGGATTCTAGCACAAGGAAGAGAAGACTCCAGGTTCAATTGAGTTAAGACTTGGGTGTTGGCTTGGAGTTCCAGTTCTCATGACTACAAGACCATTTGAGTTATCAAGTAAATACAGAAGATTACAATTATTACACTGGGTGCTCCATGAAGGCAGGACCTATCCAAACTTTGGGTCTTCCCCAGCACTAACACAGACTTAATATATGTTCGTCAAACTGATCTCAGGATTCGACTGCCAGAGAACTTCAGATTGGATTCTAGACGCCACTTTAGGCAGAGGGCAATATAGTCCTTAATAGCTCTAAAAGTAAAGAACAACTCAAAATATAAGGATGGCTTGGCTGCATGCCTGACCTCCATTTGTATTTAGATTATAGAATGCCACACTTGTAAAAACGTGCACTTAGCATCCATGAGATTAACCATATAAACACCTTAACTTGTAGCCATTATAAACATATTATGGCTAGTAAACCATTCTGTAGAAATCTTGCTTGTTCAAGTCTAACTGCAGGCTGATAAGGCAAAACAAAAAAGAAGGAACTGCCTCTGGATGACAACCTATGAATAAGCAATTGTTAAGACACGGTTACTGGAAGAGAGTGAGCTCACCCACTTGGGAAGAATGCTGCCCCTAAAAAGTGCTTTGCCAACTCTAGAACAGTATTTCTCAAAGTGAACCCTTTAGAAGTCTCAACAAAGTAGATCAAGGGAGGAGTTTCACCAAAAACTAAAACAAAAAGCCCAGCACTGCACTGACGGACCAGCATGCCCAGCAAACCTGCCTGTATCCATTCAGTCAGTGCAGAGACTGCAGACTCATCAGAATAGGCCACATGACTTTAGAGTGGTTTTCCTGTTGGTTCAGATTCTCCTGGGTATGTGATTATTAGTTGGCCTCAGCAGTGGATGCGAGGATCTGCTAGATTGGTTCAAAGATCTGGGGACAAACCACATTTGACAAAACACTGATCTAGAGAAGAGGGGATCCTCACTGCATTTCTTCATCTCTTTCATACTAGAAACGCTCCTAGAGGTTCAACTGGCAAAATCTAGTTTACTTCTCTTTCCACACATGTGGAGTCCCGTAATTGTGATTATTTACTTGTATTCAAAGGGAATGGTAAAATATGTTGCCATATTTTATACAATCAAGCTTCAGACCTTATTGTGCATGTCAATGGATCCACAGCACAGGCCTTCTAAACTCCTCCCTGTAATTACCTGAGGTGAACAATGTTCGATCCACAAAACACACACAAAATTTTAATGCTGTCAGTTTGAGAAAGTCCACGAGAACTTTCTTAATACTGTGAAGGTAAGAGGTTCTTCAAAAAAGTTTAAAATTTCATTCTTTTAAAACAAAACAAAAAGGGGGAAAAGGAGGTGAAATACTTAAACATATGGCACAATCCTGGGCAAGACCTTGGACTCCGGACGAGAACTGGTTTATGAAACATGTGAAACCAGAGGTCACTGCAACCTGCAGTTATTTTAAGGACTTTGTGGGTCCTATGAACCATAGCAAAAACAGAATAGAAATGAATTTAGAAAATAGTGACTACCAAAAACATGCACTGGGCTTCTCTGCGTCTCCTTTACACCCCTACAAGATTCCAAAGGCCAACCATTCTGATTAAGAGGATTACTCATCAAAACTGAAGATTTGGGCTTAGATGCTGCTAAGGGATTTTAAAATATTTTATTATAGTATGTGTCCCAAAATCTAAGTGCCATTTTAAACTCCAGTACGCATCAAAGCTTAAATGTTAATAGCTATAAAAATATTTAAATGTAATTTCACAGCTATTAAAGTTTAAAATAATACTAAGACTTTTGGAACACTTTGTATAGAAAAGCAAATGGGAAAGCATGGCACTATCTTTAAGGAAACCATTCAGCCCAGCATACCTTTGTGAATCACTCTGAACTTGTGGATGAACTCAGATCATTAGAACTGGGAATATATAGTTTCTAAACGTCAATGTGGGGGATGAATGACAAAGGGAGGATGGATTAGATGGGAAGGAGACAAGGTTGAATTAAGGGAAAATTCAACCTGAGCCTTTACCCAAAAATAAAATTGGATTCTGTAACACTCTGGAACACTTCCAAAACCCTCATCATTTTTCACTGTCATGTGTTTCTGTACTTCCTAATTTGAGCCAGGGTTAAAGAGAGCTAGAATTGTATCTCTACAAATTTCAGGCCAATTGTGCAGAACAAGAGGTTTGGGTCAGTCATGCAGCCAGATTTCAAGGCATTTCTCCAAATAAAGCAAAACTCTACAAAGTTCACCATTACTGACAGCTACTGTCCAACCTCGACCCCAAGGGGGAAAAAAAGGCTAATTCCTACCATGAGGCATCAGATGCTCCAACAAAAATAATTTTAGACAAAAATAGCTACACTTTGGCAAAATCAACCATATATTTCTTGAGAACCAAAGAACAAAGAGTCCTGGTCCTACCTCCCAAGCATTATTCAAAATACCCCAAAATCTACTACAGAAGTGTCTCTGAGGTGGCAGAGTAGAGGGGTCCTAGCACTTACTTTTTTCAACTGGACATTTCAAATACTTACAAGAATATAGTTCCCTTAGCGCTCAGCTATGCCGAGGGAGTGCATGAGGGTGCTTTATGCACCCACGCTCAATGTGCTTCACTTTGCCCAGGCTACTTCATGATTGGGCAGAGGCCTAGGGTGCTTATGGGATTGTCCTACCAAGTGCTAACTTTCACTGCTATTGGGGCATTGGTAAGTATTAGTCAACAGTTGAAACTTTAGTCTTTAAGGAAAAGGGGCCCTTCACATTTCCCACACTGCACCTCCTTTTGCTAGGGTCTATATACAATGGCAACCAGAGCTGGCAGCTAACTGGTGGGCCAGCAGGGGATTGTCATCCATCTAACACATAGCACTGGTGCTCTTTGGCTACTGAGTCTGTGACTACACGACTCAGCTGAAACTGCTATGTGCACTTCATGGGTAGGGCAGACTGAGAGCAGACAGACACGGACACTTAGCTATGTTGGCTAGCAGCAGAAAGGTTCTGTAAACTTTCCCTTTTCCTAAATGTCTGCATTATTTCCACATAGGGTTTAGAATCATAGCTTGAAGAAGAGACCAATGCGTCATTCCACTGCCTGTTAACTTTTCCATTCAGTATCTGCAACGTGCAGCAAAAATCCCCTTAAGCCACAGTATTTGCTTTCAAAAGCCTAAATTGATTGTCCTAAATTGAGTGATGCTGATTTTTTTCCTTTAAATTTTTCCTTGTTACTGCCCAAAGTGTTTATATACTAAAGGCTTTCAAAAGACAACCTAAACACCAACTAGGGGAGTTGCATTTAAATAGAATAGGATTCTCAGCGTTCAAAGAAATACTGAGTTGGGACTAAAGAGTATGGAACTCATGTGAAAGGTAGAGATAAGGAGATATGCAATTTGGATTTATGGGGGGCCTCCACTGTTCACTGCAAAAGTTGGATCATGCAACAGCATTAAAATTACAGTATGACAATGACCACATACTCAAAATACTGCACATATCACTATGAAGTCCTTGTAGGTAACAGGCTCAAGTGAAAACAAGTGATGACAGAGCTGCATGGATGTGGCTTAGGAGGGACTGAACACTCCCACTGGGCAGCCAGAGATGAATGTGTACTGATCCTGCTGTCTACATAAAAGGCAACAAAAAGATTCCGTTAATACAGATTTTTTTCCCCTAGAGTTTTTAAAGTAGCAGTGTTTTTTTTTTCTTCTAACAGTAATACAAAGGGTGCTGAGTCTCAGAGCACTTTATATATAATTTTTTTAAACTTCCCTGGTTTTAACAAAAGGTTGCTGTTAAAAATCCTGGTAATGGAAGTCTTTTTGAACCAAGTGCATCAAATAAAGCAAAACATATTCTTGGTCCTTCAAATTATTCTTCAATTCTGGTCCTTCTAATGCTAAAATCTTTTACTGGATTCTAGAGAAGAATGTTATATCAATTCTAAAATATTTAAATAATTAGAACGGTCCTCCTAATTTCTCCTTCTATACCCTCCCCCCAAGATGGTGGTTGGGAGGGGGTGGGGAGAGCCTGTAGTTTTTTCTAGATTATCTAAATCTTCTCTAAGAGGGTGTTATTTGCACAGTTCAAGTGAAAAGGTTATTGATTTCTTTAAATTAAAAAAAATTAATCTTATTTTCATATCCAGAAAAGAGCCACCAGTCTGCACTGTGTGTATCTATTCAGAAAAGCTGGCACCAACTCAAACTAGTACAGTTACAGTGGAAGGAGTAAATGCTTGTCCTCACTCCTGGCAAATCACTGATGTACAATAAAGGAGAATGGTAGTAGAAACCACCAAAGGCTTCCTTCCTTAACAGAACATCTCATTCCAAAGGAATCAACTTCAGAAGAAAACAGAAGCGTGAGAAGCTGCTCAGAACTTGTCCCTCCTGCGGCCCCTCCCAGGACATCTCCTAGATCCACAACCTGATTCTTCGGGTTTCCCAGAAAAGGGAGCAGCTCTGAATCCTTCAGAACAATCAAGTGTACCTGGGCACCGACCCCAAACTGAACCTCTCCTGACTAACAGCAAGTTAGATGCCCACCTCAAATAAAAACCAACTTCAAAAGAACAAAGTTATGTCACCTTAAAAAGAGAAAAGAATTAATCAGAAGGTAACTCAAAAATTACGATTTGAGGCTGCACAGAGGTCTTGACCTCAGGAAACAGAGACCACAGCAATCCACAAACTGGAAGGCCAAACCTAGCCGCAGCCTCCTGGTTTGCTGAGCCTGACTACCGACAAATGAAAAAGGACTCAAGAAAGGGACTCAGACCTTTGAGGGTTGTCCTGTCTTTTTTTTTTTTTTTTAGAGGGGCAGGGGTAGGGCAGCTGTTGTGTCTGCAGCAAAGCGGAATAGGGAGCAGTAAGCGTGTGCCCTTCTTTGCTACAGGGAGATTATTCCTGGATAAGGCAAAAATACTTGGGAGTCACAAAGAAGCAGCTGAGGGAGGAGATGCTGGACTAACAGCCAGTCTTTCCCAGCTTTGCAATCAGCTCGTCACAGATCTTTGTCAGTTCTTCAATTTCTTGGTTCTGAAAAAAAAGAAGGTGGGTGTCAGAGTATGACCTTTGGGCTCTTTCTGCATTCCCAGCAACTACTGATTGTATTCAGAATCATGGAACTCTAGCTGACTAGACCCCACTCTCCTATGTCAGGGACTGAGCACATCCCACCATGGATTATTCACATATGAATGAGAATATGGCCAGGACCACACAGAGGGGAGCAAGGAGGAAACCCTAAACCCAAATGTCACCCCCCCCACAGTGAATCACTACACATTCCTTACAGCTACCTCCACAATGAAGCCTGTTCTGATTCCCCTCCTGCTGGCAATAACCTTCCCACTCAAGTCTAATAAAGCACCTTACTCTGTATCTCTCTAATGTACTTTCCATGTGAAATGAATTACAGCAATCATTATCCCCCATACATTCCATGAGAACAGGGAAAAAATTGAATCTAAATTTCATAATGCCCTCCAACACTGGGCACAGCAAGAGATACAGGTTTATTTATACTACTGAACACCTAAAGTTCCGTTTCATTTTTCTGAGTTAATTCAGGGGGGAGATGGCAGCTGCAGTAGTTGTTAGGATGGCTAGGTGGTGCTAGAAAGCTGATATCATGGAATTGACAAAATTGATAAATGAATTATTTAGAGAAAATAGGCATGGCCTCTTCAATTTTCTCCCAAAGCTTAATCTTAACCAATTCCACTGATATCTTCCTGCAGTGACATGTTCTGATGTGAAGATGACTCCAGGGCCTTAAAGACCATGCCAGGGGAGTATAAGCTTTGGCCATCCAAACAGGTAAAGTTCCAAGAATGGGATAATGATGGATCATCCATCACCCAAGGACCAGCTCAAGTAGGCTCAAGAGGAGCTCATCACTACCACAATGACCACCAACCACTTCATTTTCTTCTGTTTGTACGGAAACTCATGAAAACTATTTATTATGGCTTGGGGGTAAGGGAAGGGGAAAGACTGTGATCTACATTGGTAGAGGGGAAACACATATGAAGAAATCTCAGATTCCTGAAGTAGTACATAACTGAAACAAGGTGGCTAAGGGAAAGAATATCTTAACATTATAACTGACCTCTTTCTTCTAGAGCAGGGATTCTTAATTTCAAGAAAGCATTTTGATAACCATATTTCCTTTATAATACCATGTATTTTATGTATTTAAAAATATAATTCCAATAACAGGCTGGTCAGACTTCACCACAAACGAACTTAACAACTCCTGGTCTAGCCTCTCCCTAGGCTGAATTGCTAGAGGACTGATAGAAACCACTGTGGAGGAAACTCCTCCCAGTCTCTCTGTTCCCTAATAATCCAAATGAAAGACCTTTACCTTCTGCTGAAGGGCTCTTTCTAGAGACTCCACCTTCATCTGCTCCTTCCTGAGGCCAGCATGGAGAGCTGCACTCTCAGCTTTGGCTTTGGTCCGGACCTGAGCGATCTCTTCATTGGCTCTATGGTGCGAAAATTGAACGGAAAGGGGAAAAAGAATACACAGGGATTAGGCACAGGGGACAGTTCAAGTGTCACGGCATTAGTTGTCAGCCCCCACAGGACGCATACCCTTCCTAGAAGAGCTGGCATCCTACCACATGCCTATAAAGATAGACAGGAAACACCAAAACTCATTCTGAAGAACCTCTGCTTGGTAAATTCCTACCCATTCTATAAAGTCCAATTCAAATGCAACCTCCTTTAGTATGTCTTTCCCGTTTTCCCTGAGGACTTAAAACTTAGGGTTAAAAGCTGTGGCCAATCCAAAATCAATCACACAGGAAGGAAGTGCCCCTGAAATGATAATCTGAACCACGGGGAAACTGATCTATTAAAAAAAAAATCAATTAATGTACAACTTCTTCCAAGTAATGCTGATTCTGCATAAAGCAACAGGCATGGGGAGAACAGCGAGAAGGCTTAGTCATGCCCAGCCACACTCCTTCCAGACATCAGGAGACTTTATGAAAAGAAGATATTTACCAAGTTCAATAGGGAAGATTATACCCAGGACAACAGTTATGTTGATGGGGGAAAAGAATTCTCAATTTAAATACTCTCAGCTGCAAAACATTCTTGCTCCTCTCCACCTTTCCCACAACATTCCACACCAGGAAAGTCATGCTGATGGACTCTTACTTGTCTAGTTTTTCTTCAGCATGGAGTTTCAGGGCCTGATATCGCTGCTCCTCTTGTTTGACTCTAGTTAAGTAGTCTTGAGCACATTTTTTCAAAGCCTCTTCATTCTGTTCCAAGGCAGGAATTTGAAATCCAAAGAATGTTACTGCTTCTCCTAGACTACATACACCCATAATGGGCTCTTCTTCAAGATGGTACAAAGTAAGTATTTCACAAGTGCTTTTTCATTCATTCAATTAAACTTTATGAATTAAGTACAATTAAAACAAAAAATATTTGAGTGGCCTGTGTTTTCAAGATACTTATTCAAAGTCTCATCACAAAATGAGATTTATTAGACAGGGTCTCTCTTAAAGCACACAGTTTACTACTGGTGAAAAGTTTGCTGTTAAAAAAAAGCATGTTTTGTTACAGCACACACTCCTGGATAAGGACTAGAAAAAAATTCCACTAAATTAATCAGCACTTCTTAATTTATAATCTACAGAGTAAAGCAATCAAATTTTATTCCTCCTAAATATTATACAATGTATCTTCCACTCAAGTACTCTCCCAGAACTTACCTGAGGTATAGCAATGACTTTGGGACCTTGAAAGCCAAGGCTACACCAGCAGAATGCCAGTTGTGGCAAGCTGGCAGAAACCCGTTATAAAAACGTATTGTTATGAATACATAGTCACTGATGCAAAACAAATTCCTTCATTGGCCAAGTCCAAAAAAAAAAAAATGACACCTGAATGACACTGAGTCTACCCCCTCTCCTCCATCAAGAGGTAGGCAGTATGTTTCATCATGAGTTCTCTGGAACTGTAGTTGGTCACTGTACTTCAACAGTATTCCTAATGCTCAGAAAATATGGGAACTGCTGTTTCATCTACTAGTCTCCAGGTTAGATGAGCTCTTGCTACGATTAGTGATGTTGGATGGACACACCTCAAAGAGCACCAAGCATGTCTTAATGTTATAGGCTGTATTCACAGCTGTGGACTTGGCCACAACAGTGTGGCCCATGAACAATGACAGAAAGAACAAGAAAAGAGAATTAAAAGATTATAAAAGGCAATTCAAAGCACCAAGTGGGCACTCCATTTAAGAGGTTGGCATAAATTGAAGGTGAAGACAACACCAAGGAATGAATAACCAGATAACCTCCCAGGAGTGACAAGAAAGCAGAAAGAAAAAGACTCAACACCTTCTTAAACCCTTCAAGGACTCCCTTGAGGTTCTCATATCTCCGAAATAGATCAGACAGAGATCTCTCCACAGAGTTCAGGTCTGCCAAGGCCTGCTCCTTCTCCATGGTCAGCTGCTGGAGGCTCTTCTGAGATGACATGTTCGTCCTCTGCTCATCCTCTGTAAACATAAGGCAACAGAGTAAGGATGTTGGTGTAACCTCTTGCTTCAAATCAGTCTATAAATCTGATAATATCGAAGGGGCTTTTTGGCACACAACTTCACAGAACTGTAGAATCTTGAGTGTTAAAAGAGACGAAGACCTCTAAGACCTCCCTACCTTTGGAGGCGCCTGTTCTTCTTGGGGGCAGTTCTAATTGCTTTTCCTGACACCAAGCTGACCGTTTGCCTCTGTGACTTTCACCCCACCACTCTTTTATCTGTTCTCTTAGAACACAGCTTCTCAAACTTTTTCTTTCAAGACCACTTTATACTCTTAAAAATAATTGAGGATTGCCACTCCTTGAAAAAAGCTTGCTTACATATGGTCTCTATAGGAATATTTATCATATTAGAAGTCAAATGTCTGAGAATTATGATGAAAATTATGTTGACTTCTCAATACCTCCTGAAGGGTCTCAGGGGTCCCTACACTACATTTTGTGAATTGCTGCCTTAGAACAACACTAATTTCTATTCCACATGGTAGATTGGCAAATACTGAAAGACTGCCAGGATGGGAACCACCAAGTTTTCTTTTCAAAAGTCCCTGCTTTGCTTTCTCTGAGATCTCTTACAACAATAAGGGCTGAAAGAGGATAAAAGTACAATGCTATTTATTGTCCCTTTGGAGGGCATTAGCGAGTTAGGGAAGTGGACAGGCTTTTAAAAAATACTGTCTGTTACCAGAGAAAGAACTAACATTGTCTGAATACAGAGTAAAACATACAATTTTTCTTTCCTTCTTCAAGTCTTCTTGTACAAAATGACTAATATGAAAATGTTTTACACAATTACACATGTATAAACTACATCAAACTACATCCTGTCTCAGGGAGAGGGAGGGATAGAATTTGGAACTCAAAAATATAAAAAAACCCCACAACAACAAATGTTAAAAATTGTTTTAACGTAATTGGAGGAAAAAAAAATATTGTAAAAAAGAGAAAATATATGACCGAGGGAATATTTAGTGACAGGTCACTGTGGAGTTAAATAGTTTCTGCCCTGCTCAGCATTTTGATCTAAAATTCACTCCAGTGGGCTAATGGATCATATGTGGGAGGCAACTTCCCTCTTACCAATCATTTGGGCAATTGTCTTTTCATATTCAGCCACAATTTTCCTAAAAAAAAAAAAAAGAAAGAAAGAAAACAAATCTATCAGGTGAGTTTTGTGTTTGCACATTATGTACATCATTTCTTGCCCACAAAAACTCCATTTGCCATTTTCACTGGCTTTCTCCCCTGCCTGGAATGCTCTCCTCCCTCTTTACCAATGCCCTTTGCCTCCTTCAAAGTTTTAGTTAAAATCTCACCTTTTTCAATAAGCCTTTATCATGCATCCTTAAGGTGAATGCCTTCTGAGATTATCTTCCATCTACCCTGTACAGAGCTTAACTATATAGTGTGCATGCTGCCTCATCCATCCAATTGTGAGCCCCTTGACAGCAGTCTGTTTTTGTCTTTCTTTGAATCCCCTCCAATATTTAACACAGGGCAAGGCACACAGTAAACAGAGATGTTTTGTGATCTGATGTACTAATCTGCACAGATACTGAGTTTCAACTAAGTCACTAGAATGAACCCAGTAAGATACAAAGTTATTTCAGGTTTATGCCATCACTGTATAGGCAGCCTTTTGTTAAAATTTCAGAATAACACAGAATTTTTCACTTATCCATGTTTTGCTCCTTGTTGGATCTCTTGCTATAGTCTCAATATGCTTCTCCTGCTCCCAGTTCTGCGCCTTGAGACATTAGCTTTCTGATTCCCCTTGTCTTTTGCCCTGCTCCTAATTCTGACTTGACAAGAGCCCTGCTCAGAAAGCTCATTCCAAGGACCTGGATTCAAATCTCACATCTGATGTTTATAACCAGAGTAGCTTAGAGCAAGATATGTGACCTCCCTGGGGCTCATTTCCTCATCTGTAGAATGAAGGTTGCACTAGGTGTTTGGAGATCCCTTCCAGCTCTAGGCAGTGATCCTATGCTTACCACTGTGCAACATTACCTGTGCATGTTTCTTATCCTGCCCAATGCTCAATGATCTTTATGTAACCACTAATCAGCGTGTAAAGACTTTTGGTGAATGCTTGTTTTTCAAATACTACCTAGAAGAGACTTTTAAAGATTATGTGTTCCAGGCCCATCATTTTACAGATGAGGAAAGCAACTTGCCCGAAGTCTCACGGTAGTAGGCTTCTAAGCTAGGATTTGAACCTAGTTTAACTCTAAAGTGGTCGTCATCCCCACCCCCCCCCATGTTGACTTTCTCCTCTCTGTTGCTACTAGCCTAAAAAGCCACTTCATTATTTATTCAATTTGAACCCACTATTCTCCCAGGTGCCTCCACAATGAATACCCTCAGGCTCTCACCCCAGTCCTCAAAGTTTTCCTACCTCTTTTGGTGAGTAGTCTCTCCTCGTTAGATTGTGAGCTCCTAGAGAGCAAGGATTGTGTTTGTTTTTATTATTAATTGTATTCCTGATGCTTAGCACAGTAATGGGAACACAGTGGGCACTTAAACATTTGTTGGATTTGCCATTTCACTTTTCACTGCAACTTTTCCAGAGGGCAAGAAGATAACAGAAATCAACTAGTTTTGCCCTTTCTTAGCACCAGTGGTTAAACTCTGGTTGGTGGTGAAGGGATCTGAAGCTAAAATACATTTTAAAAAATTCTTTTGGATTTGAATTATTTATGCTGCCTCTCTCCCTAGAAGCACAAACATAAAACCATAAAAAGGTCTTATCAGAGTGGTTTTCCATTAGTCTGAATATCTTTTGCATATATTTGTAAGTGGTAAGGCCATTCTGTTTGTACAGAGCTCTGACGTAACACAAATCATGAAATGGCCCTTGACTGCATAATCACCAACTGTTAGACCTCTGAGAGACCACAAATACATTGGAGCCCAAACTTTCATTTTGGAGATAAGGATCCTGAGGCCCAGAGACAGGCAGTAAATCCTCAACAGCTGGTGAATGGCTGGGCCAGGCTCCAACTTAAGCTCCTTCCAAGGAGGATTCTCTTTGGTTGAAAGCATGATCAGCTCTGCCCAGCCAGCTTGCAAAAGCCTTGAGCACAGGTTAACCATGGCCCTAGTTTTTAGTGCATGGTTGTCTATGTGGCATGGTGAAAAGAATACCAGCTCTGGCTTCAATGGGACATGGGGTGTCCTTATGCCTTTGGGCAAACCACTTACCTTCCACACGTTTGTAAAGTGAGAAAGTTGGGATCATATGGCCTCTGAGGTCTTTTCCAGCTCTGTTTCTGATCCTTTATTTCTTTTTTTCTTTTCAAAGAAATCTCATTTTAGAGGGGTGGCAGATATTCAGACAAATCCAGCACAGCACCCAGAACTACAGGCAGCATTCACAGAACTCCTCAGGGTTTGCAAAAGGCTTTACACACATTACCTCATTTGATGCTCATGACAACCCTGGGAGGTAGTTGCTATATCATCCCCATTTTATAGATGAGGAAACTAAGGCAGACAGAAGATAAGTGACATTACTCCTCAGTAATGGAATGCACAGGATCCAGAGTCAGAATTGAGCAGCCCACATTAGAACAAAATCTAAGTGTGTCTACAATGTAACCTGATGTACTCATGTGACCAGACGTGTCAGTGTCTGAAGCTGGGTTTAAAATCAGGATGACTTTCTGACTTAGCACTCCACTATGTCAACATGAAAACAGCCAAGTTCAACGTTCAGAAATCACAGATTTGAGAATTTCCAAGTTGGAAGAAACCTCATTCAGTGACAGGTAGTCTAACTCATCCCAAAAAAGAATCTCTACTTCAATACACCTGCAAAATGGTTAGCCAGCCCTTGCCTGAAAACCTCCAGCAAAGGAGAACACATCCCATCCCATTCTACTTTGGGACAGTTCTAACTGTTAGAAGCTTTTCTTTACAAACTAACCTAAATCTGCCTCCTTTCAAAACACTAGGTCTTGTTTGCAAACTTTAATTAATCTGTTAACCTGGGGATTACAAACAGGTTCAAAAGTGCTATCTTCCCTGAGAATTGTGTGGAAACTCTAACCTCATTTCCAAGACTTCTTGTCGGGTCTCTTCATACTTTTTCTTCCATTCATTTGCTTCAATTTCTTTAGTAATTATCTAGGGCATAAAGAGAAACAAAACCTGGATTAAACTCTTCTGATACATCTTAGTGATACAAGTTTGGGCTTTTCAGATTAAAAAGTGCAAACATAAATGGAGATAGAGAAATCAAACCCCTTCTGAGTCTCTGTAAAAGCCTTACCTTGGTAGTGCTGTCTGAAAAATAATATTAATTTTATGGTTATTAACAGAACATGTGGGGATCTATAGAAGCATCTACATCAGAACTAGTTAATTACTCTCTGTCTGCTAGGACCATACGACCACCAACCAGAAGCACCAGCATGAAGAAGTACCCAGAGAAAGTCCTGGAACTGATGCTACAGGGATAATGATCTTAAGCTGGGACAGGGGCAAGTAGGAATAATGGCAGTAAATTGGATGGAAGCATCAAGGGATATTCTACCACTAGGGGAATGAAAGCAGCAGGCATCCAGAGTCAGCATCAAGAAAACCCTTATCAGAACAAAAGTCTAAGTGAGCTATTTGTGTGACCAGATGTGAGTGCCATCTGTTTCGATTCAGTCAGGCCTGTCTTTTCTGCAGGAAGGTGTCTGTACAGCAGTGTCCATGTCTGCACTAGCTGTCCTCCTAGGTGCAAAGGGGCTTTTAGGGATGCAGAGGATGCACTGTCTCAACCTATATCAGGGCATGGAATGGTCCCGCCCTCTGGTCTGTGATCCTGCAAGTTAATTATAAACCAGACACGTGTCCACTGTTGCCAAGAATCCAGGATAGCAGCCAGGACCATAAATCCTTTCTGCCCTTTCATGAGCAATGAATAGATGGGACCAAGATGGGTCTTGTGCAGCAAACCCAAAAAATAACAGAGTGGGTTTTTAGGGTGATGGGGAGCAGGAAAGCCAAATGGTTTCATAATACCTTGGAGGTTCTCAAAAGTCAGTCTGGAATCTAAAGCAACTTTCCTTGGGTTTGGTGGTAACTGGTCATCCACTCATACGTTGCCTTGGTAGTTTATATGAACTATTTGTGCCCGACCTGTGGTAGAGCCTTCCAAACTTATACTGGTGTGATCAGTCACAGTCAGACACACTGTCACTTTGACTCTAAAAGAGTGGTATCACTTTGGTCCTCTTCCAGAACAAAGAACAACAATCATCCTTGGTAGTTTTCAGCATAGCCTGCAGCTGAAGTTTCTTGTTTCTGTTGAGTTGTTTCAGTAGTGCCTGACTCTATGACCCCATCTGAGGTTTTGCTTGGCAAGCAACTAAGTTTCCTCAAATAATCACCCCTCACCAAGACCACTGAGTGACAGAGAATGAGAAGAACAGAGAACAGACTCTGAAGTTAACAAAGAAGGGAATGTTTTGATGGGTGAATTAATACAAATGGTGTAACAAAACAACAGACTAGGGCACAGTATGGTCCAATCATGCTAGAGGTTTGAACTAAAGTACTAAGTTATAATACATACATTCGACTTGCCCATTCAGACTGGAGGTGGTAGGTGTTGGACAAGTGAAATCTAATTTGAAAGTGGAAGGAAGAGAATTGTTCATAAATGCAGTAACAGTGGGAGTTCTCAGTCTGAGTTGATGTGGAAGTTCATGAAGCCACAGTATGTCTTTGAGGAATTTTGGGACTTGATAATTTATAGTT
The DNA here is from genome assembly GCF_028372415.1 of Notamacropus eugenii. Taxonomy (NCBI): domain Eukaryota; kingdom Metazoa; phylum Chordata; class Mammalia; order Diprotodontia; family Macropodidae; genus Notamacropus; species Notamacropus eugenii. Next base: position 621,963,381 of record NC_092872.1, read on the forward strand.
ATCAACTATATGACCAGCAGAATGGCATCATGGCCCTAATAAAAGGTGGTAGATGTGTAATTAAGTACACTGAGAGGGATGATCAGGGAGTTAGGTTAAGAGTTAACCATATACTAAAAGTCCTTCTAGTTTCTTGACCAGATCACCTTTGGACTGTATTGAAAGTATGCAACCAAATGTTATGGTAGACCATAAGCCACCAAAAGTAGTGGGTGACCAATTGTAGAGCCATCAGCACTCCAAAATGCCTGGCCATCCACCTGTTGTTAATAGGTGTAGGATAGCTGTCCTCTCATCATCTAGAGGGTGAAGTGACAGGAATGAGCCGAAGCTCATCTGAAATTAAGTCTTCCTGCAAGGGGAAGTAGAGTTGGCATGTTAGGTAGTAAAATGAACTTGGATATACAAGTCTTGCTTCTTCTTCATGGATAATCTTGATGAGATCAAGGGGAGGAAGGGACCTCACATTTCTTAGCTAAACAAAGGCTTGTGGGGATTCTTCCTTCCTAGGGTGCCTATACCCTGGCTTAACAAACGGAGCACTGTTCTCTTCTTTGGGGAAATGTTCAGTTTTAAAACAACTAACTAAAGAACAGTCATAAGAATTGGTGCTAATTTAGCTTATGACTAGTTGTACAGTGGGGTAAAGTCCTGGCTAATGGTATATATAGCTAGTGATCCCTTTGAGGTACAAACATCTCATTTACCAGTAATATCAGTTCTTTTCTCCAGATTACTGATAGTGTGGCATTCTGTCCCTGTGACTTCTAGGTTCCAACAGGATGGTTAATGGATCATTATAGCTACCTCAGAGATGAGTTTTCATCAAAAAAGGGCTGGAGGATGACAGGTGTGCTGAGGAAGTTAATCCTACTCTCTTTCGGTAAGTGGGGCAATCAGAGATTCATTATTTAAGTGCTGCAGGACTTTGGACTTGGAAGACCCCCTGGAAGACAGCACATCTACTTTCCAAGGTCCACTATGAACGCCAGTCAACCTACCAGGTACAATTTCCACTTTGTCAAACAGATACTTTATTAACTTCTCATACAAACAGTACACATGAAGTATGCAGTGTCATTTGAACATGGTGCTTGGAACCTGGTAAGTAGATTAGCCTAGTAGTGCATCACTCTGTGAACCCCACAAGCCCTGGAGAACAAAGTTCTGGAATGTAGGAAGAACATTTTAGTCCCAAGGTTATATCCATATATTCAAATTGACCAAATTTAGCTTGAAAGGCCTTCTATCTTTCAAAAAAATTATTTTTTTGTTTTTCATCACCTACATTTCTTAATATATGCTTTCCCTTTTCTTCTCCCAGAGAATCATCCTTTATAACAATGAAGAAAGAGAAGAAAAACAGTTCAACAAAACTAATCAGTCCATTCCAAGAGTCTGACATTATATTCAGTGTTATACACCCACAGACTGCATTTCTGCAGAGGTGAGAAGATATGAAAGACTTGAATTAATCATCTATCCATACAATTCCAATGGAGCTCCAGTCTTGGCCTAGGCTACAGAGTAGACAATGACACACAGAGATCCCTGGTTACGATGTTGATCCTCATGAGTGTTACTTGGCTTTATAAAGTTGTGTTTTAAAACTGGAACTGATCTACCTAGAGCAACAAGGCCACATCATTATTCCTTGGAGGAGTAGTAATGTAACTCAGAACTGTTAGATTATCTGGACTAGATGGCTACCTCCTAGTAAAATGTGAACACCAGGAAATGTTTCATTTTTGCTTTCATATCCTCAGGAGCCAGCCCACTGCCTTACACTGAATAAACAAAAGCTTGCTGAAATGAACTGAATTGAGACAATCAGAAGGGGTGGTGGTGAAACAATTTTCAGGCTGACACCTGTGATCTAGAATAGGCATGAGCAGCGATAATGCTGGCAGGCCTGCGGACTCTAATCATAGAAGAAGCAGAAAAAACCCAAATTGAAGTAGGATTCTGGGGTGTCAGAATTGTGAATCCTGTGCTTTATGGTCAGTTAGGCCTGACCTTTTGGAGTCAAAGGTGCAGTGATGTGCTTTGCTGCAATTCTTCTCACCTCTGCTAAATGGATGGATATTCTCAGTGAAATAAACAAAAATAAGCCCCAAGACAAAAAGAGTGGGTGGTATGGGTTAACAGCACAGTGCACAAAGATGGCAACTCCTAACCCTCTCCACTTCATCCTCCTCCAAAAAACGGAAATTGAAGAACTGTGCAGAAACTCTGCTAAGCAGCAAATGTAACATACAACAGCCTGCATTTTACACAGATATTTCTGGTTAGTATAGATGTGAGAAAGTAGGGATCTAGTAAATCTGGAGTTTCTATTTGTGTTTATTTGTATGTGCATAAAGCATGAGCATATGAATGTTTCTATGTAGGTATGTACATCCAATAAAGAGTAAACACTGGTTAATGTCCAAAGTAACAAAGAAGAATTAGTAAATTCATTTGATTTCACTTATGTGTCACTTCTCATGTGGCTAATCCTTTGTTTAAGTAATATGTCTTACCTCTGATTAAGATCATTGGTTCATATATCTAGAGAGATCTAGGAGATCACCATCTTGTACAACATTTTCATATAATAGAATTTATAATATGGATGAGGTAGAGGGTCACATAAGTAGAAGCAGGATTTGAACCCAGTTCCTCTGACAGCAGTCACTGTTATTTCTCCTGTATCATAGATCATTGGCAGCCACAGACAAAATGCAAATGTGTTTGCAATTCCATAAGTGTGTGAAAACAACCAAGAGAGAATGCTGCGGCACTACAGAGGAGCTGAGGTAGAGAAGCTAACATTCCTCCTATGGACATCAGTAAATTTCAAACCCATGTCCACTGTTTTTGAATCCAGCACTTTTTCTATTACATAGGGAGTTCTTTATGAGTCCAATAACTTCAATGCACGTGTGATTCTAGTCAAAAGGGATGACAGCCACCTGCTAGGCTAGGGTTTCTGTGAACAAAGCATCCAAAACCTAAGCCATTACCTCTTCTCTTATTAAGGTCAGGACAGCAGTCTTATCTGATTCACTGAGACAGACGCTATCCAGCGGACTTTCATCCCCACATGCCACAGACACAGGGGCTTTTTCTGTTGAGCAAAGGTCAAACACACCCTGTGGAAAGGAAAACATTATTATTAAAAGCTCTTAAATCACTGGCTTCTTCACTGAAATCTGCCTCAAAAAATTGCTCTGGGTTGAGGTTTTCCACCTGATGATGTCTCCCTTTAAAAATTATTAGCAAGCCAACAAGAACACATGGTATGACCAGATTTTGACGTAGTCTTTCCTTAGAAATAGCTACATCAGATGCCAAGGGGATCAGTTCAGATTTCCTCAGCATGTGTGGGCTCAAAGTGCTTAACAAGATGTTCTTCTCCTTGTCTCAATCTTTAGAAAAAAGTTGTGAAGTCATTTTTAAAGGCACTGGCTCCCCATCATATCTATAATATCAATGATACACTTTACCAAAGGTTTTTTACCTGCATATATTATATCATTTGACCCATACAACAATAGTACTGTACTATCATCTCCATTTAACTGATAAGAAATTCAGACACAGATTAAGTAACTTGAAATAGGGAAAAAATAAAATATTATAAAATTTAAAAATTAATATGCCAAAGCATTTTTATGTACATTATCTTATTAAGCCTCACAACAACCCTGAGAAGTAGGTACTAAGGACATTCTTATCACACAGCTAGTGTGTCAGGGCACTATATGAAAACATATTTTTCCTAATTCTAAGTCCAATAATTCAACTGTTACATTTTGAGCTGCAATTAAAACAGTTTAAAATAATTATTTATTTATTTATTTTTTTGGAGATTGGGCCTCCCTCTCTTACTCAGTCACTTATAGGTTCAACCACATTGATGATTATCATGGAAGCTCTGACCCACTCCTATTCCCAACCTGGGCTTCCAATTCCTCTGCTCTCAGGGGCTTACCATATGGGTAATTCAATCCTCTTTAGCCCTTTTGCAGCTCAAGCTCCCAAACTCAAATCAATCCACCAACCTCCAGAGATTGCAATCATGTACTAACTCTAGTTTAACATATCATTTATCAGTTACTGAATAATTAAGACTTTTTTCCACCTAAATGACAATATAACAAAAGTTCATGCCTTTAGAGATCAAATTTTCTAAAAATTTGGATAAAATCTAAATACAGTATAATCTATCTATATTATCTCTACCAGTTGCAATCTTTCCCATACTCAGGGCCCAGCTCCAGGGCTGCCTCCCTCATGAAGATTTTCCCTGATCACTTTTCCAAGCTGATGTGATCTCTTTCTGTTTGATTCCTCATATCTTTCTGTTTTTATTTAGAACCATAAAATTTTAGGGGTATTGGGAGGGACTATGGAAACTACTTTGTCCACTTCCCATTCCCATTTTATAGATGAAGGAAATGGAGTCTGAGAAGGAAAGTTAGTCAAAAAGCATTTAATTAATGACTACTATTTGAGGCAGCTAGATGGCTCAGTGGTCAGGAAGACCTGAGTTCAAATTGGGCCCCAGACACTTATTAGCTATGTGATCCTGAGCAAGTCACTTAAACTCTATTTGCCTTAATCTCCAGGAGAAGGAAATGACAAACCACTTCAATATCTTTGCTAAGAAAATAATGTCCATGGGGTCATGAAGAGTCAGACAAGACTGAATGACTAAATAGCAATTTAGGCGAAGGATTGTGGTTGGGGGGGGGGGGGAAGAGTTAAAAATAAGGCAACCCCCCCCACCTCGCCACAGCACCTCCCCTCAAGAAGTATCCATTCTAAAGAGGGGGACATGTCAGTATCTAGATACACGGAAGACAGAGATGAAAGCAATATGAAATGGAGATCAGGGCCACCTGCAGAAGGTGAGGAGAATCTGAGCTGAGTCCTGCCAGAAGCCAAGGAAATTAAGAGACCAAATGGAAGGAGCATTCTAGGCACAGGGTGGGGTGGGGGACAACCAAGTCAATCAGTCAATGAGCATTTCTTAAGCATCTCCTATGTGCTAAGAAATAAAAATGAGAATGTGAGGAACTGAGAGTAGAGTGGTATCACTGGATTATATAAACCATAAAGAGGCGAGTAGAGTAGGCTAAGGTAAGCAAGGTAGGAAGGGATCAGGTTGTGAAGGGCTTTAAATGTCAGACAAAGTTATTTATAATTATCCTGGCAGGAGCAGGGAGCCCCTGGAGCTCACTAAGGGGAGGTATGGGACAGGGGTGATGTGGTCTGACATGCTTTAGAAAAATTGCCTTAGTGGAGGAGAAACAGAGTGTTTAGAGGCTTGCAGCACGTAAGTCCACCAACAGGCTATTGCAGCTGTCCAGGCACAAGGGGATAAGAGCCCAAGCTAGGCTTAGAGATAAAGGATATGCTGTGAAAGTAGAAAGGGAACACTTGGCAACGTACAGCATGTGGGGGTGAGGAGTCAAAGACAATACTGAGATTTTTTAGCTTGGGTAACTGGGAAGATGGTCCTTCCAATTTTAACAGGAAGTCTGGAAGGGGGCAAGGGCAAGTGTGTGAGAGGAGGCAGGGGAAGAGGAGTTTTGCTTTGGACATGCCAAGTTTGAGATATCTATGGCACATCTAGTTTGAAATGTCCAAGAAGTTATTAAAGATGTGTTTACTGTATAGCTCAGTAGAGAAACCAGAGCTGGATATACAGATGTGAGAAACACCTGCACAGATGAGAGCACAAGTGGGCCCAGAAGAGCTGAAGCGATTACCAGGTGAGACAGAAGAGAGGGGACCCAGAGCACAGCATGGAGGGACACCCAAAGTTGGTGAGCACATTACATGGATGGAGAACCAGCAAAGGAGATGAAGGAGAAAAGAATGGACAGGCAGGAGGAGAACCAGGAGAGAGGAGTGCCAAAAACCTAAAGGAGAGAGTATCTATCCAGAAGGGGCTGATTGACATCAATCACTGCAGACAGGCTCAAGAGGCTTAGGAATGTGTAAAGGCCATTAGATTTGGCAATTAAATGATTACTGGGAACATATGTGGTGTAGAGGATAGAGTAACAGGCCTAGAGGGGCAACTAGGTGGCACAGTGGATAGAGCACCAGTGCAGGAGTCAGGAGGACCTGAGTTCAAATCTCACCTCAGACACTGACACTCACTAGCTGTGTGACCTTGGGCAAGTCACTTAACCCCAATTGCCTCATCCTGGGTCATCTCCAGTCATCCTGATGAATTATCTGATCACTGGATTCAGATGGCTCTGGAGGAGAAGTGAGGCTGGTGACCTGCACAGCCCTCTCTCACTCAAAACAAAGTCAACTGCAAGTCACATCATCATTTCTCTTCTTTGGCAATGAAGGACAAACACACAACAGGCCTAGAGTGAGGAAGACCTGACAAGTTCAAACTGGGCCTTATGTGACCCTGGATCAGTCACTTAACCTGTTTGCCTTAGTTTCCTAATTGTGAAATGAGGATAATAACACAGGGTTGCTGGAAGGACCCAATGAGATCCTATTTGTAAAGTGCTTAGCCCAGTGACCAGCTCATAGCAGGCCCTATTGCCAGTTCCTTTAACCAATCCTCACAGGACAGGAACTTCCCCATTCCAGCTGCCTGCCTATGGACACTTCAGCTTATCAATGTCCTTTCTAAACTGTGGCAGCCAGATCTGAAGAATATGGAGTACTGAATTTCTTTGTCAAATACTGCAACCAAGATAATCATGTAAAGGCAAAATAAATGCCTTTTACAAGACAGCAGACCTGGGCGCAGACTGCTGTAAAAGCAGGGTAAGAATGCTAGCATGTTCTGTTTTGCTTATGTCCCTGGAGGAGGAGAAGAATGAGGGTCACTCAGTCTGTCCAAGTTTATTCTGCTGACAGTGTTAATGCCAAGGGCAGCAGAGATGGACCTCAAGTCCCATGCCTCAGCTGTTTCTTTCTATATTGATAACAGATCATCTGAACCAGTTCCATTCTCAAGAAGGTAAAGAAATTATTGAATACAATTTGCTTCTGCAGGGCTACATGCTAAGAAAGGACACCATTGCAATCAAGATGGAAACTGAAACCCACTGTGCCCAGTTTGGACCCATTCACTTTGTTCTAACATCTCTTCTTGCTAGCCCTGATTGAGTTGTATTTAAAACTGCCGTACAGGAGGCTGGAAGAGGTAAGGGGGGTGAGGGGTGCACAACAAATTGTATCTGGGCAGATTTGTGCCAGACTCAAGCCTAAGCTTTGTTCTCTTTCAGATTTCAGGAACACAAAAATGAAGCTCCCTCACAAAATTTGTCTCTGGTTCTTTTCCCAAGATGGTCTGTTCTCACTCACCAGTTTAAATTATTCAATAGGCATTTGTTAAGTACCTACTATGTGCCAAGTGCTAGTGATAACAAGAAAAGAGAAAAAAGTCCCTGAGCACCAGAGGCTTGCATTTAATATTACACGTTCTCTACATTTCTTCCCCTTAGGATCACAACAGGAGTAATCAAATGACCTGGTTCTATGTCACACAGCAGATTGCTTGATATTTGCCACAACCCAATGAGGTGGGCAAAGCAGGTTCTGTTTTTCCCTTCTGATGGTTTACAAAACTGAAGTTCAGGAATTACCCAGTCACCTGGCAGTTGACAAAGGTATTTCTGGTCCTATGAGGTCATGCTCTTTTCCATATCCTACCCTGCCTACTGACACTTTCACCTTACCACTGACTGATTCACTTACTGTCTAAGATATTCCTTAGGGAACCACAAATAAAAGTGGGATTTCTAAAGATGAATGATGCTTTTTGTGAAATTTTTTTTGGGAAACTAAAAACTCATGTCATTTATCCCTTTCCATCGGAGTTCATGTATTTCTTTAGGCCAAGACCAAGTGTCAACTTGTGCTTGTTTAAGTGATAAGCCTCCCAACTAAACCTTTCCATTTTTAAAGCTGTGTGGGAATTTTATTGCTACATCTAATTACTCTCTGGGCTACCATTATTTTAAAAAGAAAAAACAAATTCCCCTGTGGGTCTTAAGCAACTATTTGGAAAAGAGTTATGTTCCAATAATTCCTTACATAGGAATGCTTTTAAAGGATTTAAAAAATATCGTTTCAGTTAACAACTCTGAAATGATATGTGTGGATAGTGTAATCCTAATTTTATATATAAGGAAATTGTTCTATAGAAATAAAGTGATGAGAGAATTTGGAATGCAAAATTTCAAAAATGAATGTTAAAAATTGTTTTTACATGTAACTAGGGAAAATAAAATACTAAATAAAAGCTTAAAAAAAGAAAGTGATAAGCCCAAGGTCATCCTTTCACTTCTTGCCTACAAAATAAGGAGGCTAGACACAGTGACTCCTTGTCCCTTTTAGCTCTAAAATTTGTGATCCTGTGACCCAGTAGTGGAGGAGCTAGCAACCATGCTGCTTCCAAGGAAGGTCAGTGTAAAGACTGATTCAGATTTAAATAGATCTGACCTTAACGGCCCATACTCAAGTTTTCCTCAGGTACCTGCCTCATTGCAGAGGTGTCCTTAGTAAGGCTTCAGAGACAGAATGGAGAGCCACCACCTGAGGCTCACCCTGCAGAAGGACTTAACCAGAAGGCTGGCCACCAGGTGATCAATATATTCTGGCAGCAAATTGGGACCACCCGTCAGTGAAGGAGGGGACACCAAGATGGTGAGCTCTATGTAACCATGGAGTTCACTATAACACAGACCATGTTACGTTAATTGGGAGGATGGTGGTGGTGTGTAGAGGAACTGAACCTGCCATTCTAATACAGACTGGCATCTGATAGTTTTCAAGTAATCTGGAGGCACTGAGGGGTTAAGGGACTTCTCTGGGATCACAGAACCAGCATGTTTTAAAGGTCAGATTTAAACTCTAAGACCTATTTTCTATCTAGAAAGCTACCCAACCACCCCTACATAGATCTTTTTATTTTCAGATATTAAAGAAAGACAGGGAGGAACACTGTAAGTCTTTAAATGTAGTGACTGAAGTTATTTTCCTGTCTAAAACAGAGGTCTTAGATGGTATCAATTATACCCAAACAGTGAATGTGAATTCAATAAATAGGTCTGCCTAACACAATTTTGTCCTGACTTGAATAGCTTGCAACCTCCTCTACCATGCTTGAAATAACTCCTATTGAACTATTTGGGTATGATGAATGGACATTTATTGTCTAAAATGATCATACTGACGGCAGGGCTGACATCAGGAGAGATCATACTGGCATATGGCAAGGAAAAATTTCTACTTCTGAAATCTTTACTTAGTATGTTTCAACTTTAAAGGAAGCCCTACAACAGTGCCTCTCTCTAATCTCTTTTCCAATACAGCACATGCAGGAACTGCCTGTCCCACAGCACACTAATTAATAATATGTCTATCTAGAGTGAACCTGACCACTGGGATAGACTATATTTAGGACTAGCTTGGAAGTGGGGCAAGAAAGAAGTTGAATAACAGATTCAAAAAAGCCTGAAAGGAGATTTATACTTAACACTAATGTCAGACTGACCTAGGAACCCTAGAGGATAAAAGGAATTACAAGGAAATCAGAGGAATAATTAACTGGTAAGGTCAGTGGAGCCAAGAAAGGCCAAAAGGAGGTGCCCTGCTTTCGGAGTTTGTGCTGACCAAGCTGTAATAATCAGAAGAAGGTCTAGCATTATGCACATGTGCAGAGAGAGCTAGTCTCAGAACAGATGGGTCAGGAAAGGAAATGATTTGGGGAAACCAGGTGGTGGAATGACCTTGGAGTCAGCTGACCTGGGTTTGAATCTCATCCCTCCCTCTTACTAGCTGTTGTGCTCCCAGACAAATAAGATACTCTGGATCTCTGTTTCCCCATCTACAAAAAGGGGCAACAATGCCTGCACCACTGCTCTCACAGGAGCAGTAAAAGGAAAGTGAACCCTACTTCACAGGGTTGCTACAAGGACCAGATGCAACAGCACTGGCTTTTATTATAATTATTACTATTCTGCTGTGGGACATGATGTGTTCTGATATAAATACAAGACATATGCAAAATAAAGAATTGCTGTCTTTGGAGGTGGGACTTGGAGATATTTTTTAAAAAAGGTGACCCTTGGGCTGGCTCCTCTCTAAATGGAGCTTTGGGGTTCCTATGAAGAAGAGTTAAGGAAGGAAGGAAAAGTATTCCAGACACAAAAGGCAACCTATGCCAAGAGTACAGAGGTGAGAGGGAGCAGAGATGATATGCATTTGGAGAGAGCAGATGTGTGATTTACCAAGGCCCTAGGCACCTCCTGCTTCAGGTGGGAAACACGTGCCACAATCAATGTTATGGATACCATGGTTTGGTGCCTAAGGTCAGGATCATTCTCAGAAATCCCAATCAGCTAAGTGGATACAAGGCAGTGACTACCAACCAGTTCTGTGACATTTGTGGGGTAGAAGAAAGAGAAGACTTGGGCTCAAAAACATCATCTTGGACACTAAATAGCCCCTGAGTTCATGGGCAAATTATTTAACCTTTCAGGCCCTCAGTTTCCTCAGTAAGTCAATGGGAAAATGGGAACTGCTTTAAAAAAAAGCTTCTCAAGCAACTTGTTGACATATGGCTATTCGGTAAAGTAAGAAATCTTGTAATTTCCTTTAATTTGGTCAGTCTGCCCTCACCTATCCTGGTTACACTCACCAGAAGGTTTGGTTCATTAACTGGGTCTAGTACTTACCTCCCACTCTTAAAAGATCTCCCAAGATGTATGACAATAGCGAGGCAGGAATAATAATCACTTTGTCTCTATAGAGCTCTATGGTTTCTAACAGGCTTTCCTGGGGCCACGTTAGGAAGGGTGCTGAGAAAACAAAAGCTTACTGGGAAGGGCACCGGAAAGGCAGAAGGCTTCAGACCATGCTACGTGAAGATCAGTCCAAGGAAACGAAAATGAAATAGACTGGAAAGGCCCTAGAGGGAGATGACGGCTATTTTTAAAGTATTTAAAGCAACGACACGGAAAAAAAGATCAGACTCATTCTGTTCTTCTTCATTGGCTATCTTTAGTTAGAGATGGATGACAAATGTCAAGTATGCTTGGGAAGAAATTCTTTCTTAGGTACAGATTAGTCTGTGTGCTGAGGTCCTTACCAACTCTGATATTCTATGATTCAATGATCTGTAAAATGGGTACAATGTTATCTGTACTTACTACTTCAAAGGGCTCTTCTGAGGAAAGCACATGACAATCTCTAACACTACACAAATGTGCACTATCATAATAAAAGCTCAGAAGGCATCATCCACTGGCTCATACCCCCTGACACAAATGGGAGGAGGGGGAGTGGTTGGGGAGGGCACAGGGTGCACATATAATACAAAAATTTATTCAAGTTGTTAGGAAGACAGTGACTTCTTGGCAGGATTCTTTGATTTGGCTAAATTCCTTCTTTGGATTTGTCTAGTGTGTGTCCTACATGCCAAGGGCAGCTGGTTCTTTTATCCTATTTCTACCCATTGTTAAAGTAAAAGTGGTCTTTGTTTCACATCATTCTGGCTCAGACAAATGTCCTAAAGCCACAATTCAGCACAGACAGCCAACCCATCAATGGCTCTGCTAATAAAGGGAACAGCTATTATTAAGACTGCTATTCAAACATAGCCAATTAGAAAATGAAAGCAAAGCTATAGTATATATTCAGTCAGGGTCACTGATCCTCAATGGCTGGTGTAAATGTATAAGAACAATAACCACTTACATTTATATAGTTACAATATGCTTTCCCCATGTGAGGTAGCTAGTGTAATATGATTATCATTTTATAGATGGGTAAACTGAGGCTCATGGAAGTTAAGTGACTTGCCTGTGGATTACACAGTAAATAAATATCAGAGTTTGGATTTGAACCCAAGCCTTCTGACATTAAATCCAGTATCCTCTCCATGTATGTAAGGCAGCTTTTCTAGATCTTTTACCATAGCGACCACAGATATGCCAATTTTGTCTTGAACCAATCAATAAGCATTTATTAAGTGCCTACTATGTGCTAGGCATGGGAGATACAAATTGAAAAGAATGAAATAATTCCTATTCCGGTACATAACAAGGAACTTCAACCTCCTACACCAAAAGAAGATACAGCAGGTCCCCCCATAACTCAGCAGTGGCATCCTGTGGGACTTGTAACAGACAACTTAGGCTCCTTGGAATATATGTATAACCTACTATTTGTGTGACCATGGGCAAGTCATTTAGGGTTAAGAAGCAACATGGCACAATGAGTGGAAGGAGAGTAAAAAAACCTGGGTTTTATCAGGTATCAATGAAGGAGATGAAATGGCTACTAATCTACCTTCTAGTTTTAAATTCAATAATTTAAAACTTTAAAACACCGTGGAAAATTGAATTGTGACCACTATTATTAGGACCAGTATTACTCATGAGTAGAGATGGGACTGTCTCCTATGTACTGAGGATACTGAAAAACGTGAACACTTAAGTGCAGCCTTTTCTGAATATTCTGCAGTTCCCAACGTTCTCTAAAAATTAATCGTTCCCATTAACGAAACCAATTAGCACAAGAAAGTAGTCCATGATGAGACCTGACTCATTTATGAGGGACATGAGTGTGGTCCACGGAGAAACATATGGAATTTGGAGTCATGGTTCAAAATCCAAGATCTGCCAACTTATCCCTGTGAATCTGAGAAAGGTGCTTAATTTCTGTGTTCCTCAGTTTCCTCATTCATAAAATTAAGAGGTTGGACTAGACAGACTATGAGGTCCCTTTCAGGTCTCAATTTAGCAACCAACAAACGGGGATCTTCATCTATTAGTTAACTATTAATAATGGGTCTGGCAGTGCTTTTTCTCCATGGAGATGTTTTGGGGGGCCTTCTTGGAGCAAAACAACAGGGCTATCCCTCATCAAGAGGTTATATATCATCTAGGCTTGAGAGAACTATGTACCTATCTCCTGAAGAATATTTATCCGCCTCACTTGCCTACACAAGACCAACTCTGAAAGTTACCCCTAGGCCAGCCTTTTGACCTTCACTCAGGAAAAAAGAGGAGTTGGTTGAAGACTTCCTTTCCCTGGTCTATTGTTGCCTTGAAGTCCAATATAAGATTTCAAAACTAGAGCAAAAGCATGCTACAGTTCTGAACATACCGGTGAACTGGATCCATCCTTCTCCATCTTCTGACAGGTATCCTTTTCCAAGCCTAAAAACATAGAAAATCACTGTCATAAGTGTGTCAGGGAATCTATCCTTTCCATCTTTAAGGGGAATTAAAACAAGGGTTCTTAACATAAGGTCTATGAAACTTGTATTTTTAAAAAAATTGATAATTACATAACTTATTTCTTTTGTAATCTGAGGACTCCATATGCTTCTCCAGATTGCCAAAGGGGTCCATGACACAAAAAAAGCTTAAGAAGTCCTGGATTATAAGCATTTCTGATGAATCTGTACAGTTTCATCAGGGCCAGGATATAATATGATAATATAAAATAATCAGATTGCTTGCTGTCCTGGGGAGGGGAAAAACTGGAATTTAAAAATCTTATAAAAGTAAATACTGAAAACTATCTTTATCTATAATTAAAAAAATACTATATTAAGGGAAAATAAAAAGTATGGATGATAATTGAGTAATTAATAACTTCTCCTACTACTTTTACAGGTTGGAGGAGAGTGGATATAAGATCCCATGAATGTGCAATATTGCCCTCATAAAGAGTTCGTGCTTTACATAAATAGACCAGTACAAAGACCTCTACATAAAGAGATATTTACATAATGCAAATTTGCCCCCAGATGTGGGGAAGAGCGAGGGCTAGCACACAGTTCAAAGACACATGGAGGCTAGGAACAGAGAAGCCAGAGGAGAAGGAACATTTAGGAACCAGGGTCAGTCATGTGGAGGCTGGACACTGACACAGAAGAGGATGGGTGACATGTAGGGGTCAAGGACAGATGATGTATGGTACCCAAGCAGACAAAAGACAGACACAGGCTGGAAGACAGGAGAGGAAGGACAAAGGGCAAAGGTCTGCTCTGATGGAAGTCTCAAGTCAAATCTCCAATCCATGGTGGTAGTCTCTCTGCAGTCTGTTCTTCTGTTTTCACTTGGAGGATGTTTTTGTTTTTAAGTTTGGCAGGGATGGGGGTGGAAGACTGTGGAGCAAAGAGCCAAAGGGCAGTCGTAGAGAGAGAAATCACAGGAAAGTTAACACTGGTGGTTTTTTTGGAATGCAGATTTCTTTCAGAATTATGTTAAACTTGCACAATGCAAATTTCCATAAAGTGAGAACTCTCCATATTGTCCACTTTTTTTCGCTGTATCTATCAGTTTTTCTTTTCTTTCTTTTATTTAAAACAAAAATCTGTTGTATGGGATGGCTCAATGGGAGGGGGAGGAAAAAAGGAAACTTTGGTTAAGTAAATAAAAAATGTATTAACAAAATTTTTTCTAAAATGTAAAGACAGAAAGAAAATGTGTTGTTGTCTATTGTACAGTCCTGCTACTCAGTATAAAAGGTCCAAGGAAGAAATGCGCTGAGTGGGTTAGCCAAGAGATCTTAGGAGCACATGCATCAGGGAAGCAAGGCTTCCATCTAGTGTCGGTCAGGTGAGGTGCAACTTGTATGTTCATAACATCAAAAACAGACAAACACAAGAGATGAAGATTATTTTATCAGCAAGTCTGGGTGAATTTTTTTTAACGTAGGCAGGTCCCCAGGAGTAATGAGGATCTGGCTGATCTTGAAAGAAGTCTATATCTAGTGAGGAAATAAACACAAACACAGAAACATGTGGTTAAATGTTCTCTATTATAGATCTATTTATACCTAATAGGATGGTACATCCCTATACTGAGACAGAATCTTTTTGGTTTAGACCTATGATTTTATCATTAAGGGAAAACTAACCCCCAGGATAGAAACCCGCTGCACTGACACAGATCAACATGGCCTGGGGCACTGAGACATTGAGCCAGAGGAAGCACTGGTGCCCTAGGCTCCTGGATTCAAAAGCTTGCTCTCTATGCACCACATGCCACAACTGCCTCTCTGTCCTCTCTCTAAAAATCAGAACCACTGAAGTGTGTGTAGATATCCAAATGTCTCAAAAGTTTTAAGCTATTAAAACTTAGGACTTCTGGGACACTGTCCATCTGAGAGTTCACTGATGTGAATTCTTCCTTCTTTGGTGCAAATTACAACTGCTTCAGGCCTTCTGTTCTGTGACTGTTGTCCAAGTCTTCCCACAAACTCCCCACAGAGAACTGACCCAATGCTGCAGGCCTTCCTAGTTTTTTTCATGAGTATTTCATGGGTATCTATTTATCTACCTTTCATGAATAAGGACAGGGTCTGGACCTGTGATTTTGTTGGTTAAAGGAAACCCCCTAATGAAGAAACAGGTCAGCACCTTCTAAGTGACTCCTAGTCTTGGTGAGTCAACTGGAAAACTGAGAGGGTAAAGAATTTATATGTCCAGTGTGTGTCAAAGGCAGGGCTTGAACCTGGATCTTCCTGCTCTAACCACTTGTCAAAGGCTATCTGTATTCATAGGAAGGAAGGATATATTCATCCAAACCCACCTAAATGTGGGCACAAAAGTTCCAAACCAAACTATGTTGCTGAATAGGAAATGTGATTTATGATGCTTATTTTAGTATATGAACAAACAGTTCCAAACTGCATCTGAGAAATGAAATGCAGAATTGTCCTAGTAACTTTAAATAGCAAACAAGTAATAGTGATTTGAGTTTAATGTGTTTTCTGTAGTGCACAAACAAAAGATTCTTAGACTTCATAATGAATCACTAAGGTACAAGTTTCAAGATGCAGTGGACAATTTGGTTCCCCACTGCCTGAAAGCAGGACTATTATAGAAGCCTAATAATTCAATCATACTTGCTGCCCCGCCCCCCTCCCACTCAGGTGTTTATATGCCAATGCACAGAAGATAGGTAACTGAACTGGCAGCTCTACTAAGGGGGTAAATGAGATCTCCCACCAGTAAGCTAAGCTTTTAAAGGAACACTTTCACAATATAGGCATGGGCATACAATTGAAAATGAATATAAAAAGAGTGAGTAGGCAGGGATGCTGGCAGGAAAAGCAATGCTGACATGGCTGAAATTTACAATAAAGGCAAAATAGTTTTCAGTTATATTAGGAGATAAGATGGGGAAATGGAAGTGATAAGACCCTTGCTCTGCATGAATAGAAGAATGAAACTGGTTTAACCAAGAGAAGGCAGAACTACAGCTATTATAATATATACATATTATATCATATGTCTATATTATAGAACTTAAAACTGCATTGGCAAAGGCCAAAGAAAGGTCACCTTTAGGTCACCTTGTATTTAAATCCTATTTTGATTCTGGAATGAATGATCCCCAGAATGAAAACTGAACAAAAATGGTTAATAAGGAACCAAAACCTGAGATAAGTGAGATGGTGAAAGAGGAATAGGTAAGGAAATAAATTCAAACTACTTGGCCAGGACAAATCATATTTATTTCTATATTATATTAATTATATAATAATTTATTTTAATATATTCTTTATATATTATGTATACTAAAATATATACTTATATATTATAAATAATAGAATAAATATATTCTAAAAATATTTATATATTTTATACGTTTACATATTCTCCTAGGAGAGATTTTGATGGACTAAAGAAAGAAACAGATGCTTAGCCAATGCTGATCTGATTGTAGAGAAAAGGGACACATTCAGAAGAAGAATATACACTCTTCTATGGGTCCTCCTCAACCAGTGAGGATCATGGTGTACCAAGCATCACGTTCTCTCTATGGGACCTACCCAACACAACAAAAAAATGTCTTATAACTCTTTAAAAGCCTGTGGGTAGAAACCAGGTAAATACTCTCTTATCTACTAAATAAGGAAAATAAGACTCTACAGGCTATATGCAGGCTAGGGAACTTGATTTGATTCCTAAAAAAGATACTAGAATGGTTGAATAAAGGGGTGTTTGGGAGCACTTAAAAAGGTAAGCAAGAATATAGATGCATTAAGAACAAAGTCAAACTGGACCAATTTCACTTATTTTTTAGTTAAAGCTATTAAACTGCTCTACCAACGAAATGAGAAGGGTACAGTCTACTTGGATTTCAGCAAATACCTTCACAAAATTTCAAACATACAAACAAGATGGCAAGATGTGAACTGATAATAATCTAGTTAGGAAGGCTCTAGTTTGCAACTCATTACACAATCCAAGAGTGATAATTAATGGATGAGTCAATCTGGAGAAAATTTCTTGGCTTTGTTTTGTTCGATATTTTATCAACAACTTGGGCACCGATGGCATGCCTATGTGGGGGACAATAAGAAGCCAGGGTTGAATAGCTCCAACGATTCAATTCTTAATTTGCTTCTATTTCCTCTACCAAGAATGATATAATCAGAAGATGATATAAATTTGGGAAGGGCAGCTAATATACTGGAAGACAGAATTAGGATGAAAAAAATTTCTCTAATGATAGATCAACTCAAATAAAATCAAACAAAATAGGGAGAAATGTTGAACTAAAAAACAAAATCAACTGTACAAGTAAAGTATGGTGAAGTGGAACACAGAGTCTCAACAAAAGAGGTCACTTGATCTGAAATCTGAATTTACATCCAATTCTGAGTTCTGCACTTTAAGAAAATCTTGACAAATTATTTTCAGAGAAAGGAAACCAGGAAGGAGAGGTGATAGCTGCACCACATGAGAAACAACTGCAGAATTATTCTAGAGAAGAGAAGATGTGGGGAGAAAGTAGAAGGACATCATATGACGGCATCTGCAAGTATATGAAGGGTTATTAAGTGGAAGAATGATTAGACTTGTTTTGTTTAACCCCAGAGGGTACAGGGAGATAGCTCTAACAGTTATAGTGAGCAATCTTTGTACCTTTGGTAGTACAAGGTTGATGGGGGACCTGAGAGGGCGTCATGACCTTTTGCTACCTCCTTCTCATTCAAACACAAAGTGGTCATGGGGGGAGGATTCTGTGGTGGTTCCTTTTTCCTTCTGTTGACTGCTTAGCGGACAGGACTATCAGTGTCAGCAAGGGAGAGTCATTCACTCAGATCAATTCAACATCCCCATTTGGCTAAAGGTCCCATTCCTTTGACATCCTCTGCCTGAAGCTGGGTCTCACACCATTTGCATGGAGTGATGGGTGCCAGGGATTACCTAAACAAGTGCATGGAAAGTGATGTAAGGTGGGGAAGGGATCTCTCTTTTTCTTGACCACTTAAGTCTCACCACCACCCCTAAAAAACAGAACTGACACCATACATAATATTTCCTGTCGCTTTCTCCCTTTGACAAAAACCTAGGACAATAGTGAGATAGGAGATGAAAAAGGGCAGGATAGGGGAGGGGAGAAAGCTCACTTTGGAGCTGGGGCAATGTGCCAAGCCACATTGTGCCCATGAAGCTGAACGATTGCAAATATGTTTCAGCACCCTGCAAATTTGGTGATCTAGGACAAAGCTCTAGTTGCCTTATCCTAGTTACGATTCTGGAATTTAGGCTCCAAGTCAGGGAAAATGTTTAGTTCTAAAAATTAGAGGCATCCCAAAGTAGAGTGAACAAGCTCAGGAAGTTGTGAACTCCTTGTCACTTCTTGTGAACTCCTTGTCCTTGAACTCCTTGGTTTAGAAGCAGAAGCTGGATGATCATTATCACTGTTTAAGATCTTATAAAAAGGGATTCATGCCTTATGTGGGGCTGAGCCCACATGCTGTCTGATAGCTCTTCCATTTTGAGATTCCAAGCCCTCTTCTTTACGGTAAAAGAGTCCAGGGAGAAGAGCTGGCCCAAGTCCTCAATTCCTGTAGTCTCTTCCCCTCACCCCCATTAAGTTCAATGATTCCAATTCTTCTAACCTTCTTATGAGGCAGCTATCACGTCAGGCTTTCAGAATGCTCTAAATTATTAAATACATGAGATAGAAGATATGCTCCCATACCTGCTTCTGAGGATGAAAATGCATGATTTATGGTAGACACAGGAACATTGGAACATTCAAAGTACTCCAGGTCGTCTTCTGGCTCACCTTTCACCTCGGCCTCAGATGGTTTCTGGTTGGATGATGTAGAAGCCAATTTCTCTTCATCGGTGGCATGGCCATCCCTATTTGAAATGTCTGGGATCTGGGAGATAATTGCTCCTTTATCCTAAAGAAAGAAACAGATGCTTAGCCAATGCTGATTTGATTCTAGAGGAAAACTCATATGGACACATTGAGAAGGATACAGACTCTTCTACAGGTCCTCCTCAATCAGTGAGGATCATGGTGTACCATGCAGCACATTCTCTATAAAGGATGTACCTAACACAATGGAAACCTTCCTACAACTCTCAAAAAGCCTGTGAGTAGAAATCTGTTATGCCTTACTCTCCTTACATGATTTGCCAACCTCCTCTTTTCCAGGCCATACTAGTCCTTGATTATGTCTTTTAGGTCACTTTTCTGCTGTAAATCATCCCTGTTAATACAGTGCTTAGCACAGTGCCTGGCACCTGAAGGTAAATGCTTTATAAATTTTTATTAGGAGAAAGATAGGCTACTAATACCTAGACTGAGTTTTCCCACACGTTACCCTTTGCAGATACTTCAATTAATGGCAAAACCAACTTCTTGGATAGTTTGAGACAATGGGTATATTCTACGTTCTTATCCGCCCCCCCCCCCCCCCCGTCCCCCCTGCCGCTGGCCCATAACCATTCAAATTACAAAATAAACAAAATGGAATGTCCTTTACTAGTTTGTTTTCTTGCTTTTCTCCACTGGGGAGTTGGGGAGGGGAGTGGCAAAGGGGAGAGATGGAGGTCTGAAAATACATGAACTACCCAGAATAATTTATATAAACATAAATGAAAATTTTTTTTACATATTTACATAAACACATTTATGTAATACACATGCAAAAAATACACACATACAAGTGAGGGTTTATTTATATAAAATTTTCTATGTATATGTGTGTATCTTTTCTAGAGTCCACTTTCCATGACTTGCATAACCATGGTGTTGGAAGGAATTGGCAATTACTGGCCTCAATTCACAAATGAAAAGTTTATACTCTGTGAGACTCAGAAGTAACAGACTTAGACCTACCTGAGAACACACATCCAAAGTAAGTGACTGAGTTTCATACTTCTTTCCTTTACAGCCACTCCTGGAAAGAAAAATAGGCCTATTTTAGAATCATATTATTCATTTCTAGAGTGTGGGATAGGGAAAAAAGTGTGTGCAGCAGACATAGGCTAAAGCATATGAGACTGCACAAAGAAAGGTCTACAAATAAATCAGAGATGGAAAATGCCTGATCAGTCACAAACTCCATGTGTTCTCTCATAGAGAAAGGGTAAGAGGAAGAAACTACCACTGGGTTCATCCTTAAAGACAAAATAAAAATACTTCAGTTGCTTCCACAAGCTAGTACTGAAGGCTGAACTCTCAAATGGCAGTAGGACATTGTACTTCACCAGGCCTGGAGAACTTAGTTTTTCCAGCTCCTAACAAATGAGATTTTGACACTGATTAGAAAATATGGTTCTCAAACAAAGTTCTATATAAAGTACAGTTGAGCAAATTCCTTAGAAATAACTCGAGTAAAAAAACTCAGCATGGCTCTACTTACTAACTGAGGAAGGAGAATTATAGTCAACAGACAACATAACAGTAAAAATCATGGAGTCGCCTGATATAATATCATTTATATTCTATCAGTAACAAGACGGATGATGAACACTATGTCCTGTGCACAGTCAGAACTGGGGAAACTGAAAACAATTTAATATGGCACTTGCTATTTAGAGAAAGCACAGGATTTTGCTATTGGACAATCTCATTATGCTTCTGTATATTTATTTCAGAGGAAAAAAAAAGGATGCACTTGATTTTAAAAAACCTTTTATTTCACTTAAATGACATACCCAATATATACATAGTTGTTAGAATGTACTTGACTGACATGCAAAATCTGTATTTTCAGGGCTCTGCTCTCTCTCAAGCCGTCATGGTTACCTCAGTTCCTGCCTGAAGCTGTGAGAGATGCTAAGTTGACTCAGCAGAAATGCATACTTCTAACATCCAGGACTTTGTCCTCTGCACAAAGGCTAGTCCAACTTCACAGGAGAGCTGGCCAAACAATGGTTGTTTTCTCCATTTCAGGGGGCAATTAAGAAGCTTTCTGAACCATTTTCTTTACCGATGTCAGGACATGTTACAAGTGCCATGCCATGGAAGCAAGCTCACATAGCTAAGGCTAGAAGGTCAGGTTCCATTCCTTTACACAGACAATTGCAAGGCTCAGCTTTTTAATGAGGTGGAATTTGAAATGCAAAGGACACAGTGTCAGACTAAACTCAGAGGCAGAAGCCAACATGCTGCAGAAGGACAGTGGGAGGAGGAGAGAGAGCCAACCCACCCCAGGACCAACAGAAACCATGGAAGAGTACTTACAACAGAAAACAGAGAAATTTCACTTGTTCAGTAGTCCTGATGCACCAAAAATAATAAAAAAATAGAGACAGGAAAGAGAGACAGACAGATGGAGAAAAAAAATCATGTAAAAAGACTGGGAAATATTCTCTCTCACTTGGTAGATGTAAAAGAGTGCAATTCTCTCTGTGATGCCTGGTGTAGATAAAGGATGCCCAAATTCATGGATGTTAGTTACCACTGGAGAATGAATGATTATCACAAATCTCAACTCTACAGAAACAAGGTTGGGTGCTGCACAGATCAATGTTAGAAAAATCAGAATGTCTAGTGTAAAACTGAGTCTAGTAAAGATATGAAATTTATCCGGATAGCTCTGTAGCATAAAGTGAACTTCCAAATGACCATTTGTATTTAAATGTATAAAGCATGGTTAAAAGCGATAAAGAGCATTTATACAGTTTTCAGATTTGCAATGCTGTATATATTATGTCACTGGGTCCTTGTGACAACACTGTGAGGTAGGTGCTCGAATCACCCTCATTTTACAGATGAGTAAACTGAGACAGAGGTTAAGTGACTTGCCCAGGTTCACACAGCTAGTAAGTGTCTGAGGCTAGATTTGAACTCAGTTCTTCCTCACTCTGTGCTATGTCCTATGGTATCACCTAGCTGCCTCGAGGGCCTTGGGACCCTCAATAGTATCACTCTAGTCCAAGTTTATATTTGAACCTAAATAGCAGAAACACAGAGTATAAAAATTTCATCTTGTCACGTGGCAAATAGTCAGAATCTGAGTCAGGATGACTCATTATTTCTCTGTTGCTTCTTTGGTTTATGGAGATTTTTGCCCACAACCCTGTGAGATAATGTGGAAGTGTGTGGGGACATAAATATTACTAGATCTGTCCTTGTACAGATGAACAAAACTGAGGCTTTGAGAGGTTAAGTCACCCATTCACTGTCACACAGAACTACCAATCTACCATTGACTGTACCTTACTCTAGTAAGTACAAATGACCCAGACTTAATCACTACTCAGTATATGGCAGAAGGTCTTCTCTACCAAAAATATCCATGATTATCCAGAGCATGACACCCCCTCTTGTAGAACATGCCAGGAGACTATTTCATAGGATAAATTTCTAAGAAATGACTCCTAAGTGTCCTGGATGGGAGAACCATCAGTTAGGAGAGCCAATGAAGAGGTTTATTCATCAAAAATAGCCATAGAAGATCCAAATCTACTTAGTGGAAGAAAACAGTGGCTAGTATTTCTCACCACCTGAAAGTGTATCCTAACTTCCTGAGGAAGTACATGGAGAAAATTTGTGAAAATTTCTCTCCCTTTGGCATAGATCTCTTCTGACTGACCTTAATTTCAGCCTGAAATGAAGACTTTATCTCCCAATCTTTCCTCTTCTTCGGCATATCAGTAACTATCAATAACACTTATTAACTATTCCTCTGCCATTTATCCTGGGGTCTGGGCCCAATTAACGAGAAGTAATACTAACAGCATGTGCATGTGTGTGACACAGACGCATATATATATTTCTTCCTTTTGGTCCAGATCTGTGATTTCATTAGTCCAGAGGAACTCCCAGTGTACAAACTCCTCCATAACCTCTACTACTGGAGAGCTGTCTGGTGCCTGAAAAGGTTACAAAAGGCCCAAGGTCATACAACAAGTACAAGTTAGAGGCTCTACAGGAACCCAGCTGTTCTCAGTAACTGACATTTAACAGTTAGAAAGCACTTTACATACTTGGCTTCATTTGGTTATTGCAAGGACCTTGGTAAGGAAGTTAGTATAATTATTATCCCCTAGCACAGAATTAGAATTCAGATAAAAGAACTTGCCCAGTGATCCCAAAGCCAATAAATGTCAGTGTCAGGAACTCAATCAAGGTCATCTCTCTCCCAAGTCCACTGAAATTTCTATTACATCACTCAATGGAAATAGCACATTAGAAGAACCTAAGAAACTGGGCATAAACATTTAGTCCACTTTTAGCCCATGTCAGGGCACCTGGCTACTTCATTGAAGGCACAGTGATTCCTCAATACTGCCACACCCTTCTGCCTTCTCCAAAACTCTGGAAATGCACAGAAATATGGGAGTTGTAAGGAACCTTACAGCCCATGTAAATCCAACCCCTTCACTTTATAAATAAGGAAAGTGGCTGAAGTGACTTGGTCACACAGCATGTCTGTGATAGAACCAGGATTGTTCTGACTGCTAGCATAGGCCTTCCTACCATCCAGTTTTCTCTATTCAGCTTCTCATCAAGACACACCAATGTGACATGACTCCTCATTTGATTTATAATTCTGTCATCCACTTTTTTCCCCCTCATTCAAGGGTCCAGCATTCTACACCTCTGAAAACCAGGGCTAAGTCACAAAGTGATGAATTGTTTGTTAACTATTGGATTTGGACAGTAGACATGGCCTAGGACTACATATTCAAAGACTTTAATAATTCAAAAGGTACTTGGAAAGACCACCCAAGATTCAGTAGGGGAAAAAAAATCTAAGACAGAAGGTAAATGATTTCTAGCAAATCTTCCTGAGCTAGATTGAACTGACCCATTTTCTGAACTGTCACCGTATAATCACTTACGAAAATTACACATTATGGAAGACCCCTGTGCTACTCATTTTAAGCAGGTTTCTACACAGGGCTAGCACAGTGCTACTATTCCAATACTACCTATTAAGTCAAATGAATCCTGATGGATGACTCAGGGTTTTGGAGGTCCATCACCAGTGTTGTTTCCTAGTCTCTTTTAATGGAAGAAAACACACAAGACAAAAAAAAGTTCATGTAGAACTGTTTTTGTTCAAAAACAAAACTATAAGTTACAAAAATGCCTCTGGTGATTTTCATTCTATATAATAACTAATCTGATGTTAGGCAAAGTAGTGAAAACTGTAGGCTAAAGCTCCAAGTATCCATCTCTGTCCCTCCCAAGTTAAACAGGCACCAAAAGTCATAGCCAGCTGCCAGGACCCACAAAAGCTAAGAACCATCCACTCTCACTCACGTTATCAAACGAGACTTTGCCTTCTGGGGGGAAGCTGTCCCTTTCTTCATCTCCTCACCCTGTACTTCATACAGCCGAGACTCTAAGATTTCAATAGCTTCATTACCATCTGAGGAGCACAAGTTGCTTAGGGTCTTCGTAGGCTTAAAGGGATCCATGGAGTCATCAAAGTTATCTGGATCAAAGTGATATGACCCCTTTGGGAGAGGTGGGGAGTTCTGCAAAGTGGAGCTGCTCCCAAACGGGTTAAAGTTGCAGTCATCCCCCTGATTGGGCTCTAGTTTAGAGGAAGCTTTTTGGAGGGGCATTTCTTCATCTGCTAGGCCTGAAGGCCTTTCCAAGCCTTTGGCATCTTTCTGTGCCCTGAGAGCCAGCTTGCTAACCATCTTCCTGCCTCCAGGTGCAGGTTTCCTAGGAAGGGGTTTCTTGACTCCTGTGCTCTCCATGCCATCTGTGAAATCGAATTCCAGTTTCAAAGGTGAGCCTCTGGATTCCTCCAGCAGCTCTACCCCTGAATCACTAGCATCTCCATTGGAAGAACTTAAGGTTTGCTTCACTGCAGGAGGAGAATTGGGGATCTTAGAACCTCCTATCATGAAAGGATTTGTGTTTTCATCAAGCTCATCTGGATTGAACTGATAGGACGCTTTGGGGATAGGGCGGTCCTCCACAACATTAGGGGTTTCTGAGAATTCTCCTCCAGTTGTTCTCATCTTTAGAGAGATTGGTTTGGGTTTCCTAAGCTTGCTTCTGTTGGGCACAGACTCTGCAGGCAAGGTTTTGGCCTTTGATTCAGCATCATTGGAAGCCTCCAGAGTCAGTCCCATGTTGTCTTCTGTCATTGAGTTTTCTCGTGGGGGTGCTGAATCATTTGAGGACAAATCTTGATCGGAAGCTGCTGTAGGGATATCCTCAGGCTTCTTAGCATCCAACAGCAATGGCATCACTGATGAAACTTGGCCAATTTCAAGATCAGCTTCTGTATCAGCATTTTTGTCTGCCAAAGGGGCCAGAAGGTGTAGTGGTGCCTCATTCTCAGAAAACCCAGGACATGCCTCATTCAAATGCTTTTCAGACACTTCTGCTACCAGCTGTTCATCGAATTCCTGAATTCCTAAAACAAAATACAACAAGTAGCCTGTTAAAATGTATGTCAGTTCTCTGATATCAGCAGGTTTTTGTATCATCTAAATGTCACATAAAGAGGCAGGCTCTGTCTTCCTACTCTTTTTTTCCTTCAGAAAGCAATGTCTAAAACATTCCTACGTGGTGAATGTTATGTTATGTCACATGACATCCCAAATGTGGATCACAGGGTTATAGATGCAGAGCTGGAAGGGACCTTAGAAGGTAACTAGTTTTGCCTACTCCTTTCACACAGAAGGCCCAGAGAGATTAAACAAACCTTTGCCTAAGGCACAGCCTGGAGTGGTTCTAGAATGAATGTTTGTACCAAGAATGCCAGTGAGTGTGTGATGACGCCAAAGCTATATGAATAGTAAGAAAATATATCAAAAGTACACTGAAGAATTCAACAGCAGAGATCATCAAGAATAATGTGAACATCTCCTCCAGCCCTAAAAGTCCTTTAAAAACCATTCTTCACTCTCTTAAAGAAGCCAAAGGCATATAACTGTCAGAGACGGTTTGCAGGAGCTGCTCAAGAATTTCAGGGTCATCAGTTTTTGTCCAAGCAGATTTGGAATAATGGGTATTAAAAAACACCAGCATTACATGCTCTACCTACTTTCTCATGTCAGCCTTGAAATAATGGAAGCTTCAAAAACCAAAAAGCATACTGACTGCCCTTTCCAATCTAAACATCTCAGCAAATTTTAGGAAATAAATCAAAATGATGTTGGGGGCTGGGAGGGGAGGAAGAGCCAATAACAACGGTACAAATAAGAAACATTAATCTCTATTTCAGTAGACCTTGTAAATTCTATTTTTATTTTAGGATGTCTTCTCTGAGCTAGGTCAGGATAACAGGCTGATAATTTACTTTTTGGTGATAATTTACATAAAAGTGAAATCTCTTTTGCTAGGCCTTTACTGTGGCAATGTCACATATTCTGATACAGTATCAACTAATGGAAATTAAAGTTACTATAACAACATTTTCTCTTTGAGATCAGTAATGACAAGGGAGTACAGTGTAAGCCATGACTGGGTAAAGAGGTCACATTGTGAACTTTTCCCATCCAACAGCAGTGTCCTGGACACTGTTCTCTTCCTTCTCAAACATTAGTTTGATTATCATTCCAGAAGACATTTTTAAAGGGTTTAAAAACACCCACCAACTCATTAACATTTCTAGGGGTGGGAAATATCTTTCTTAAATGAATATATAATCAACTCTCCATTGGGGGGGGTGGGTTAGAATTTGGGGAGGTCAGGAAGTATGATATAAATATCCAATTCAAGTGCTGCCACTAACTGTAAGAACAGGTTAAACTTATGTGCCTCAGTTAACTAATGTGTAAAATAGAGATAATAATAACAATACACTGCCTGCTTTATTAGTGTGTGAGGTGAGTATGTTGTGAAACTGCAAAGTAATGCATAAAGGAAAACTTCTCCTATCTAGAAAACTCATGCTTTCAACTTGAGGAAAGGCCTCTACTCCCAATTCCAGTGCCTCTTAGGGTCCCAAAGAAGTCAAACTACAAGCTGAACATTCACTAAAATCTTAAATTCTTCCAATTACACATGTACCTACCTTTGAGACAGCCTCCTTCCCAAATACTCTAACATTTAGGAAAAGAGAACAAGGTAGAATTCATTAAACCAGGGTAGAAGAAGAAGACGGTCCAGTTTCCATTGTCATGACCAACCTAGATCCCTAGTCCTGCAAAGTCTGGTCCCCATCACTGGAGCAATTTAACTAGGAGTCCTACCTGAAGCTAGAAGCCAGTCTCCATGCAGGAGGATTCTTTTTTGACCAGCACAGAATCGTTTATTCCTAGAGCTGTCTGAAGTGTCTCAGGTTGTCTAGTCTACCCTAGTTTCAGTAACTGGGATCTTGCTTTGCTGCTTATGACTATTCAACTAGACCCAAAGAAGTCATTGTGGTTCAATATTAACTTGCCTCTATAGTGGAGTGCCCTAGAGATCTGTTCTTAGTTCTATGCTGCTTTAACACAATAAACTACATATTCAAAACAATCTATAGCTCAAAAAGTTGACATAAATGTCAGGTAGGATTTATTAAGACTTACATGTAAGCTTTAAATGTGGGAGACTAGGAAATCATGGAGCCATTAAAAGAAAAAGGGAAGATTCTCCAACTGATAATTGCTCAAAGGATATGATAACACAGAAAGAAACCAACCTATCAAGAGCTATATGAAAAAATTCTACAAATGCCTAATAGAGAAACACAAACATGTTTCACGTTCCACTTCACACCCACTGGACTGACAAAGCTGCTCCCCAAAAGAGACAAAGACAAACACAGGAGGGAAAACAGGGATGCTAATCTATTGTACTGCTGGTGGAGCTGTAAAATGATTGGTCCAGCCACTCCAGAAAACAATTTGGAACTATGCCCATATAGTCACTAAACTGTTTATACCTTTTAGTCCAGCACCACCATTAATAGCATTATCCCAAAAAATCAAAGCAAGAAGAAAAGGACCATATCTCTAGCAATTTTTTTTGTGATGTAGAAGAACTGGAAAGTATTCTTCAACTGGGCTGAATAAATTATGATATGAGAATATACTGGAATACTTTTGTGTTATACGGAATGATGAAAAGGGGGAGACTCAGAAATCTGGGAAGTCTTCTATGACTTGATCAGAATGAAATGAACAGAACTAGAAATATTTATTCCATAACATTGCAAATTCAAACAACTTTGAAAGACCCAAGAACTCTGATCAACACAATGACTAATCACAATTCCATGGTACTTGATGAAGCAAATTATCTGAGCAGAGAGGTGATAGACTCAGGGTTCTGATTGAGATACATGGTAAATTTGGGAATTTATTTTATCTGATTAGGTATATATGCTACAAGGGTTTTGTTTTCCTTTTTCCTCCACTGGGGCGGGGAAGAGAGGGAAGGGAAGAGAAAAAAGATTTTTATTCATTGAAAAAAAATAAACGAACAGGAAGTAGGGAAGACTGGAAGAATACATTTGAGAGAAAAGATGACTTCTGTTTTTAATATGTTAAATTGGAGGGCATCTGTGTGGAAAATATTCAATCAGCAGTTAAGAGATGCTGAGCCTGAGAGAGGTCAGTACAAGTCAGTACAATTAAAAGTCATAGGAATACACAAAATGAATCCACCAAAAATGGCTCTGGATATTCAAAGATTATGGGCACCTAAAGAGAGGAACTATGGAAAAGGGGATAGATGGATGGTCTTAAGAGTTGAAACCTGGGTTTAAGTGCTGCCTTTGACGTATAGTAGCATTGTGGGTATTTATCAGTCTCCTAACATCTCAGTGTCCTAAATAACTACAAATATGAGTTCCTGCATTTCTCCCTGAATTAAGCTCTTAACTTGAATGGAATCACATATCAGGACCAAAAAAGTAAATAATAAAAATGTTCTGACACTATTTCAGGCCTTCTTCTGTACAGATCATATAAACAGATGTTTGAGGGCAGAGGGAGCCAATCTGTTTAAACAACTGTCCTTTTTAATTTGATCTAGCATTTTAATTGTTAAAAGTATCTTCTGTGACTAATAACTTCACTTGCAGTACTACTGAAATTCAAGGCCCATAAAGCCAGGAAGGAAGAAAGAAAATTTAGATGTAGGCCAGGAAGCTCAAAACTTTTGAAAAACACATTTGTTTTAGGAGGGAGAGGGGAAATAGGGGTGTTTTGGTTTGTCTGAATGCCATTTGTGAAAATTGGTGGAGATTCTGGGCAAAAGAGAATATGACAATAACAGCAACTACCCTGAAGCAGTGTTTCTTATTCTTAAGTCTATCAGAAAACAGCTTTTCCTTCAGTTAGGGCCTCATTTGAATTCTAATGTCCTAATGCTTCCTTTATCCAGAAACGTCTATTACAGGGAAAAAACTCCATAAACTTGCTTGTTTCTCTAACCAAACATATATCAAAACACTTTTAGCTAGTTTCTGATAGTCTTGTATCTAGTTTCAAAAAATTAATTATAAAGTACAGAAGTGAATAATTTTAGAGCTTGAGTTGACTTCAATCAAGTTCCATAATAAAAATTCACATTCCCATAGCACTTATAGGGCTTATAAAGCACTTTGTTCATAACAGTCCTCTGTGGTAAATGGTATAAGTTATTGTTATCACCATCTTACAGACAGGGAAAGTTGAGTTTTAGAGATGGGAAGTGAACTGCTGAGGGTTATAGAGCTAAAAAAAGGTGTCAGGGCTAGGAATTAAGATGAACCAGCAATTCAACTCAGGGACCAAAAAGTTAATGCAGTATTAAGCCACATTAAAAGAATAAGCATTTGCGTAATTATGATGAGCAAATTTGGCTCAGAAAAAGATATGAGAAAACATATCTCTTTTCTAAAATAAGAGTAAGAATGGAGAACACTGAACATATATCTGCTGGACTTGATTAATTAATTCTCAGTTCAGATGAATTGGGTTTTTTATTCTTTAT
Organism: Notamacropus eugenii; assembly: GCF_028372415.1. NCBI lineage: Eukaryota > Metazoa > Chordata > Mammalia > Diprotodontia > Macropodidae > Notamacropus > Notamacropus eugenii. Next base: position 621,993,515 of record NC_092872.1, read on the forward strand.
TTAGGAAATGGCTCTCTAGATGGGAGAAGAAGAAGAATAATAGTAAATTTTGTGCTGTAAAAATGAGAGACATCAATAATTTTTTTTTAAAGGAGAAAAGGAAAACTGGTATTCAGAAGGGAAGTACTTCACTATACTCTGCTAGCATATTGTGTTCAGTTCTGGGCATCTCATTTCAAAAAGGTCAATGAAACTGGAGTATGTCCAAAGATAGACAACCAGGATGGTCAAGTGTCTGAAAACATATCACATGAATGATGTAGGGTTCAGGGAAGGTTTACTTTGAAGAAGAGCAGGTTTACATGGGGCTGTGATACTTGAGGTACTATAATTTGGAGGCAGACTGAACCAGAGGGCAGAGCAAGGACCAGTGGGTAGAAATCACAAGGAGATACATTTCAGTTCCAAATACTTCTAATAATCAGGGCTGTACAAAAATAGAATGGGCTGCCTTGGGGATGCTGTGAGCTATTTGTCAATGGAAGTGTTCAAAATACAGACTGAAGAACCAGTTGGTAGAGATAATATAGCAGAAGAGTCTGGTATGAGGGTAGGAGGTTGGCCTAGATAATTTCACTTTGATTTTAACATATAATGACAATAATAACAATAATAAATTATATAAAACTTGAAGGTTTGCAAAGGGTTTTCCATAAAAAAGGCAAAGTAACTCGCCCAAGGTTATATATAACTAATAATGAGAAAGACCAGGTATTTTTTTGTTGTTCAGTTGTTTCAGACTCCTCATGACCTGATCTGAGGTTCTCTTGGCAAAGATATTGGAGTGGTTTTCCATTTCCTTTTCCATCTCATTTTATAGGTAAGAAAACTGAGGCAAATGGGGTTAAGTGACTTGCCCAGGGTAACACAGCTAGGAAGTGTCTGAGGCCAGCTTTGAACCCATGAAGATAAGTCATCCTGATTCAAATCCAGTGTTTTAACCACTTTAAACCACTCTGTCCAATCTTGTTGCCAATATCTTCCTCTTTGGGGTTTCACACTTATCCTGAACTATATTCACAGGAAATGCAGTTTGAAAATAAAAGACAAGACACATGGAAGGCTTCTAAGACATAAGGCACCTCCTCCCAAACCCTACTCTGTACAAGTAGGGGGAGAGGCAGCTATTGTCATGGAACATAACATACACTGTCAGACTTTTTAGATATGCTGGTTAATTTTGCTAAACTTCCTTCCTCTCTTTGTTATGCTTTGTTATAAGAGATGAACACATCAAGAAATGTGGGTGAAAGAAAAAAATAAAACAATAACATGTATTTTTAAAAATAAAATGAAAAAAAAAACCCACCAGTCAAAAGTCTTCAGGCAATGCACTGCCTTTGGAGAAGACTATGATTTAAAGAATCACAGATTCGGAGACAGAGGGGAATTTAGAAATTATTCAGTCCAATCCTCTTGTTTTATAGATGAGGAAATGAGGTCCAGAGAGGTTGAGAAAGTGCCTTCAGTAATAGCAACAAAGGTCTTTCAAAGGGAAAACACCTTGAAACAATGCATGGAGCCTCCCATCCCACCCCAGGCTAAAGTATGGGAGTCTCCGATGAAGGGGAGCTGTACAGCTGTTGTGAGTGTGGTGCTGGGGAATGATCTAAGCCCTGCAGGGCACCCTGACTTTAGCGAGAGCTACAGTTCTTCTGGTCTATGGATACCTACTACCAAGGAGGGGTGGAGATGCAGTCTAAAGAACTTCTTTAATCTCCTTTTTCTCCATTCCTAAATTCTGGGAGGAAAGGAGCTAGATGGGAGAGCTAGGTAGCCCCAGGGGCTTATAAAAACAATCTTTATCAAAATCCAACACGAGGAGCCACATACAGTTTTATGAAAGAAAACGCTTTCTAGAAGGAAAGCATTTGGGGGAGACACAAATTTCCATGGTAAAAACATGGCTTTCTAAGATATTAAAACAAGAACAACAAAAACCACACTTAAGGTGCTCTTTCTGATGCCAATGAAACCCCTATATTTGCCCCTCTCCAGAGTGTAGCGTCTGGCTACGCTCATCTCCCAGGTAGCAGAAAGTTGAAGTGTCAGTTACCAAGGCTGTAATTTGCCAAACTACTGACATTATCCATTGCTTGCACGGTTTCAGTCGGAGTCAGCAGACCTGGGTTTGAATCCTCCCTCTGCCACTTAAACTACATTATTCTTTAGATGAATCACTGAATTTCTCAGTCTCCCTTTGCTCATATTTGTAGTCTATCTCACTAGGTTGTTAGGAGACTCAAATGAGATCAAGTGGGAAGCAGGCTGTGTAACCTGTAACAGATAAATATATAGTGGTACATGTTCACAGCGCTCATTCAGGGACTGCTGAGACCCTTTTCTCCTGGAGTTCCCTAGAAAATTACCCTGTGAAAGGTAAGAGAAAGGGATGATACAGAGTTGTTTATCTCATAGAACTCACCATCAATTCAAGGGGATTTAAAGAAAAAAAATTAAATTGTCTGTATTACCTAAGGCTCAAATCAGGTATGTAATTAATCACACTTTTATTGCCTCTGCCTGTTGGTATGTCCAGAATTGTGCTAAGTAACAAATCACAAATTTGGTAGGTCCACAGCTAACTAGTTAGTACATACAGCCTTCACCTTACAAAGGAAAAAACTAAGAGCCAGAGAAAAGAAAATGGACTCACTCCCACAGGTAATGTAATCCAGCTAGATTATGGACCCAGCTTCTGATCGCAAATCCTTCCCTTCCATACACATAGCACAGGAGACGTTCGTTTGGTAAGAATATAAACACAGAAAAAGTTCAGTTTTGCCATTCCTTCTCACCCCCAATTTTCAGGAGGATTTACAGCCTCCTACTTGGCAGCTGGAAACTCTTTTTTAAAGGTCTGAAAACACCATTATGCAACTCATCCAAACTCAATCTCTCCCAGACTGCCCTGCCCATTCTCAGCCCTCCTCTTCTCCCCAACACACAAAGACTTCTTAATTTTCTAAAGGTCCTTTCCTTGAGAATTATGAAGGACTGAAAACAATGTGATGATTCTCCTGGCTTTAGCAAAAATCTGATAAGCTCAGCAGCACCTGTGATAGTCTTAGCAGAGAGCTAACGCTCTCTCCCTAACTCAACTCAGGTGGTCATATTCCCAAGGGGATATAAGGAGAGAAATAAAAAATAGATTCGCCTTTCCCACTTATGCACTTTCTATTGGTTGCTATTTCTGTCTTCAATAACAGCATCCTCCAAAGTCAGTGAATAGATAGCAAGGATGTTACCTAATCTAATGGCTTTCATTTTCAAAATGGCCACAGTTAGTGAATGTATCATGTCATTTCCTGTCTTCAGGTAAGATTATTCTCATTATGAAGAGGTCACTGAGAAGTCTCTGGGAGAATCTGTGGGGAAGCCCCTTTACCTAATATTTAGGTAAGTTTCTAGTTCTTGGGGGCAGCTAGGTGGTGCAGTGGGGAGAGCACCAGTGCAGGAGTCAGGAGGACCTGAGTTCAAATCTCACCTCAGACAGTTGACACTCACTAGCTGTGTGACCTTGGGCAAGTCGCATAACCCCAATTGCCTCATCTTGGGGTCATCCTGATGAATATCTGGTCACTGGATTCACACGGCTCTGGAGGAGAAGTGAGGCTGGTGACCTGCACAGCCCTCCCTCACTCAAAACAAAGTCAAGTGCAAGTCATGTCATCACTTCTCTGATGGCATGGTACACACACACATAATACTCTTAATGCGAAGACTAGTCTGGCTGGCTTTCTAATTATTTGAAGACTTGCTTTGGGTTCAAATAGAGGTTTATCCAAGCCTTTCCTAATTCCATTAAAAGTAGGCCACATTTCAGCAAAAAAAAAAAAATTCAATTCTTTTGGCCTAGCAGAAAAAGCAAAATTCTTTACAGAGGGAAGACTGAACACTAATCACAGGTAAAACAACCTGTTATGCATGTTTTCAAAGGCATTTGTATTCTTCCCAAGAATGAATGAACTCTCATCTACATCCACTCTTTCCTGCTTCAGCTACTGTGAAGATTTTTTTTTTTTGGGTCATGGGAGTACAGAGAACAAGGTTTTAGTGAAAAAGAAGCAACGCTAGAGCTGGGAGGGCTGTAAGACAGGTGAGGGATCAGGCATGAGGAGGTGATGTATCTTGCTCAAGGCCACACAGGTGGCAATTGTCATTTTACCCCCCCCTTCCTTCCTTACTGTGTCATCTGTTTCCAGATGGGAGATCTGACACTCTTTTTTCAGCTCATCTCTCCACCTCAGTTTCCTAATCTGTACCAGATGTTTCATATGGTTGTTGTGGGTAAAAGTTAAGTACCATACAAAAATTATTTGGGACCTGACTCATGATGTCATTGGTTCCAGAAAAGTCCTGGTGAGGAAATTCCCTCAGCCAATACAGATCAGCACTATTTTTCTTATTCATAGTCTTAAAAAGTTGCCTGGGGGCACTCATCTTCTTAGGCTCACACAGTCCAGTGTATATCACAGGCAGGATTTGAACCCAGGTCATGCTAATTCCCAAACTGGTCCTCTATCCAGTGCCTTCTGCTAGCTAAAGGAGTTATTTTTACCTCTCCCTCAAGGCAAGGTATAGGCAAAGTTAGCACACTGTTAATGAGACATCTGGTTCTCCATATTTTGCATATATGTTTGTGCATTCATGTGTGTGTGTGTGTCTGTCTGTCTGTCTCTAACCTTGGGGCCCAAGAACAATGCTTCATCTTTGAACTAATGGCCACATATGCACACCTAAATACTCTCCTGATACTACCCTCTCCTTGCTCTCATCTGTAAAATGATGGGATTGGATAAGACTATCTGTCCATCTCTGCATCTATGATCCTAATTTCTTTCTACCTTTTGATCACTCCTTCTCCACCTGCTTTAATAATTATTATATATGGTCTACTTCCTAGCTGTGGGTACCCCTGAAGGTTCTGGTCCTCTTCTTTTCTTTCTGTTCCATGGCTCTAACTGTTACCTCTAGGCATGTGACAAATATATTCTTTCTCCAGGGCACCAGATCCAAGTTAGATACTATCTACTGGACGTAAGTTCAACATGTCCAAAATGGAACTCATTCTAATTCCCCTAAGCCCATTTCTGTTAAGGGTGCCACCACTGAATTCACAATCATCTGAATTCACAACTTCTGGATCATCCTGGACTCTTCCTGCTTCCCAAGTTTATGATTTCAACAATTCATCTGGCTATTTTGATAATCTAAAAATTGGTTTCCTTGCTTCCAAGTCTCTTTCCTTCTCCTCTTCATCCTCCTCACACTACCAAAATATCCTTCCTCCCTGCTTGAGAATCCATAGAGGCTCCCTATGGCCTCTTAGCATAAAATGCAAATTCTTTGACTTGGCATTAGGAACCCCTAACAGTTTGGTCTCACCCTACCTTTTCGATTTATTTCATAATATTTCCCCTTCTCCCCACTTCAGCCAAACTGGCTTCCATGCTCTTCCACTAAGATGACAGGCAGCCCAGCTCTTGACTCCTAGTCCTGGAACATATCCTTATGGCAGGAATGTGCTTTCTCCTCAGTTTTTTTCTGGTAAAATCTTCAGTTCCCTTGAAGGCTCGGCTTGGGTACCAACTTCTCAGAAAAACACTTCCTGATTGATCCCTTGGCTGTCAGGGCAACCCCCTCCTCAAATTACATTTTATCTGCTTACTTGTATCCTACCCAAATCAGAAGAATGTAACTACTTGCAGGCAAGGACTGCTTCTGATGACCTTGCATAGTACATGCTTAACAAATGTTTGTTTCTCCCAGTGATCCTGAATTATTCCTCCTTTGGGTCTGTATTCCCAGCAATTCATATAATGCTAGGCATATAGTAAGCATTTAATAAATGCCTATTGACTCTAAGGAAATAAGTGAATTCTACCCTAAAATTAAGAGATCAGATGATGTCCTGAATGTTTTGAGTGGTGAGGGAAAGCCTGAAGATACTGAATTAAGGATAGGTGAAAGGGAGAAAGGCTGAGAGTTCTAACCTCACTCACTTAAATCAGTTTTTCCTAAGAGGCTCAGTTCAAGAGCTTTCCCAATATACCCGCGTGTTTATATTAAATCTGTAGTTGCACAAAGCTCAGGTAACACCAGATATTAAAACCAGAAAGAGGAAGAATTCTGGTTAACAAGTGTCTTGTATCAATCAATTGACCTTTGTTAGCCAGCTACTATATGCCAAGCACTGGGCTAGGTACTATATATGTAATAGTCCTGCCCTCAAAAGGTTTACAATTCCACAGAGAAAACATCCAAATATAAAACAAATGCAAAACATCTACAAAGTGGAAGTGGGAGAGAGACAGTCGTAACTGTGGACACCAGCAAAGTCCTCAGATCTGAGATGGCCTCTGACCTGAGCTCTGAGGTAAGGAGGGAGGGCATTTCAGGCTGAAGAGAATAAAGACATGCCAATAACACCCCCCTTGCTGCCACCATCACATGACAGTCTCTTCTCTAGGCCCCAGGTCACTACATACTTAGCTAGTTCACTAGTATTATAAGACAATATTACATTAATTACTAATGACACCATCATAACATACATCATTAATAGTGCTGACATTTGTATATTACTTTATGATGTATATGGCGTTTCAACATGCGCTGTTATTTGATGTAAACATAAAGCAAGTGTGACCTGCTTGACAACAGTGAGAAGGCTCTCAGAGAACAGAATGCATAATAAGAATTTATGTACTTTCAAGTTTGGAAAGTGCCTTACAAATTTTGTCTCGTTTATTCTCAAACTTGGGAAGTGGGTGCTATGGTTCATTCTCACTTTAAACACAGGTAAGTTGTACTTACAGAATCCTAAGTGTGAAGCTCAACTTCTATCTTATTTATTTCACTGACTCTATCACCACACCAAGTAGTGTATCTCTTGCTTCTTCTCCTATCCAAACCCCAAGCTTTGATGAAATGAGGCCCTTTCAGGCAGGCCCCAAGCAGGTCTGGGCAGACTGCTCACCTAGAAGCTTCCTGACTCCAAACTGGTTGTTCTACCACCCCTGGCACCTGTAACTGTAAATCCTTTCAACTAGGATGTGTCCCTAGGCATCTAGAGTTGATTCCCACAGCTGTCCTAGTTAATTATCTTCAATTAAAATAAAATTCACTAGGTTCCCTTTTCTTTTCCCACCTTATCCCCTTGTTAGCAGTTCCTTTTTTCTCTCTCACACGTTCCTGGTGTCCAACCACTCACTTCAGGTGTTGTTGGTCCTACTTTGGTCAGTTTCCTATCAGATCAACTTATCTACCATAACAGAACTTTATGATAAACGTAAATGTGGGTTTGGAAAATGGTCATTATGATGAACAGAAAGGAGTCTAACATTTAACTGAGGAGAGGGACTAGTCATGATAGGGTAAAAATTCTCAGATGTATCAGCTTACATTTCTAGAGCACTTCATGGTTTCCTCATGATAACCTCTATGAGGCAGGTATTGCAAGTGTCATTATGTCAACCATACAGATGAGGAAACTGAGGATCTAGGCCACTAAGAAAAATAGTTGGGAGAGAGGCAGATTATACCTTTTTCCTAATGAATCAGTTCATACCCTGAATTGGCAGCCAGGTGGTACAGCAGATAGAGTGTTAGACCTAGAGTCAGGAAGACCTAAATTTTAAATTGTGACCACTAACACTTACTAGTTGTGTGATCTTGGGCAAGTCACTTAACCTCTATCTCAGTTTCCTCATCTGGAAATAATAGCAACTACCTCTCAGGATTGTTAGGAAGATAAATAAGAAAAGTATTTATAAACTGCTTGCAAATCTTAGAAAATGATGTAAATACTAGCTATTACTATTATATCTCAGAGCTACCTTAGAATCATTTAACCTCTCTGAAGTGTTATTTGATGTAATCCAGTAAATATATTCACCAGAAATGCTCTGTCAGTTGGTTTTGCTAGACTGCTTTCTTTGTTACACAGGAGGTTGTAAGGAAGAAGACAGGTAAACAGATATGTATGCATCTATATATATAGCTATGTATGTATTCATATTTATATATCTATATATAGCTCTCTCTATATACATGCTATACAGATACATACATATCGATATCATAGATACATAGCAAATAACTGGTATAAGACATAACAGGAATCAATAAAAGCTTTAAAAAAATATATACTTAGCAGAAATTCTCCCTTACAGCCCCTAAGACATTTCAATCCTTCCTCACTATTATGGGCCCCACATCCGGCTCTTTTTCTCACCAGCTCCAGTCCTATCTCTCCTTACCTTCTCAAAGAAAGGTGTGTGTTTGTTAAACTGTTGGGAAGTTCATGTCTCAGAAAAGTGAACTTCCAGGAGAGGAGTCAACAAGCCTAAAGGCAACCCTGCCCTAAACCTAAGTGTCTCCCTTTGAACTACTGACCTGAGGAAAGGAATCTTCTCATGTTGCCACATCTACTTCATCTTGTTTCTTCTTTCTTCTCTGAAACAAATCACTTGCTTTCTTTGAATTGGCACTAGCCTTCACAACTTTGTAAATCAAGGAGATTCTCTAAAAGCTACCATGAAGCCCTTGTGCCCTAGAAGACTGGCCTACTCATGTTATACTTGAAAGAGAACTTTATAGGAATGACCAAGAAGCCATTGGGAAGGTGGGGCTAAGGAAGAACTATTTAATATTGGGGTGGGGACCCATAGGTGAAGACCATGAAATGGTCATTACTAGAGAAAGGCTGATATTTAATCCTCTAAGGAAAATTTCAGCTCTAAGCAGGCAGCAAATGAGGTCAACACCCCAAACAACCTCTCAAATGTACAAGTCTTGTATCCCCATGGAATGAACAGTGGGGACAGGGGAGGCATCAAATCAATTTAAATTTTCCTCCCGAACTTGTATCAAAAAGGGGAAAAAATTCCTAGCAATAAAAAGAGAAATGGGAGTTGTTGGGGTTTGTTGCTGCTGTTTTTTTTTTTTTAATCTGAAAATATAATCTGGAAAAAGTTAACTTCCTGCAGTTCAAGCTTACCTTTAGATACTGATCAAAGCAATAACTGGGATGAGGCAACCTGAATTTTGCCTCAAAGTGCCAAAATTTACAAGAATCTACGATTACCTTACAGTCCATCAATTGCTACAAATAGAAGGGTTTTGCACCTAGTTAGCAAGAATAACTAAAAGGGGAAGCAGACACCTCCACCACCCCTACACTGCCATGCCTTTAAAAGTTAATTTGAGAGTATGTTTTATGCTGCTTGTCCCAAGTTCAAAAACTGTTAGTGACAGCTTTGATACTGACTTTAAGTTTCTATGAAAAAAGACGGAGGAAAGAATAGGAATAGGTCATCTTAAGGTCCTTTCTAGCACAAGGAGTCTATGATTTTTCCCAAGCATAAAGAATTTTTATTTCACAATGTGCTTTATATAGTATTTTTGGTGTGTCACTCTAACTACTGAAGGAGGTGTTAGGTCTCACATTCAGATCCACTTTGGGTGTTTCAGTTTTTTGTACAGAATCCCACAACATGTTTAAATAAGTACTGTATGGAAAAGGACTGGCTAAATGACATCACTTCTATTTTCTCTCTCTAATAAGGGAGGACAAATGCATTAGCCACATCAGCTACACCTATTAATCTTCAGACCCAAAATGATTTCGTTTCCTCTCTCTTCTAGAAAATGAGGTCACAGGATTACAAAGATTCTTTAATTCCTCCAAAGGAGAATTAAACCATTCTACGTTCTCACTGCCCACTATCCATCACAACCCTTCCCTTTACTGCCAAAACTTCTGAAGAAGTCTTATATAGAGATGCTACCATTCCTTCAGGCTTCTGAGACTGGGGAGGGAGAACAGAAAGTGAGAAATTTAGTGAGAGGAATTAAATCAGAAAACTTAAGAAAATAAAATCCCAGAATCAGAGTTGGAAAGGTCCTCAGAAGACATTTACCTTTCTACCTGAAGAACAATTCCTGTCTACAATATCCCTGGTCAAGTCGTCACCCAGTCACTGCTAGAAGGATCTTACTATTACATGAAGGCAGCCCTGGGGATAGATTCCACTTTGGAATGCATGGAATAGAACACTGGTCTTGGTGTAAGGAAGATCTGAATTCAAATCCAGACTCGGACATTTCCTACCTGTGTGACTCAAGGCAAGTCACTTAACCTTTGCCTCGATTTTCTCATCTGTTAAATGGGGATAATAATAGTCCTTTCCTCCAGGGCTTGTGGCAAGAGTCAAATGAGATAATGTTCCATAAGGCAATGAACAGAATGCTGGCACATAGTAAGTGCTTAATAAATGCTTGTTCCTATGCCCAAAGGGCTATATAAAACATGCATGCCCTTTGATTCAGCTTTTCCACTACTAGAGGTCTACATCCCAAAGAGATTATAAAAAAGAAAAAGGACCCACGTGTACAAAAATATTCATAGCAGTTCTTTTTGTGGTGGCAAAGAACTGGAAGTCAAAGGGATGCCCATTAACTGGAGAACGGCTGAACAAGTTATGATGTGTGAATGGAATGGAACACTGCTGTTCTGTAAGAAACGATGGAGTTGGTGGATTTCAGCAAAACCTGGAAAGACTGGAATGAACTGATGCTGGGTGAAGTGAGCAGAATCAGGAGAACATTGTACATGGTGACAGCAACACTGTGTGATGATCAACTTTGACAGGCTTAGCTCTCCTCAGAAATGCAATGAGTTAAGAGAATTCCACAAGACTCATGATGGAAAATGCTATCCACCTCCAGAGAAAGAACTGTGGAGTCTGAATGCAGATCAAAGCATACTATTTTCTCTCTTTTTTTCTCTCATGGTTTTTCCCTTTTGTTCTGATTCTTCTTTCACAACATGACTAATATGGAAATGTTTAATATGATTGTACATGTATAGCCTATATCAGATTTCATGCAGTCTTGGGAAAGGGTAAAATATTTGGAATTCAAAATATTATAAAAGTAAATATAAAGACTAAAAATAAATAAAAAATGAATAGAAGAAAATGCTTGTTCTGTCCTCCTTTCTCTTTTTATCTATTAGGATGTTTTTCCTTATATCAAAGCCACACTTTCTCTTTTCTGGGCTCAGCACACCCAGTTCCTCCTCCTATAGGATCCTAGAGGCAGCTAGATGCCACAGTGGACAGAGCACTGGAGCTGGAGTCTGAAAAACCCGAGTTCAAATCTGGCCTAGACACTGGCTACATGAGCAAGGTATTTAATTTGTCTACCTCAGCTTCCTCATTTGAAAACTGGAGATAACCATCTGCCAAGGTTGTTGTGAGGATAAAATGAGATAACACTTGTGAAGTGCCTAGCAAACCTTAAGGCGTTATATGGATGTTATTATTATTATGCATATCTTCTTGAACTGCTCTATATTGTCTACAATATTCTTCCTCCAAAAATGCCTTCCTTATGGACCTGCCCCACCCCACACCCTTCTAACTGCCTTTCAATGTTCTGATCTGCCTCAGTTTTCCCATGTGGTATAAGTAAGCGCCTTGAGGGTAGAGGCTGCCTTGCTCACTTTCTACCTCCAGTGCTCAGCACAGAGTCTGACATATATTAAGTGCTTGAGAAATGCCTTTTCAGTCATTCATTCAAGAGTTTTTAATATAAACATTTAACAATCAAGAAGAGACTGGGCTTCCTTGGACCTTTCCAGCTAAGCCAGTCTGGTTCCACACCCAACAAACCCTACTCTGTGCTATGTGTGTGGCCCTGGAGGCTGGACCAGTAACAGCAGTACAGCCCTCAACCACTAACACTGTTCCTCTTCCAGGGACTCTTCCTCCTTTCAACTCCTTCCTCCTTTCTCTCCAGAAGGTTTTTGGTTTCTCTGCCTTCTTTGTTTGAAGGCAGCTATCACGGGGCATTTAGGATGCACATCTGGCTGGCTAGCCTCATCTTTCCCGCTAAAATTGTGTAAATTAAAGAATAAGCATTTATATAGCACCTATCATGTGCCAGGCACAGTGCTAAGTATTTTCTAAATAAATTTTATTTCTTATCTTAAAATTTCTCATTTTATGAACAGTAAAGTGTTCTTTAAGTTCACTGGTTTAGATGTAGTTTTGGTTTTTTGGGTTTTTTTTTTTTAAAGGGTGGAGGGCAGCTTTTGTTCAGGTCAATGATTTAGAATTTCTGGCAGCAGTGATTCAGTAAAGTCAGGACACATTACCAAATGAGACAGTACCAAAAGGAGCAATGAATATAAAGGCTGAAGTGGCCTGGGCCACTACCTTACTGATGTGTAACCTAGAGCAAGTAACTTCCCGTCTTTGGGCCCCAAGTTCCTCATTTGTAAGCGGGAGGAACTTCAGGTTGAGGTTGGACAATGATCTCCAGTTCCTTCTTACTCTAAAATTCTGTCATTTCATTTCCTACTGGGTGTCCCTATAGATATCTTAGACTCAGTATGTCCAAAACAGAACTTATCTTTCTATTTAAATCCTCCCCTCTTCCAAGGTTCCCAGTTTCGGTCAAGGATCCCACTATCAGCCCAGTCACTCAGATTCCCAATTTAGGTGTCATTCTTGACCCAATGCATCCAATACTCAAATCCATCAATATCCAAGACTTGTCATTTCATACCTTCACAATTACTTCTCATCTATGTCCCTTTCTTTCCACTCATGCAGACACCACCTTTTCCACCTAGCACAAGGCAGAACTTGCAGGGTGTTGGCCGCATAGTTTATGTTCCCTAGGGGACAACTACTTTAGTGCTTCCCCAGACACCCTAGAGAGCTCACCTCACCCAGAGAACAAGGGTTTCTGACTAGTACATGGAAGCAGAGGTGAGTCAGTACAGAGATAAAACCATCTCTGGAGCATTCCAATATTTTATGTAAGTACTTCTAAAAAGATGCTCCAGATGTCATAGCAGTGAAAAAAATCTAGGCACAACAGAGCTATGAGCCTGTTGCAAACCAGCCTGTTTAAAAAATAACAACAACATTACACTAAAAATAATAACAACAACCCTTTCCCAGGTTCCTTTAGCTAATATCAGCTTCCCAGAGTGTATACATGAGGGTCCAGCAGGAAAACCCAGAGAATACAGGGCACTATCTGCCAGGCCTGGGGAAGTTAATGAATGGTATTCCAAAGAATGATTCTGGCCCCTAAGTACATGACCTCAGAAATCTGATCTAGAACAGAAAGAGGAAACAACAGTGTGGTACTGTGGAAAAAATGCTGAATTTGAGTCAAAGAACCAAGGTTCAAATCCTACCACCTCTGGGATAGTCCTTTCAACTTCATGTCTCTGGGCCTCATCTGTAAAATGAGGGGATCAGACTACATGATCTCTATGGTCCCTGTGATCCTATGATGAATTTGGGAGAATTAAGACAAGGATGAGGAGGTTGGAGAATGAAGGAAGCCATTTCAAACATAGACTTATGGCTTTCCAAGAAAGAAGAATTGTATCTTTAGGAAGGTAAAAATTATCCAAATCAGGAGGACCCACAAGTCAGGAAGTACCAGTCTGGTCCTGGACTTATCTAGAAATTTGCCTCACTGCTCTCCCAAAAAGCCAAATGCGCTAATTAATTATAAATCTCTCCTCCTTATTGAAAGCATGTACATAATGCCAGTCAGTAAGATCTGGTGTAGCTTAGATTTACTTTAGCATTATAATTCAAGTTCCAAAAAGGAGAGAAATGCCCCGCTAGCAATTTAAAATTTAGAAATGCCCCCTAACCCAGGATGTTTCCTCTATCAACCATCAGAAAAATAAAGAGAAAGCACCAATTGCTTTCAGATCTGACTTTTCTACCTGCAACCTTTTAATATTAAGACAAGAGTATTTACTAAATGCTCACTATACATCAGGCACTGTGCTAAAAGCACTTTGCAATTACTATCTCATTTGATGCTAACAACAGCCTAGGGAGGTAGGTGCTATTATTTTCCCCATTTTATAAATAAGGAAAACTAAGGCAAACAGAAGTTAAGTGACTTGCCCAGGGTCACACAGCTACTTAATGTCTGAGACTCTTTTTGAACTCAGATCTTCCTGACTCCAGGCCCAGCGTTCTAGTCACTAGTCACCTAGATATAATCAAAAAGCAGTCCTGGCCCTCAAGGAGCAAAGCTAAAAAGGAGGGGTGGGAGAAGTTAACTTGTCAGAAGCTTTTTAGCTTATATTGTTCAAACTTGTTCATCTCATCAGAAATAATTACTACTAAATAGAGGAATTACTAACTGCCCACATAAAACTGAAAAGTGGAAGGGGAACAGAATGGTAGGGAAGGAGGATCTTTCCCTCAGGAGAAATTAACTCAAAAGGGAACAGATAAGATGTGTCCCTGGAACCTACAGGTGGGCTGTGAGCCCACCTTTATCCTGGCAGGAAAGAGACTCTGGACCCTTGAAGGCTTTACCTGTAAAAGAAGTCCAGGCTTCCAGGCCTCAGGGTACCTGCTAAATTCAGAGAGGCTCCCACAGTGCTTTAGCTAGGCGGTATTAAGATTTTTTTTCAGGCACAGACAGTTCCCAAAAGGTAGTAATATGATTCAGCACAAAATGAAACCAAGGGTCTTTTCAGTTCCACAGTTAGCTTTGAGGAACCTCTTCTTTGCCTTTCTTTTTAAACTCAAGCCTGTGCTTGGCACATAGTAATCATTCAATAAATGCTTTTTCACTAATTGACTTCAACTCATCTCCTGCTAATATGTCTCCACATTCCTGATTCTAATTCCCCTGAATGAGGGACATGGCTTGATTCAGTAGGACAAGCAACTGTATTTGAAGTAAGAAGGTCCTGGATTCAGATCTTGGCTCTGACACTTAGCACCTGTGTATAATCCTCAGGAAATTATTTAACCCCTCTGGGCCTGTTTTTTTTCTTTATCAGTTAAAAAAAAAAGAAAAGAAAAAGAAGGTTGGACTAGCTGACCTCTGGAACTAGATTTCTTTCAGGTGTCTGCCTGCAACAGTGAGAAATCATGCTACCAGACTCTCATATAGTTAGTTAATGGTCCCTTAAGTAAGAAAGTCATACTATGGCCAGCATTTTACCTGCTCCTTTACAGTCCTCTAAAAATGTCTGGCTAGCCTGCTCACTCAAAATAAGAAAATCACAGATACCCTGATATCTATATCTCCAAATGCAACAATTGCAGTGAGGGACAGCCCTACTGCTTTAACCAAGTTGAACATTTATTTAAAAATATAGTCAGGGACAAACGTTCATCCAAGAATCTCACCCATCTAAGCATCTGCATCACATCACCCACACCAAGTGAGTCATAAGTGAAAGTGAGAGTAATGGTCCTTGCACTACCTGCCAATTATGTCGTTTTTCTCACCCTTTGTTTTATGATCTTTCATAATTAAATACTTGAGTATTCAGAGTCCCTTTTAAATCACAGGGTGGGTTTTTCTTGTATCACTAAAGATCACAACCCCAACTAAATGGTCTCTAAAGGTTATGATGAAAATAAACCTCCCTGCTTTCTTTGCAAAGGTGAGGTATTATGGGTTTGGAATGAAGCTTAAGCTCTGATGGACTAAATTATCATTTCAATGCTGAGGATTCTCAAATATACTCATTCAGCCTCTGTGATCTAGCTTCTCTGGCAGACCTCTAATCTATCTCCAACTGCTTTTCTTTCTTTTTTTTTTTTTAAATTTCAATCCTTGAGGTTTATTTAATGATTTTTTCTTCCAGTCTACACAACAAAAATACAAACACAACATAATCTAAAATGCTACAAAAGAACTCAAACACATAAATTTTCTAGTACTGACTGTACAGGATGTACTGTAGACATCTTAAATTCATCATGTCAAAAACTGCACTCACGCACAGAAACATCTTTCTCTCCAAATTCCCTCCTCCTCCAAACTTCCCTTTCTCAGTATACCCAAGCCTGGGCTTGGCATATAGTAAGCATTCAATAAATCCTTTTTCAATTAATGACTACAGCTCCTCCCTGCTAATATAAGATTCCATATTCCTGAATTTCATCGTCCCAGTCACCCAGACTGGGAACTTAGGTGTCATTCATTTGGTCTCTCTCACTTTGGACTCTTTATCTGTTATGAAAGCCTGTCAATTTTACCTTCTAACATCTTTCCTACACACCCTCTTCTCTCTTCTGACACTGGCACCA
Organism: Notamacropus eugenii; assembly: GCF_028372415.1. NCBI lineage: Eukaryota > Metazoa > Chordata > Mammalia > Diprotodontia > Macropodidae > Notamacropus > Notamacropus eugenii. Next base: position 622,009,624 of record NC_092872.1, read on the forward strand.
ATCACCCTGGTGCAGACTCTCTGGATTATTTCAATAATCTGGTAGTCTGCCTCCCACAAGTCTCTCCCCACTCTAATTCATTCCCTCTATTCAGCTGTGCCTGACTCTTTGTGCCCCAATTTGGGGCTTTTCTTGGCAAAGATAATGGAATGGTTTGCTATTTCTTTCTCCAGCCTATTTTACAGATCAGAAACTGATGCACAGCTAAGTGATATGCCCAGCTAATAAGTGTCTAAGGCCAGATTTGAAATCATGAAGATGAGTCTTCCCAACTCCAAATCTAGCACACTACCATAGCTGTTCCCTCCCTCCCCCCAAACCCTTTTACTGTTAAAGTATTTATCCTATCATGTAGGTCTGACTCTGTCAACAAGCTCCAGAGGGTCTCACCTCCAAGTAAAAATGTAAAAACTGATTTGGCATTCAAAGTCCCTCATAAACTACCCTTCTCCCCACCTTCTGGGTCTTCTTACACCTCTATTTCCACCCAGTATTCTGAGATCCAGTGATATTGGCCTCCTGGGTGCTCCTTAAACTAGACACTCCATCTTTTTAGCTCTGAGCATTTTCTCTACCTGTACCTCATGTCAGGAATCCTTATCTCCACTTCCTGGTATCCTTCAAGTCGCAACTAAAATCCCATCTTCTACTGGAAGACTTTCCTGATGCCCCTTAATTCTCCCTCTGTTATCTCCAATTTATCCTGTGAATAGCTGATTGGTCCATCCTTATTTGCATGTTATATTCCCCATTAGACTGTGAGTTCCTTGAGAGCAGTAACTGTCTTTTGACCTTTGTATCCCCAGCACTTAGCACAGCACATGGCACATAGCAAGGATATAATATTTACTGATTAATTGTGCTAGATTGATTTTTTTTTCTCTCAGCTTATTGAAGAACAGACACAGTTGAAAAATGAAGGTGAAAGTCACCAATAAAACAGTATTTTTTTAGGTTTCTCAGGCTAAAAAAGGTCATTATCTGTAGCTAGCCTGGTGACAAGTCCCTCTGGTACTTCGCTAGGTTGGTTGGTCTTTGGCTAAGAAACATACAATCTGTCACCAGACTCGCACAAAAACCCCTTTTGAATGGGGGGGGGGTGCCCCCCTGAGCCACACCTGCCAATGCATAGACTCACCAGGAATGGCTCTTAAAAGTACAAGGATTACCTCCACACCACAGAGAGGTAGAGGAGTAAGACTTTAATGGAACAGTGTGCATTAAAAGTGAAAAAAAGTATTTCCAAACCCAACACATAAGGCTAAAATGACATTTAACTTACATTTAAATGATACTGCAAATTTCTAGGCCTCAACTGCCTCAGATTTCTGGGAAGTGTCTTAGATTTATATCATAACAATATAAAAAGTTATATCCAGGTTAACTAAAAATAAAAAATATCTACTACTTTTTGGGATTAAAAAAAAATACCAACATATACCTAGATAATGATTTCCCCACCATTTTAAGTCCTTCTTTAACAAATGAGGCAATTTAGAGTCACCCAGAGGAGAAGTGACTTGTCCTAAAGTCATGAAGCTATCTAGTACAGAGATTAGGGGCAGGTCTCCTGAGGACCAATACAGGAGTCTTTCCTGGAACAGTTAGGTGCTATATACATGGCTTGTTCCTTCACTCCTTCCCCTTTCCCGTTTCAGGGAGGTCTAAACTGTTTTTAAAACAATACTAAGTGTGTTCTATCTACAGCCAATCAATCAAAAAGGGATTATGGTGCAGAGTCCAGCAGTTCTCAAACTTCTTGGTCTCAGGACCCCCCTATACTCTTAAAAATTACTAGGAACTACTCACAGAGCTTTTGATCTTGTAGGTTATACCTATTAATATCTGTGGTACTGGAAATAAAAACATCTTAGTAATTGTTTTGAAAACACTTTAGACCTTGCAGACTCCCTGAAAGGAGGGGAGAATGGAAAGAACAAGCTTTTATATAGACATAGTACCTACTATGGGACAAGCACTGTGCTAATTGCTTTACAAATATTATATTACAAATATTGACCCTCACAACAACCCTTCAGGGGTAGATGTAATTGTCCCATTTTACATTAGGGAAATTGAGACAGAGGGGTTTTCTTGGCAAAGACACTGGAGTGGTTTGCCATTTCCTTTGCCAGTAGATTAAGGCCCAGAGTCGCAGAACTAGTAAGTGTCTGAGGCCACATTCGAACCCTGGACCTCCTGACTCCAGGTCCATTCACTGTACTACCTAGCCAGGGTCCCCGAAACACACTCTGAGAACAGGTAGTACAGAGTCCTAGATTAAGAGCTGGAAAGATCTAGGTTTCAATACTGTTTCTTGAGACAAGGCACTGAAGCTCTCTGTGCATCAGTTTCTTCAGGTCCTTAGCTGTTCTAAACCTATGATCGAGCTTTTACTAAGCTGCTATCGTGCCAGGTGATCTGTGGAACAGAGGCTTCAAAGACAAAAACAGAACAGTCCCTACCCTCAGGAAGCTTACATTTATTGGAGATACCAGGCATATAAAATAAGCATAAGATAATCACAAGATAAATAAATACAAGGCCAGGAGGGAGTGGAGAGTGTAAGGGATGTCAGGCCACTAGCAGTTACAGAAAGACTTCATGTAGCGGGTGATTCCTCAGTAGAATTTTGAGGGAAATAAGGATCTCTTAAGAGGTAGAGAGGTAAAGAACATACCAGCTGTGGGAGAACAACTAGTACAAAGGCATGGAGATGGGTTCAGCTGGATCACGAAAATGTGAAAAGGGGGAATGAGAAGGTTGAACAGGTTGGTTGGGGGCAGGTTGTGAAAGGTTTTAAAGACCAAACAGAGCAACCTATATTCTGTCCTAGAAATAGGGAGTCAGCAGAGTTTATTAAGAGAAGAATGGCAAGGTCAGACCTCTAGGAAAATCACTTTGGCAGCAATATATAGGATGGATTAGAGAAGTTAGACACTTGAGATAAGGAGACAAATTAGGAGGGTATGAGACTAAGCAAGTTAGAAATAATGAAGGCCTCAATGAGAGTGGTGGCCATGAGACGGGAGAGAAGAGAATGGATGTGAGATGTTATAGTGGTCAAGTTAACAAGACCTGGAAACGGATGGGATATGTGAGATGAAGAAGACTGAAGAAGGAAGGGTAACCCCAAGGCTGTGAGGGACTAGAAAGAGGACAGTGCACCTGACACAAAGAGAGAAGTTTGGAAGAAAAATTAAAATGATAAAGACAATTGTGGATACATTGAATCTGAATTGCCCACAGGAATCCAGCTTAAAAAAATTTAAACAGGTGGCTGAAGATGTATGAGGGATTAGATTTAGGAGTCATTTGCAAAGAGATTAGAAGACTTGACAATCAAGCCTAAATTTACTTCTTTGCAACTTCTATCCATGGGTCCTGACTCTCCCTTTTTCATATAATAACCTTTCAAATACCTGAAGATAGTTATCATGACCCCACGAGGTCTTTTCTTCTCTGGGTTGTACTCAGGTCCTTCAAATGATTTTCACATGGCATGGACTCTATGGCAAGCCCTTCCAAACAGTTACAGATGTCCTGAAGTGGAATGGGCTGCCTTTGAGGGATATGCTGTAATGAGGATACTTTTCAGCTATAAGCTGAGCAGAATGGGATCTTCCTATTCTTAAATTCTGTAAGTTCATGGGAACAGATGAAGTCACCAAGTGAGAACGTAGAGAAAGAAGAGGGCCCACGACAAACAGTACCATTGGGAGCATCCACAGTTAGGGGATGTGATATGTATGAGGAATCCTATATCTTATCAGGAAGCAAGGAAGTCATGGTCAAGGAACAGAGGCAGGAGAACTGAAGAGGGATATCACAGAAAGTTCAACCAGAAAGGAGAGAGATTGAAGAGGAGAGAATGGTAAATAGTGTCAAAAGCCGAAAAAGCAATCAGGCAAGAAGGGTGAGAGCTGACAAAGGTCACTTGGATCTAACAATCAAGAGATTTTCATTTCAGATGAAGAATTTTTTCCTAATACTTTAGAAAATGTAGTTTCAGTTGAATCAATGATGATGTTAGAAGCTAGACTGTAAAGGTTTGAGAAGTGAATAAGAGGAAAGGAACAGGTGGAGGAGGCAATTTTTCTAGGAGTTTGGTTGTGAAAAGAGGTCTTATTCTATCCTTTGAATGAAGTCTTTTTTCTCCCAGGTCAAGCAATGATTAAAGTTCTCTAATTGCAGTCTGAAATAAGCATTCCAAAAGCCAGTACTCACCAAGCTTTACAGCATTCCCTTCTCAGACCATCTCCTCACTACTTAACAGACCACCAGAGCCAAAGATTAAACCCTGGGGAATCTGATCCTCTCATTTCCAGAACTTCAGGCTTCAGGTTGTATTCACCATAAAGGCCCAACCACAATATTTCATTTTTCTCCCAACTCTTTCCATTACAGCCTAGCCAACTACCCCAAGTCTAGCCTAACTACTCAAGCATACCCTTTTCTACCCTACCTCCCCCATAGTTAAGGAACCCTTAACTATTATCAAAACAACTCATTTGTGGTTCCTGGATGGGTGTGTCAGATTATCCCCACTCATTATCCTAGATAACCCTCCAGACCTTAGGTGCCTCTTTCTTTCTTGACCTTTCCTGTTTTCTTCCCCCATTAGAATGAAAGTTCAGAGGGCAAAGGCTTCAGTATTTTTAACCCCAGCACCCCAGGGAGATGACTGGCATGTAGTAAGCTCATTCATTTATATTATCAAAGTTTCTGCCACAGAGAGGTCAAGTCAAAATCCAATTTTAAAGAAGAGATAAGAGCCTAGAAGGATGAGCTATGAATTAGTTTAAAAGTAATTGCTAACAGTGAGTCAACAACCCACAAGCGGAACCTGCTATTTGCAGGAGTTTCTTCTATACTTGATAGAGCTTCAGCTCTACCAACTCCAACTCCTTGAGGTTCGAATATAGCCTAGCTCTGAAGTCCAAAGATCCTGGACAAGTAACTGAGCCAGAGTTCCCTAATTTCTCAAAGGGGCTGAACTCAAAAACTTCTCAAGTTTCTTTCTAGCTCTAAATCCTATGATCCTATATTTGTATCTCAGTGCCTAGCACCATACCTTACAAAAAAAAAAATGCTAAAATAAAAGCTTAATCAATCCAACTGAAGGACAGAGGGAGAGGATTTGGTCTCTGCCTTCAACTCATTTCAAACAGTTTGGGGTTTGCTTTCTACATAATTCTTTCTAACGAAGCTTCCTTGTAGAAGGACCAGGGAAGATATTCCCAAAACATTCAGTCTATAAGTTAAAGAATACCTTACTCAGCAATCTAGTTCCCTCCTAGGACAGTAATTTATTACCACTGACTTTTGAGATTGGAGAGAATCTGTTAAACGTATAAAAGAATAAAGTGTTTGTTTTGTCTTTCATGTTCTATGAAAAGGATAATGGGGAGATGACTCTACTATTATCCCCAAAGGCTGGGTCACTAACCTTTCCTTAAAAACTCCAGAGAAAGTGACTACTTAACCTCCCCTGAGATAAAGCTTTTCAGGGTCTCAACTAACTCAGTGAAATGCTTTCAATGGTTGTTAAAATCTAACCCCTCTTTTCCAGTTTTAAGTGAGGAAACAATCACAGATCACTGCCTTCTGTTTCAAAAGGTTGGTGGTCTTTTGCCAGTAAGTCTGCAAATTTCAAATGTGACACTGACTTTTTTCAATAGTAACTGCCTATCTTTGAGATCACCTAGGCACAAAAAGTTGAAAGGGAGTACATTCCACAGGCTGATGTTTAATTCCATTTCTGATTTAAAACATTACGAAAAATAATGGACAAAACCCTAGAAGGAGAAATGAAGTGACACTACCTTAGTGTGTCTTCAAGGCTAGATTCATGAATGGCTTATGGAACTATTATGTAACTATATAAGAGCAATTATGTAAATTATATTAATTATGTAAATGATGTGAAGAGTGATTATAGAATTACTCCTAGTCTTTTGTATATACCTCTCTCTATGAGGTTCTTAGTGTCAACCTCCCTACTGATATTCTTAGCATACACAGTACAAGTACAAGTATACACAAATAATCCAGGACTTGTGACTTCATAGCATAGGGAGCTCCTGGTGAGGAAACTATCACAGGAGGCAACCACAGAATTCTTCGTCTTTCCTACAACACCTAGAACAAGGCTTGCAGTGGATAGAGCACCAATGCAGAAGTCAGGAGGACCTGAGTTCAAATCTCACCTCAGACACTTGACACTCACTACCTGTGTCACCTTGGGCAAGTCACTTAACCCCACCTGCCTCATCCTGGGTCATCTCCAGTCATCCTGATGAATATCTGGTCACTGGATTCAGATGGCTCTGGAGAAGAAGTGAGGCTGGTGACCTGCACAGCTTTCCCTCACTCAAAACAAAGTCAAGTGCAAGTCATGTCATCATTTCTCTGATGGCATGGTCTCTTCGGCAAGGAAGGATGAACACAGCGGAGGGCTCCATTAAGAAGCAGGTGCTAAGGATGATGAGGATAATATCAGGCAAGTCACTTCTATCTCTGGCCCTTAGTTTTGTCATCTGTAAAATAAGCCATTCAGACAAAAGGATTTCTTAGCTCCTTAGTGTCCCCAGCATCAATGGTCCTGGGACATCCTATTCTAGGTTACTGGCAGTGAAGAGAAGAGGGCACACTTTCAGGAGTCATTTCACAGGTAAAATCTGTAAGATGGGCCAACAGATTGTACAAGGCGAAGAAGAAAGTAGAGAGTCCTCAGTGTCTTCTTTTGCACTTACCATATGCTAATGTGTTCTTCCGGATGCCTCTATACTTTACTCCCCATCCAGACCTTCCACATACAAGGTAGCACATAGAAAAAGCTCTAAATTTGGAGTAATTTATTATCCCTGTGGCCTTGGGCCACTAAACCTCTCTGGTCCTCAGTTTCCACATCTCTGAGAAGAAAAGGTTGGGCTCAGATCACTCCTAAGAGCTTTTCTGGCTCTAAATTTATGATTCTAAAATCCATCAGGCCAGGGATTCTTAACCTGGGATGTCGATTGCTTTTTAATATTCAGATAAAACTGCATTTCAAAATAACTGGTTTCCCTTTGTAATCTTAAGTATTTAAAAATTATTCTGAGTCCATACACTCCAGCCAGCAGAATGGTTCATAACACAAAAAAGGTTAAGAATCTCTGAACTGGGCTATAAATGCAATAGAAGTGATGAGGTTTTAGTTCTTTTTATATCCCCTCAGTGCACTACATAGTACCCTGAGTAATGTATACACTTATAGTAAGTGTTTTCTAAACTGAGTTCTAGTAGAGCTTGGGCCCGGAGGTCTTACTTGTTCCTGATTGATCAAAGTCCTACACAACTAACTAGACCCAGACCCACCAGCACCTGCTACTCAGAAGAGGGAGTGCCCCACCCCATCCAGCAGTCTCAGGTCTAGTCCCAAGTAAAATAATCAATTCAACATGGCTCTACCTAGGATTGACTTAGAAATCCAGAATCAAAGCTTGTTAACAGACTGAAGGACTTCCCTCATTAGAAAAAAAAGCTCCCTGAGGCAGAGACTGTTTGATTTTGGGGTTTGTTTTTTTGTATTAGCATAGTGCTTGGTGCAAGGAACCCAAGTTGTTTTGGGTTTCTTTTTTTTTTTTTTTGGCATTCATGCATTTATTGGTCTGTATTAGAATGAATCATTTCAGTTCCTAGGCAGGAGAGGATAAAACCTTCCATCCAATTAGCACAGCTGTGGGTAACTTAATTATCACTGAGACAGAGATAAGGTAAGGGAGTGAATACAAATGCTATACCAAGATTCCAATTAAATTTCAGACAATACATAGATTGAGGTAAGGCCAAGGGTTTATTATTCAGAGACAGAATTACAAGCCCTAAACTAGTCTTTAAATTATATTTTTAGATGTCTTCAGAACTCAATCATGGTTCACTAGAGCCTTAAATGATGGCCACAAATTACATGCAGGGCTGACAGGTGAGCAGACTTATGTCATCAGACCAAAAACCACTCCCAGCATTTCCAAAACATCGCTGCAGATTTTAAGAGTTACTGGAATATTCATGAGGTTTATCTTAAGATGGAATGACTTCTTCATTTGAAAAATCAAAAAAAGGTACTTTAAAATTGACTGAGACAGAAGAGAAAATAGATCAGCTTAATGATATGAAGAATAAAAAAGGTTTTCCACAAAAAATTAATGCAATACTTCTTGGATAAGGGAAGCAATGGACAAAAAAATCTTTGCATCAAATATCTCTGATATGAGTTTGATATACAGACAATAGGAATGATAAAACTCATTCTCCAATAGACATAAAAGTTCAAAAGAACAGGAACAACTCTGAAAAGGATTTCAAGCTATTAAAAACCATATGAAAAAATGCTCCAAATCACTAAAAATCAGAGAAATGCAAATCAAAATCACTCAGGTTTCATCTCACACCCTGCAAACTGGCAAAAACAAATAAAATGAAAATAAATGATGAAAAAACAAGTGCTAGCTGACCTTACATAGTACTATAGAAGCACTTTCAAATATCTCACTTGATCCTCACAACAACCCTGGGAAGGTAGATGCTATTTTCACCTGCTTTTTTTATTGAGGTAACTGAGGCACAGCAGTTCAGTGATTATCAGGCTATTAGTTGTGTCTGAAGACAGATTTGAACTCAGAAATGTCTTTGGAATTTAGACTCTCAAGTCCAATGTTCTACCCACTGTACTACCTACTTGCCTCACAAAAGATAGGAGTCAATGTTGGAGGTGCCATGGAAAGATAAGCACACTAAAATATTGTTGGCGGAGCTCTGAATTGGTAGGACCATTTTTAAAGCAATTTGGAATTATGCAAATAAAACAGCTAAAATGTCCATACCTTGAGTTAACACTGCTAGGCACAGACCCCTCTTTCCAATACACCCAAGGAGGTCCTTGACAAAGAGGTTTCATATACACCAAGATATTTATAGCCTAAGTTTTTTGTAAGTAGCAAAGAACTAGAAAACAGCAGATACCCAGTCAATTGGGGACTGGCTAAACAAACTGTGGCACATGAATGTCATAGAATATGATGGGACTATGGGAAATTATGAATGAGGAATACAGAAAATCTGTGTTTTTATAAACTGATATAAAATAAGCAAAGCAAGGAAAACAAATACAATGACCACAACAATATTAATGACAAGAACACCACAAAACAACTGAAAAAAACTGCTGCCAAAATGATAAAGGACAAGCTTGTTCCCAAAGAAAGGATTTTAGAATCTTTCCCTGACTTGGGAAAGATACGTGGAGAGAGACATTAGAAAAGAGCCGAGTATCAGTCTTTCAATGTTACTTGTTTTTGCACTGAAAGCCTCAAAGGAGACCTCACGGTGGCATGAAACTGAGTCTGAATTCTTGAAGGCTGCCTTCCCCAAGATGGAAAGATAATTTAAGGGGAAAAAGAATTTAAGTATTTGTAAAGCACCTATTATGTGCCAAACACTTACACTAAGTGCTTTACAAACAATACCTCCCTTGATAATGGTCCAGTGACTTACTCTGTATTCCTTGATACTTCAGACAACCGTTTCCAAATCCTGTGGCCAATCATCTCCTTTTCCCTCCCCAGCTCTCACTGATAATGCAGTCTCTCCCCTATTAAAACATAAACTCTTCTAGGCAGTAACCATCTTACTTTCTTATACTTGCATGCAATTCTCAGACAGTGCCTGGCATATATTACAAGTACTCAATAATCTATCTAGCCAACCACACCAAAGTTCATAACGTTTCATCGCTAAATGGTAAGGCAACAGGTGATTGATTCCTTCGGTAATATCTACTCAGAAAGATTATCTACTAAGCCACAGAGTGGCTTCAAGCTCTATGGATAGGGAAGGTTATGGATCTCTAAAGTATTTAATTTTTCCTGTATTTATAGTTTATCTCCCCCAACAAAATTGTGAACTCTCTGGGTGGCAATGAATGTGCCAAAAATTTCTATTATTTTATAGAATATTTTATATTTCTATTACTCTATAGGGATTATTTTAAAATTTGACTTCATATACGTTTTATTTCTATCTTTTATCTTTTTTATCACAATCATTTCCTCCTTCCTCCTCGCCCCAAGGAACCTTTTCTTGGGACAAATAAAACAACTGAGCCAAAAAAAAAAAAAAACCATGTTGGAAGTGAGCTTGTTAACTGACTACTCTGAAGTAATAAGGGCATTATGAGAACTTCCTAATAAGTTCATATGAGAGTATAATGTGTTTCATATGAGAGAGGGCAATTTGAACAGTCCACCTTCTATCATCCAGATTAAAAGTCCTGGAAAAAAAACATGTCTGAATTTCCCCCTAATTTGTATCACGTGAATTTCTCTAATGAGATACAACACTGGGGAGTATAATTATTCAAAAATTCACTCAGAAAGAGGTAATGCGCCTGCATGAATAACCTCTTTATCACAGATGACTGGATGGAAGCAGTATAAACCCTCCAGATGAAATTAGTCTATTTGGGAAGGCTGGCTGGAAATTATTCAGAACTTACAGAGCCCTAGGAAGGCTACAAGGATTTAGAGTCAGAAGAATGGGGTTGAAATCCCAGCTCTAATACTTAGTGGTATGTGTATGTGATCTTGGGCAAATCAACTATTTTGGGTCTTAGTTTCCTGTTCTGTAAAACACCCAAATGGATCTGTAATCTCACTGATTTGGAGGTTCCCTCCAATGGATGCACATGCACCTCACCACCCAGCCATGAAGCTCTTGGTCTGATCCCCGCTAAGGGTGTGACATGCTGGAGACTTCCTTACCTGCTCCTGAAATCTGGAGAGTGAGCACTCTGGCTCTCTACTTTTCATCCTTCAATCTTCTAACGTGTAAAACAGGGATAATAAATGACAATTTGCACTCATTCTATCATAGGAAGTTTTAGAGTGAGGTGAAAATGAAAGAACGAGAGCTGAAAGGGCTACAACATGCTTTACACTTTAATGGAATGATGGGTGCAAGTACCATACAAATGTAAATATTCGAGATGATTTGGTACAGCAGAGAGAGCTGGTCTCATTGAGGACATAAGCAGACCGTGAGAACCCAGGTAAGTCACTAAAGGTCATTTAATTTTTTAGTACCTGAGGACAACTCGGAAAGACTAGACATTTTAGAACAGGCGCCATTCTGTGGTGGTAGAAAGATTCTTTACCACGTATGGGGCAGCCAGGTGGCACAGTGGGTTAAATGCCCAGACTTAGAGTCAGGAAGACCTGAGTTCAAATCCAGCCTTAGCCACTCAGACCCACTAGCTGGGACCCTGGACAAATCACTTAACCTTTGTCTGTTTCCCCATCTGTAAAATAATAATAGCACTTTTGTCTTAGGGCATTGTGAGGATCAAATGAGAAGATACAAATTATATACTGTTATTATATGTAAAATTATATATTACAGTATATATAAAACTATAATATAGGTGTCCCTCTATACCAAAGGAAGGAGGAGGTGGGGGAAGGCAAGAAGAAGAAAGAAAAATATTTAAGTTACTATTAGGGATTGCCCTGCCTTTAGACACCTTGGCCTAGGCACAGTGGCTTCTGATACTGCTGCCAGAAATCTTTTCTGCTGAAATTTCACTGTAGAAGTAGTCTCTAGATGCAATTTCCAGGAAAAAAAAGATAAAATTTTTAAAAACTGATGTTTAGCAAACCACACAAGGCTCTCTGACTTCACCAAATAGAGATGATTTTTACTGTTGCCTTATTAACAACTTCTGGAAAGCAATACTATATCATATCCTTGCTTCTGGAAGGCATCTACAGAACACCCAAGAAAATATTCTTCAAAAAACATTAAGGTAAAAATAGACCTAGGTTTTTCCCAACACTAAAGAAAATGAGATGACAATTAGAATATCTATTTTATACCATGGACTGCTAATAAATCTACTCCTTCCCAACTAGGGTCTTCCAAGGGAACCTCTTGTAGTATGACTCCCTCAGGCAAGTGTTTCCAAACCCTAGAATTGGGTTAGGGAGAAATCTTCCTATGCAAATGAGGTCAAATGGAATAAAAGAGTGGCTAGAAAATCCATGCAGCCTGAGCAACTGAACTTCAATGTGAAATAATACCCTTTGGCAGTTTTTTTGCCTCTTAATAGCTTCTCTCAAGTTGGAATCTAGGTGCTGGTTGCACTTTGTTATTTACAATACTAGACAAGCTAAACAGAGCTCTGCCTTTCCTACTTCCACACAGATTCCTAAGGACAAAACTGACTTTAAAGGAAAGTGTAGAGGCCTACGCTCTAGTTCCAGGCAGAAAAAGAAATCACACTTTTCTATGACACCTCCAGATCTGGAGATTCCCTAGTATTTGGTAGCTAGTCTCTCTTCTCTTTCATTTTCCCTGTAAAAACAGTATCAACACCCCCACTTTAAACAACTAAATAACACAAGGCCCCCTGACCTCACCATGTAGAGATGAAAATGAGGGCACAAGAAACCTGTCAGAAACTAAGAATGAAGTGTCAGTGGTGGAGGAAAGACCAACCAACATTTGGTTTTTTTAGCAGTGAGCCAACACTTCCCTCTCCATTAAAGGGAATTTGGCAGTGAAACCACTATCAGAAGGAATTTTAAGGTAAGGGCCTCCCAAACAAGTTAGAAGTTCAAAGAAGTTAGTTCTTTCTCATTCCGAAGGCATTCCCCCTGCCCCCCTTTTATTCCTCAGTGGATTTTACTTAATTTTATCAGGTACTAGCATACTTCTTGAGAGATGGAAAAGGGAACTAGAAAATGCCAAATAGCTTTTGCAGACCTTAATTTTTTGTTTTTGTTTTGCAAGGCATAGCCTAAGGAAGCTCCTTAACTGGAATCCCACTCAGGCTGCTGAGTTTTCTGGAGGGTGAAAACTTTCTGAGATCAGGGCTGGAGAGAAAGAGTGAAATGAATTGGCTCCATTCCCTTAAGGGGCTTACCCAAAACACTGGTAAAACACAGCAAAAAGGACTTGGCGCTACCCAAGTCTGAGAGTTCAGGGCAGCCAATTCCCAACTAGGAATGATGTTCAGAATTGGAATCCCCGTGACCATTTTAGTCAACAATTTAAACCTTTAAACAAACCTGTTAGCAGAACTGCTATCAGTTACTAGGACTAAGTGACCTGGCTTTCTGTCTCCCCAAGTGCTTAGCATGGAGCCCAGCCTCTATTAAGAGATATAAATGCTTGTTGACTGTCTGACTGAAGGTGGTAATGCACCATTAGTTGGCTCTGTGTTTTCGAGACTTTGGTCAAATTTTTTCATTTTCCTGGGACTTATTTTTCTCATTTGTAAAAATGAAGAGATCTGTAGGGTACTACTATGGCTATGGAATCTTGCAAGTACTCAGACTCAGTTGATGTGTTAGTTTTGCAGAACTTCTCTTAAAAATGCTTGCTGGTAGGGGAGAGGAAAAGAGATATTTGGAAATTAAGTTGATATAAAAACAAGATGTAAATAAAAATTAATTTTTTAAATGTGGAGTTCACACTGTAAAACCCTCCCAGTTCTAACAATTTATCTTAAATATAACAGGGTCCTATAGTGGAAGGCAAGAGAAAAAAAAGAAAAGGGACAGCACATAGCCAATTCCCTCCCCCCACCCCTCCCAACGGGGACAACTTGACCTCTGAATAATACAATGTTGACAATTCCAGCGACCTTCTGGTGAGAGAGAAGGGTTATGAAGGATACTTCCTTCAGATTAAAATGGGTTTTCTTATCCTTCAAAGGTGGGTGTGGGGACTACCTCTTATCTCTAAGATTCCCAGCCAGCTCTAAAAACCCGAGATCCACAGAGGTAAATACCAAAACAGCCTTCATTCCAATAACTTTTTCAGCTCATTAGATGGAGCAGCAGCAGAAGCTGCTGTAGGCCAAGGATAGTCTCAAGGTGTACTGATTAGGGATTCTAGGAGTCAGGGAGAGCCATGATTATTTGTGTCAGGTTTTCCTAAGCAAATTAAGGCTCTCCCATAATCTCATGGGGGTGGGTGTGAGATGTGTTATGTGTGAGAGAGAAGCACAATTAAGAAATTCTTTAGACTTGGAATTCCAAATCAAATTAGTTGCAACTCCTGCTTTAAAAACACCCTGCTTTCAGCTGTGCCTCTGGGAAAACGTTCATCTGCAGAATTCATGAAAACAGATCAGAATCCATCTGCAGTAAGCTACCACTTACATTTTACAAGTCTGTAAAGGCAGGAGGTAAAAGCATGGGTAAAAATGACTTATCATCAAACTACATGACGATCACATAAAAGAGATTCAATCAATGCAAAGGGAGACAAAAAAATGGCCAAAGATACCACCTGAACTTCACCCACCCCCAATATTACTCAATAAACCAGTATGTTTAATACCTGTCTCCCGGAGCAAATAGATGATACAAAGTCATTCAAGCCCTTTAAAAAGTGCACGTGTACCTGAGAAACATTGTTTCCTGCCCTTTCTCCTCCAGATTTCTTTTAACCAGTACAGGAAAAAAAAATACACATAAACCAAAGCAGAAGACTGATGACTGATCTCTTTCTTTACCTTGAGTTTTGGCCCCAGGTCCTTCTAATCCCAAGGATGGATCACAGAACTCCTTTAGAGGCGATCGGATGGGTGTTTCCGCTTCAGGAGTCTCAAAATTACCTTCAGAATCCGAGCTGCCGAGGGGGGAAAAATGAGGAATTACCACTTTCAATGCTATTTTGGACATCCTTGCACAGCCTTTAAACGTCCAGACAGCTCAGAGGCCCGCATTTTGTGTGACTGTCCTCCTCCTCCGATAGACAAGCCTGTGGCCATCACAGATTCACAGCAGACACATGTGCAAGCAGGTTTTCAGGATGGCCGGAGTCCCCTCACTAGTGGCTTCCTTGGGATCCTATCAGATTCCCTTCGCTGAACATTAATCCGCCGGAGCTCTATCCCACACACACTCCCTTAGGTCTGCGCTTCTTTCCCAACACTAAGGCTACCACACAGGGACCTGAAACCTCGCAGTTTCCAGAGGCCGGGCCGGGCCGGGCCAGGCTGGAGCTTGGGTCTCTCCCCTAGCGGGCATGACCCTTCATCCTGACCAGCAGACAACCACAGTTCTGAGCACAACCATGGTCCCTGCTCCTGAGAGATCAGAAGTCGATCCCCCCGTCTTGCCTACCGTCCAGCGGGCGACCATTTCATGGTCCCCGGCTGAAGATACCGGGCCAGCCTTGCCTCTGAGTTCCCTACGACCACTGCTGCATTTTGGGGTGACCCCACTACCCGGGCCCCCAATCCACCAGGGATGGAGTGATCCCTCCCCAAGTTCCAGAACCGTGAGTCCAGCGCACTGAAAGCCTTCGAGCTCATTAGCGTCTCTAAGCTTGCAGAAACGAGACATTACCCAGATCGAGAAACGGGGTGGAGGGGAACGGGGGGAGGAGAGAGCGGAGAAGCGCCGCAGCCCGCTCCAGGGGCTGGAGGGGGTGGGGGTGGGGTCGGGGAGGGGGAGGGGGAGGGAAGGAAGCACTCCTGCACACCACCACCGACAGAAACCCGGGGGCATTCCGAAGGCTGGGGGGTGGGAGGAGGGAAAAAGACCAAGACCAGCATGGAACCGATGGCCCGCGGACGCGGGAGCCACGAGTTCGAATCCCGGGCTCCGGCCCAGCTAGGGATGCTGCATACTTGCCTGAAACTCCAAGACTTGGTCTCGGTTTGGGAGTCGTCTTCCTCGGCCTCCGCCTCCGGCCCCCGGTCCTCGCCATCAGCAGCCCCTCCGCCGTGCACGGCGGACCAGGTCCACTTGGCCCACTGGACCGGGGACAGGATCTGCCACGGGCTGAAGGCCATGAGCGCGGCTAGCCCCGGCCCGGGCCCCGCAGAGGGCAAAGGTGAGGGCAGGGGAGATGCAATCCTTTTTTTTTAATCCCCTGTTTCTTTCAAAATGGAGGGAAACGGTGACAGCCGCCTGTGGATATCCGCGGCCGGGGCAGCGCGGATGTGGTGAGACGTACAGGTCGGCTGGCTTCCTCCCCGGCCCCCGAGGCGCCGCCGAGCGCGGGCCGGAGAGCCGCGGCACCCGCTCCTCAGGGACGCCCGCCGAGGCTGCGGGAGGAGGCCGCCCCCTCACGCCCCCTCATCCCTCCCTCCCCCCGCCCTCCAGCCCCGGCTCCTCCGCGGCTCGCCCCGGCCCCAACTGCGGGAGGAATCAGCTGGCTGCCAGAGAGAGGAGACCGCTCCGGGCCGGGCTGGGCGGGGCTGCGCCGCGCTCCGCTCCGAGAGCCGCCCCCTCGGCACGTACCACTCAGGCGCAGGGGGGCCCGGGCGGAGGGGCCGCATTCCCCCCTCCCTGGCCGCGGGTGGACTCTTCCGAGACGGGCTGGGATTCATTTGGGGGAAGAAGTTGATGGGGGCTTGGGGGGGGGGAAGAGATCGAGACTCCACCCCCCACCCCCTTTCCTGCTCCATAGCAACAGGAAACCTATTTTCTGAGTCTGCTTTTCCCCACGTTCTCACCACCCGGTGGAGTTACTGTCACAGGAATGGGCAGACCTCCCCCACTATCCAGTCAACACTTTTTAAGAGCCTACTGTGCGCCAGGCAGGCAGCTGGGTGGCTCAGATCCTGCCTCAGACCCTTCCCAGCTGTGTGACCCTGGGCAAGTCACTTAACCCTGCCTGCCTCAGCTTCCTCCTCTGTGGAAATGAGCTGGAGTCTGACAGCCACGAATGCAAAAGCCAGCCCCTGCCCTCAAGGCACCTGCAGTCTAAAGAGGAAGGACCACAAGCAAGCAAATATGTACAAAGCAAGATGGGTTATATACAGGATAGATAGGAAGTGGTGAACAAAAAGAAGACACTGGAATGGAGAGGTTTGGGAAGATTTCCTTCAGAAGGTGGAAACTTGCGGTCCAACCGTTCTGGAGAAGTTTGGAACTATGCCCCAAGGGGCATTTTAAAGGCCACCTTGTGTAATCTCATTTGATCCCCACAACAACCCGGAAAACTGCATTATTATTGTTCCCCATTTTATAGATTAGAAAACTTAGGGTAGGAGAAGTTAAGGATCACTCAGAGAGTAGTATCTGACTGAGGCAGAATTCCAATTCTGGTCTCCCTGACTCTTAAATCCATAGCTCCATGGACTACTCTGCGCCTTAGACTGGTTTTGTTTGGTCTAAGAAAGCAAACCAGGAGCTGTGGATGGAAGTTTTAGAGGGCAAATATAAACTCTATGTAAGTATAAGGGTGGAGGTAGGAAAAAAGTGGAATGGAAAGTAGGTAGTAAGTGGATAGAGCTCCTGACCTGGAGTCAGAAAGACCCTCCCTATGTTCAAAAATCTGGCCTCAGATACTTACTAGCTATGTGACCCTGGGCAAGTCACTTAACCTCTGTCTGCCTTAGTTTCCTTGTCTGTAAAATGAACTGGGAAGGGCAATGGCAAATCATTCCAGTATCTTTGCCAAGAAAACCCAATATGGCATCAGGAAGAGTCAGACAGGCTGCCTTGACAGACAGGGTTCCCCATCCCTGGAAGTCTCCAAGGAAAGACTACATGACCATTACAGTATGGTTGGAGCATACTCTGGGCAAGAAGTATCCAGTAACTTCACTTGTTTCTAGCCCCACACACTCTCAAAATTAATAATAATTCCCTACAACCACATGGCCCAACAGTAAAAAGGCCAGTTCCCCATAATGTATCTCCCATTAAGTTGAAAGTCTAAATGGAAAATCCCTTCCCTCATTCCAACAACTTTTTGTTTCACAAAATAACCTCTAATAATAAATAAAAAGGTTATCACTCTTCACTTCAACCCTGTCAACTAGAGACCCAAAGAACCTCAGATCCTCTAATCAGTTCCGCTAAGTCCAGATCCCCAAAGCTAGAAAGGCTCCAGGGGGTCAAGGATGGTAATAGGGAGAGGCCCTAAATTGGGACAGAAGGGTATGAATCAGAGTCTTGAGGATAACCCATTCTTAAAGGAGGAAGCTCCTTTAAAATGAGCAAGGCAAGCTTACTGAAAACATGCAGGCGGTGCCCACCCTACCCTAGCCAGGGGAGCAACCCAATTCCCCCAAGACATGTTAGATGACGTTACCCTTCCTACTAACCTTGGGATTTGGAAAATCATCATTAACATTCTCCCAATCTATCAGATAGGAGTTTTGAACTAGATGACTCCAGGGGAAAAACAAAAAACAAAAAACATGACTCCAGGGACCCTTCTTGCACTAAAAATCCAAATACCCTATAAATGGTGATCTGATGGAATTTGACACTTTCCCCTCCTCCCATTACAACAAAAAAACAAAGAAAACAAAACAGCATTTGGAGAGGGTCTGAAGCCTTACATCAAAGGTGTTGAATTACACAGTAGAATCAATAGGGTATTCTAGGGGCTCATCAGTTTTACATTTCTCTCACTTAAAAAAAATTAATAAGGCTTCTGCCTCATTCCATCACTTTCTTTCTGACTCAGTTAGTGAGCTGCTTCAGGCCTGAGTGAAAGCAGTGTTAAAAATAAAACCCTCTCCACTCCAGGAGGCAGAGGAGGAACAGCTGAGCCCCTCTGTTTTCTTATTGTTTCAATGTGGAGGATATTTCCCCCATTTTACCAGCTCACTCCTTTGCCACGGAAGAGTTAAAGAAAAGGAATACAGGAGGACATTACAATGGCCCCAAGAGGCACAAGCTCAAATACCCAGCTTCAATTCAATAAACACTCGTTAAGCACCTACTAAGAGCTAAGCCCAGTGTAAGCACTGGAGATACAAAAAGAGGCAAAAGATGATCCCTGCCCTCAAGGGGCTTACGTTGTAATGGGGAGACAACATGCAAACAAGTGCATACAAAGCAAGCGGTATACAGGATTAATAGAAAATAACGAGGGGAGAGGGGCAGCTAGGTGTTGCGGTGGATAGAGTCAAGAAGACTTGAATTCAAATACAGCCTCAGACAATTCTAGCTGTGTGACACTGGGCAAGGTACTTACCCTCCATCTGCCTCAGTTTCTTCAACCGTAAAATGGGGGTAACAATAGCAGCCACCCTCCTAGAGTTATTGAAATAATATTTGTAAATTGCTTCCCACAATGCCTGGCACATATTTAAGTCCTATATAAATGATCATTCCCTTCCCTTTTCCCCTTCCCCCACTTAATAAATGTCTATTCCCTTCTTTCCTTACAAGAAATCATTCAACAAGCTTTTATTAAGCCCTTACTGTGTTCACACTTTGCGAACCTTAAAGACTTACATAATTGTGAGTTGTTACTATCCTTTATTTAAGGACAGACTAGATGATCAATTGTTGAGTATGTTTTAGAGAGGATTCTTGTGGATGTCCCTGCTATTAAAGATGGGGTCTTGGAGGCCCTTAAGAAATTCAGATTCAGGGATTCTTCAACAGGTGAGAAAATGGCCTAAAATGACTCTTTCCTCTGAGGCTAGAGGATCATTAATAAGGAGAGAGCTAATGTCAAAGACATCCACAGATATGAATTAATTTTGCTAGAAGCTAGATGGATCCCATTTACTTTTAAAGCTCCATTCTCAAATGGAATTAAAAATTAGGAGAAAAAACTGAGAACTTTGTTTTTTTGTTTCCTGTTGCTAGAGGGAGCTGAAGTGACAAACCAATGGAGAGTAGAAATAATCCCTCCCTGACTCCACTGAAGTGGTTTGCCGTTTCCTTCAGCTCACTTTACAGTTGAAGAAACTGAGGCAAACAGGGTTAAGTGACTTACCCAGGTTCACACAGCTAGTAAGTATCTGAGACTGAATTTGACTCATGAAAATGGGTCTTCCCGATTCCAAGCCAAGTGCTCAACCCACTGTGCCACCTGGCTGCCAGAGAATGGTTAGAGAGGGTTTAATCAGTGGCACCAGACTAAGAGGTGTAATCACTACACACAGGATGACCCAAATCTCAAATTTCCCCAGAATGCTTTGCCTGAAGACTACCCATATTTCCACAATTCCCCCATCCTTCCAAACAATTCACTTGACCCTGCCATCCCTTCAAGTTATCATCATTTATCTCTCCTTCCTTTCACAGGCTTCCTCATCTCACACTCATTTCTCAACCTCTTGCAACCTGGCTTCTAGGCTCACTTAGCTGAAACCACTCTTTCCAAGATTACCAACCATCTCTTAAGTGCTGAGTTTTATGGCTGTCACCTAGTCTTCATCTTTCTTGAAGGGGCAGCTAGGTAGTCCAGTGAATAGAGCACTAGTGCATGAGTCAGGAGGACTCGAGTTCAAATTTCACCTGAGACACTTGACACTCACTAGCTGTGTGACCTTGGGCAAGTCACTTAACCCCAATTGCCTCTTCCTGGGTCATCTCCAGTCATCCTGTTGAATATCTGGTCACTGGATTCAGATGGCTCTGGAGGAGAAGTGAGGCTGGTGACCTGTACGGCCCTCCCCTCACTCAAAACAAAGTCAAGTGCAAGTCATGTCACCATTTTTCTGATGGCATGGTCTTCCTTCAGCAACGAAGGACAAACGTATACACTTCTTTCTTGACCTCTCTGGAGCACTTGCCACTGCCAACCAACCCCTCCTCTCTCACATTCTCTTCTCCCTGAGCTATCTCTTAATACAGTCCTCTCCTGGTTCTACTCCTACTTGTACAACTGTTCCTTCTCAGTAATTCTCCTTGTCTGGATTCTCATTCAGGTCCCCATAACTCTTGTGCCCTTTTCTCTTTCTAGTCTCTCTGTTGGGGAAGGCTTCCATGAGAGGGGGTAGATCATGTCTGGGTGATTTATTGGAAAGAATGGATAAAATCAGAGATCTTTCAAAAACAACAAGCTGGCAGTTTAGATTTATGCCATAAAGTTCAATTATTTACTGTTTAAGGAAATAATGTGTTGAGAGAAGAATTTCATGCTTCAATAGCTCTGTGATTTCATCCTTGTGGGAAAGTATTCTCCAGAGATACAAGCCAGAACCCCTCATGTGACTCTCATCCATTTTCCCCTCAAGGTTCCACTCTTGTTCTTTTACTATCTTAGATTTCCCAGCAGGTTGCATCTTTGTCTGTCCTTTCATTCTTTGCTACATGACTGATTTACCTTCATTGTAGGTCAGACATGTACATTGTACATACATACATACATACATACATTGTAAGTCCTCAATCACGTCTTTCATAAAATTCCTCGTGCTCAAGTCATAATACATTTTTCTTACAAGTTAGGCTGTGGAACCAGTTGAGACAAGAAACATGCAAGATATATTCTTACAACACAAGTGACCTCCAAAGGTCACCCAAGTACTATAAATCACATTCTCAAAGTGCCTATTACTATCTAAGGACAGGTTAATTACAGCAGAACATCAGAAAACTTGCCCTTTCCCCCCCAAAAAAGGTCCTCATCTGTCTTAACACATCATTCACTATCTTTCCCAACATACTCTTCCTAGTACAAAAAAAAAAACAAAAACAAAAAGACCCCCAAAAACCCCACATACAAAACCCCCAGTCCTCAAACACAAAAGTTGTCTTCCCAGAATGCAGAGTTTTCTGAAATGAGAAGAGAAATGAAGATTCAGAGAAGAGTTAGGATTCCAAAGAGGCAGCTACAAAGTCCCAGTATAAAAGCAGGACAGGGTGTTCCTGAGGGAAGATACTCCCACCAACTAAGTAAGGACAGGAGAGATAGCACCAGAGTCCTGGAATGAAAACAGTCCATCATGAAGCCTAGACAGAAAAAGGCAGGTGGGACTGAAAAGGGGAGAAAGATAAAAAGGGAACTACTAAGATAAAGGAATGGGCTGTGGAGAAACTCACTTATCAATATGACCAGTAACTATAAGGATCCTAGAGTAAAACAAACTTTTATCTTATTGAACCAGACCACTTTTGTGGTTTAGTCTTTTTTTTTTCATGAGTTCTCAAAGAAACATTTTAACTCTTGGTGTTCAACCTTTGGCAATGAGCCTCTCCAAACTTAACTGACACTAATCTTCTTTTACCCTCCATGTCATGTGGTCCAAACTCAAAGTCTTTCAGGCTGGCAGACATGGCCATAGCTTGTGCTCCATTGGAAGGAAGAAAGGATGCAAGTATCTATTAAGCACCTACTATGTGTGCAGGGTATTGTGCTAAGTGGATTGCAAATACCTTATTTGATCCTCATAAGAATATAGTAAGGTAGGTGCTATTATTATCCCCATTGTACAGTTGAGGAAACTAATGCAGATAGACATTAAGTGATTTGTCCAGGAATAAACAGCTAGTAATTGACTAGGACTAGATTTGAAACTAGGTCTCTCCTACTCCAGGATCATGATTTTATCCACCTTGCCACTTATCTCTGGCAAGGGCTTTGAAAAAAGGCTGTGTCAGCTCCCTCTACTTTCAGATGAGGCAATGGAATAGCGTGTACCAGCAGCACACAAACTCAACTCTGTAACACCAATATTATTCTGGTAAAGCTTGAATGACATGAAAATCATGGACAGCCATGATCTGGGAAGAATTCAATTATGAATAATCTAGCTTAATGGAAAAACATGGGAAACATGAAAGACTATAGAAAATCACCAACAACCTTCCTACTCTAACATTCATCAACATGTGGTATAAAATACATGATCAAAAACATAAAGGACTAGATGAGGAGGTGGGTCTGTTAGTTGGCTATAATGAGAAAGGATATGTTTTCTGAGAAGCTGAAAGGAAAAGAGAAAAATCTCTAATGCTAAGGACCAGTTTGTGAACTTGGGTAACTGGAAGGAGAGTGGAACCTTGGTCAAAAAAACAGGAAAGAGAAGTTAATTAATGGGATGAGTTTTTGGGGAAAGATAATGAGTTCTGTTTTGGACAGTTGATTTTAAGTTGCCTAGAGGCCATTCAGTTCTAAATGTCATCAACATAGTTGATGATGTAGGGCTGGAGCTCTGGAGAGAGCTATCTCCACAGAGATAAATAAACCTTTGGGAACAGAGAAGGTCACTAAAGAATCTGCTATATGTTTCTAAACCAAATCACCAAATTGGTCAGAAATGAAATTTAAAAAGGAGAATTTTTAAAATATTAAAGGAGAAAGAAAGAGGCCTAGCTGGATCTCAAACAAATATTACTAAGGAGTAATCATTGAAACAGTGGAAAAGTTGACCAATGAAAATGATTAGCTACACAAGATTCAGAGGCAACTGAACATAGAAGCACAGTGTTCAATAAATCCAAGGTCAACAACTACTGGGGTATGAACTCATTATTTAACAAAAGCTGTTGGGAAAATTGGAGAGGAATCTGGCAGAAATTAGGTTTGGAACAACTTTTTATACAACATACCACAATAAGCTTCAAACAGAAACATGACCTAGATATAAAAAGTCATAGGAAGATGGTTTTTATAACTCTGGATAGAGGAAGAGTTCTTGACCAAGAACCAGATAGAGAGTATCACAGTAGATAAAATGGACAATTTCAGTTATACAAACTGAAAAAGATTTACATTGACAAAAGCAACATCTCTGGCGCATCATTCCAATTTTAAAGAGGTCCTATTTAGGATCAAAGAAAATATCCATTTTACTCATCATGGACCCAGAAATCACACTAATAACAGCAATGTACTTAGAAGGGAAACAGGTATCTAGAGAAAAAAATCTTTACCTGCAAATTTGTGACATCCAAATTTTGTAGGGAATTGATACAAATGTATAAAAGCAAAATCCATTCCCCAATAGATAAATGGTCAGAGGATATACCATTTGTTCTCAAAGGAAAAAAATACATGCTATCAATAATCATATGAAAAAAAATACTCCAAATTACCAGTAAGAGAAATGAACATGTAAAAACTCAGATTCTTCTTTATATTCCTCAGATTGGCATGGATGACAAAGAAAGGAAAATTACAGTGGTTGAGAGATTGTGAATGAATGTCTGAGGAGAGGGTTAGGCTGGTGACTTTTCACAGCTCTCTCTCTCACTTGGGTTCAGTTCATTTGCCAATCATGGCATAAGCCTTCCTGATGCTGTGGTCCTCTTTGTGTACAGGAGCAAGCAACAACCTGTGAGTGGTATGGGCTGTCCCACTGGTGACCCAGCTGGCCAGTTCCAGTTGGGCAGCACAGCTCTTTCCTCTCCTCCTTCCTTCTCTCTTGCGTTGACTGTGCCTTTCTCTTTCCTTCTTCCTCTTCCCTCTGTCTACACAGGGCATCATAACACTTCCATGTGGGTGCTGTGCCCAAATGAATGTAAATTTTGATCCGTGAAACCTCACAAGATATCTTGGCGTTTATGGGCTAGGTTTCTTTCTTCAGGACCATGCCTTAAATCCAATTCACTCTGGCTCTCATTGATTGGCCAACAATAGGTTCCAGCCTAAGACCCACCTGGTAATCATAGTTTGAGCCCTGATTGTCTCAGAGCAAATGTAAATAGCAATTGTTTCTCTTTTGTCCAGAAATCCTGAGGGTCTTCCCCCTCTCAGATTTAATTTTGTTTTTTTGGCTAGGTGGAAGAGGCCATCCTTTGTCTCATTTCTTACCTAGCCTTGGTCACTGAAAGGATGTTGTCCTAGTTGAACTGAGACCTAAGAAGGACCTTTGCTTAAAAAGGCCAAGCTCTCCCACTACACTGGAACCATCCTGATCTATATCTTGCCATTGGACCCAGATGCCTCAGAAGGAGAAAGTGAGGCTGGCAACTTTGCATAGCCTTCCTCACTTAAATCCAATTCACTTGCAAGTCATGGTATCACTTTCCCAATGCCATGGTCTTCTTCAAGAAAGAAGGACAAAACAACAACATTGAATCAATGGATGGAAAAAGTACTTATTATGTGCCAAGACTGTATAAGTGCTGGGAAAAGACCAATTTCATTAGTATAAAGAACTCCTGAGTAAGGAAGCTCCCTCTACCAATAAAGATCTACACCCTTGTCCGTAGCTTATTGCTTTAGAAAGTTGCCTAGAATACGCAGAGGTTAAGTGACTTGCCCTAAATATATTCCAGAAATGGGAGGTCTTTTTGGCTTTGAGGTTATAGTTCAATATCTACTAGGCCAGTGGACAAAGAAAAACAACTTTGAAAGATTTAAGAACCCAGTTCAAAGTAATTTCCTAATGTAACCTCAGAAGAGGGGCAGGTAGGTGTATAGTGGATAGAGCTGCTGGTGCAGCCATCTGTCCTTTGTTCTTGAAGAGAACCATGACATCAGGGACGTGATGCCACAACCTGCAAGTGAATTGTATTTAAGTGAGAGAGGGCGGCACAAGGTCACCAGTCTCACTTTCTCCTCCAGAGTCATCTGAGTCCAGTGGCCAGATTTAGATCAGGACAACTGGAGATGGTCCTGGATGCTGAGGGGGACCTTGGCCTTTTCAAGCAAAGGTCTTTAACAGGTCTCAGTGTGACTGAGGCAAAGCCTATTCAGTGATTAAGTAATAAGAAATGTGGCAAAGAGTGGCCTCTTAAAAAAAATAGATCTGGGAGGAGACCACCAGGTTTCTGGCCAAAACAGAAACAATTGTTATCGACATTCATTCTGAACCAATCAGGGCCCAAACAAAGACCAAGTAGGGCTTGGTCTGGGACCTGTTATTGGCCAATCAACGAGAGTTAAACTGATTTGGAGAGTCAGAATGATTTGGGGTTAAGATGAGGAAACTGAGGCCCAGAGAGGTAAGTAATATACTCAAGGCCTCCTAGGCTGGCATCTGGAGCCAGGGCCTCCAACTCTGAACCTGGTACTTATTCCACTGTACATCAGAGTAAAACCTGAGTTTTGTTTTCTCTTTTCCCCAAAAAAGCTTCCTGGTCCATCTTCTCCATCTTATAGAGCACCAGACCTGATGTCAGGAAGACTCATCTTTGTGAGTTCAAATCTGACCTCAGATACTTACTAGCCGTGTGATCCTGGGCAAGTCACTTAATTCCATTGCCTTGTTTCTTTCATCTGTAAAATGAGCTGGAGGAGGAAATGGCAAACCACTCCAGTATCTTTGCCAAGAAAGGCCCAAATGGGGTCACAGAAAGAGTAGTACACAACTGAACAACCACCAAAAAATATTCAGAAGAATGTTAATGAAATGTCTTCCACATCCTGATGGAGAGGTAGGTGCAAAATGGGATTTTTCAAACACTCATTACAACATAAATGTGTTGTTCTTGATCACCCTATTTTTATAAGGAATGACTTTTATTTTGGTTGAGAAAGGTAGGGATAGTGATACCATAAAAA
Organism: Notamacropus eugenii; assembly: GCF_028372415.1. Taxonomy (NCBI): domain Eukaryota; kingdom Metazoa; phylum Chordata; class Mammalia; order Diprotodontia; family Macropodidae; genus Notamacropus; species Notamacropus eugenii. The sequence continues at coordinate 622,035,832 of NC_092872.1, forward strand.
GAAATGAGTCAATTAAATATTAAAAAAAAACAAAACAGAAGAGGGCAAGGAAGTTCAGAAATAAACAACAAACAAGGTAATGTCAACACTACTATGTTAAATTTGTCTTTTAAAAATCAAATTCTACTTAGTAGTCACAATTTTCTATACAATCTGCTAGCTTTCCTGCTATGCTTATGCTTACTGATGAATTTGTAGTTCATTGTAAAAGTAAATAAAATGGAAAATATAAAAGAAAAAAGAATAAAGAGGCTGTTAGTGAGAGCCTGAGGGGCTTTTGGGATGAACATAGGAGCTTTATGAGTTGCACATGGATTTTGGGACATCTCTTTTCCTCATCCATAGACTTTTCTATTTATTTCTTTGCTGCTTCTCTGGATCAGTGAGATGTTACTACAATTTAAGTCTTTTACCCTCCAACTCCTTAATGCCTCCACTTAAGATAAAGCCCCAGAAAGAGATAGATTCTTTCTATTTTCTTAAATAGGGAAAAATGGGCCTCTTTTCCACAGTTCCCTTTGGTCTTCTCCTAGGAAGGTTAACAGATCCTCAAATAGCTCTAACAGCTGGGCCCGCTCCCCAGCCCCTCCCTGTTCAGAGATTCCTCCCCAGAGGCTTCACTTTAATAATTGCTGTCAAAACCCACCCTCATCCATTCTGCTGTGCATTAAAGTCATGAAGTCTGATTTCTTCCAAAGGTGTCCCATCAGAGGCATGCCAAACACATTTCATTAGGCTGGGAGCCCAGGGAACTTTATTTTAAAGACAGATATTTACTCAAATCATAAAGGATATTGCTATTCACCAAGCCCCAAAAGCTAAAACTTATCAAAACGTAATTTTAAAAAATTAGCAAACTAAACTTTACTTTTAAAACAGAAATAAAAAATAAAAGACCAAATAACTTTTGTTTGGAGGCAGTAGGCTTTCCAGACACACCTCCTACTCACATCTATGTTTCCCATCTCGCATAGCCATGAAAAAAAAAAGCATATCACCAGGGATTCTTAATTTTTTTTGTGTTACAGACTTCAATGGCAGTTTTGTGAAGCTTTCTAAGAATACTGTTTTTAAATGCATAAAATGAAATACATATTATTACAAAGAAAACCAGTTATATTGGATCAAACAATTTCCCAAATTTCCTTCATTGTTAATGAAGTATGCCTCCCACCTCCTGGTGGAGAAGTGATGGAATGTGGGTGTAGAATGAGACATACTTTTCAACCATTACAACACAAATGTGTTACATTTGATTATCTTGTTCTGAGGAAGGGCTCTTATTTGAGGTAGATATATTCGTGAAAATATATTTTTAAAGAGTTCAGAGTTTCTAGGTAAAAAAAACCTCTATCCTGTTGCTTACTGTCTCAGGGAGGGGAAGGAGAAGGGAGAGAGAGGATAGAACTTGGAATTCAAAACTTTTTTTAAAAGTTTAAAAAAATTATTTTTAACATGTAATTAGGGGGAAATTAAAATATTATACAAATAAATATTAACTGAAGAAAAAAACCAAACCTCTGTCCCAGTCAATTTCCTCCCCCTTCCCCACAAAAGAATGTAGTTTCAGATGAACCTTTCAGCTTGTAAAGTGCTTGCATAAGCCTACTGCTATGCTCTTAGCTACGTCTGTTGATAATTTTTTTGCTATCTCAAGGCTTAAAAAGTTGAAAGATTTTTTGAGGCAGCAACTCTTGAAAGCTCAGAATCTGTTCCATGAAGTTCCCTCTCATTTTAACAATCAGTTCTCAAAAACAGGCTCCTGTCTACAGTCTTCTAACCCATGGATTCAGATTGTGGTAATTCAACTTTCTCAACATCCATCATCACTGTACCTTCCTTTCTTTTCCTATTGCAACTGCTAAAGCTGTGGTTTGGCCCTCTAATGACCTATGCAATCACCTTCTAACCTTGTCCAAGTCACTTGTCTAATCCACCTTCCAAAAGCTGCTTGATAAATCTTCTTACTCACATTTCTGATGCCTTGAAGATTTCTTACCACCTCTCTGACAGACACCTTCCAGCCTACTCAATAAATTCCAAACTCCTTAGACTGACATTCAAAGCAATCTATGAATAGGTAATCTCTCTACCTTCCCAGTCTTATCTCTATGCTCAAAGCCAACCTGAAGAACTGTCCATTTCACCAAAATGATCTTTGCTCAATATCATTTCTATATCCAGAATTCCCTGCATCCTCCCCTTTCCCATACCCATTTATGCTTATTGACATACTACCCATTCTTCAAGACTTTGGCCAAATATCACCTCTTCCATGAAGCCTTTACTGGTTCCACAGGAAAAACATTATCTAACCTCCCTAGGAATTCAAACAGCACTTTGTAGCTGTTCCAGGCACTTTAATTAATTATAAGTACTGCCATTGAATCACTTATAGCCCTTTAAGGTTAAAAAGTTCTCTGTAAGCTCTGAGTCTCAAAGCAACCCTATTAGGTAAGTAATATTATTCCCATTTTATAGATGAGGAACCCAAAATTCAGAAGTTTAAGTGATTTTCTCATGGTCACACAAGCTACTTGTTAAAAGTGGGAGGTCTTCCTGACACTAAATCCAGATCTTTCCACTATATTTTTGGCTATATTCTACCTTCTAATATAGCAATTTGTGGACACAGTTTACTCCCCTAGATTGAAAGACCTTGGAAGAAGAGACTTTGTCTTACTTATCTTTCCATCTCTGTTAGTTTTGAGCACAATGTTTCTCACATACTAATCCCTTGACAAATGTTGCTTGAAATCCTTAGTTCTATGGACATAGATTTAGTCTCTTAGTAAGCAGCCAAGTGCATTTGTAGATGCTAACAGAACAATCACTTCCTGAAATCCCTGTTACTCAGCGGATAAACTTCGTGTTCTCATCTGATGAGGAAGGATTCATGCCAGATAAGGCATTAGGAGGGTGATCTGCAAAAGATAGACCACTAATCACAATAGCCAACATTTACATAATATTATCAGTTACCGGCTCAGTCTTGTTTGATCATCACAACAGTCCTGTAAGGTAGCTAACTAGCAGCTAGGTGACATGGTGGATAGAACTTTGGACCCGCAGTCAGGAAAACCAAAGGTCAAATCCTCCCCCTCACATATTTGCTAGCTATGGGACCCTGGACAAGTCCCTTACTCTTTGTCTGCCTCAGTTTCCTTCACTGCAAAATGGGGATCATAAGAGCACCCACCTCACAGGGTTCTTGTGAGGACCAAATAAGATAATATTTGTAAAGAGTTTTTTCTGAAAATCTCAGAAGCACTATATAAATAGAAGCTAAAGCTGGATTATAATCTGATAGTAATACATTCTCCCCTTCAATCTTCTCAGTCCTAATTAATCATTTCTTTCCCTGCACTGTTTAAAGAGAAAGTGGTGGTATGTCTATTTCCTATAATGATCTGTAAAGTCTATTAGATTCCTTCTGGTTATAATCCCCACAATCCTATAATATTAATGTAGAGGTTTCATTTTAACAATTTTCTCAGTCAAGCATGGCAGTGCAAGTTTGTAATCCCTGATACCTGGAAGACTAAGTCTGGCAGATTATTTGAACTCAGGAGTTCTGGGCTGTAGTAGGGCTAAAGTTTACCTATCAACAATACAGTAAGCCACCACATTGCTGAGCACCAGGAAAGAGGGACTACCAGGGTGAACTAACTAAGGTTGTCAACAGAGCTCATGCCAATCAGTAGTGGGATTGAACCTATTAGTGGCCAATATACTTCCACAATGGGTTAGAGAAAAAGACAGTCTAAAAACACGAATAACAACAAGTTTTCATTTCATAGTAGAGGCTTAATTGCTAAAATCTCAGTCCTATAGTTGTGAGTGTAAAAGGATGCTTTTTCTTTTAAACCCCACCCTTAGATGAAATTGAACAAAACCTGTCTAGCTACTTTTCTGTTGAAAGAAAAGAGGGAACAGAAAATAAGAGAAAAATCATACTTTTGTAATTTGAAAAAGGAAGTCCCCACCAATTTGTCATAAAAACCTAGCAACACTTTCAATGTTAGTCAGAGATTCAATTGTTTATTTTCTCAGCTAGAAAGAGAGAACAAATAAAAAATTAAATCTGTGGATGTTGGCAAAAAAGGAACAAAAAAAGGCAAATAATCAACCTGTTGTTTTTGGATGCAGATTCTTAAAACAGTTTTTCATCAAGTTCAACTGAACCCTTTTATACAATCAGGTTCCAAGCAATGATAATAACTAACACAGGCCTTCAAAGTATATAGAGCCCCTCATACATCTGAGCCTCATAATAACCTGAGTTAGTATTATCCCCATTTTATAGATGAGAAAACTGAGGCTCAGAGAGGCTAAATGACTTCCTCATAGTCACATAGACAGTAAGTGTCCAGCTCAAGATTTGAAAAGTCTTTCCTGATTTCAAATTAAGCACTTACAAAAATTCTATTATTATTCTGAGTCTGAAAAACTTGAGACATTTCTTGGTCCTCTCTATTGAGGAATTTGCCTGGATAAAAGCATTTAGTTGTGTAGCTAGGTGGTGCAGTGGATAGAGTGCTGGACGTGGTTCAGAAAGACCTGAATTCAAATGTGGCCTCTTACACTAGTTGTATGACCCTGGACAAGCCCAGATGCTTTTGAACATTGTAGGGACTTATTTAAATTGAAACAGGATCTATGGGCAGAATTACAAGGAGGTAGATTTGATTCAGTATAAATAATCATAACTGAATTGTTGTTGGTTTCAGATAAAGTCATGTAACAGTGTTTGGTGAATTACAAATTACCATGCAATGTTTCTTCAGTCATTTTTAGTTGTATCTAATTTTTTGGATCCCATTTGGGGTTTTCTTGGCAAAGACACTAGAGTAGTGTTTCATTTCCTTCTCCAGCTCATTTTATGGATGAGGAAACTGAGGCAAACAGGATTAACTGATTTACCCAGGGTCCCACAGCTAGTAACTGCCTGAGGCCAGATTTGAACTCCGGGAAGATTCATCTTCCTGACTCCAAATCCAGCACGATCAACTGTGCCACTTAGCTGCAAATGTAGTGTACTGTCCGAAATTTCCTCAGATTGTTAGGTAAATTGGCTCACGTTTCACAGGGTCATAGATTTAGAGCTCTAAGGGAACTCGAATGTCATCTGGTCAAACCCCATCATTTTACAGATAGAGAACTCATTATTTAAAAGATTTCCCGAAGAACTCTTTGTAATGCAGACAACCACACCTTAATTCAGCTGTTTGATATCAGGATATTGTTTAGTTTTATATCTGGATTTCTTAAAGCAAAGCACACCTGTGGATTCTTTTGCCTTTTTTCCTTGCACCCTTTACAGGGCACATGGGTCTGCAACAGTCAAAGTAGCTGGGGAAGATTCTTTGAACTAGCTGAAAGCCCAGTGTTTACATCTTACAGCCCTCTTCTGCTCTGGTAACCAAGAGGGTTTTCTTCCTCCTTTCTCTATAAACAGCCTGAATTGCCAGGCCAAAACACCACCAATGGAACCATGTGCCACAGAATAAACAGAATTACAACCAAATGACGAGTGCCTTTGACCAGCACTAAGGTTCTGCGATTACCTGATTCTCTCTATTCCTGGGTCCTTAGGACAATTTTTGGATCCATCTCTTCAAAACCCCAGGTTCTACTGATGGTGGATGTTGTAGGACTACTGTAAATCCCAGCTGCATATGGACTGTAACTAACTGCCTGGGCATTCTTATGAAATCACAGAAAGCCAGAGCAGGAAGAGCCCTTAGTGAGTATTTACTCCTAACATTTTACAGATAAGGAAAATGAGAACCAGAAAGGGAATAGCTTGACCAAGCTGGGCAAATAGCAAAGCTGGGAGAAGAACTTAGGTTTGTTTGTTTGTTTGTTTTTTAACTCCAATCCAGGACTCTTTCCGTTTCATTATTGCTACTGTTTCCTTTTAAAAAATGAATATTTGTTATGGAGGGGTGGTGGAAGAGAGGAGGTTTAAGGAAGTGCACACACATACAACACTCCTTGATACCATCAGAAGGAAATGCCCAGTACATATAGATAGAAGACACATTCCCTAAATCATACATACAGCAGGAACTCTCAAAATACTATTCTCCAGCCCAACAATTGCATTATGGCACAATCCAGCTGGCCTCCTAAGGAACGAGGTTTCCTGTATGAAATCTCTGTGAATTCATTTCAGTGATAGCAGCAGAGTACATGATGAAATGTGACTCTGCTTGGGATTAAATTAACTGGAAGAGATTTTTCCCCCCTTCTTTTTTGATCAGTCACTGGCCTCATTTTAACAATACTTCTACTTGAGATGACTCTGGAAGTTTCAGGAAAGGCCAACTTATACACATATTCTCTAGGGTCTGCATTTGCTGTGCCAGGAATAGACTTGCTGAGATCATATGACAGAATTCTGAAGTCTCTTCTGCCTCACTGTATGTCTGCCTGGGGGAAAGCTATGTCTGCATCTCTGAATTATACTTAATTCATCTTCCAGGGACACCATCGTCAAAGCTAAAACCAGTCAGTCAGTAAACATTTATTAAGTGCCTACTATGTGCCTAGCACTCTGTCAAATACTGAGGGCACAAAAAGAGGCAAAAGATAGTCCTGTCCCTCAAAGAGCTCACAAGACCAATGGGGAGACGCAAAGTAAACGAATAGGTACAAATAAGCTATAGGATGAATAGCAAAGAAATGAGAAGGAAGGCATTAGAATTAAGAGGGGTTGGGAAAGGATTCCTGTGGAGGAGGGGATTTTACCCGGGACTTGAAGGAAGCCACGGAAAACAGTGGGTGAACATAAGGAGGAGTTAGAGGATGAGAGAGAATGCCAGAGAGAATGTTCAGAGCTGAGAGATCGAGTGGTTTGTGGAACAGCAAGGAAGTTGGTGTCACTGGACACAACGCAGTATGCAATGGAGCAAGTGTAAGAAGGCAGATGAGTGCCGCGGTGGATAGACCAGTGGGCCTGAAGTCAGGAGGACTTGGGAGAGAGCAGTTTCAATGGAATGATGAGGTTGGAAGTCAGACTGTGAGGGGTTAAGAAGACGGTGAGAAGTAAGAAAGTGGATGCACCTGTTGTGGATGGTCTTTTGAAGGAGTTTAGCCACAAAGATCAGAAGAGACTTAGGACAGTAGTTAGAGGGGATGGAAGGATCCAGTGATGGCTTTTTCATGATGGGGGAACCATGGGCATGTCTGAAGGCAGAAGAGAATGAGTCAGATGTTCATACTGAAGATATTGAGGATAAATGATAGAGGTGACAAAGGGGGCAGTCTGTTGAAGGAGACAGAATGGAATGGGGTCGCTTGAAATAGCAGGGTGGTAAGGGTTGATGAGGTATAAGGCCATGCTATAAATCTATCATTCTGTGTCATTCTCACTGAACTTGATGCAAAGCATTTTAAGTTATAGGAGAGATAAAGAATTACTTTATTTACTTCTTTAATAATTTGAAGCCTCAGTGTTACAGAGCAAATAAAGCTTATTTTTTATTTGGTTCTTTAATAACTCAAAGCTTCCAAGTGCTAAAAATGGCAACAAAAATAGAATTATCTAAAAAAAAGGACATGACAAGGAATCTAATAAAGGTCCTCTGACATATGGTGAAAGGGAAGAGGAGGGGCAGATTAGGGTGAGAGAAATCAAAGAGGATTTTACTGTTACCAATTGCAAAGGAGAACAGTGAACTTGATTCTGGACTTGATTCAACATGGTTCAAGAGCCAATTTACCTTCTGGCTCATGGGGAAATCAAGAAAATGTGAGAGCTTGAAGGGACCACAGATAGAAATAATTTAGTCCAGGGAGTCTTAACTTTTTGTTCTTATATACATCATGGACTGCCCTTGGCAATCTGGTTAAGCCTATGCACATCTTCTTAGAACTATACTTTTAAATGCATAAGTTAAAAAAACAGAGTTTTACAAAGGAAATCTCTATATTAAAATAGTTATTGAAATTAAAAAACAAAAAAAGCTCACATAGTTTAGGTTGAGAACCTTTGACTTACGTCTAATCTTTTCATTTTATATAATGGGTAAACAAAATGCCTGGTCTACCAACCCTTAATCTAGTGACTCTTTGTGGTCAGAATAGTATTTATTTTACATAATTACACTTATATTACATAATAAATATTACATAATTTACATTCATTTTACAAAACCTCCTTTTGAGTTCAACTGAAAATATGAAGAAATAAATATTTTCTTCAGTCTAAAGTCCTTTCCAGACTTCCCTGAAAGAAGGAAACTATACCAGCACTTAATCAAACTTTTCAAGAAACAATGTTCTCTAATAAAATCTCTTTCCCCCTTTCTCTTAGACCTAATATTTTTCTTTTAGGAAAGTGTACAAAAGCTTAAAAAAAAAAAAAAAAGAAAGAAAACCAAGGCATCAGAAAATGAATTAATGGTGGAAACCAGATTTAGAATGATAAATATCTTATGTCTAGTTAAGATCACTACTTTGCTCCTGAAGAATTAGCTGGAAAGGAGAGCCCTTGAGAAGAGTGGTCATAGGGAGACTGAGTGCTTTTAGGAAAATGATTTTCCAAGATAAGTGACTATTGTTTTGGATTAATGAAGTGATGAAGCAAACTATTAACTTTTACCTTATTTTATATTGTGTTTTATCATATTATGAAATTTTTTTTTCTGGAAGAAAGGAATGAAACAAGTATTTATTATGTGCAAATGTGCTCAGCGTTTCACAAATATTTCATTTGGTCCTCACAATAAGCCTGGGAGATAGATGCTATTTTTCACCCCCATTTTACAGATTTGGAAACCGAGGCAAACAGAGGTTAAGTCACTTGCCCAGAGTCACACAGCTAGGAATTCTCTAAAGCTGAATTTGAACTCAGGTTTTCCAGGAACTTCCAAGGAATAGGGTGCTATCCCACTATGGTCCTTAGCAGCTCTAAGGGAGAGATTATTCAAAGGAATTACCATCAGTTTAGAAAGAAGGTATCTACCCTTACAGAATCACAAAATCACAGATTTTGAAAGCTGGAAGGGACCCTCAGCAGCCATCTAGTCCAATTCATATGATAAAGGAATCCATGCTACAATATGACCAACAGGTGGTCATTTAGCTACTGCTTGAAGACTTCCTGGGATGGGGAACACGTCCCCTCTGAAATTTTGCTTTAAGACAGTGCTAAATGTTAACAAGCTTTTTCCTGAAATCCAGCTTAAATTGGATTCTTTTTTCAGTTCTCACCCATTACTGCTGGTTCTGCCCTCTGGGGCCAAACAGAACAAGTTCAACCCCCTCTCCACAGACCAAACTTTCAAATGCTTGAAGACAGCTATCATCATCTCTCCCCCAGCCCCCAAGCCTTTCCTTTTCCAGACTAAAGAACACAGTTTCTTTATCTAATCTTCACATGATTGGACCCAAGGTTCTTCGTTATCCTAGATACCCTCCTCCAGATGCTTATTAATGCCCTTCTATGGTTCCCAGAACTGCCCACAACTCTCCAGATATAGTCTGACCAGGGCAAAGTACAAGGGGGTATAACACCAACACAACATTCACAGTGCCTACGATGGCCATGAACATCCCAGCACAATTCTGAATCACAAAATACAACAGACTCTCCACATGGAAAACAGAACCAAAACACTGATTCAGACACCAGAAAGCCAAATCCATCATAGTAACAAAAATCGATACATAATAACAATACAGAGAACAACACCATCCCCAAGCCTTCCCTCTGTTAGACTTCCCACAAACCAGCTCCCTTAAACAATTCACAAACAAGCTCTCTCACTCCTGCTGGTTGCTGCCTTTCCCAGCTCTGACTGCTCTCTAACTTCCTCTCAGCTCTGCTGTAGCTCCACCTCTTCCTGTTCCACCCTTCCTGGTTCCATGTGACTTAGACTCATGTGACTCAGGCTTCCATGTGATTTAAGCAGGTCACATGGATCTATTAATGGATGGGAAAGATCTTCCCATTAGGAAGCAAAATTACATTAACAATAAGCAAAAATGGATTATCAGTACCAAGGGGTTATCACTTCTTTATTCCTGGAAGCTATCCACTTTCAGTGCAGTCCCTGAATTAGCTTTTTTTGGCTGCTGCATCCCATTGCTGATGCATATTAAGTTTACAGGGCACTTTTTCACACCAGCTGATGTCTAATTATGCTTACCCATCTTGTACTTGTGAAACTGATTTTTTGTACCCAAGTGAAATTTTACATTTATCCTTATTTATTTTAATCTTATTAAACTGATTCCAATGCTCTAGTCTGAAAACCTCTTTTTGGATCCTAGATAGACATTTAGCGTATTTGATAGCCATCCCTTCCAACTTTGTGTTATCTGCATACTTGATAAGCATGTCATCTATACTTTTATTCAAGTGATTGATAAAAATATGAAAAAGCACAGGGTCAAGTATAGATCCCTTGGGAGTACTCCACTGGAGAATGGTCATGTTCCATGCTCCCATTGCACTATGAGTAACTAGTCTTTGAGTCCAGCCATCCCACTGGTTCTGAATCTATTTATATTATCATCTAGCACATATCTCTCCATCTGCCCTATAAAAATACTATTAAATACCTTATCAAAAGCTTCACTAGAGTTTGGTAAAAATATATCTATGGTATTCTCATCTTCCATCTCCTAGTTTAGTAAACCTATCAAAAATGAAGGGCCTGTTGTTGATGAGGTCATGCTGGGTCTTTGCTATCCACCTTTTTTAGATGTTCACCAACTATTTCTTTAATGATCCATTTTGGTATTTTCCTAAAAACTCAATTCAACTCATAGCCTAGTTTATTTTCTTCCTCTTTTTTTTTTTTTGAAAATTAGTATATTTGTCATTTTCTAGTTTTGTGGAATCTCTCTTGTTTTCTATGATCCAATAACACTACATGAGTAGAATCCTTTCCCACATCACATAGACAATGTTCTTGTTTTATTCCTTATTTCATTAATAGCATTTTAAAAACAAGATCTGACTGTCCATCTTCATATAGTTTTTCAGATCCCCTAATGAATACTTTGGGGATCCAAAGGGAGTCTCCTCATCGCTTACAAGAGCCCTGTGTCTATTTCAGGGTTTTAAGGCAAACAACACCCTAAGGTATGAGCCCCTAAAAGAGTATGAAATGTGAACACTTGCAACCACACAAGTTGCACGCTACCTTAAGGTATGAACTAAGAAAAGCCTAGAAAAAATAGTTTCTTACTATTCAAGTCTTCTACACTGAGTATATATTCTTCTTCAAATTACTCTCATAATAACTGAAATTCATATAGCAATTTTGAGATAACCAGGTGGCTCAGTGTCTAGAGTGCTGACCTAGAGTCAGGAAGACCTGAGTTCAAATCCAGTCTCTGACACTTACCAGCTATACAGTCCTGGGCAAGTCACTTAACCTTGTTTTGCCTTAATCCAGTGAAGGGAATGGCAAACCACTGGCATGCTATGGACCATGGAGGTCATTAAGTCAGACACAGCTGAACAAAAACATATAGGCAATTTAGGGCTTAAAAAGAACTTTACACACAATCCTTCATTTGATTTTCACACTAACACCGTGAAGTAGTCACTGCAGGTATTACTCCCATTATACAAAGTGCAGAAACTTAAACTTAGAGGTTAAATTGCCATAGTTACAAAGAGAGTAAATAGTAAAAGCTAGATTTGAACATGTCTAGACTAACTCCAAATTCAACATATTCCATGTAAAAATTATTTTTCAATGAACAAAAATGTGTTTTCTTTCCCTCCCACTCCCCCACCAATGAAAAAGAAAAACAGCCCTTGGAACAAATAGCATTCAAGTAAAACAAATTCCCTCATTTGCCATGTCCAAAAAAACATGTCTCATTCTGCACCCTGAATCAATCACTTCTCTGTCAGGTGGTAAGTAGCATGTGACATTCTTTCTCTACTGCCTCTAACTACCCTCACTATCAGATCCTTTGGGGTATTCCATTGGAAAGTGGTCATGCCCCATGCAGCCTTGGCACTATTAGTGACTAATCTAAGTCCAGTTACCCCACTGCTTCTGCATCCATCTAACTACATTATCATCCAGTCCACATCTCTCCATCTTTCCCACAAAAATAGCATCTCACCCTAATCCCTTCTACATAGTGACCAAAAAATAAAAAATAAAAACCCCAACCCATTTTGATTTTGGTAATATTTTAAAATGTGTTTGTATTTTTTTTGTCATAACAAACATTTGAAAAATCAGTACCTTTTTATGGGACATCCAGTCAACAAGCAGTACATTTTCTTATTTATCATACTGGGTCATTTAATGAGATAGCTGCTGTACATATGAATTTATGAACCTTGTATAACAACTATTACTCATAGGTTGGAAAACACTGGGCCCTATTGTGATCAGCACTCCAAGCCCTCAGGGAACAGAGATTTTCCTACCCTTGAGCCAAGAGTGTGAGCCTAGTGGAGTTCATAAAATCAGCCTGGAATGTGGGACACTTCAGAGAGTGTGAGATCATTTGTTCTTTCTACCCACTTTGAGGAACTGTAAGATTTGGAGCTCAAAGGAACCTTAGGACCACCTATTACACTTACCTATTCCCCCTTTATAGATGAGGAAATTGAGGTCCAGAGCAACTAAGCGATTTACTCTGTATCAAGTATGACACTAACAGCAAGTGTCAGAACCAGAATTTGAACCTAGATCCTCTGATAAGAAATTCAGCGCTCTCTGTTATATATACCACATGGTCTCCCCAAACAGATAAAGGCAAAAGAGAGAAAGGTAGGGCCAAGGATGACACTAAAGCAGATTTAGGATATACTAGTAGTGGGGAAGAAGGAAAAAAAAACCAGAGATGGAATAAAAAGAAAGAAATAGAGGGAATAGAGAGATGGCAGGCAATGATACAGATGGAGATGGGAGGAAAAGCTAGAAAGTTACAGGGATAAGGAGATAGAAGAGTCCCCCAGTCCTCATCCTGACCAGACGTGATCCACTCATTTTCAAACCACTCCACACAATCACTCTCTGCTAGCCTTTCTATAAGAAAAATGTATGGTTAAAGGTGATCTTTTTGGGGACTAAGAGGTTTGGTGGTTCTGAGAAGGACTCCACCACGGATTGGACAAAATTTGGCTTGATAGGGGGAAAATTTTTTGTGGAAATTAAACAGGTCCAAAAATAGAATGGTCTTCCTTGATAGGTGGTGAGTTTCCCATCACTGGGGATATTGAAAGAGAGACTAGAGATGACCATTTGTCAGCAGTATTACAGAAAATATTCCCTCTCAAACTGGGACTGAACCAAATTAAAACCTTTGAGATTCTATAATTCTAGAAAGTAGATAAACTAAAAACTAGAACTCAGGTCTTTTGATCCCAAGTCTATCATACTCTTCCTTTCACTAAGCTTCTGATTGGTCCAACAATGGTACAGAAACATGTCGCAACTTTACCATGCAGCCAGGTTATAATATATGAATGATGTTAATGCGAAATGAAATTAACGCAGCCAGCCTTCAATAGTACAACTATGTGTCCTTGTTTTATTCTCTCTCTTTCCACTAAGGGGCAAGAAGAAGCTAATAGTAACCACAATACCTTGTGCACAGTACATGGCACGCATTCATGAACATAAGTGAAACTTTTTCTCCTACGCCCTATAGTCTAACCCTCCACCCCCCGCCCCACCCCATTTTTTACAGTGTTGAATTTCCCACCATTGATATTCACTTTTCTTGCACATTAGTCCTAGGTTCCTTAGGGAAAGGAATCTTATTTTCTCTTATTTTTAGGACCCAATGGATACTCTGAAACAGGTTCTGAATGTTCTGAGGCATATGGACCAAAAGGCCTCTACCTTTAAAAAGTAACAATGGACTCTGTAGGGTTTCCTGGGGCTAAGTAGGCTTAGTATTTCCTGGAGGTCATTGCTATCCTGGTCCCCTTTCCTCCCCAAAGACCCCAACAGGATATCTGCAGACTTCTGGGGAAGGAGAATGAAACACTTCAACTTGGTGAACAAAGGAAACAAACGCCAGGAAACCCTCAGCTTATATTCCAGTGTGGGGTACGGCACAGCCAATCAGAACAGTTTTGCCTCCTCGATGCTTCAGGAAACTAAGCGTAAGATTGTATTAAAGGTTTTGGCTGCTACATCTCATTTCAGGTTCATTAGTCATTTTGCAACCTATTCACTCCCTAAATGTATATATATGTGCACGTGTATATAAGTGCGCGTGTGCGTGTGTGTATACACACACACACGTATTTTTATTGCTGTCTAGTCATACTTCCCCCATCTGCTTTTGTGATTGATTTTCAAATCTAAATGCAAGATTTTACATTTATCCCCTGTAAAGATTCTTTTTGTTAGATTGTGGCCCTTCTTCCCAGGCTTTCATGGTCTTATCCCATGATCCATTGGGTTGGTGATTTCCCTCAAGATTAATACCATCCACCAAAGGGATTACCACTCCACCTATGCTGTCTTCCAAGGTTCAGATAAAAATGCTGAATAGCAAAAGACAGAATCCTGTGACACTCCACAAGGAAGCTTTTTCCAAGTTGGCAACCACCCATCAATCATAGTTCTAGGGATTGGGTTGCTTCACAAGTTCTGAATTCACCTCAGTGAACTATCACAGACTCTCCTGGTCAGAAGAATGTTGTGAGACACTGTCAAATGCCTTTCTCAAATAGGGACATATTGTGTCTCTGCATTTCCCTGCTCTGCCAGTCTGGTAATTTTGTAAAGAAAAGAAAGTGTAAAAATGGTCACTCTGTGAGGGAAGATCTGGGTGAAAGGAAAAGCTGCTGCTAGAGGGAATGGATAAATCCAGTTTGCAAGACTTCTTTTATTATCCCCTCCATTCCCACCAGTGTTGGAATCTTTCATTCCTTCCTTTATTCCTTCTTTTCTCCCCTCTTCCTATCCTTCCTTCCTCCCCTCCCATCTTCCCACCTTCTTTCCTTCTCTCCCTTCCCTTTCTCTTTCCTTCCTCCTCTACTTCTTTCTCTCCCTCCAGTCTTCCCTCTTCCCTTCCCTTTTACTTCTTCCTTCCTTTCTTTCATCCTTCCATCCTTCATTTCATCCTTCCTCCTTTCCTTCCTTATTGTCATGTTATATCATGTACTGGAAATGGGAAGTTGGCCAGTATGGCTGGAAAGTAGAGTATGTAAAGGACAGTACTATGCAGTAAACATGGAAAGGCAGGCTCAAGCCAGACTGCAAAGGACTTTAAATACCAAGAGACGCATTTGTATTTTATCCTAGAGATAAGAGGGAGCCATGGGAGTTTCTTGAGCAGATGAATAACATGCTCAAACCTGTGCTGCTTTAACTTATCAGCTGTATGGAGGATGAATTGAAAAGGAAAGAGACCAATTACTGACCAGGAGACCAATGAAGAGGTCACTGAAATAGTCCAGGTGAAAGGGAGAAAGGCAGGTGGGGAGGGAGGAAAGGACAGGGAAAGAAAGAGAGACAGCTGATAAGAAACTAAACTAAGGTATCAGCTATGAGTGGAGAAAAGAAAGGAAAAAAGCAACAGAATTCAATAATTGAATATATGAAGGGAAAAGGAGAGTGAAGGATTAAAGATGACTGAAATGCTGAGCTTGGAGGACTTGAAAGGATGATTCCTTTGCCACAAGTAGGGAAATTAAGAAGGAGGGAGCTATCAGAAGAAAGACAATGAGCTCTTTTTTGAACATGGTGAATACGAGATGCTTCTGAGGCATCCATCTGGTGATGTTCAATAGAGAATCAGATAAAAGAAATGAGTTACGGACTATGGAGGTAGAACACTTGTGAGTGATGGTCAGATCAAGGTTATGGATTCAGGGTACAGATCATAGTAACTGAAGAACTGGGAAGCAAGGATGGTGAAAGGGAAATCTACATGTAAATCAAAGTTCCCAAACACAAGGCTAAGACTCGGGGTACAAAGGAAGACTATGAACCAGGTACTATTGAAAAGGGGGGAGAAAGATCTGGACACCTATAAAGAAAAGGCACCACCAGGATCTGATAGGATGCAGAGCTGAATGTGGGACCAGGTTTTACCTATGTAGGGAAGGACCACAAAATAGAAAAGAAATGCAGGGAAAAATAAACTGTAGTCCATGGCAACAGCCAGCAATCAACAAACACAAGAAAGGGAGCAGAAGGTTTCTTAAAAGCAGCTAAGAATTTTGTAATCTGGGAAGTTTGGCCAAGAAAGAAAATATACTCCTTCTCTAAGAGGTGAAATCAAATCTTCAACCAGCAAGAAGAACGGGAAGCATGGGGAAAATAAGAACATTTTTCCCCCTTATGTTCTGTTTTTTCTCCAGCGAAGTGTCACAGTGGAATGTACACTGTATTTAGAAGAAGAAGGCCTGGGCTGAATTCCCAGCTCTGATACTTATTAGCTATGTGACCTTGTACAAAGAGGCAGAGTGGTAAAGGACACTGGATTTGAGTCAGGGGACCTGGGTTCAAATTCCAGCTCTGCCACTTGCTACCTGTGTGACCCCCCAGGTAAGTCACTTTTCCTACTATGTAGGCCTCAGTTTTCTCATCTGTAAAATAAGGTGGAGGTTTAGACTAGGTGATCTCTCAGGTCCCATGTCAGCTTTAAATCTATGATCAAATCAATAAGCATCTATGTGCAAGGCAGTGTGTTACAAGTGAGGGAAATAAAGACAAAAAACCAATCAATTAATTACTAATAATTCTAGTTCACTCCATTTCTTTAAGCTTCAATTTACTCCTTTGAGAACTAGTCGCACTATTTACCTCACAGGGTTGTTGGAAGGAACCTGTATAATAATCTATAAAGTGCTATAGAAGTATGAGCTGTTACACATATGAGGCTTTGCTTCCTTTGGCTCATTACTATTGACTGAGTGGGCTTTTTTCACTGGATGCTAATGAAGCACACAGTCCAGGAGGAGTGAGGGGGCAGTCCTTCTAGAAGAAGCCAAGAGGTCACCTCCTTCCACCTGAACTTCAAAAAGAATCCCCTCCACTCCATCTCTAATAAGTGGTCAGGTAGCCTTCAATCAAAGTCAATCAAATCTAATCAAAGAGCATTTAGTAAGTGCCTACTATATTCCAGGCACCATGTTAGCTGCTGAGGATACAAAAGCAAAGAACGAAATGATCCTGACGATGTTTATGTTCTAAGGAAAAAGACAAGAACATATAAAAATGTATACAGTGTATAAAGTTAATTGGATTTGTTTTGCTTCAGTATAATTATTAACAAGGGAAGGCTTTTATTTTGGGGGGAGAGTTGTTGGAGGAAGTCGTGAGTACTGACAGTGATGGAAGAAAAAACGTCAATATAGAGTTAAAAATAGATGAGATAAGAAGGAATTTCTGAAGGGGATACAGGTAAGCAGGGCAGTGTTGTTACTACCATGTTAAATACGTACTTTAAAAAACATGCACAGTTTTCTATGTAATCTTTTTTCTATTTTTTGTATTTGAAAATGTTCAGGTTTGTCAATGTTTAAATTCATAATGAATACACACACATATATATACATGTGTATTTATGTATAGAACGTATTTATAGGTACGTATGTAGATAAAATGTGTGTGTTTATGTATAAAATAAAGGAATTCTCAGTCTCTCCTAAGTAGGAAGCAGAGGTAGTAGCCTCAAGTAGCCACTTGAGAAAGAGCTTGAGGAAAGACATAGCAAAGATCCTGGCCTTGCTTCAGTTCCCTTGTCCCTAATCCACACCTTTTAGTTTCATAGGGTGTGGAGAAGGCAGCTTGACGTAGAGGGCAAGGCATGGAATTCAGATCCAGAAAACCTGGGTTCAAATCCTAGCAATGCTATTTATTACCCACGTGACCTTGAGCTGTCAAATTATCTCTCTGGGTCTCAGTTCCGTGTGTGAGTTTTTAAATTTAATCTGTAAAATAAAAGGGTTGAACCAGACTAGCTCTAAGGTTCCTTCCCCATCTAAATGAGCCTAAGGAGAAGCGCCACCTTGATTTCAGTTGAAAGAGGGACCTTGGAGGAGACATTCCCTTCTATCCTTTCCCACGAAGGTCACTGGCAAGAGACCCAGAATTTGTCACTCCAACAACACTACACCCCTTCCTTTTCTATCCTGGATTTCATGCTATTTGTTTACATCTGTGGTTTGTTTCTTTCTAAATTAAAAGTGTCTTCAAACAATTTTATATTTTTCAAAAACAAGCCATACACACATAGCCTTTCTCACTCAAATTCTACAGTTGTTACTGATCCTTATTCAATTCAAATAGCATTTAGTTAAGTGCTCACTATGTGCATGACACTCTACTGATCCCCAACCGCTTGTAGGGTTGTAACAGCAACTACACTAGCATACCCAGGATGGCTGCTAGCACAGGTTCTTGGATCTGCTTTACTAGGAAAGATAGCTGTTTAAGGGGTCAACAATCCTTTCTTAATTATAATCAGTAAATACAAACAGAGAAAATACAGGCAGAGAAATAAAGACCAACAGACAAGGGGCTCTACTGCCTGAATCAAAGTATGTTGTTATACACTTTACATACACCTCTGAATTGAGACAGCCTTTACATAGCTGGGGGGGGGGGGGGGGTCTGAACATACAGCCACGACCAGAGAATTACGAGATCCTTCTCATAAGCAAATCCTCGCTGTAAGATACCAACCTTCCAGTATTTATAACAAAGACTCAGCTCCTGATTGGCCCAGAGTCAGTAGGCACGAAACCCACATGACTTAGCACAGCTGTGAACTATTACGTTCAAAAGAGATTGAGCCTTCAGCTGCTCACAATTTAGCCTGAGCCTGGGAAACTGAACTTCAAAAAGAAAACAAAAAAAATCTCACTTTGCTTGCTGTTACAGGGGTACAACCAGACAGGACACCATCCCTGATTGCAAGGAGCTCAGTCTTTGAGGAGGGGAGGAAGTGACTATCCAAAACATCTGGAATAACCAGAGAAAGTGAGGTAGGGAAAAGTTCTATGAGAAGAAACACCTGAGTTAGGTCTTGAAGGAAAAGACTTCAACAAAGATGGGGGTGGAAGAGAGTACAGAGATAGGAGAAGGCAGGGTGAGATTAGAGAGGAAGGAAACAAGCATTTATTAAGTACCTACTGTATGCCAGGAGCTACCCTAAGTACCTTACAAATATTGTCCTCAAAACAACCCTGGGAGGTATGTGCTATACCATAATGCTATCCCATTACACAGTTGAAGAAACTAAGGCAGACAGATTGAATGACTTGTCCACAGTCACACAGCCAGTAAGTGTCTGATGCCACATTTGAACTCAAGCCTAGCTCTCTATCAATTTTACCACCTAGAGCTATGATCATGTTAGATCAGAAACTCCTTGAGGACCAGGACTGTCTTTTGCCTTTTTTTGTATGCCTAGTGCTCAGCACAGCTGCACATAGTAGGTAACTAATAAATATTAATTGATAGTTGCCCCTCATGAACAGTGAGTAGAACAGTCCAATTTGGGTGGAACGGTGTAAAAGGAAGAAAACAGTAGATCTGGCTGGAGCCAAGTCTTGGGAGGCCTTGAACGTCAAGATTGGGAATCTGTAATTTATTTGACAGACAGTTGTCATCCACTGGTAGTTTTTTAAGTATAGAAGTAACTGATTAAAGCAGTGTGCTAGAAAGTGTGAAGAGGCAGTGCACCATCCTGAGAAAAGCAGTGGCTATGGGATCAAAGGACCTGGTTTCAGATCTCCATAGTGACTCTTACTACCAGAGTGAACTAGGCTCTCATTCTCAAATTCTTTGCTTTTAAAAAGTAGTAGATAACTTCTAAGAGTCTTACTAGTTCTAAATCTATAATCTTGAGAGTACTTGGGAAGCACTGGAGAGGATGAATTGAAATGGAGGAAGGAGAGACCTATGGGGGATGTTATAATAGTTGAGGAAAGAGGTAGTAAGGGAAAAACCTAAATTAGGATAGTGGTCTTTACAGTAAGGCAGCTAGGTGGGTGAGCAGAGTGTGGTCCCAGAGTCAGAAAGACAAATCTCCTTGAATTCAAATCCAGCCTCAGATACTTATTATCTGTGTGACCTTGGGCAAGTCACGTAACCCTATTTGCTTTAGTTTCCTTATCTGTAAAATGAGCTGGAGAAGGAAATGGCAAACTCCTCCAGTATCTTTGTCAAGAAAACCCCAAATGGGTTCACAAAGAGTGGGACATGATTGAAATGACTCAACAACAATTTTATAGTAGAAAGAAAGACAGATTTGAGATATATTATAAGGTAGAATTATTGAGCCTGAATTGGAAGGTGGGGAGTAGGATGGGAGAGAGGAAAATTAAAGATGGATCTGAGGGAGATCTCTGAGCCACGGTGAGGGTGGCTTACTGGAAGGACAATTAGTGCCATTCAAAAAAATTGAAAAATTAGGAGGGTCAGATTTTGGTGAAGAAAATGAGTTCAGTTTGGCCCCTATTGATTTTAAGAGGTCAGTGGGACATCCCAAGTGTGGCGATATTCTATAAGCAATTATAAGTTCTGAAGGCCTTTGAGATAGTTTTGAAAATCCTCTGAAAAGTGATCATAGAAGCCATGAAAATGGAAAAAAATAGAGAAAGATATGAGGGCTGAGGTAACAACACTGGGGCTTGCACATCTGAGGGGATGGAAAGATGTGCAGCCAGAGTAAGATGATAAAACCCTTTTTTAGTACTGTAGCTATGGATCATTCCAGAGTTCTTTTTTTTCTTTTTAAATCTGCATTACTTTGTAGTCTTACAGACGTTTTCATTCTGTCATTTTTTTCCTATAATTCAGTCAAAAAAATTCACTGGATTTGGGTTGGAATCTTGGCTCTACTTTAGCCTACCTTCAGGTCTGGCCTCAGTTTCCTCACCTGTAAAATGAAAGGATTTGCCTGGATGACTTCAAAAGTTCCCTCAATGTGTTTTCTCCCATACTTTTACTCTCTCTGAGGTAACAATGCACACCTGAGCATTCCCATACTTCTTGACAGTGTACGCATTTTCATTCTTAATGGCAATATAGAATTAAGGATGCCCTCCAGCTTATTATCAATGTCCTTCCTAAAATATACTGTGCAGAATTGAACATAATATTCCAGATGTGGGGCACCCAGGACAGCAGAGAGAAGGACTATTACATCATTCTTTCTGAATATTATCTACCTCTTCTAGGAGCTGTGATGACAGTAGCTTTCTCGGCTGCCACGTCATACTAACAAGGTAGCATGGATAAGAAACTGGCCTCAGAGTCATGAAGACTTAGATGCATGCCCCACACCATGTGACCCTTGCAGGCAAGCCACAATCACTCAAAATGCTAGGCCACTCTCTACAACTATGAGGCACAAAGCAGGGAACAGACTGCCCTGATAGTTTTCTCATTCATGCATTTCCCATATCAATGAAAGGTCCAGTTCCTGTGTCCAGATCTTACAACCCTATCGGCATATGTTGAATCTGCAGTTGACTAAAAACCTCAGACCCTTTGTAGTTGAACTGTCCTCCACTGTGTGCTTGTAAAGGTGACTGTCTTTTAACTTAAGCACAAGATGTTATATTGGTCGGTAGGCTTGTCAAAAGTCCCACTTACTTGCAACATAACATAACTTTAGACAAATCGCTTCAACTTTCCAAGGTACAGTTTACTCATCTGTAAAATGGAGATAGCAGTCCTTTTGTTCCCTGCCTCTCAGTGCTGCTGTGGAAAAAGTGCTTTGTAAAATAGCATTCAAGTTAGCAGCTTGTTCTCCCTGTGGTTCTCGGGGAATACCAGGCTGCACCGTGACCAGCGATGTATGAGTTCATCTGCTTCCCCATAGCCTTTCTGGCATTGGGGTTTTTAATTATTTTTATTGTTGCTAAGTAAACAGGTCTGAGGGGGAACCTCATAATTTTTAAATGTGATTTTTTTAAAAATTCAGAATGGCACTGAATATTTCCCCAACTGTTTGTTTCCTACTTGTTTTACTTTTTCTGTGAACTACTTGTTCATTTCCTTACAATATTGGTCCATTAAGAGCATGGGTATTGCCCTTATGGATTTTTATTATTGATTTCCTATAAGATTTGGAAATCTAGTTTTTGGTGACTACACGTAATGATAATGATGATAGCACCTACATAGCCCTTTACAGATACGATCTCATTTTGTCCTCACAACCCTTAGAGGTAGGTGTTAATATTATGCCCATTTTGCAGAAGACAAAGCTGGGGCTTGCCCAGGGTCACACAGCTAGTAAGTGTCTGAGGCTGAATTTGAATTCATCCCTTCCTGACTCTAGGTCCAGCCATCCATCAGCTGTACCACCTTGCTGCCTTACAGTTACTTCCCCTCCACCATTCACTGCTTTGCTCTGTCTTAAGTTTTATTATTCTAAACTGTTCATTAAATATATGCGTATATATGCATAACATCAAACCTATCAAACATGTCCCTAATGTTTCTTCTGTTGCTTCAGTTGTCAAGTACTGACTTCCCTTCCAAGGTGGACACAAGTTGTGGTTCATCATTTTTCAGTTGTGTCTGACTCTCTGTGACCCCATTTGGAATTTTCTTGGCAAAGATACTGGAGTGGTTTATCATTTCCTTCTCCATTTTACAAATGAGGAAACTGAGGCAGACAGAGGTTAAGTGACTTGCCCAAAGTCACAAAGCTAGTAAGTATCTGAGATCAGACTAGTACTTGGGTCTTCTTGACTCCAGGCCTGGCACTCTATGAGTCCCCTATTCCATTTTCTTCTAATTTATTCTTCACTCCATCTGAGATTTGTTGTAGTTTGAGAAATAAAGAACTGTAGTACAGTGGGCAAAGCAGAATCAAAGGACTGGATTTGAATTCTGACCCTTGGCAAGTCTGGGTCTCACTTTCCTCATCTGTAAAATGGAGGAGGGGGAGCCTGAGCGGTGTCCTTTCACCTTAAGGCAGTGAGCCAATGTCCTAAATTTGTTTTTCTCCATATTATCTAATTTTATCCAGCAGCATTCATTACATGATAATTTATTATCCATTATTTTATTTTACTTGGTTTATCAGTGATTAAGATTTTATATGTATATTTTTATCTGTTTCTGAAGTCTTCATTCTAATCTATTTTTTCTACTTCCAACTGAAACCAAGTAAGTGCTAGATTGTTTGCATTAAAAAAACCCTCCAACTATCTTTTTTGTTAAATTGTGGATGGGTCAGTTCCACCCCCCACCGTTCAATTTAATAAATATTTTTAATAATAATAACTGACATTTAAATTGCACTTTAAAGTATGTAAAGCACTTCATACATGTAATCTCAATGGGTACTACAGATATTATCTCAATTTTTCTACATGTGAGGCTCAGAGATGTCAAATGATTTCCACACGGTCACATGTGGTAACTGCCAATGCCATAGTA
This sequence comes from Notamacropus eugenii, assembly GCF_028372415.1. Classification (NCBI taxonomy): domain Eukaryota; kingdom Metazoa; phylum Chordata; class Mammalia; order Diprotodontia; family Macropodidae; genus Notamacropus; species Notamacropus eugenii. Next base: position 622,059,192 of record NC_092872.1, read on the forward strand.
AGAACCCACGTCTTCCTTGCTCTTAGGATCAGGAACAAACCTCAAACTTTTTGCTCTCTAGATCCCTTTGCATGCTTAAAAAATTACTGAGGAATTCTCACCCTGCCTTTCCATCCCCCAAGAGTTTTTGTTTATTTAGATTATATCTATCTATATTTACCACATTAGAAATTAAAACATCTTAGTATTATTATGAAAAAAAGTTTTGACCCCCAGCAGCCCTTGAAAGGGCTATCATACTTTAAGAATCACTGCATTCTACTTTCTTCCTACTCTTACTATGAGGGGCAGCCAGGTGTCACAAGTGGATAGTGTGCAAGGTCTGAAGTCAGAAAGACTCATCTTCTTGAGTTCAAAACTAGCCTTGGACACTTACCAGCTGTGTGACCCTAGACAAATGGCTTAATCCTGCTTACCTCAGTTTCCTTATCTGTAAAATGAGCTGGAGAAGGAAGTGGCAAACCAATCCAATCTCTTCACCAAGAAAACCCCAAAAGAGGTCACAAAGAGTAGGACATGACTGAAATGACTGAACAACACAAACATTTACTATGTACAAGGTACTCTTCTTGGGATTAAAAAACAAATGAATGAAACTTCTTACAAGAACTTATATTCTACTGCAATTACTTTTCCCCCTCAGTCTAATTTTGATATCTTTATGTACTTATTCCCTGTATAAATGTTGCCTATCATTTTCTCCAATTTTATATAGGTCCCACTTAGGATTTTAATCATCACAGAATTAAACCTATAAATTCAATTGGAGAGTAAATAGTGCTGTCATCTTTTCTAAGTTTTTTCTCCTTAAATAGGAAAAAAAAATCTCTACTTATTTGCTGCTTTTTATTTCTGCCATTAAAAGTTTTATAATTATCTTTATATAGATGTGTTACATATTAATACCCAGTTATTTAATGCTTCTTGTCACATTACAAATAGAGTCATGACCTCTTCCACAGGTTTGTTTCCAGCATCTAGAGACGATTGATTTTTAAGTATTTATCTTAAGATCTTTAAAACTTGGCTAAACTCATTTATTATATCTCTGGTAACTCTTCTGTAAATTTCCTTGGCTTTTCTAAGCATATGATCATGTCATCTGCAAGGAGAAATATTTTAATCTTTTCCTTTCCAATATTTATCTCATGTTCTTTTTTTTCCTGGCAAATTGTAATCCCTAGCAGTTCCAAATACTCTGCTGAGTACTGGTGGTGATAGGGGGCACCCTTGATTCATTTTTTTTTTTAAAGGGAATACAGCTAAAGGCTCTTCAATGAAAAGAATACTGACTCTTGGTTTTGAATAAAGATAATTTGTCATGTTAAGGAAAAAAAACCTCTTCTTTATCATATCTGGATTTTTATTAAGAATGGTTGTTGAATTTTATCAGCTATTTTTGGTATCTATTGATATGATCTTATGTTTTCCATTTGAAATGGTTAATAACCTTAATCCATTTTCCTCATATTAAATCCTGGAACTCATGGGATAAACTCTACTTGGTGGTAGTAAGTTATTCTTTTTAACATATTTCTGACTTTTGTTTGCCAAAAATTGATTTAAGAGTTTTATATTTATATATTTACAAGTGAGATAAGCCTGTAATTTTCTTTTCAAATGTGGTCTTCATCAGGGTTTAGAATTAAGATCACATCTGGCTCATAAAGAAAATTGGGTAGTATAACATGGTTTTTTTTTTTACTTCTATATTTAGAAACAGTTCCTGAAATATAGGAATCATATTTTTGGAATTGTGAAAAAAGATTTCTATCAAGAGCCAGACTGACATCTGCTTTTAAAAAAACTAACTTCCTCCCTATAATGAATCTTCCCAAGTTGTCTTAGTGTTCATAATTATCACTATTTATCACCAAATCACCATCATCCTCAATATACCTGAAATTTATATTGCACTTTCAATCAACATTTATTAAGTGCCTACTACGTGTTAGGCACTGCATTAAGCACTGGGGGTATAAAAAGAGGCAAAAGACAGTCCCTGCCCTCAAGGAGCTCACAATCTAATGGGGGAGACAAACAAATATGTACAAACTAGCTATATATCAGATGAATAATTAGAAGAGGGAAGGCACTAGAACTAAGAGGCATTGGGAAAGGCTTCCTGTAGAAGATGCCAGGGAAGCCAGTAGACAGAGATGAGGAGGAAGGCATGGGGGCCAGCCAGAGACAATGCCCAAAGCTGAGAGAGGGAGTGTCTTGTTTGTGGAACAATAAGGAAAAGACTGTTTGTTACTGGACCAAAGAGTATAGGTTAGGGAATAAGGTTTAAGGAGACTGGAAAGGTGTGTGTGTAGTGGGAAGGGCTAGATTACAAAGGGCCTTGAAAACCAAACAGAGGATTCTGTATTTGATTCTGGAGGCAATCAGGAGAAAGGAATGACATTGTTGGACCTGTGCTTTAGGGAAATTACTTTGGTGGCTGAATGGAGGATGGATTAGGCTGAAGAGAGACTGGAGGCAAGCAGGCTATTACAATAGACCAGGCATGGGCTGATGAGGGCTAGCACCAGAAGGGTGGCATTGTCAGAAGAGAGATTCATATTCCAGAGATGTTGCCCATGGTTACCCAGTTGCTTTGTGGCAGGGGCCGGGGTTGGGCCTGACTCTTTCTAGAGTCCAAGCCCAATGTTGCTTCCACTGTCTCTCATCTATTAACTTCCCTGGCTTCACCTAGATTTATAATTTCCTAATGTATAATGGGGGTCTAGGTTAGCATTTGGAAAAAAAACTCTTCATAATCAACTTGATTGAACAAATGTATTTTTATACTTTGTAAAACAAGGTGCTACATAATTAGTAAGTATTTATTAAGTACTTGCTGTGTGCTAGATGCTGTGCTAAAAGCAGGGGATACAAAGAAAGGTAAAAGACTGTCCCCACTCTCAAGGAGTTCACAGCCTAACGAGGGAGAAAATGTTAAAACAACTATGCATAAACAAGCTATATTTAGTGTATTTAATAATAATAAATTAGAGATAGTCAACAGAGGGGAGGCAGTAGAATTAAGAGAGAACAAGAAAGGTTTCAGGTAGAAGAAGGGATTTTATCTGAGACTTGGAAGAAGCCAGGAAAGCTAGAAGGCAGAGAAACAGAAGGAGAACATTTTAGGAATGGGGGAAGAGGGAGAAAGGGAAAGAGGAGAAGGGAGGGAGGGAGAAAGAGAAGAAAGAAGAAGAGGGGAAGAGGGAGAGAGGGAGAGAAGGAGAGAACAGTAACAAAGAAATAAAAGAAAAAATGAGAAGTGCAAAACAGACAAATGAAACAGACAAACTCCTAATTGCTCAGGAAGGACTTAAATACTCCATTATCAGAACAAGAGGTGCCTCCATCAGAACTGAATCTCTACTCTCAGGCATTGATTAAATCACAGAATCTTATTTGAATTAAAATAATAGACCACAGACATGAACAATGTGTAATTACATTTATACATGTAATATATATGTAGAGATATATGTAAGCTTTTAAAATAATCTCTTTTTTACATTTCTAATTTTGTGAGTTTTTCTTTTTATGATAATTTTGTTCAGTGTCTCATCAATTTTATGAATATTTTTTTCCAAAGACTCTTGGCTTATTAAATTTTTTTTGTCTCATTGCTTCTCACTCCATTTTCCATTTTATTCTGCTTTGATGTTTATTTTCTTTCCTCTACTTCCTTCTAATTTATTATATGCTCTTCCTAGAGTTTTTAGCTACAGGCATAATTCACTGTATTTCACTTTCTTATTTGTTAATGTAGGCATTGAGCATCATGAATTTTCCTCTAAGAACAGCCTTGCTCATAAATTATCCTATGTATTGCTTATATTTTCACCCGTATTTAAACATTCTGTTCTTATTTTCTAAAATTTTCCAGTTGACCCCAAGTTACTTAAAGAACTATTTTAAAATTTTGGCGTTTTGTTCTTCAGTTGTGTCTCACTCTTCATGACCCCATTTGGGGCTTTCTTGGTAGAAATACTACAGTGATTAGCCATTTCCATCTCCACCTCATTCTACAGATGAGGAAACAGAAGCAAATAGGGTTAAGTGACTTACCCAGGGTCACACAGCTAGTGTCTGAGTCCACATTTGAACTCAGATCTTCCTTACTCTAGACCCAGTGCTTAGCTGCCCTTATTTTAAAATTGAAATGTGGAAAATTTATATTAAATACTTAATAATTTTTTTGTTTGTTTTTTTCTTGTCCAAAACCATGGTATGTATACTATCTTTTAAAAAAAGATCGCTAAGATTTTCTCTCCACTCAAATCTTTCTATATTGTCTCATGGCAGCAAAGAGGAGTCAGTGGAATATAGTGTAATAGAAAGTGCAATGGATTTAAGGTTAAAGGATGTAGGTATGAATGCCAGTTCCACCACTGAGTACCTGTGTGACCTAACCTCTCTAGTTCTCAATTTTCTCATTGAAAACGAAGGGTTAGACTGGTCTGTCTAAGGTCCCTTTTATGCCTGTAGTCCTAGAACATGGCCCTGGCTTCTCAAAGGCTGTAACAATGGAACACATGCTCTCAAAGGTTCCAAAAAGCTGAAGGCCTTTGATTAGAGACTTAGCAATGGACAGACTGTTATATAAGGAGCCTTAGTGACACCTCACAGAATCTGAGTGATAGAAGGGGTCTCAATAGAGCCCTTTGAGGTTTGTTAAGACATTCTCCTCACACCAACTCTGGAGAGTGAGTGGAGCAAATGCTTTTAATACCATTTTGGATAAGAGGAAACTGAGGCTTGGGTTGGTTAAGGGACTTGGCCAAGGTCATCCAGCTAGTTTAGGAGCCAGTATTTAAATTCTGGCTCTGCTGATTTTTATTCATACTTAGTCTTCTAAGTATAGCATTGCTACTTCAGGTGCTTTAAAAAATTTAATTAATTTTTTTATATGAATAAAAATGTTTTTCTCTTTCTTCTATCTCTCCTCCACTAAAAAAAGAACAAAACAAACCCTTTGTAATAAATTTGCATAGTTAAGCAAAACCAGTTCCTGAATTGGCAATGTCCAACTATTTCTCTATTCTAAATGTAGCCAGAAGTCTGGCTTCCAACAAGGTGATGAGTTTGGGGTGGGGTGATAACAAAGAAACTTCCAACTGTCTACCAAATTGTAGATGAGCTGAGGTCTATATAGATGGAAGTGTGCAAACCAAGGAAATTCTAAATCTTTTAAAGTATTTGCATAAGAGCCCCATGTAAGATCAGTTTGTGAAGGATCTCTGTATACCCTAAGTACAAAAATTGAAGATCACCCAATTTTTCCAGAATAGTTCTTTCCATAAATTGGTTCATTTCCATCTCATTACTTATATTGCTCATGTCTAAGGTTTATTTCAACTCAAATATAATTCTGTAATTTATTCAATGCCTGACAGGCACTCAGTTCTAATTGAGGCACCTCTTATTTTGATAATGGAGCATATAAATCCTTCCTGAGCAATTAGAGATGTGTCTGTTTCATATTTGTCACTTTCCTTTTATTTCTTTGTTGCTATGCTCTTTGAGGAGATAGATTCAGGATAGGTACCATTGCTCTGGTACCATCTTAATACCCTTTCTGAAAGGGAAGGAAATATCTCAGCAGAAACAACTGAAACACAGGCACACTACTTGGTCATTCTCTCTCTCTCCGCCCCCCTCCCTTCTCCCTCCCTCCTCTCACATCTCTCTCCTCTCTTTCACCTCTCTCTCTCTCACCTCTTTCTCATCTCTCTTATCTCTCTCACCCCTCTCTCTCTTGCACACACACACACACACACACACACACACACACACACACACACACACACACACACACACAAAAGAGTTTGCTGGGTGATAGCAACTGACTGGCCTTAACATCCAGTCTAACCCTAAAATCTAAAAAACAAAAGTGTGCTCTCCCAAGGGTCAATCCCCGCTCCCACATTCTGTCTCAGTAGAATCAGAGTGGTTGTCCTCAAGCAATCACCAGTATCGATGAACTTGGAATCGTGGCACCTTATGAGTCGTGAGGGATTTAGTACTGAAGAAGAACCAGTTCCACAATACATCTGACAAGTGGTCATTCAGTCTTTGTTTAAAGACTGTCTATTAAGGGAGTGATGCTTTTGGGGAAGTTAGGTGGCAACATGGATAGAGTGTTGGGCTTAAAGTCAGGAAGATTCATTTTTGTAAGTTCAAATCTGGTCTCAGACACTTACTAGCTGTGTGACCCTGGACAAGTCACTTAATCTGTCAGTCTCAATTTCTTCAACAGAAAATGGGTATAACAATAGTATCTATCTTGAAGGGTTTTTGTAAAGATCAAATCAAATAGTAATTATAATTGGTACAATGCCTGGCACATAGTAGGTGCTATATAAACATTAGCTATTATTTCATAATATAGATTTTTTTTTCTTAATCAAGCTTAAATATATGAATATGCCATTTCCCTTATCCACATTAGTTCTGACTTCTGGAGTCCAATAGTATACATCTAATTCTTCTTATGTAGGATAACCTGTTAAGTACTTGAAGACAAATCATGTATCTTCACAGTCTACTCTTCTCCATCCTGTGCATGATTTCCTTTAAGAGATTCTGGTATGGTCTAAATTGCAGGCTTTTATGTATCTTGGGTCACCCTCCTCTGGATACCCTCCAGTCATTCTGTTTTAGGAAGGTAGGTTCAGAAATGAACAGTACACCCAAGATCCGGTAAAACTGTGACAATACATTTCATACTGTCAGCTCTCTCCTTCTTGATACCATGCCTAAGGCCACATCAGCTTTGGGAAACTCTTCTCTGTATAAGGGCAATGACTGGACCTGAAGTCAGGAAGTTGTTGTTGAGTTGTTCTTCAGTCATGTCCAACTCTGCCCCATTTGGGGTTTTCTTGGCAAAAATAACGGAAAGGTTTGCCATTTCCTTCTCCAGCTCATTTTACAGATGAGGAAACTGAGGCAGACAAGAGTTAAATGACTTGTCCAGGATCACAGAGCTAGTGAGTGCCTGAGAACAGATTTGAACTCAGAAAGATAAATCTTCCAGACTCTAATCTAGGCATTCTATCCACTGTGATACCTAGCTAGACTTGAAGTCAAATTTGGCTTCGGACCCTTACCAGCTGTGTGACCCTAGGCAAGTCATTTAACCTCTTTCTGCCTCAATTTCTTCAAATGTAAAATAAAGATAATAATAGCCCACCCAGCCTTGTTGTGAGGATCAAATAAAATAATGTCTGTAAAGCACTTGGCAAGGTGCATAGCACACAGTAGGTGCTTAATAAATGCTTATTTTCATCCATCTTTCCATATTACCCTGTGGACTCTGGGCATGCGCTGCTCTTTTTTGTCATCTTTTCCAGAAGAAGTGTTATTAAGTTAAACTTCCCCAATTCTGTATTTGTGAGGTTGATTTCTTAAACCCATATATGGTAATTTACATTTATCCAAATTGATCGTATTAGGTTTGGCTCGATAGTCTAGCCTGTCAACATCTTTTAGAATACCAGTTCTTTCATCCATTATTTTAGCTATTTGATTTTCTAGCTTTCTTCTCTCTCATCACTAACAAAGCACAATTTTGATGTAGTCATAGAAACATAATTTTACAATTGTTAGGAAAGCAAACCTGAAAAGCAGGAATAAACCAAACCAAAAACAATACAGGAGGAGGCGTTCTTTATTTGTTTTGTGTCCTAAACCCTCAATAAACTAGGCATTTAACATACAATAACCTTATACTAACAGAATGGACTTGTTTTCTCCAATATTTACATTCCATCTTATCAGCAGGAAAAGGCCATAAAATTCATTTTCTTTGAGAGAACTTTGTCTGAAGAGATACTCTGAAAAAAAAAAAAATCCAGAACTTCACGGGCTAAGAGATTACTTTGAGCAGATTAGCTATGAGCGAGAAATGAAATGTCAGTCTTATTTTTGGGGTTGTGGGAAAAATGACCTTTGTGTAAGAGGGAGTATCCAGGGAGGTTTTAGGGATAACACCTTTCAGGGCCATGATCTGAGGGGCTGGGAGCACTGGAACCAAAATGGGGCTGTATCAGGAAGCCTGGGCAATGGAAATCCATGGAAGCACAAATCAGCCAGGGGGAGGTCTGAGTGCTGGAGCAGAGACAATTTCAAGTGTGGGGAAGTTCACAGCACTAGGGATTCTGCAAAGGGTATAACTGCTTGGAGAATGACAGGTGGGTGTTGATCTTGGCCACAGAAAGGTGGAGTTAGGGAAGCAGGGCAGAACTGGGAATGGGAAGTAGACTGGAGGAACTTTAAAGACTACAAGGGCTTCTGCAATGCCAACACGAAACATCTAAGCCATAATGAAAGGTATTGTGAAAGAGTCAGGGAGAATTGGGTTCAATACCCCACTCCCCACCCCCAACTAGCTATGTGATAATGGGCAAGTCACTCAGTCTCTGAACCTCCATTTCCTCATCTGTACATTGGGAATAATGCTCCCTGTGTACCTATTTCATAGGATTATTGTGAGGATGGGATGATTGTCACTGCACCCCCTCCCAAGACCACTCCTCCCACATACACAATGTCTCAAAAGTCTCGATGTCATTTTCTGTTATTAAAAGTTTTAGATGGCACTATAACTTTTAGGACAACAAATATCTATCACTGTGCAAACTTTAAAGCATTATAATTATTTATGTATTATCCATGTTTCCCTTTTTGGTCAGAGCTACTTTATATGGGCAGTTTCATTTTACTCTAAATGTTATCCACAGTATCTGTTTGCTGAGATGAGCTCCACAGCCAGAACAAAGTGTTCAGAGTGCCCCTAACAAGGGACAGATAAAGCACAAGCTCACAATTTTTGCAGTACCCAACTGTCAAAAAACTGTCCTCAAATAAAAAGAAATTTGATTTAAATTTATAGTGTAACATATCTGTTTATCACTTGCCATTAACAAGATGAAATCCTCTTAAATTTCAGTTCCAAATCGCTACCGGACATGATAGCTCCAGAATCCTGGCCAAAAATTTTAATTCTCACCCAATTCGATGAGTCTGCAGGCTCCACAATTTAACCAATTCCAGGCAGCTTTCAGGGATCTCTCACCCCCATAGGCTTTCCTCCCTCTTTGATGTGTCTGACCAGCATTGGTACTTTTCCCTTCTCTGCATAATAGCTAAGTGGTATAGTAGACAGCACTCAACCTGAAGTCAGGAAGACCAGAGTTCAAATTCAGCCTCAGAGTCTGACTGTGTGAACCTGGGCAAGTCATTTCTCTGTTGGCCTCAGTTTCCTCAGCTATAAAATGGGGAGTAATAATAGCACCTATTTCCTAGGGTTATTATTAAGGATCAAGGGACTGTGCAAAGGAGATACAAAGAAAGGCAAGACTAGTCCCTGTTCAGATGATAATTGATTTCCTCCCAGTGTATGGGCTGGGAGGGGAAGAAAGGGTAAGAGACAGGGATGGGACAGAATTGACATTCAACAAACCAGATGAGTATGGGGTATATAGTTCATGGTGTTGAAGTACCAGAGGTGGGAGGAAGGAAGGTGGCACAGGACCGGAATCAGGGTCCACAGAGACAGCACAATGAAGTCCAAGTGTCCTAGGAAGGTGAGGGAGGTCAGACTAGGCTGTAACAGTCAGGCATGCAGATAGGCAGTTGGATCAGATGCTAATATGGAGTTCTTTCAAGTCTGTCCTCAAATGTTCTCCAGGCTCTAGCAAGTTTTTTATGTGAAGCCACACCATCCACTGGCTTCCTCTAAATTCCCTCCAGCTGCAAGAGGGAGCTGGCTCCTTTTTCCTCCAGGGCAGCCATTGAAACATGGAGATGACACACTTTCTATTCCTTTCTCTCCTGTTCCCCACACTTCCCTCCTCTGGGACTCCGAGAACCTCTTCCTTGTCTCTGCTCCCTCTGAACTGCTGATAATTTCCTGCCAACCAACTCTTGGACTTTGAGCCTTCAAAAATTATCCACAAAAGCTTCCCTCAATTAGAATGGAAAGTGATGATCTAACAAACTGGGGAGGGTGTGGGGAAGAAATTTGTCATATTTAAAAGCATATCAAAATCATCCGTACTGATGAAGAAAATCAGAATAGAGAGTGGGATTACCATAGGGGACATATATAGGTACTCCTGTGTGAATACTTCATAGCCCCTCTGCTAAGGCAATTCTAGCATACCAGACAGATTTCAGTATGACTGACACCATAACTAGACTGAGATATTATTGAATATGTGTGTATATACATATATATGAATATATATACACACATATATATATACACATATATATATACAGGGGTGTGTGTATAAACACACGAGTATATGCATATATACATATATGGGTGTGTATATATAGATATACACCCACAGAGATACATACACACACACACACACACACACACACATATACACACATACACGTTTCTCTTCCAAGAGAATGCAAGGCTCTGGAGGAACTGTTCCCTTTTGTTTTTGTATTCCTAGCACCTATGGGCATATCTGTTTTCTATAATTTTCCATTCCTAGAAGTGTGAGAGATGTTCCCATTTGAGGGAACAAGTAAGCACTAGCTCATATCTGGGCCCTCTTACTGTTAACATGTAATTTTACCATTACTAAGCAGAAGGAAAAAGGACAAAGAAAAATCCAAACAAGGCCAGGTGACACATCTCCTTAGGGAGCCCACAGCATGCTTTGTTAATTAAGCTGCACTGATTATTACCAACCCAATCTATTTCTGCTTATAGCAACCTCAGTCATTCACCTTGGGTACCCATCAATTTCAGAAAATTCATTGCAGTCAATAAGCAATTATTAAGTGCCTACCATGTGCCAGCCCTGAGCTAAGTACTAGGGATACAAAGAAATGCAAAAGCCTTCATGTTCTCAAAGAGCCCACAGCCTAATGGGGAAAACAACATGCAAGCAAGTGTGTAAACAAACTATATCCAGGATAAATTGGGGAATAATCGCAGAGGGAAGGCACTAGAATTAAGGAGAATCAGGAAAGGCTTCCTGTAGAAGGTGAGATTTTAGCTGGGACTTAAACAACAGTAGGCATTTCCCTCACTGTCTGGGGGGGAGGCCTTCTCCATCCCAAATATCCTTCCACGATGCTGATCCCTTCCTCTTTTCCTTCTCTCCCTGGGGAGTTCCTTCTGGGGGCTTCCGTGTTGGTTATGGTCCCAGGCAGGCCATACTTCATACTCATCCCAGATGTGCTTCTGCCTCTTAGACTTGGCCACCATGCCACCTCAAAAGTATCTTCTCTCCACACCCTGTTCAGCTTCCTTTTATTGTCTTCCCTATTTAGGACATAAGCTCCCTGAGGGCAGGGATGAGAATGGGGAGTTGTCATTGAACTAGAAGACAGAAGAGACCTAAAGGTCCATTTCCCTTTCACCAGGCAGGTCTAACCCTGGGGAGATGGGTATCTAAGACCTTCACAGATAATGAACTTTTTCTGTTATTTCAACCATTTTTTTTAAATCATGAAATTGTTCTTTACATCTAACCTTAATATAATTTAGTATCCCAAGAGATCAGGGATTTCATGGGTCAGGTTCTCCTTCTACTGACACATAAAAATCTGCTTCAGAACTTTGTTCAGTAGGTGGCTCCATGAACTGCCATGTCCCCCTCCTCCTCCCATTCATCAGTTGGTAGCCAGTCCTTGAGAGATGCCCATCATTATATCTGGGCTGGTCTTGAGATGATAAATGTTGTTCATCTCTAGGCTTGTACTCAAAACACTTCTAACTTAGTAGGACCTATACTGTTGATCGTACTTTGCTGGCAGAGCCTTCTAGAAATAAGGGGTACCTCTATACCATAAGGACGAACTAAAGGAGAACTTTAGTGGAAAAACTTAAATATTCCCATGTCTCTATCCTAGTCATCCCATTCAAGTCACCATTATAATGCAGGTTTTACAAGAAATAGAGAGGTTCAATTTCCCATTTCCTTCTTAAGCACCTTTCATCTTTACTTAACAATTGGTATTTTCAGACTCTTAACTATGTCTCCCTTCTGGTTTAAATAATCCAATTTTTTTCATCATTCCTCACATGCCTTATTTTCTATGCCTGTTCCACAAATCTCTTCCCACATTCTCCACATGTCTCTTAATTGCACATCAACAAATTTCAATTCTGCACAACATCCCAAACAAGTGGGATCTTAAATGCTTTTTGGTGATGATGAGAACACAGTTGGTGGGAGGAAGAGGGAAACTCACAGAGGAATTGATTTATTTCCTCCAAGCACAGCCTTTCCTTATGGGATTTCTGAAATGTGGACATATCTTAAAGCCAAACTCTCATGCTGGCAACTCAGTGAGAGCAATTTCACATTGCCTACTGTATCTAGCCAGATCACGCTTCCATCTGTCCATCCCAGCCTCATTTTCTTTCACTTCTGGTTTTTTTATCCTCAGTGTCTACCGTTGAGCCTGGCACACAGTAGATGTTTAATACATGCTTACTAATTGGGTGACATCCACACCTGCTTCCATCCCCATATCAATACTACCATTGCCTCTGGAAAGGTCATGTCAAGCATCTCCTCTATTCCCTCACTTGCATAGCCCCATCCTTCCTTCCCTGACTACCACGCTCCCTCTATGTGTTGTTCTCCCCTAGCAGAATGCAAACTTCTTTTGAACCTTTTGTATCCTCAGCACTTAGCATGGGGCTTTACATGTTGTAAGTGCCCAATAAATACTGCTCGTTATTTAATCTTTCCTTTACTGAAGACATGTCAAAAACACAGAGTCTTTTTTTCCTCTTGGACATCTGTCTTCCAAAGACTTTCCCTTCAAAACAACTTCTAACCAGGGCTAACTGTGCTACTCATAACCAAACACTTCCTTATAAGGAGTCAATATGATACACTGGGAAGAACATTGTATTATGACCTTGGTTCAAACACTTACTGCGTCATCTTGGAGTAGATCATTTCAAGTCTCATTTTTCTCATCTATAGGCATGGTGACTTAACATTTTACAAATATCATCTCACTTAATCCTCACAATGACCCTTCAAGATGGGTGTTAACATTATCCCCATTTTACAGATAAGGAAACAGAGATAGAGGTTAAATGATTTACCCAGGGTCATATTGTTAAGTTTCTGAGGCTCTATTTGAATTCAGATCTTCCTGATTTCAGGCCCGTCACTCTATCCACTACCCAGGGCTGCTTAAACTTTTTTCACGTGGGACCCTTTGGGAGTTTCAGTAGTATTTGTTGGCACTGCATGGTCTGAGGGAATGAGCAGTACAAAGTGCACACGCTTTGTGGTCAGAACCAAGGTGGCAGTGGAGTTGCTTGATGCAACATGGGCAAACGCTACCAGAAACACCTTGGATTCATTGAGTGTTTGATTTTAATTAATTTTCCATTGCTGCACATTCAGAAACCTTTTATGGTTACTAAATTTGTCTTGACCCCAGGGTCTTGATCCACAGTTTAAGAGGTGCTACACTACTCTACTTAGCTGCTTACACATCCTCCTCTACTGAAGACTTCCGACACTTCTTTATGATGCAAAGGTGACTCTGGGCTCTCCAAGTCTATGCCAGGGGGCACAAACTCTGACAGGTCCTACTAAGTCAAAAAGGCTTCAAGGGTGGCAGCAAGAATGTCAATAACTGCAATTTTCACTACTGAAGTTTGGAGGGACTCATTCCAAGAAGGCTCCTATCCTTCCTTCTTCTTTCTTGTTTTTAAACTCTTAATCCACAACATTCTCAGGAACCTTTCCTTTAACAAAGCTTAATGCTATCTCTTATTACCTGGGTGACCTTGGGTAGGGAACCTCCCTAGGCCTTAGCAAGTCAGTCAGTCAATAAACATTGATTAAGAACGTACCATGTACCAAACTCTGTGCTAACTGTGGAATATGCAGAGAAAGGGGAAAGGGAGTCCCAGCTCTCAACTCCTCGACATGCAGACAACTATATACAAACAAGTTATGTACAAGAAAAATGGGAAATTATCAACAGAGAGAAGGTAATAGAATCAAGGAGGACCAGCAAAGGCTTCCTGCAGAAGATGGGATTTTACTTGGTGCTGGAAGGAAATTAGGGAAGCCAGATGGTGGAGGTGAGGATGGAGAAGGTTACCTGAATGAAAGACAGCCAGTGAACATTCCTGGGCTCTGGAAATGGAGGCTTTTGCTGCAGGAGCAGCAAGGAGACCAGTGTCCTTGGATCACAGAGTACATTGTGGGGAGAGGAAGGGATTAAGGCATAAGAAGGATAGAAAAGGTGGAGGGGGATGTGTGTGTAAGGTTATGAAGGGCTTTGGACACCAATCAGAGGATTTTATATTTGATTTTGGAGGTGATAGGGAACTACCGGAGTTTATTGAGTAGAAGGGTGACATGGTCAGACCTGAACTTTTAGATAATTTTGACAACCTAGTGGAGGAAGGAGTGGAGTGGAAAAAGCAGCTTATAAGCCTTGTGTCAGGTAGACCAACCATAGGCTATTGTTATAATCCATGTGTGAGGTGATGAGGGCCCTGCACTAGAGTGGTGGCAGTGTCAGAAGAGAGAAAGGGGGTATATGTAAAGGTGAAACAGACAGGTCTTGACAATAGATTGAAAAGGAAGAAAGAGAGAGGAGTTGAGGATGACTCCTAGACTGCAAGCCTGGGTGACTAGGAGGATGGTGGTACCCTCAACAGTAATAGGGAAGTTATTTGGGGGAAAAAATAATGAGTTCAGTTTTGAACACGCTGAGTTGAATATATGAGAGAATTAAAGCCAACACAGAAGTTAGGGCTTCCAGCGCTATAAAATGAGAGGGTTCAATGAGATGGCTGCTGAGGTCTCTTCCAGCTCTCAATCTGTGATCCCAAGTCTTCTTGGACAGTTTCTTGGTGATCACCACTCTATGTCACAGTCATACCTTTCCACACAAAGTTCAGTGGTTCTGGGAACATGTTTGTTGAGTGGAAAGAAGATTAGTTTGGTAGCCAAAGGATCTGGACTCGGATCCTGGCTGATATTATTTGTGTGAGACTGGGCTAGTAAATTTCCATCTCAGAGCCTCTATAGCCTTATCTGTAAGATGAGAATAAGGAGCTAGAGAGCTGCTAGGTGATAAAATGCCTGGAGTCTTGACACTCCAGGAAGACTTGAGTTCAAATCCAGCCACAGACACTCATTACTTGTGTGCCCTGAGCAAGTCACTTAACCATCATTTGCTTTAGTTTCCTCAGACATAAAATGGGGATAATAATAGTTCTTGTTAGGGTTGTCATGAGAACAAGATAAGATTATTGTAAAGTGCTTAGCACAGTGCCTTGAACACAGAACTAAAATGCTTTCCCTCTTATCCCTTCCAGTTTAAAAATTCTATGATTCTAAAACATGGCTCATTATACACAATACACAGTGTCTCATTGGCGTGGTGAGTTCCACAGAGATAATATTTGGCCAGAGTGATAGCAAATTGTCAAAATTTCATAGAAGAGCTTAATTATAACATATTAACCAAATGATGTTGGCCTGGGCAGTTTCAGACTATGTGTGTGTAATTTAAGTGTCCTTGTCATAAGACGCTTTAGTTTAAAAAGTATTTCTTAAATAAAAACAGAAAGTAAAAGAACAAAACATGGCCAGGTTCAGCTGTGGATA
Source organism: Notamacropus eugenii (assembly GCF_028372415.1). Lineage (NCBI taxonomy): Eukaryota > Metazoa > Chordata > Mammalia > Diprotodontia > Macropodidae > Notamacropus > Notamacropus eugenii. The sequence continues at coordinate 622,074,821 of NC_092872.1, forward strand.
AGAGTTGAAAAAACACGAGCATGAGAACAAGCATGTGCATGTATGTGTGTATGTATGTGCTCATGTGAGAGTGTGTGAACAGCACACATATTTGCATACATATATGCATATGTGTGTACATGTATATGTAGAGATATAGTTATGTATATGTTCATATATAGGAATATATATTCATACACATGTCACATATATGCACAAATAATATATACATATATAAACACATATACATATATTTACCTCCTCTCTTTGCAGACAATGGAATAAACCTATGGAATATCACATACACTGCCAGACACAGTTATTGGTTGGTTTTTGCTGAACTACTTTTGTCTTCTTTCTTTTTGATCTTTGTTGCAAGGTATGTCTCCCTGAATAAAGATGAAGGGGTTTGATATAAAACCATAGATGTCAATAAAAATATGACAAAACTTGTTGAGTGAATTCTATTCCAGTAGAACAGAAACCCCTTGAGGGCAGAGACTATTTCATTGTTTGCCTCTCTAGTGCCTAGCACAGTGCTTGTAACATAATAAACAATAAATAGTTAAGCTAAATAGAATGAATAAAAAATAAACGAATGAACTAGATAAAATGAAAATGTCTTCCTAGATTCTATTGGGATGGATCTCAGTGAGTTACTAATTCCATTATCCTTTGGATTGGGAGCTGGGAGAGCAAATTAAAATTTCAAAAAATATTTATTTATTTATTTAGGTTTCAACAGTCACTTTGATAAGATTTTGAGTTTTAGATTTCTCCTCCTCCTTTCCCTTCCCCTTCCCCTCCCCAAGACAGCGTGCAATTTGATAAAGGCTATCCATGTACAATCCTATTAAACATATTTCCCCATTAGTCATGTAGTAAAGAAGAATTTCAACCAAAGGGAAAAACCATGAAAAAGAAAAAAAACAAAGGAAAAAAAGAGAGAAAACAGCATGCTTTGATCTGCATTCAGACTCTACAGTTCTTTCCCGGGTCATGGACAGCATTTTCCATCATGAGTCTTTTGGAATTGTCTTAGTTCATGAGCAAATTGCTTTTTAAAAAATGTTTTAAACACCTGGAAAGACTTATAGAACTGATGCTGAGTAAAGTGAGCAGAAGCAGAACATTGTATACACTAACAGCAACACTGCAATGCCCAATTTTGATTGACTTGGCTCTTCTCAGCAATACAATCGTCTAAGACAATTTCAAAACCCTCTTGATGGAAAATGCTATCCACATCCAGGGAAAGAACTGATGGAGTCTGAATGCAGATCAAAGCAGACTATTTTCTCTTTTTTGTTTGTGTGTTTTTTCTTTCTTGTGGTTTTTCCTTTGTCCTGATTATTTTTTCTCTTTCTTTTTTTTTTTTTTTTTACAATATGACAAATGTGGAAATATGTTTAATATGATTGTACATGTGTAGCCTATATCAGATTGCTTGCTCTCTTGGGAAGCTGAGGAGGAGAGGGAGAAAAAAATTTCTGCACTCAAAATCGTATAAAAGTAAATGTTGAAAATTTTAAAAATATTCTAAAAATAAAATGGAGAAAAAAATTTAAAAATGAATACCAAAAAAGTTTTAAACACTCAGTAATTTCCTACTTGGCTAGATCTATGTTCACATCTCTTACGTATGAGCTTTGAGAAGAGGAAAGTTTTATCTTCTCTTACTTTTAATATTTGAATAAGCAACATTTTGAAATATAGATTCTGAATATTTAGGAGCATCAATGACTTCAACAGCCTTAGGGACTGCTGAGTATAATCAACTCGGAGACTTCAAGAGTGTCTTAAAAAACTTCACAAAGAAACAATGGATTCTTGAGTCTGAGAAGGGGCATTTCCTGGAGGTCAGTGTTATCCAGTCTCCCCATGTGTCCCAGCAGGATAACAGAGAGAAGATTAAATCCTTCCACTTTCAGAAATATTTAAAGGCTTGAGCTGCCATACATATCTGAAAAAAGAAGGTACTAAATAAGCCACAAGCTCTCATGTTTGAATTTGCCTTCTAAACCTCTATTAATTAACAGGGTAGCTTTTAAAGTATCTTTTTCATACTGTATGCCAGGAAGTCATGAATTGGGTAGAGACTAGAATACTTTAGGATTCTTAAAATCTTAAAGATCAGTATTTAAGCTATGATTTTTAAGATCCCTTCCAACTCTAAGATTCTCTCTCTAAATTTTTTAGAAGTGAGTCTCCATCTATGCCCTTTTACAGTGGTTGTTAAATGCTCTCCTATCTCACCTCCATCTCTAAGAATCTCTGGCTTCTTTCACCCGTCACATCTAGCACTCCCACTTTCTGTGTGACACATTTTCTGATTCCTCCAGCTGCTAGTGCCAGGGGTGTATTAGGGCCAGCTACCAGAGGAGTCAACTGTTAAGTTTTCATTGTGATGTTACCGTGGCAATCTTTAATGCACTGTTCTAACATTTATTAAGAACTTCCTCTGAGTAAGGCACTGTGCTAAATGCTTTATATCTCATTCAGTCCTCACAACAACCCTGGGAAGTAGGTGCTATTATTTTCCCCCTTTTACAGTTGAGGAAACTGAGGCAAACAGAGGTTAAGTGATTTGTCCAAAGTCACACAGCCAGTAAATATCTGAGGCTGGATCTGAATTCAGCACTTCGTGACATCAGGTCTAGTACTCTTTTTCTTTTGAAAATTATATAGCATAGAGGTTGTAAATCCTTTTTATGTAGTACACCAAGGCAGAAAGTGCTCTTGCATTATGCAGTCTCCTTCTGTTCAGGTCATCTTTCTCCGTCAACAGTTTGGCAGTGGAGGAAAGGAGGTTATGCAAAGGTAACTGGGAAAGTTTATAGATACTCAATATCTGCAGTAGGGGTCAAACTGAGAAGAGGTTGCTACAGGCCCCTCTCAGCACAGTCATGCAGAGAAATGTAGTAGGAATAAGCCAAGAGAAGTGTTGAACAAAGGGGAAAAGAGGCAGGCACTGCCTGCCCGGACAGCTGCCTTGTGCAGATACCTCCCAGTAGTGATCAGTGGGCAGCCTCATGGCCAAATTGGGTGGACTCTATGGCTATTTATTTGTCCTGTGCTTCTAAAGCCTGCTCCAATCCATATTCCAACTGGTCTTGGGCATCATATCCTCTGTAGATCTCATGAATGCTACAATGGTGATGACCCTCTCTAAGGCATTCCTATAACTGCTGCCTAAGTCAAGGCATCACTTTCCTCAAGCAACCACACTGGAGATCCAAAGGAAATCTTTAAGCAGAATCTTGTGACCACATGTTGGGAAATGTTATAAAGTGAATTCCTGCTCACATATAGGAAAGATTATTTGATCTCTGAGGTATCTTTCAACTCTTTTTCTTGGGTTGTGACAATATAATTCCCCAAGAGCTTGTTCTTACATCTTATTTTTATTTGGACTATATAGTGAAAAAACTTCATGCTTGAACTTTCTGCATCCAAACTCTTTTTTCAAGTCATCTTCTAAAGAACTACCAAAATGTTCTTCCAAAAGCACAGGTCTAATCACATCACTCTAGTGCTCACAAGTCTTCTTTGGCTCCCTATTGTCTCTGAGTTAAAACATGAATATGTAGCCTGGTATTCAAGGTCCTCCACAAATTAGCTCCAACTTACCTATCCCTCTAGCCTTATTTCATGTTACCCCTCTTCATGTACCTCATGTTCTAGCTCAATTTGCCTATCAAGTCAACTGAGGTTACTTGAACTACTAGTTCCCCAAACTCAGTATCCCATCTCCTGCATCCCTATATTCACATAAGTCCTCCATTATACTTGAGACATACTTCCTCAGCTCTGAAGTTCAGAATCTTTATCTTTCTTCAAAGGTTACACTCAGATACAGACACCTTCCTTCCCCATCCCTGCTTCTTATTACTTCTCTCTCTCTCTCTCTCTCTCTCTCTCTCTCTCTCTCTCTCTCTCTCTCTCTCTCTCTCTCCCTCCCTCCCTTCCTTCCCTCAAATTTTCCTAGAGTACTTCAATTAATCAAAAATAACTTAATAAGCACCTACTATGCAACAAGCCCTGTCCTACAAAGACAAAAGTGAAACAATCCCTGCTCTCAAGGAGCTTACGTTCTGCTGGGAGAAATAATTTACATACATATACATATACATGTAGATACAAAATGTGCACAAAGTAAAACTACGGTAATTTTAGAACCAGCAGAAAGAGTTTTTCACGACATTAGAGATCCTAAGAGGCACAATGAAGAAAGAGTGCATTCCAGGTATGGAGAGGGGCAGTCTATGAAAAGGCACAGAGATGTGAGATGGAGCATTCGAAAGATATTAAATGGCACCATTTGGCTAGAAAGTAGAGTGCGCCAAACAGAAAGGATGTATAATTTGCTGTGAAAAAGTATATTATACATATATAATATGTATGCAATCATATAGTAATCCTTCCCTTGCTTTATATTTATCTGGGTATATCTTGTATTCCCCAGCTGTACCTTCCTTCTGAGACTTCTCCCAAATTATCTTGAATATTATCTTGTTTGTATACAGTTGTTTACGTGTTGTCTTTCCCTTTGGAGGGTGTACTCCTTGAGGGCAGGTACTGTCTTCTGCCTTTTTTGAGGCTCTGGCACATAGTAGCCACTTATAAATGTTTACTGATGGTTGAATGTAATCTGCCAAGTGAACTGGAAATTTTCAGTTTAGTATCCCTATTGACTAGCCAAGAGCCCCGCACACAGCAGATGCTTATAAATGTCTGTTAAGTTAAAGAGACCCACTTTGGTATTTTATGTTCATCATTCCTGAGGCTAGATGTGTGCTCTTTTGAGAAGGGGGTTTTCAGAACCATATGAGGGAGGAAGACCTCACATCTACTGCCAAGATGCTAAAGAACAGATTTTGTAATTAATCACCAAATTCACCAAACTGAGAAACTCCAGAGATGACAGCAGTGGGTCTATTTCTGGAGCTCTGTAGTGAGAACATGATCTCACTGAATTAATTCAATAGGCTTCAAGATACACAATAAACCCTACCCTTATTTACAAAGAGCAAACAAGTCAGGCTGTTTCCCCAAGTGAATGCAGCATCATGTCAAAGTGACACACCCAGAGGCAATTTGTACAAAGCAATAGAGCTCTCAGTCAGAAGACCCAGATGATCCTTAAAGTCCTTTCCAGTTCTAAATCCTAAGATGATGTTTTATTTTTTAACATCCAGAAATGAGTTTTGGTCATGGGGTGTATTTGAAACTCATGAGAAGTTTTTGCCCACATCAATAGTATAGGAATCTCTAGGAAACGTTCCTTAGAAAAGATAATTATGAGTCTTCCCACCACAACTCAGGCTGTCTACTTGAGATAATGCAGTTTCTCTCCCTCTCTCAAAATATGTTGCATCGCAAAGTCATGAGTTTGACATGAACCCATTACTTTGGGGCCCATAAAATTTTCTCATCAAAATGTTGGAAGGAGCCATTTGTGGAATCAAACTGATGAGCTCTGAGGAAGTGGATGTCACCAAAAAACCCTTAAACCAATTCTAACATCCTAAAAATGAAAAGTCTCATTAAGTCAGCTTTTTCCTTATGAGTATTTCCTAGTTGCTCTCTCTCTATGAGGGATGAGAAGGCATTTTCAGGCTAGACTGCTTACTAAATAATAATAAGCTGACATTTATGTAATGCCTCAAGGTTTGCTTAGCATTTTATATTACCTCATGTGATCCTTGCAACAACTCTAGGAGACAGGCATATGGGAATTATTACGCATCTTTTATATAGGAGGGCTCTGACAGAGTAAGGGAAGCTGAACACAGGCCTCTGCTGACTCCAAGGTCACTAAGCTTTTCCTCTCTACCACACCACCTCATTTATGCAAAGTCAGTTTGAATTTTGGCTTTTGGGGTTACTGAAATCATTTCTGAATTAGAACATGAGTGGCTAATAAATCTTTCAACATCATATTCCCTCTCAAAATGGAACTGCTACAAAACAACAGTCATCTCCTGAGAGAATTAAATTGTAATTATAAGTTCTTCTAGGCTGCCTAATTTAATAGCACCAACTCTGCAAGTCAAGCAAGGACCTTGTCATCCTTAAGATCACATTAACAGAATTTCAGGCATCTAGGTGTCAAAGAGTCTGGAGTCAGAATTTGGGGCAGCAGGATAGAGTAGCACAGTGATAGAATGCTCTACCTAGAGTCCGGAAGACTCACCTTCCTAGTTCAAATCCTGCCTCAGACACTGACTAGCTGTGCGACCCTGGGCAAGTCACTTAGCCTGTTTGCCTCAGTTTCCTCATCAGTAAAATGAGCTGGAAAAAGAAATGGCAAACTACTCTAGTATCTTTGCTAAGAAAACCACAAGTGGGATCACAAAGGATGGAACTCAACTGAAAAACGATTGAACAAAACAGAATTTCAGGCGTTCTCAAAAATGCATCTAGTTCAACTGTTAAGGAAAGCATGAACCCACTCTACAACATCTATAATACCTCTGGTGATGGAGAACTCTTGATCTCCTTGGCAAGTACATTGTGTTTTCTGGTGCTTTAATAGTTAGGAGAATCTTCTTCCCTATATTCCCTTTCCAGTCAAGGTTATTATGTTACAGACCTGTGTGGAAACCACCTCTAGCAACTCAGAAGTTTTTAAAACTCCTTCCAGTATTCTACCCACTAAACCACACAGCCACTTCTGTCTAGTCACTTTTTCTAAATTCTCCTTTGTAAAATAAAATGGCTCATATTTACACTTTGCTTTTCTTTACATGCAAGGTGTTTACGTGTAGTAAAACTGCACTGACTTCTGCAACACCTGTGGAACACCCTGCCTATGAGAAACTGATCCTCACAATCACACCACGAGGTAGGTAAGGAAAATATTGTTGTTGTTCAGTGGTGTCCAACCCTTGGTGACCCCATTTGAGGTTTTCTTGGCAAAGATGCTGTAGTGGTATGCCATTTCCTTCTCCAGCTCATTTTACAGATGAGGAAACTGAGGCAAATAGGGTTAAGTGACTTGCCCAGGGTCATACAGCTAGTCAGTATCTGAGGCCAGATTTGAATTCAGGAAGATGAGCCTTTCTGACTCCATGCCTGGCACTCTATCCACCGTGCCACCTAGCTTCTCCCCATTTAATAGATGAAGGACTCAGTTCAAAGAAGTACAGCTAGCAGTCAACAAAGACAATCCTCAGAGTCAGTCCCTGTGCCTCCAAATCAAGGGAAAATATGATTTTACTCCCTTAGAAGCTATATGATTCCAGAAAACAGGAGGGTGGGGGTGGCAAAATCAAAGTCAGTTACTATTTTCTCCCCTTTATCCTTCTCCAGTTTGTATTAAAGAAATATCATAAGCATATAGGAGGTGGTTAATAAATACTTATTGGGTTGGAGTGGATAATTGTATAGTAAAGTGCCTTTTGCGCAAGGGAAGGAAGCAGTAGTCAAAAGAATTTGAAATTTGGAGTCCTCTGTAGGAATCCAACTCTAGTTGGCCACAGTTCCCTCAACCCAAGTGTCCATCAGGGTCTAAAGCTTATAATGAAACCTGGTTTACTACCCAGAAGCACTGTGCGTCCTCTTCGAAGGGTAAGGTCAAGGTGCCTGCCTTCCTCCCTCCTCCTTCCCCCTCCCCACTTCAACTCATTTGGACCCAGAGTAGTTCATGTGTAGTTGTCCCACCACACCAGCCAGACACCAAAGACCCACCAGCACCGAGACTCCGCCAGGTCTCCCCTCCAGCCTCCCCCCCCAGAGTGAGCCAGGAGCTCTGGGGGCTCCAGGAGCTGCGAAGTCCCTGTAACTAGGCTGCCAGCACTGACCAACGGACTGACCGACTGGCGGACGCCCGGAGAGGGCGGGGCGGCGGCAGCTGCAGCTGCAGCAGCTGGGCACGTCCCGGCGCTGCCTGGCTCCTCGGGAACCAGCCCTGGCCACCTTCTTTCCCCTCGGGGTGCCCGAATGAGGCGGACTCTCGCGCTTCGGGAAACAGAAAGGGTATTCCGACTCACACAGGCTCCCTGGGTCTCTGGGGCTTCTCCCCAGCAGCGTCTTTCGGATTCTGGGAAAATGAGCCTCCCATCTTTTCTTAACTTCGTGCGGAGTTGGTTCCCGCTCGGCCCCTCGGCTGGCCCTGCAGCAGGCGGGACTGGAGACTGGAGGGAGGAAGAGAGGGTGGAGCAGAGGGTGGAAGGGTGGAAGAGTGGGAGGGGGCAGCCGTTCCTCAGGGTCCTGAGCCCTGCCCCAACCCCAGGGAAAGGCTCCCGGGACCTTCTGGCTGCCTCACCGCGAGGCAACTCATTGTCTGGTGGGCGGGAGGTGGCCTGAACCGCTGCCAATTCCGCCAGTCGCCCCAAGCCTAGATCACCCAAGGCTGGGGTGAGTGCCCAGAGAAGCGAAGGGATTAACCAGCCCGCTAAACAGACGGGGTGATGTGCTGCCGGGGAATGGGGGGGGGGGGGGTCATTATAAAAACAAAATAGTATTAAAGTGGGAGTTATCAGCCTGCTGGGGTCACGAGTAGATTTCAGTGAATTTGGATGGGCAAAAAAAAAAATACATCTTTATTTTCATTAACCTCTAGCTGAAATTTAGCATTTCCTTCAATTATTTAAAAACATTATGCTAAAGAGGTCCATAGACTACCAGATTGGGGGAGGGGGGGAGTGTCCATGATACTCTCCCTCAAAAGTTAAGAATTACTGAATTAAAAGCTGGAATGGACTTTAAAAATTATCTAACTTGACTCCTTTATTTGACAGATAACACCGAGAGCCACACAACTAAAGTGACTTGCTCACAATTACACAGGCAGTAGACAGCAGGGAAGAGATTCGAACACGAAGTCCTGGACCCAACTACTTAACACATCACAGATGCGTTGCTTCACGGGGAACCCCCTCATCCAGTGGGTGGAGCAAAGCCAATGTAATTGTTCTCCCTTTTCCCCTTTCCTCTTCAAATGTGACTGAGGAGGAGGAGGAGGAGGAGGCGCAGCTGGAAGATCAGATATCCCTCGGGGAAAAAAGGGTGCTTTCTGGGCTCTGCAGGTCAGCAATGCTTCCTCAAATCCAGGGCTCTTCTGTTGGGTTGCTTTCATCACCTTGTAGACTCAGAGGGTTGGAAGGTAATCCGTCTGCAGCTGGTTCTAGGTAGGCTACCAGAGGCCAAACCTAAAGCATGGTGATACGGTGTAACTAGTCACAGCGTTGTGAATTGAAAGACTCTGGGTTCTAATCTCGGTTCTGTCATTGTATTCCTTTTTGGTCAGGGGAAAGTCACTTCACTGGGCTTCAGTTTTCCCTGCTGTAAAATGAGAGAGTTAGACTTTGCTACTGGATCTGCTTTTCCTTTGTTTTGGCATCCACTGCCTTTATCCTGGCTCCTGGTCACTGCCATCGTCTGTGGGCTGCCACCGTCATCTTTCAGCACGATCATGCGGTTTCCAGCTTGGCTCAAGAACTCTGCTGCTGTTAGACAGCTGCAGAATGCCTCTGTTACCGTGGACTCCTGTTCTCACAGTCATCGTACAAAAAACCCAGCCAGCAGCTAGGTGGCACAGTGCATAGAGGGCTCCACCTGGACTCACTGGCCTCAGACATTGACTAGTTGTATCACCTTGGGCAAGTCATTTAACCCTGTTTGCCTCAGTTTCCTCATCTGTAAAATAGGGTCATGAAGAATTGGACACAAGTGAACAACATTTTGCATGTAACTCAGGCTGGTAGTGATAGGGTGCTTGGGTACCTGTGTTTGGACTCCAAGTGCAAGACCACATTTCTCCCTAGCTTCAAAACACTATTCCCAAGAGTTTTCTCCCCAACCCAAGGACACTATGCCTAGCAATAACTCATGAGTGAGCCCCAGGAAAACAAACTATCTTTCCTCATTAAAAGAACAAGCTGACCTCTGAAGAAATTCTCTTGTAAAAACAGAACTATCTTGTAACCACAGATATCATGTATCGATTCCCAAAGTTATCATTCATAAGCTACAGACATCAGCTCTCAAAGCTATCTTGCTACAGACATAACAGATCAAAAATACACCCCTGAGAAACCCCTTCCTCTGGTTTCCTGTAGTGAATGATGCCAGTGACCAAGGTTTTAAGTTATTCCCTAATTAGCATATCTGCCAGATAATCCACTACTTTCCTTATATAAGCTTTAGCATCATTCCTGTTAAAATTGCAAGTTCCTTAGAGAATGCAACTTTCCCTAAGGAGGTCTGCCCGCTATTTTGGCATAACAATAAACATTTGCCAACTTGACTTAAAGAATGCTTGAGTGCATGAATTCATTCCAGATGACCCTCTCCTGTACTCTAGTCTTTGAGTGGTCCCTGAACCTCTTAAACCACATTAGTAGGATTATGGAAAAGGGCTACTTGGCTCCTCACTTGGAGAATTTGACTCCTTTCAGCCCCTTTTGTAGCAACTTAGGTGTTATTCTGATCAGAACAGCTGGGAAAAGGAGAGGCTGGATCAATTTATACACATATCATATACTTTGATGGAACCTTTGCAACCAGGCAATGGAGTCAGTATGTTATAGTGGAAGAAATGCTGGATTGGGAGAGTCAGATGACCTAGGTTGGGATTTTGGATCTTCTGCTTCCCTACAATGGGGCAAGTGACTTTATCTCTTTAGGTCTCAGTTCCTCATCTGTAAAATGAAGGCATTGAACTAAATGATTTCTGAGGTCCTCATGAGCCTATGACCCTTCTAGCTCCAAATACTATCCTTGGAGAAAAGCAGGTACCTCCTTTTCTCCTCTGACATGCCACCACCCTATTTCAGGCCCCACTTCACATCTGGACCATTGCAATAATCTGCTTGTTGGTGCCCTGGATATAAATCTTTCCTCACTTCAGTCCATTCTCCATTCAAGTGATCTTCCTAAAAACACAGGTGTGACTATGTCACCCCCCTACTCAATAAACTTCATTGACTTTCTATTACCTGTAGCATCAAATTTTTTAAAATCTGGTTTTTAAAACTTGTCACATCCTCTTCTTTCCTCACTTTCGAAGCTTTCTCACACCTAACTCCTTTTCATTACTCTGCAATCCAGTTACTCTGGCCTCTTCACTGTTCCTTGAACAAGACAATTCATCTCCTGAATGCATTTTCACTGGTCCCTCCCAACCCTGGGCCAAGTCTAGAATTCTCTTCCTCCTTGTTTTTGCCTCCTGGTCTAGTCTTTTGCCTTTGTATTCCTAGCGCTTAGCACAGTAGCTGGCACACTTTATTAAGCTGGTGCTTAATAAATGTTTACTGACTGGCTGCTAAACTATCAGCCTATGATAGTGTGCTGCAGTGGAAAGAATATTAGATTTGGAATCAGAAATCCTGGATTTAATTGAGTACAAAATTATATTTCAAAAGATTTGTTATTTCACTAACATTGCTTTAACCTGTGACCTTAGACAAGTCATTTAACTTTTCTGGACCTTGGTTTCTTCCAGCCACACCCTGCAGAGACTGGTATATGTGCAGAACATTTCCAAAGGAGTCTGTCTACATGGAGAGGCTAAAGTGCCTGCTTTCAAGAGAATGAAGATGGTGTTAAATGGAAATCCCTTTAAGAGGCTCTGGTGCATACATGGACTTTCTGCAGCTGGTTCTAATCTTCTAACCACATGGTCAGAAGATGCCTTTTTTATTGGCTGCATAGCCAGAATTAGGAGTGTCTTGGTCAATGCCCACTAAGGCCACAAACCACATGACCTTCTGAAAATAGGTCCCTGTTCTTTTCTATTTTAGGTGAAAGGATTAGAGATTTTGGCATTGTAGCACCCAGGTTTTGTAGATGGCCCAACATTTGATGCCTCCTGGAATAGTTACCTTCAAAAATGACCTTTGGGACTCAGCCCAATAGTAGCTAAGACAAGGACTTCTCTGGCAGTCATGACACATTTGGATATGAACTTGAAAGGACCAATGCTATGTAAAACCCAAGCTAAGCTTGAGCCCACTCTACCCAGCAACCAAGGTGAGATAAGGGAGAACAGCATGAGCCTCTGAGATATTAAGGAGAAATGTTGGTCCTTTTGCTCTTGCCGTATCTTCAAAGCAAATATCTCTTTGTAAGAACTGATTGATGTTAAAGTGGTCAAATGCAACTGGGGCTCTAGTCACTGGCACCTAATAGTGGGAAAAAGACAGGTGATCTGGGTTGGGGATGATGGGCTTAGAGAAGAGACACTCCAGAATCTTCAAGGTACCCCTAACATCCTGAAGGGGCAGGTGCAGCTTCTGACTCTGGAGGAGTGAGCCAGAATATATTTGCTATGTGTAAAAGAACAGTTCAAACTAAATGATCTCAAAGATCTAACTCTAAATATTTGGGTGCTAAGAATAACTGATAACTATGTCCCTCTCATCCTATCCTCTATACCAGGTGTGGGGAACCTGCAGCCTCATGGTCATGTGTGGCTCTCTAGGTCCTCTATTCCCCTTTAACATTTTCTTGGATGTTTGTCACTTGCATAAAAATGAGAAGAGAGCACTCGTTCAATATGCTTTGCTCAGGTCCTTGACCATCCCTAAGGATGTAATCTAGGCTCTGGTTCTAGGGAAATGAAGTCTCTCACCACTGCTCTGACTCCACCTCATACCCTTGTTTTGGTTCTATCAGATACCACTATGGAAAGATGCTAAAAGTCAGATTTATATAATATTGTCCTCTTTTAATAGTCTATTCCCTTCTGGTATTTCAGTGAGAAAAAGGAGAATTACAATTAAAATCATTTTATCATACCTTTAAGGTTTAATCAATCAATCAATCAATTGATCAATAAATCCTTAGTTAAGCCATCTAAATAAAGTGTTTTCCAAGGGCATTTCCCTTTGATATTTTGCTCTTGCTTCATTTACAATTTAGATAGAAGGAAGAATGTCCCAGCAGCTGAGGATAATCCTGGTACTTAGTTTTCTTATTTATATAATTGGAGGAATTAGGTGAAATGCTTTCAAAGGTAGGTCCCTTCCAGCTCTGACAATCCTGTGATTTTATTCTCTGGTTTTGTACCCCATGGGATTGGGAGGAAATGAAATCGGGGTAAAATGCACAAGCCTGTACTTTAATTCAATTGTCTATGCCAAGTATCTTCCGCTTGGGGCTAAACTTTAAATTTCCTCTGATAATCCATCCACTAAACCTTCATTCTGAAGAATGCCACCTTGGGAAAGCTAAACTACTTTCAGAAAAATGTGATCCAGCTTCCTTTGACTTCCTTATTTTGAGATAATGCTGCCAAAACTTGTAAAAAGTAGAAAAAAAACCCAGCTGGACCATTTTCAATTCAACTTGATTGAACAAGCAATTATTATATACTTACTACATACAAGTCACAGTGGGAATTTTGTATGTACTGCATCTTTCCTTCAATTGTGTAATAATAGAGATATGGACTAGTACAGAACGTTACTTGTCCCTACTAATGCCCTTACTGAGGATGCCCTTGTGATTCTCATAAAACTTGAGGAAGTAGACATAAAGGTTGATGGTTGTTGATTTTTTCTAGGTCACTCTTTTTCCCCCAATATTAATAAGGTGCAAGTTTTTTCCATGAATTTATCATCTTCCCCTCCCTTCAGATACCTTGTGAATCAATCCATCAATTCCCTCAAAATTGGGTCACCTCTGGCCTAGATCTCTTCTGTGCACACTTAATCTAATTCAACTGCTCTTTCTATATTTATTCCCTTTAGGGCCATTTCCGCTTCCTCTATATGAGAAGTTCTTGGATACCTTTGTCAATCTGGGGAAGCCTGTGTCCGTCTTTCCCAATAATGTTTTCCAATGCATAAAATATAGTACATAAGATAACAAAGGAAGGCAATTATGTTAAAATAAAACTGCATTTTTTTCATCCAATTTCATAAACCCCTAGAGTGGACCCCAGATTAAGAATCTCTGTTCTACAAGCACATCTAGGATTTATCATTATTTTTTAAATCAGTTATTCAGTAGAGCAAAATGCTGTCTTAAGCCTCTCTTCCAACAAGGTGTCTCTTATCCATACATTAAAATTATTCAAGATCCCTTGAAAAATATGTATCCCTAGTAGTTACCATGGAAACTTGATGGACCTGGTCAGGCAGACTACCCAGAATTCCCTGTGCTTTAAGTAGTTTTATTCTTAACCCTGAATGGACTTCTAAAAAGGGGATGAGGAGTCTCCATGTTGCTTAAGGAATCTCTGAGGAAGGAGTGAGTATCAGGACTGCATCTTGACTATTAGAGTAGGACACAGAGTCTTAGTGGGTGGTCCTAACCTGAGCTTTCAGGGAAGCTATAGATCCAAGGTTAAGAAGAAGTAGATTAGGGAAAGGTATGTAGACCATTCAAAATTGCCATTTGAGTGGGGTAAATTAGCAACCAAGCAAAAGCCATCGAGAGTAAAGCAGCGACAAACCAGCCCTAAGTATTGGATATTCCCAATCCCATTTGTAACACCCCATCCTCCTACTTTCCTTCCTCCAACCCTCTTATGAGGTAAAACCATTTTTCCATTTACCAAAAAATGCTTTACTTTCTGCTCCCCTCCCCTTTCTGATGCATGGGAGAAGGGTGGGAAAGGAAAAAAAGACAACTTTGTCTCCTTTTTGTTCCTATAAATGGTTTTCAGGCAAGTTATATTTTAATAGCTTACTTTCAATTTCTGTGCTCTCTAAACTGTTATTATAAAAACTTGATGGATATCATTGGAACTGTTTGCTTTTTGATTGTGTGGAATAAGAACATGGTGGTAAAAACTAAAATCCTTAAAGAGACAATTGATATTTTTCCTGCAGTGCAAACTGGTGATGAGGGTGGGGGCAGAGCCAATTAGAGAACAAGAGAGACTCCGTGTAATTTATTAGCAACATATTAGTGATTATTCAAGCTCTTGGCATTAGCTTTTTGTGTGTGTGATGAACTCAATGTAAGAAAAAAAGGTGCTGAGAAAAGTGAGCTATGAAGAAAGCAGCTACTTTTTGTCTGAGAATAGTTTGTGGTCTTGCACTTGTAGCAGCCTTGCTGAAAGCCTGGCCTTAGTAGAAGTGAAGTAATTTGAAGAAATGTATGAATTTTAACAAGGGTTGGCTGGTGGCTATTGCTTTCAGATAGAGAGCTCCTGCTATTGCTCTCACACTCCCTCTAGTGGTTGGAGATAGGATAACAGAGATTGTTCGGTCCTTTCAGATTTGTGACCCCATTTGGGATTTTCTAGGCAAAGATACTGGAGTAGTTTGCCATTTCCTCTTGAGCTCATTTTACAAATGATGAAACTGAGGCAAGCAGGGTTAAGTGACTTGCCCAGGGTCACACAGCTATAAGTGTTGTGTCTGAAGCTGGATTTGAACTCAAGAAGATGAGTCTTCCTGACTCCAGGGTTGGCATTTTATCTACAACACTACCTAGCTGCCCAAACAACAGAGTTAACCTTGTTCAATGACCTTATGATATTTTCTTAAAGCAGTTGATTTGATAAAGCAAAAAGCTGTCTTAAGCAAGGCATAAAGCAAACAGAAGGATGCTCATAAAAGGTGTTCATCAGTCATGGAGATGGAGATCTGGTACAGAGTTCCAGTGAGTAGTGAGAATAGAGTCCTGGCCTGGAGTCAGGAAGACGAGTTCAAATGCAACCTCTGACAATAGCTCTGTGACCTTGTGCAAGTTACTTCACTTCTGTCTGCCTCTGTTTCTTCAACTGTAAAATGGGGATAATAATAGCACCTACCTCCCAGGATTGTAGTGAGGGTCAAATGAGATAATATTTTAAAGAACCAAGCACACTGTCAGGCACATAGTAGGTGCTATATAAATGTTAGCCATCATCATCATCATTATTATCAAGTTGAGAAGGAATTTTCTGTGGATGGTGAGGTCGTTCAGATGTTCCTGTTTGCAGATGACATTGTGCTCATTGTGTTAAGCCCCAAAACATAACAGAACTTCGTGGAAGAGATCTATAACTACTGAAAAATAAAATTTATTCCTAGAAACAATAGAGAGCCACTGAATCTTCTTGAGTTGGGGAGTAATATATTCAGATCTGTGCGTTGGGAACAGCAATTTGACAATTACGTGAAAAATAGATTGTACCTAGAAGCAGTCTAACATAGTGAATGGGAAGCTGGCATCAGTCAGAAAGACTTGGATTCTAGTTCTGATACTGACAGATACTTCAAGACCCTCCTTCAGTCACTTAATCTCTTGATGCCCCTAGGCAACTATAAACTGCGGAGCAATGGCTACTGCTTTGGTGGAAGGAGTTTCCTTAGTATACATAAATAAAATCACCAGTCTAATGCCCTTAAAAAAAAAGGATAAGAGAAGGGAGAGACTAGAGGTAGGGAGACCAATGACGCTAGCCTAGTAGTCTAGGCAAGACGGGATGAGCTAGAGTCATGGTTGTATAAGAGGAGACAAGAGCATACATGGAAGAGATAGTGTGGAGGTCAAATCCACAGCACTTGGCAACTAACTGGGTAAGGGACAGAGAAGAATCGAAGATGATTATGAGACTAAGACCAGAGGGACTGAAAGGATAACAGTATCCTCAACAGAAATAGGAAAATTTGGAAAATTAATGGGCTATTTTTGGGGGGGAATTTCAAGATGGGGAGAAGAGAATGAGTTCAATTTTGGAATTCCTTTGGGGCTTCCACACAGAGCTGCCCAAAAGTTGGTGATACAGGACTACAGTTCAGAAGAGACTTGAGCACTGGACAGGTAAAATGGAGAACTGTTTGAGTAGAGACAATTGAACCTATGGGAACTGAGAAGACCAAAGAGAGAGAGAGAGAGAGAGAGAGAGAGAGAGAGAGAGAGAGAGAGAGAGAGAGAGAGAATAGTAGAAGAGGGCAGGGACAGAGTCCTAGAGTGTACCTACACCTAAGCATTTGGGACATGGGGGAGGATGGTGATCCAACAAAGGACACTGAGATCTCAAAGGTGGGAGGAGAAAGGAGACAGCAGTGTCATGGGAACTTGAGGAGTGAGTCCAGGGGGACGAGCAAGGTCAACAACTTCAGCCTCTTCCTAGAGGGCATCTGAGAAGTGGGGCCCCAGAACCCTCCTCTGAGGCCACTGACGTCATCATTTTGACCAGAATTTGGATGTGTATTCCCTGGGAGAGAAGGAGAACAAGATATTTACTTTGATAATTCACTTTCTTGTTATTTTTATTCCTTCATAGTGGTTCGGTGATAGATTGGCCTTTGCATCCTTTTCATTTATTGATTAAAAATGTTTTTTTATATGTTTAACATGATTGCATATGTATAATCTATATCAGATTGCTTGCTGTCTTAAGGGAAGATAGAGAAGAGAGGGAGAAAAATTTGGAATTCAAAATCCTACAAAAATGAATGTTGAAAACTATCTTTACATGTAATGGGAAAAAAAGCCATTAAGTGTAAAAATTTTTTTCATTGTGAATGTATGTGTAGAGCCTATATCAGGTTGCTTGCCATCTTGGGGAAGAGAGAGGGGGAGAAAATTTGGAACTCAAAAACTTGTGAAGTTGAATGTTGTAAACTAAAAATAAATAAATAAAAACCAAACAAATGATTAAAAACATTTTTTTTTAGACCATTCATTGGCCATTCATTGTCAGAATGGAATTTGCCCCTAACCCAAACTTTCAGGACTCTTAGACTACAGACACCTGCTTCAAATATTGGTTACTTCTGTTTCTTTAAAACAGTAACAGCAAAATACATTATAAACAGTTTTTATTTACCTGGTGACCTGGAAGTTTATTTAACATGGGGGGCTCCTACTTTCAGAGCCAGAGGGAAACATCCCTCTTGTCACCCTCCTAATTCATTTCTCTCCACCCACTAATACAAAAGGTTTCTGACTCCCAAGAAAAGCAGACCTGGATTCCCTCTGGCCGGACAAGAACTCTGAACCTACTTTCATAAGAAATTCTTAAATTGGGGATGGAGGGGTTTGTTCCTTAATTTTAAACAACATGTACATTTAAAAATACGATCAGAAACATGTCATTGTCTTAGACCAATTTAATTGTACGTAGCGATTCTGAAATTCAACAGAGCTAGAAACAGACATTTTATTAAGCACCTTCTATGTGTCAGGCGAAAGTGCTACGGATACAAAGAAAGCCAAAAATTATCCCTGCCCTGGAAGAACAGAGGGGAGAAGACATGCAAACAACACTACAAATAAGATAGGAACAGGATAGATGGGAGATAATCAATAGAGTTTGAAAGGAAGGGAATAAGAATTTATATAGCACCTACTATGCACTAGGCTTGCGGTCCTCACAACAGCCTTGGGAGGTAGATGCCGATATTTTTCTCATTTTACAGCTGAGGAAACAGGCAAACAGAGGTTAAGTGACTTGCCTGTCTTCAGGTCAAATTTGAACTCAGGGCTTTCTGACCCCAGGTCATGTCCTCTAACCACTGGCCCATCTAGCTGCCTTGTGTTTTTTGAGCCTCATAACACCATTGTGAGGCAGGTATTATAGATATTATACCCATTTTACAGATGGAGAAACTGAGGTTCATAGAGGCTAACTTGCTCAGGATTACATTGTTAATAATTGTCAGGAGTGTAATCTAACCCATGTTTTTCTGACTCCCCAGTCTAATATCCTGTTTACTACTTAAGGTTGCCTCTTGAAATTACCCAGTAGTTAGGATCATAGGATTTTAGATCTGGTAAAGATCTTAGAGATCTTTCAGTTTAATTTCTTTATTTTCTAGGTAAGGAAACCAAGTCCCCAGGGTCAGAGAATCATAGGATTTATCTTGCTGGAAGTGACCACAGAAATCATTTGGTCCATACTCTGAATTTTACAGATAAGGAAGCTGAGGCCCAGGGAGGGTCAGTCACTTGGCCAAAGTCCTGTAGATGATGGGGGAAGTCCTCTAACTTCAGATATTGTGCTTTTTTTCATTGCATCATATGTTCCATGGGCAAAATGACCTGCTAAATTCAAAAGGATGAAAGAACTAGGACTCAAACCTCCGTTATATGTGGCTGCCTGTGTGTATAACACTGAGAAAATTATCTCCCCTTTCTGGGGCTCTGAGTGGATATTGGGGGTGAGAGAAACTGGACGTTAAGGATAACACCTAGGTTGTGAGCCTGGATGACTAAAGAGGATGATGATACCTTTGATAGAGAAACTAAGAAAACTGAAGAATATTGAGGGGGAGAGGATTTAATGAAGGGGCAACTACTTGGTACGGTAAATAGAGCACCAGGCCAACAGTCAGGAAGACATCTTCCTGAGTTCAAATCTGGCTTCAGACACTTACTCACTGTGTGACCCTGAGCAAGTCACTTAACCTTATTTGCCTCAGTTTCCTCCTCTGTAAAATGAGCTGGAGAAGAAAATGGCAAAGCACTCCAGTATCTGCCAAGAAAATCTCAAATGAGGTCACTAAGAATCAGACACAACTGAAGAGGACTGACCAACAGAGGTAATCAGTTCAGTTTTGGACATGTTGAGTTTAAAAGATCAGAAGGAAGCATATTTTAAATCAAACGTTTAAGGAAAGTCAAGGTAAAAAAAATTCTTTATTGTTTGGTATTCTAGGCTGTACTCAGAGGACAGGGAGGGACGGTAGTTATTTATCTTAGCTTTGTAGGAGCCAGAAAGTCCTGCCAAGTTACAGGAACACTGCTTCTAGCTAAAACAAGCATCTGACCTTAAGAAGAGGACTTTTGAACAAAAACAACCCCAAGAGTGGGTAGAACAGAATAAATAGAGTAGTCCTGACCCCAGCAGGCTGGAATAGTTCAGCCACTCTGCAGATAGGCCAGGGCTCATGCTAGAATGATGACTCTGCATTAGCCCATGAAGCTGTGGGAGTGAGATGTGATTCATAGCATTGGAAAATGACAGATCTAATGGAGTGGAAACCCAAGCCAAAGGCTGCTTTGGCAACAGTTGCTCAGTGTCATCCATATCTTTGTTAAGTGCTGCTCTCCCCCCCCCCCCCCCCCGCCCCTTGTCCCAATTTGGAGGCACTTTGGATGACTTTTTTGTTTTTTTTTAAACCTGAACCTGTTATTTCATCAATAAAGGGAGAGCTTCAGGTGAGGTACTTCTCCCTATGTAGAACAGCACTTTCTCTGCAATTTATGGTCTTAGAAGGTTGCCTGGGACAATTAGAAGTTAAGTGACTTACCTAGGGTCACATAGCTTCGAAGGAATCATAGTTTCTTCAACTTGGTCACTTATTAGACCTGGGCAAGTGCTATCACACGCAGCCCTACATAAAAGTCATTTATTAATGTATTTCTCTCTATTGGAATGACATTGTGGAGTAATGGCAAGAGAACTGCCTAATGAGTCAGGGACAGCTTGTGACATACACTGGCTGTGTGCCCCTGGGCAAGTCACTTAACCTCTGAGTGTCTCAGAAAACTAAGACTTGATGTTATAGGTCCTTTTTGGTATTTCAGTCACATCTGACTCTTCATGACCCCATTTGGAGTTTTCTTGGCATAGATAAGGTAGTGGTTTCCCATTTCCTTTTCCTAGCACTTTACAGATGAGGAAACTGAGGCAAAGAGGGTGAAGTGACTTGCCCAGAGTCATACAGTAAGTAAGTATCTGAGATCGGATTTGAACTTAGGAAGATGAGTCTTTCCTGACTCCAGGCCAGGCATTCTATCTACTGCTATAACCTAGCTGCCCTCTAAGACTATAAGTTGCCAAGTAGGTAACAGTCCACTATGGAAGAGGTTCCTCAGTGGGAGATTCCCTTAAACCAATAAAATCACAAGTATAAAAAAAATTCATTTTACAAATAAGGAAACAGATTCATCAAGGGGTTGCAACTCAATCAAGTTTGCAGAGGTAATCAGTGGTCAAGGCCAGGACTCAAATCCAAATCTCTTGGTTCCAAGAAAAATGGGTGTTAATTCTATTCCACCAAAGCTGGCTCATTCTCACTCACATTCAGGCCTTCCATCCACATTCCACCCAAAGTGCTCAACATTTCTCCTTACTTTTATATCTATATCCCTTGGATACTCCTCTCTTATGTGGACCATCCTCAGCTCTGTGATTTTCTGACTTACGTGGCGACACTAAATAAGTCAGTTTCCTCTTCTATAAGACCATTCTTCAAATGCTTAAAGAGTGAAGCTGAATCTGCTAAGCCAAACTCTAGAAGTTAAATATTCCCAGTTCCCTTAGTTCTTTTACTAACCATCTGGCCAGTAGGTCACCACAGCAACAACAATAATAACATTTATATAGCACTGTGAGGTTTGCAAAGCATTGTACATACACTATCTCATTCCAGACTCGTTCCCTGTGAGAAAAGTGCTGTTATTATCCCCATTTTACAGGTAAGGATACTGAAACAGAGGGAGGCTTGCTCAGGGTCACATAGCTAATTGAGTGTCTTCCTGATACAAAGTTCAGCACTCCTAACTACTGCATCAAGTAACTGTCTCAGTTTCTTCATCTATAAAATAATACTTGGAAATAATATTGAACCACTACCCAAGCAGAATGGTGCTATTTTGAGAAAAGTACTCTGTATAGCACAAAGTCCTATAGAAATGTGAACTACTGTGAGAAATGGCATTTTTGTTGTACAATCACTGAGTCCTGTCTGACTCTTCATGGTTCTGTGGCTCATAGCACCAACACTGTCTGTGGTGTTTTCTTGGCAAAGATACTGGAATGGTTTGCCATTTCCTTCTCCAACTAGTATTATTATTATTATTACCGGCTTTTGTGATTCAGAGGGTCAGGAGATCTGTAGACATTCTTTGGGTAATGTTCAACCATTTGAGAATCCACTTAACCATCTGTCTCATCATTCAATCCACCTTTCTTCACAGTGTTTCTCTGCTGGTGTCATGACCTACCACAGTACCAATGCCTGTGGTCTATCGTAAGCCATTAGACAAGCCTTGGCTTAAATTATTCATAGTAGGAATCTAGTATCAAAAATAGCTTGGTACAGTGTAAAGAGCAAAGTACTAGGAATATGTGTGACCATGGCCATTCCCTTAAAATGTGAGGGGATTGGACTAATGATCTCTAACATCTCCTCCAGTTATGATCCCATGATTCTAGTTGTGGTTGTCCCTTTAAGTCACTGTATGACCTCTGATGGTGGAACTTAGTTTCCCAGTTGTGAGACAGAAGGGTTGGAGTAGTTGTTTTCATCTCTTGTATCTCCTCTGCATTTCTAGAATTCTGTGATTCTGTTTCTGGAGGCAAGAATGAAGTAAGTCACAGAACCACAGATCATCAGAGTTAAAAGGGACCTCTGAGGTCATTTAGTCTAGCTTGTACCTGAAAAGAAATCCTGCCTACAACATTCCTCAAACACTGCTTAAATAATTCCAGCAATGGAGAACTCACTACCTATCAAGACACCCCATTCTAGTTTTGGGCAGTTCTAATTATTAGGGAGTTTTTCTTTAGACTGAGTCAAAATCTGCCTCAAGAATGTCTAATTTTTGCTCCTAGATCTGCTCTCTGGGGCTAATGTAACAATTTGATCCCCCTGGGATTAAACACTTGAAGACAATCCCTGGACTGGATTTTCCTGTTGCTTTTGTGAAGGTTTCTCATGAAGCAACCTCATTCCCTACAACACCATCCTATCTCCCACAGTACTTTTCTCAAGGGCTCATAGTGAAAAGTTGTTGGCAAACCAACGTGGTTTCATTATGGTCCTGGTAAAAAGTTATCACGTTGCCAGACAGGGATCGATAAGGTCATTGAGTTAGAGAATCATGAAATCATAGGTGATGACTTGGAAGGGACCTTCTAGGGCACTAAGGCCCAGGGACATTAAGCATCTCACTGGGGAGTCACACAGGTACGAAACTGGAGTTTGAAATCTTTGACTCAAAATTCCAGTACTCTTTTCCCTGTGCACAGTGAAGGGACCTCTTACAACTTATGATCTCCAAAGTTTGGGTGCTATTTTCAACAAGGGCAGGGAATTCTAAACCATTGGTTCCAGGATAACTGCATCCAGGAAATCCTCCAGTGTCTGTCCTACTTGCTCCTTATTTTTCACCAGAGTGTCACTTACCTGAAAATTTTCATTTCCTCCCACTAATACCTGGACAATATAGCTGTGGACTTGTAACATATCTTATTGCCTCCAGATTTTCTTTCAGTTCTAGATCTATGATCCTATGATCTGAATAACCTTTTGTTTCTTTGAGCTGGAAAGTATTCCTGAAATATTTGTTTTATCATTCATAAGACCAGAAAATGCTTCATCAGGATGCGACTGAAATCTGCTTACAGCAATAAGTTGCTGTTCATTGACTGAATCACACCCTGGGCCTCCCTTTCCACATGACATAACTCTGGCTTACAGCTGTACAGGAGGAGCGTGCAGTGCATGCTGGTTAGCCTGCTGTCCAGAGGAAAGGAAACTGACTGTTCTCCCAGGCATGCCAGAGAACAGAAAGTGAGACTGGAAAACCAGATTAGAGGACGAGAGCATTAGATCCGAGAATTGTGGAAGCAAGTTGCTAGAAAAATCTACTCACTCTGGAGTCCAGGTAGCAATCTGAATGGCAGCACTCTTGCTTCTTCTTAGGAAAACTTAGGGGCTGCAAGCAGCTGGTCACAACTGGTTGCCTTCCTCTTGCATCTCCAACAAATAAACTCACAAGCCGCCCCTGGAAAGGGTCTGCTGCCCGAAATGAAACAGATGGTAATAATTAGCCAGAAAGTCATTGCGTGGAAAGTTCCATATCCAAGGACGGCCCCTGGTGAGCAATGGACCCAGCAAGGCCTGCCCCCTTGCCTAGGGGTATTTTACTCTCACTCCCCCAGGGGAGGTGACTCAATGTTGTGTCTGCTTCTTATTCCCGTCAGTGTCTCCTTGAAACCTCCTTTCAAAAAATCCTTTTAATTGTAGGTGAGACCAAAGGTTTACTTGTTTCTTGTCTAGGTCTGTGAAACCTAGAGAGAGCTGAGAGCTGCTTTGAGAACAGTTGGCAGAGTTTGGGGAGAAGAGACAGACTTTTGGAAGGAGGGGACAGAATTTGGCACAGTTGTGGGGATAAGTAGCAGAGTTTGGAGACAAGTCAAAGAGTTCGGGGACAAGTGGTAGTTTGGGGAGAGATGACAGAGCTACTCCAGAGATAGGTGAGACATAGACGATTTGGGTACAGAGCAAACAGTACAGATTTTCCCCTTGCTTTGGGATATGTGTACTCAGATGCCCCACAGACTTATTTTGGGGAGTGGTCTGTGTTTGGAAGTAAGAGTAAAACTTTCTTCTAGTTTGAATTCTTGGTCCTATGTCCTCCTAAAAGACTGAAGTGCTGTGGAATCAGAGACTGAATTCTAAGTAAGCATGTAGAAATAATTTCTTTTGAATTACTTTGGGGGAGCTTAGGAAAGCTATATTTTCCCCCCAAAATTTTCCACGAGCTACTAAATAATTGTCAATATTATTACTACCGTTTCTTCTTTTTAACTTGAAACCCAGGAAAATATTGTGGGAGGGTTATAGTTGTTATCAGTAACTTGCATCTTAGTATGAATAATAGTCTTCCTAGAGGAGAATGAATAGACAAAGACTTAGCGGGAATTATTGAAACATTGTTACGGTACTTTAAGCATTGAAATTAATTTATTACTATGTAAATAGTCATCCATTTGTAAAGTAAGAATGTTGGACTGGTGGATCTTCTAGAGATTAGACTACATCTTCCTTTCAGATCTTAACTCTGCAATCTTATTATAGCAGGTAAATAATTTGTCAGATTGTTATTTCATGTTAAGCCTTTTCATTTCTGATATTTTATTTTTAAAATTAAATATAATAACAAATTTTTAAAACATTATTTATTATTTTTTTAAATTTTGAGTTCCAAATTCTCTTCCTCCCTTTCTCCCTTTCCCCCTCTTTGGGAAGGCAAGCAACTTGATATAGATTATACATGTGCAGTCATATAGAGCTTATTTTCATATTAGATATGTTGCAAAAGAAAACACAGATTAAAAAATCAACAAGAAAAATGAAGCAAGTTATACAAAAAACAAGTATGCTTTGATCTGTATTCAAATTTCTTCAGTTCTTCCTCTAGAGGTGGATAGCATTTTTCATCATAAATCCTTTAGAATTGTCTAGGTCATTATATAGATGAGAAAATCTAAGTCATTCACATTGATTGTCATACAATCTTGCTGTTACTGTATACAGTGTTCTCCTGGTTTGTTCATTTCATTTTACATCATTTCATGTAGGTCTTCCCAGGTTTTTCTAAAACCAGTCTGTTTGCCACTTCTTATAGCACAATATAGTATTCCATCACGATCATATATCATAACTAGTTTAACTATTCTTCAGTTGATAGACATTCCCTCAATTTCCAATTCTTAGACACCGCAAAAAGAGCCGCTATAAATATTTTTGTACAGGTAGATCTATTTCCTTTTTTTTTTAAAGTCTCTTTGGGATATAGATCTAGTAGGGGTATTACTGGGTAAACAGTTATACATAGTTTTATAGCCCTTTGGGCAAAGTTCCAAATTATTCTCCAGAATAGTTGGATCAGTTTATAACTCTACCAACAAAGTGTCCCAATTTTTCCACTTCCCCTCCAACATTTGTCAATTTCCTTTTCTGTCATATTAACCTGATGGCTATGAGGTGATACCACAGTCATTTTAATTTGCAGTTCTTTAGAGCACTTTTGTCCTGACCATACATAGCTTTGCTTTCTTCTTCTGAAAACTGCCTGTTCATGTCTTTTGAACATCTATCAGTTGGAGAATGACTTGTATTCTTATACATTTGACTCAATTCTCCATATATTTGAGAAATGAGACCTTTATCAAAGAACTTACTGTATTTTTTTTCCAGTTTTCTGCTCTTCTTCTATCTGCATTGGTTTTGTTTGTGCAAAACCTTTTTAATTTAACGTAATTAAAGTTATTCATTTAGTATCCCATAATGCTTTCTATTTCTTGTTTAGTCATATGTTCTTCCCTTATCCACAGATCTGACAAGTAAAATATTTTAGGTTCCCCTAGTTTGCTTATGATATTACTCTTTACATTTAAATCATATATCTATTTTGAACTTTTCTTGGTATATGGTGTGAGATGTTGGTCTATACCTAGTTTCTGCCAAACTGATTTCCAGTTTTCCCCAGCAATTTTTGTCAAATAATGAGTACTTTCCCCAAAAGTTTGGATCTTTGTGTTTATCAAACACTATATTACTACGGCCATTAACTACTGAATATTGTGTGTCTAATCTATGCCACTGATCCACCACTCTCTTTCTTAGTACCAGATTGTTTTGATGACTATCATTTTGCAATACAATTTGAGATATGGTACTTCTAGGCCACCTTCATTTACATTTTCTTTTCATTGATTCCCTTGATATTCTTCATCTTTTGTTCTTCCAGATGAATTTTGTTGTTATTTTTCTAGCTCTACAAAATACTTTTTTTGGTAGTTTCATTAGTATGGTACTGAATAAATAAATTAATTTAGGTAGAATTGTCAGTTGTATTGTATTGGCTCAGTCTACCCATGAGCAATTAATATTTCTCCAGTTGTTTAGATCTGACTTTATTTGGGTGAAAAGTGTTTTGTAATTGTGTTCATATAGTTCCTGGGTTTGCTTGGCAGGTAGATGCATTGTCTGCAGTTATTTTAAGTGGAATTTTTCTTTCTATGTCTTCCTGTTGGGCTTTGTTGGTAATATATATTTGTGTGGGTGTATTTTATATCCTGCAACTTTGATGAATTTATTAATTATTTCAACCAGTTTTTTTAGTTGATTCTCTAGGTATATCATCATGTCATCTACAAAGAGTGATAGTTTTGTTACTTTATTGCCTAGTCTAATTCCTTTCATTTCTTTTTCTTCTCCTGTTGTTATAGTTAGCATTTCTAGTATAATATTACAGGATAGTGGTGACAAAGGCTATCCTTGCTTCACCCCTGATCATTTTGGGAAGGCTTCTAAATTATCCCCATTATAGATAATGCTTGCTGATGGTTTTAGAAAGACACTACTTATCAATCTAAGGGAAAGCTTCATTTTTCCCATGCTTTCTAGTGATGTTTTAATAACTACGAGTGTCAAAAGCTCTTTCTTGCATCTATTGAGGTAATCATATAATTTTTGTTGTTTTTGTTATTGATGTTGTCAACCATGCTGATAGTTTTTCTAATATTGAAGCACCTGGTATAAAACTCATCTGATCACAGTGTATGATCTTTGTGATATATTCCTGTAATCTCCTTGCTAGTATTTTATTTAAAAGTTTTGCATCAGTATTCACTAGGGAAACTAATGTATAGTCTTCTTTTTCTGCTTTTGGTCTTCTTGGTTTAATTATCAACATGATATTTGTCTTGCAAAAGAAATTTGGCAGTACTCCTTTGCCCATTTCCCCAAATTGTTTATATGGTATTTGGAATTAATTGTTCTTTAAATGTTAGGTAGAATTAATTTGTGAATCCATCTGGTCCTAGGGATTTTTTCTTAGGGAACTCATTTATGACTTGTTCAATTTCTTTTCCTAAAATTATTTAAATATTCTATTTCTTATTCTATTAATTTGGGCAATTTATATTTTTGTATTTATTCTGCCATTTCATTTGGAGTGTTAGATTTATTGGCATATAATTGGGCAAAATAGCTACTAATAATTGCTTTAATTTCCTTTTCATTGCTGGTGAAGAAAAGCTTTTCATTTTTGATACTGGTAATCTGGTTTTCTTATCTTCAAAAAAAATCAAGTTAACCAATGGTTTATTTTATTTTTTTCATAAAACAAGCTCCTAGTTTTTTTTTTATTAGTTTAATGGTTTTCTCTCTTTCAATTTTATTAACTTCTCCTTTGATTTTTCAGGATTTTCAATTTGCTGTTTAACTGGGGATTTGTTCTTTTTCTAGTTATTTTTAGTTGTGTGACCAATTCATTGATCTGCTTGTTCTCTATTTTATTGATGTAAGCATGTAGAGATATAAATTCCCCCCTAAGCACTACTTTGGTTGCATCTCATAAATTTTGGTATGTCCATGTTAAATTTTGAATAAAATATTCAGTTATAAAAAATAGAGACTTTTTCCAGCACGTTCAGTCCAGAAGAGAACATTAAAGCCAACATAATCACTGAAGGGAAACAAGGATAAAGAAGGGCAAAGCTTGGGGCTAATGAAAAACAAGTTCAAGTGCTTGGCAATTATGCCTACACCTCATCCTTATGTACTTACTGGAAAGGGCAGTGGGTTTGGAGCAAGGGTGCTAGTAAATGTTTAACAACCAGCTCTTCCCCTGCCTCCAAAATATTGTATGCAGTTTAAATTTAATCTGCATTATCAACATTTTCTCCATCACTTTCTTAAATCTGGAAAATAAATTAAGCCCTAATTTGTAGCTTTGCCAATTTCACAGGTGTTAATGCTCACACTGAAAATTTAACAATGGGCTCTCCTGTTCCTGAGCCGACTCCAGCATATCATAGATCTATGGTCAGAGGACTTGAATTCGAATCCCACTTATATGATCGTAGTTAAATCACTTCTCTTTTGAATCTCAATTTCCTCTTTTGTAAAATACAGAAGTTGAATGAGATAATCTCTAAGGCACTTTCCATCTCTAAATTATCCTATGGGATATAGAGATGCACCATTTTCTTGAGTGAACAGATTAAAAGGTACTTGAGGAAAACAAGATTCCAAAAATTGTTTCTGGTCAAAAAGATAGTCAGAATAGAATCATTTACTCTTAAGGACTTGATTATTCTTTTCTTTTTTTTCTTTTTCTTTTATATACAAAAAAGAAAATTCTCAATCTAAGGGAAAAAAATCAGCAATATTTTGGTACATGGCCCTAGGAGAGAGATATACTTTAGGCCATCCTAAGCTTTATTTACCTTTAAATGAATTAGCAGTGAATGTGGTGTTGCAGCCACAAAAAAATTAATTTAGGCTACTTCAAGAGAGGCACATATGGCATCCAGAATGAGAGATGTCAGAGAGTCATAGATTTGGACATGAAAGGGATCTTATTTTACAGATGAGGACATTGATGCCGAAAGTGGTTAAGGGACTTTTCCAAGGTTACACAGTAAGTGGCAAAACCAGACCCTCTGACTCCAAATCTGCTCTTTTCACTGATTCCCCAAAAGTCTCACTCTCCTCTATTCTGATCAAAACCTGTCTGGAGTACTGTGACAGTCTGTGGCAGCACCTGTTAGGATGGATACATACACACTGCAGTATGTCCAGAGGAGGGCATCCAGGATAGTGAGGGCACAGAAGACCATGCCGAAGCTGAACTGGATGAATCTGCAACCTCTGACTCCAAATCCAAATTACGCCACATTGCCTCATCTTATTCTGCTTGGCCCCAGAGGGCAGAATGAGGACCATTGGGTGAAAATAACAAGAAAGTCTATTTTAGCTCAATCCAAGGGACAATTTCTTACTGATCTCTGAAAGGGGAATGGTCTGCTTTGAGACCATTACTGGAAGTCCTCAAGCAAAAGATGGAGTATATTTGTCAGAAGGGATTCCTGTTTAGGTATTGACTGGACTATGTGATCTCTCAGGTTCCTTCCAACTAGAAAAGCCTATGATGTGATGGTTCATATCCTCACTCTTCTTTTGTACTATTTGTTCATGGGGAATGAAAGAGAGTTTATTCCTCACAATTTGAAGAGGCGTACTTTATTGCAAAGTGTGTAAATTCTTTTAAAAACACACTTTACACAATGACTATGGCAGTAAAAATGTCAACAACAAAATAATAACTGTGTAAGTACGATGACCAAGGAGCCTGGCCCCGGAAAAGAACTGACAAAAGGTACCTTCCTCCCTTCTTTGCAATGGTGGGTGTGTATGGGTGCAGAATGTTGCATACACCGTCTGGCTTGGTTGATGTCTTGGTTGGCTTTGCAAAATTTTTTCCAACTTAAAAAAACTTCATTACAAAGGACAATTTTGGAAATTTTGTAAATTTAAAAAGTGTGCTGAGCATATTTTTTGGGGGGGGGGGAGTTGGTTGTTAAACATTTACTAGCCCACCCCTATATCTAAGCTCGGGTCACATTAGATTCAGTGTTGATATATGAATATCAAACTTGCTCATCTCTGTAAGGTGCATGGTGTAGTGTGGGAGAATGTAGGAGAAAACATCTAGGTTAAGGCACTGGGAAGCTCGAGGTGGCTTGGCTACATGAGCTGAGAATTCCTTTACACGTCCGTTTTTGTTGTTACTCAAGGTTCTAGCTGCTAAACCCCTGAGACAGGCAATCAGGAGTCCCAGTGGCACATCCAGGTTCCCCTGGGCATTTAGGAGTCTTCCATTACTAGACTCTGTATGCTATGATGGTATGTAATGAAGATCTGACAGTATTTCCGATCTTTCCCAACTGAGATCAGTGCCCATCCTTTAGGAAGACAGACCAGCAGTGGCCATCTTACATGACCACATGTACGGTGTATGCAAAAATTGGAGGGGCACGTGATGATAAAGCTGTGCTTCAGATGTAGCCTAGAGCTGCCTATTTGAATTAGGCCAGCTAAGCAGCCTCTCAATTCAATTTAATTCCATAAATATTTATTACATATATACTATGTACTGTATGTATGTATAATGTATAATATTATATATATATAGTACTGTATACTATATATGTATGTGTGTAGTATTATATGGATAGTATTATACATTATAATATATAGTATATAGTGTATGTACATACAGTATATATATATATATATATATATATAGCATTGTGCACCAAATATGTATAGTTTTATGTGTGTATTATATATGTGTAATATTATCTATAATTTAACATATAGTATACATAATATATGCTCTATGTGGTACATATAGTATTATTATAGTACTATGCATAGTATTCTATACTACTATATATAGTATGTGTAGTACTATGTACTGTATGTATGCACTGTACTAGAAACACAAAGACAAACACGAAAGTCTCTGGTTTCCAAGGAGTTTACATACTATGGCAGTCATTAAGCACATGACAAATGTGTTAAATCTTTGAAAGTACCTACCTTCATCCTTTGAAGTTTTGTAGATTCATCTTAGCAGTTGGTCTTTGAGAGTTGCAATGGTCAAAAATATTCATCACTCTTGGGCCAATGGGATGGGGATGCGCTTCTCTGAACTAAGTGAGGCTGGTCCTCAGAGCAGAGACTCCTAGTTCATGGACCCAGTATCTAAGATGTTGTAATTTTCTAATTATAATTCAAGTGTAATCCAGACATAGGACTAATGCAGTGGACTAGGACCTAATGAGCTGATGCAGCTGGATATTTGGAGACAGCCAGCAATGGTTGGAATTCATCAGTTGGTTCTTAGAGTCTTCCATAAACACTATGGGGTAGGTACCCCTCTACCTGAGGAGATACCCTGCCATCAGTCCCATGGTTATGGCAGATCAATAACTGTAGCAAAATTAGTATTCCATTGCTCTTGATTCAGCCAAACTATCAGGAATACATTAAAAATGGGTGTGCAGAGTCAGATCAGGTTGGGTTGGGTCAGGTTGGGTAAGGACTGATCAAGTAACCTCCCATGTTTTTCAACTTTGTACAAAAAGACTAACCTTTTATACATATTATCAACCAATGAAGGTGCCCCCATCATTCTACTTGGTGGATTAGCCAATTACAGTGCATCCTATGTAACACTGACTCTTTTTCAGTTGTGTTCATTTGTTATTGGGAGTTCAAGGACTGCTTATTTTTTAAAATTTATTTTATTTTTAGTCTTCAATATTAACTTTTCAAAGATTTTGAGATCCAAATTTCTCCCCCTTCCTTCCTTACCATTTCCCCGAGATGGCATGGAATCTGATACAGGCTATACATGTATAATAATATTAAACACATTTTCACGTTAGTTATGTTGTGAACGAAGAATAAGAACCAAAGGGAAAAAACCACGAGAAAGAAAAACAACCAAAAAAGACAAAATAGTAAGCTTTGATCTGCAGTCAGACCCCACAGTTCTTTCTCTGGATGTGGATAGCATTTTCCATCATGAGTCTTTTGGAATTGTCTTGGATCATCGTATTACTGAGAAGAGCTAAGTGTATCATGATTGATCACTGTACAATGTTGCTGGTACTGTGCATAATGTTCTCCTAGTTCTGCTCAGGACTGATTCTTTATGGCCAAGCAGGTCTTGCTTTCTTGTTTTTATGTTTGTACCATCTACCATATTTCACCACTACAATGCAGATGGGCAAGTTTTGTGACCCTAGACCATCTCTTTATCCCCTGTCCTTTGAAATATCAGGTCCTTTATGGATGGACTTCAAGTGCCACTTCCCACTTGTTGAAACTCTTTCCCAGTAGCTATCTCATACTCTCAACTTGATTGTCTCTCATATCCTGAGTTCCATAAATAGATCTTTCTAACTCATGTTTCACTGTAGCCTAGATCATTTTTCTCAAATAGCTCTTTTTCTTCTCCTGTCAATTAAATTCATTGATGTCACCTCCTTCATGATTTTTCTCCTGATCTTAGTTTAAGATAATCTCTTCCTCCTTAGAAATCTCTGGTCTCCATTTTGCTACTTTCTATCTTATATTATAGCAATTTGTGTACATGTCCTCCCTTCTGCTACACTGTTAAGTTCCCCCAGGGCAGGGACTCTATTAGCATCTAACAGAGTGCAGTGTATGTGGTGGTGTTAGAATGGGGTTTATGAACCAGAAATGAGCATTAGGGACTCCATCTATATTCAGTAGGGCAGGAGCTTGTATTTAATCCAGCTCTGTGCGGCTTTCAGGGCTAGTGTACCTTGGTCAGAACAACCTGACCTCTATGGAGTTAATGGGTAAATGTGTGTAAGCGGATGGTTAGTAGGTTCTGAGAAATTTGCCAGGAGCTCATCTGTATCATAGTTGGTTTGTGTTTTCACTCCTCTGCTCCCTGTGGGTATTTTATATGAAAATCAGGAAGGGGGCAGGGAATCACTAACATTTATATAACACTTAAAGAATTTCAAAGCATTTTACAAATTTTATCTCATTTGGTCTTCACAACAACCCTGGGAGACAGATGCTAATATTATCTCCATTCTATAATTGAGGAAACTGAGGCAGAGAGAAGTTAAAATGACTTGACTAGAGTCACATACCTAGCAGGTGTCTGAGGCAGGATTTGAGTTTAGATCTTCCTGACTTGACCTGTCCAGCACATTCTCTCCTACTGTATATAGATAGCCTAGAAGGCTATATACAGGGTAGTTAGTCAGAAGCTCACATGGCATGTATAAGTTTCCCTCAGTGTCGTGTGCGGTCCATTGTTGGATCTTGTACTGCTTGATCAGAAAGTACATTCCATTTGAGATTCAAGTGGTGATGATGAGTTCCTTAGTGTTTGCCACAGAGCTGTATAATTGACCCTTTAAAACGCAATTTGTCTAGTGGTGGTAATCTTCAAGACAGACCATGGCAACAGGTCCTTATTCGATTTTTTTTTATTGCATTGAATTTAATTCTCATTGTTTTTAAAAAGGTTTTGGCTTCTGAACTTGGAACTCTCCAGTTTGTATTGTTCTTTTTTTCCCCACCCATCCCAGGGCTGGTTATCTGTTAGCCAAATATGGGAGCAACTACAATTACATTAAAATTTCTGTTTATCGCTAACAAACAGGGGTACTATAATTATTTTAGGGGAGCTTGTTTACCATGCAGTTTAAGATTAAAGACAGATTCAGGGAAGTCTTATTCAGAAATGGGATATGTTGGCTCTACCCCTAACTCACAAGGGTCTCTGTTTAGTGGTGTATAGGTCATGCTGAGTCCCTACTAGTCTGGAGTAATTCAGATAGGACCTAATAATGATAATAATGCCTCACATTTCTATAGTGCTTTGAGGTTTACAAAGTACCTTCATCCATAGAAACTTTGTAAAGTTGATATTATTACTACTAGTAGTATTTATATATCACTTAAAGATTTTCAGTGCTTTATAAATATTTATAATCCTAAATAAATAGGACCAAATACACACACACACACACACACACACACACACACACACACACACATATATATATATATATATATATACATATATATATATATTTGATCCTCACAACAAACTTGGGTGATAAGTGGTATCATTATTCCTGTTTCATAGATGATAAACTGAGTGATTTGTCAAGGATCACACAACTGGTAAGTGTTTGAGGCTGGATTTGAACTCAAGTTTTCCTGATCCCAGGAATCTACCTAGTTGACCAAGTTGGTAGAGCAAATATTATCAACCCTGTTTTGTAGATGAGGAAAATGAGGCTCAAAGAGGTTAAATAATTAGTCAATCAAAAGGTGTTTATTAAGCACCAATTCTGTACCAAATACTGTGTTACATTGTAATAATAAGAATAGCTCATATTTATATAGGGATTTTAAGTTTGCCTAGCTCTGTATATGATTTGATCCTCACGATCGTCCTATGATGTGGATGCTACAAGTATTAGCCCTCACACTTTATATATCTGTAAACTAAAGAAATTGTAGCTTAGAGAGCTTATGTGACTTGCCCATGGTCGTGGAGCTAGTAAATATGTCAGTTGGAGACAGAATTTAAACCCACATCTGCCTGACTTGAAGTCTAGAATTCTTTCCAAGACCCCATGCTATTTGTCCAGTGCATGGCCCAGTTGTGTTCCTTAGCCTAAAGACATGTCTTTGACACAGTGTGTATTTAACAGGTATGTTGCATATGCTGAACCAGAAGGATCATTTTCAACACCTCTGAAGTAATGTTGCCTGTTCTGGGTCTCTGGGGAAGGGTACCAATAGAACTCAGCCCATGGACAGACAAAACACCTAAGGGCAAACACAGACACTGCCTACTCTTAGTCATCTTCTCTTGAGGGAAGCTACACCTGTAGCCACACAAAGAGAAAGACTGACCTTAGGGGCACCGAACCACCACTGGATTTAGAATTGGGCTTTGAATCCTGACTCTTGTCACTTGCTATCTGTGTGATACTGGTAAGTTGCTTCGTTTCTGTGGCCTAAATTTCTTACTCTGTAAATGAGAGGGTTAAAGAAGATGATCTCTGAGGTGTCATTTAGCTCTAAATTCTGTGATCCTGCAAACCAAAACTCTACCGGTTTCCTTCCTTCATTCATAACTGACTTTCACTGTACCATGAGGGGCTGGTCCCATATACTCACACTGCCTGTATTGCTTGATCTCTTTAATATTTTGGTTGAATATTTTGCCCTTTGCAGAGATGCTAGGGCTAAAAATGACCCCTCTTTTTGCCTTTTGCCTATGTGCACTACTTTCCCTTTTGTGCTAAGGATACACCTGAGTACCAGTACTCAGGTACTCATTTGGCCCTTTCCCCCTTTCTTATTCCACTACTTAAGGACAGTTTCCTCAAGTCCAAGGGCATTATCACTCTGAGATGGACCACTCTGAGAACAGATGAAAGCCTATGATGGTATTCATTGGCATAGGAGGTCAACAAGTCAGATACTTAGGCTAAATATGAAGTTGAACACAGTGACCTGCAGACCACTCCATGCTAACTTTATTTTTATGGGAAAACCACCTAATTTCTCTGAGTCTAGGTTTCCCTACCCGAAACTCCCCCTAATGCCCATATGCCTTTTTATAGAATGTGCTGGACCAGTAGGAGAAAAAGAATTCAACCAGGAGTAGAAACAAGCATGGGAGGACAGACCTGGATACAGAAAGATAATAATTCAATATAGTTGGCAGTTTCAAGGAGTATGACCTCCCTAGAAACAGAGAAGAGAGCTGGTGAGGGGCTCAAGATAGGGAGTGCGTCTAGGGGCCCAGCTGAATGGCCCACCTAGCAGAAATATTGTACCTAAGGGGAGCTACATGAGGACTTTACAAAGAGAGAAAGAATTTCTAGAGGATGCATTACAGAGTTGTGAGTTACCCTTTGTCACGTCTACATGTTTGCCAAGTACTATCATTGTACTTTAAGTTTGAACCTACTCTTCTCGTGTTCCCACTGCATGTGGGGCCATCTCCAGTTGTCCTGATCTGTATCTGGTCACTAGACCCAGATGGCTCTGGAAGAGAAAGAGAGGCTGGTAACTGCACAGCCCTCTGTCACTTAAATCCAATTCACTTGCAATTTATGACAGACAGCACCTTCCTGGTGCCATGATCCTCTATGAGAATGAAAAACAAACAACAATGACTCTTCTCATAGATTCTATGTATTTATTGGAGAATTAGGGTTTTTTTGAGGGGCGGGGTTAGGGGGATAATTTGGCATCAACTGTTGTTACCATGCTATCTTAATAAATGCCTTTGGTAAAAGATAATTAAGTCTCCTGGCTGGTAATTAATGGGAAACACACCAATGGAGGCTTATCATAGTGGTAAAAGTAGCCACCCACAGTTGTTCAGTCATGTCCAACTCTTCACAGCCCTAATTTTGGGATTTTCTTAGTAGAGATACTGGAGGAGTTTGCCATTTCTTTCTCCAGATCATTTTACAGATTAAGAACTGAAGTAACCATGGTTAAGTGACTTGCCCAGGGTCACACAGCTAGGAAATGTCTGAGGTCAGTTTTGAACTCATGAAGATGAGTCTTCCTGATTCCAAGCCCAGTGATCTATTCACTATACCACCTAGCTGCCCCAGTCACCCACAGGGTTACCAAAATAGCAGTTGCAACTCTGTAGACTCAATCTGCAAGTGTGACCATGAGTTGGAGAAGTAGCCTTCGAGGTGTGTGTGTATGTGTGTATGTGTGTGTGTGTGTATATGTGTGTGTGTGTGTGTGTGTTCTATTAGCTTACTAAGATATTTAAAATACTGATTCTGTCATCCTATGCCTTGGGCACATCTGCTAACTTTATGTCATCTGAAAATTTTATAAACATACAATATAAGCTTTTATAAGTCATCAACAAAAATGTTAACTAGAACAGAGCCAAGGATAGACTCCCTGGAACCTTCCCCTGGAGACTTCTATCAAAGTTTACGTGGAGTCCAGTTCTATATACACCTAACGTTACTATCATCTAGCCCACATTGCTCCATCATGTCCTTAAAAATAGCTCTGATAAGATCTAGGTAAAGTATATCTTTATACTTTATAAATATACTTTATATTACCTTTATTTAGTGGTCTAGTAACATTGTCAGAAAAGGAAAAGAAGTTAGTCTTTCCTGAACTGATCTTAATAAAATCTTGCTAGCTATTTCCTTCCTTCTTCCTTTCTTTTCTCCCTTATTTTCTTCCTTCCTTCTTTCCTTTTTCACTTTCTCTTTTTTTCCCCTTCATGGTGGCTCTTCATGATCATTACTTGTTTTTCTAGAAGGTAACTCAGTATCCCTTTAATGCCAGAATTTCATCAGGAATTTAAGTAAGACTCACTGGCTCACAGCTGCCAGACCATATATTTTATTCTCTTCTTTTGTAAGTAAGGACAAATACCTGTCCTTGAATCCTGAAGCACTTCCCCCATTCTCCATATTTCCTCAAAGATTACTTTCAGTGGCTCAGTAGTTGAACCCACCAATTCTGGCCAGGTGGTTTAAACTCATCAAAAGAGATAATTAATACAAAGAGTTTTGCAAACTTAGCCTTATAAAACTGAGCTATTATTATCATGAGTGGCTGAGTGCTCTCATTATATCCTAATTTATCTTGGATTCCAACTTCCTATTAGCCATTTTTGATCTGGACTTTTCAGTGCAGAGATTATTTTCCTAGGAAGAGAAACAGAAATAATATAAAAGCTGAGCAAGTCTGCCTTCTCCTCAATGAGAATTACCAATCAACCAATCAATAAACATTTATTAAGTATCTACAATGTGCCAGGCACTATGCAAAGTGCTGTTCTATCCACCTTAAGCAGTGGTTCTATCTCTTCTTTGCTTCTCTTCTTTGCATGCATAAAACCTTTCATTTTATGTCATTCAAATGATCTCTTTTGTCAATCAACCAATAACCTACTATCAATCAACAATCGTCAATCAACAAACAATCAACCAGCACCTACTAAGTGCCTGGCTCTGTATTCAACATTGAAGATACAAAGACAAAAGTGAAATTGTCCCAGTTTTGCCTTTTATGTTCACTTCTCTCCCTTGCTTGGTTAAGAACTCTCCTCTTAGATTTGGAGACAAGGGAAGAATTTAGGACCAAAGAAGATATTGAGAGCATTACCAAATGTAAAACAAAATCAATGCAACCAAAATTATACAGAAAACAGAAAATTTGAAAAAAAAAACTTTGCAACAAGTATCTCTGATAGAGGCCTAATTTCTTAAATATATAGAGAACAGAGTCAAATTTATAAAAACACATCATTCCCCAATTGATAAATGGTCAAAGGATATGAACAAGAAGTTTTCAGAAAAAAAAAATCAAAGCTATCTAAAGTTACATGAAAAAAATGCCCTAAATCACTACTGATTAGAGAAATGCAAATTAAAACAACTCAGAGGTACCACCTCACACCTATCAGATTGGATAATATAACAAAAAAGTGAAATGTTGGATGTTGGAGAGGATGTGAGAAAATTGGGACACAAATGTACTACTGATGGAGTTGTGAACTGATCCCACCATTCTGGAGAGCAATTTGAAACTATGCCCAAAGGGCTATAAAACTGTAGATACCCTTTGAACCAGCAATACCACTGCTAGGTCTATATCCCAAAGACATGCAGAAAAAGGGAAAAGGATTTATTTGTACAAAAATGTCTATAACAGCTCTTTTTGTGGTGGCTAAGAATTAGAAATTGGAGGGCACGTCCATCAAGTGGAGAATGGCTAACAAGTTGTGGCACATGGTAATGGAATATTATGTACTAAAACAAATGACAAGCTGAATGATTTCAAAAAACCTGGAAAGACTTACATGAACTAATACATGATGAAGTGACTAGAACCAAGAGAACACTATACACAGTAACAGCAATATTGTTTGACGAAGAATTGTAAATGAGTTAGCTATTGTCAGCAATACAATGATATGACACAATCAATCCCAAAGGACTAATGATGAAGCATACTATCAATCTCCAGAGCAAGAACTGATATTGTTTGAATACAGACTGAAGCATATTATTTTAAACTTTTTTTCATTTTTTTCTTTTATTCAAGTCTTCTTGTACAAAATGACTAATATGGAAATGTTTTACATAATTACATATGCATAATCTATATCTGATTGCTTACTATCTCAGGGAGCTGGAAGGAGAGGGAAAGAAGAGGGGATAGAATTTAAAACTCAAAACTTTAAATAAATATGTTTAAAAACTAAAGAAGGAAAAAAGAACCTTTTCCCTAACCAAAGATCAGAAAGGCACCTCTTTCCCTTCTCTTCCAACTCTTTACATAATGTGATCTTTTATATTAAGGTCATTTATCCATTTGGAGTTGATTGTGCTACAGAGCGCAAAATGTGGGACTAGACCTAATTTCCACCAAACTGTTTTCTAGTTTTCCCATCTATACTTACTGAATTGGGATTCCTTCCCCTACTAGTTTGTTTCCTTGGGTTTATCAAGCAATAGAATATTGTAATTGCTTCCACTTCTGGTTTTTTTTCCTAGTCTGTTTCATTGATCTGTGTTTCCGTTTTCAAACAAGTAGGAAATCATTTTGGTGATCACTGTTTCATAATATAGGTAAATCTGGTTCTATTATCCAAACTTCATTACTATTGCTTTTCATTATTTCCCTGAATATCCTAGACTTCTTGTTACTTTAAATAAATGTTGTTATTATTTTGCCTAATGCTGTGAAATAACCTCTTGGTAGTACTAAATCTATAAATTAATTCATGTAGTCTCATCATTTTTATTGTATTGGTACAGCCCAGGCATGAGCACTGAATGTCTTTCCAAATTCTTCCTCCTCCTCTTTTTTAATAAAGTGTTTTGTAGTTGTATTAATATAAGTATAACGTGTCTTGGTAGGTTAACACCCAAATATTTTAGGCATTTTGTAGTTATTTTGAATGGAATTTCTCTGTTTCCCTTGGGTTTTATTAGTAATATACAGAAAAGCTATTCATTTATGTGGGTTTTTTGACTCTCTTTTCCACAACATTTCCACAATATAGGTCCAGATGTGGGGTGGGGGTGGAGGACAGAGAGAGAGAAGACAAGGATAAATCTGTACTGAGACATCCGTACTTGTGCTCAGTGCCTCTTAGAACCAAGGACTTGCATTTGTGACACAGAAGTCTGGGGTGAAGGATGCTGTGTGTGAACATGACAGAGGAACCACAGCAAGACTGATGCAAGCCTCAGCTCCAGAGAAGTACTCAATACAAGTAATATTATCTACATTTTAGAGATAAGGAAACTGAGGCCCACAGACTCCCTTGAGATCAAGCAGCTAACACATGGAGGGTCCACAGCTCAAACCCATTCTCATAGCTTCAAGTTCACCTCTCTTCTCATTCTACCACAACCATTTATGCTAGCGATGCTAGATTTAAATGCCAAATGAGACAAGCAACATATAACAAGGGGGAAAGCTCTGAATTAAAGGATCGGGGTGTGAATTTTGATTCTGCTTTTTCCTGCCTGTGATCCATTTTTTAAATAGAACAATATTTTATTTTACCCAATTACATGAGAATTACATGGTTTTAAAAAATTTGAGTTCCAAATCTTGAGCAAGTCACAACCTTTCTGGACTTCAGTGTCCTCATCTACAGATGAAGGAGTTAGAAGTGATGACATCCGAGGTCACTACTTGCTCTAAATCTATGATTCTGTGATCCTGTTTCTGACATTACCAGCTACGTAACCTTGGACAAGTCATTTCCTTTGTCTAGGCCTAATTTTTTCTCTTTTGTAAAAGGAGGGGGTTTTGATTAGCTGATCTCTAAAAGTCTCTTCCAGTTCTAAGTCCTATGATCCTATGCAAATACAAAGCGTTCTAGGAGCTCAGAGAAATGGGATGCGCGGTGTGGAATGCTTCAGGAATCTGCGTAAATTTACCCTTGTGCAGGGGCTCTGCTAATCTCCACTTCATTTTGGTGGGAGTCTTTGTGTTATGAAGCAATTCCATTCCATTGTTTAAAGTCCAGTGCTGATGAAACTAAGGCCATGGAGTCATTCTTGCTGTGGGTCACTTGGTCTTGCCTTTTCTCACGCTCACACACAGCATCCTTCACCCTAGACTTCTGTGTCACAAATGCAAGTCCTTGGTTCTAAAAGGCACTGAGTACAAGTATGGATGTCTCAGTACAGATTCATCCTTGTCTTCTCTCTCCCTGCCCTCCACCCCTGCCCCACATCTGGACCTATTATTTAATTAGCGTTAAGAACTAGTGAGGAAATTTCTACCCATGCAGCAAGTTACAGTTTTAAATAGCTATTTGGAGTCTTGAGAGATTAAATGACTTGACTATGTCAGAAGCTGGACTTAAAACCAGGTCTTTCTGACTTTGGGACTGGCTTTCTCTCCTTTATAGTTTGTAGCAGAGCAGCTCTCTTTGTCTGGTGCTGTGGCCAAGAGGGGAATGAAGTGTGTCGTTACTAAGTTACCATATTACTCTGTAACCCTTGGGTGATGACCACTAGTAAGTTAAAGGCTAACATCCAAGAGAATGGATAATATCATAGGAAACATTTTTAGTGATCCCAAGCTGTTCACTACAACACAGTCTAACACTGTCGGGGGTGGGGGGACATACAAAGCCCCCTTTTCCAGTGACGCTGGGTAAGTAACATAGTCATATGTGAAGTAGGTAGCGATAGAATTCTGGGCTTGGATCAAGGAAACCTGTGTTTGAATCTTGCCAAGACACTTACTTAGCTACGGGACCCTGGGCAAGTCACATTCTGAGCCTCAGTTTCCTTACTTGTAAAATGAGAAAAATAATTGTATATACATTAGTTTTTGTGAGGATCAAATGAGATAAAATTAGTGTAAAATGTTTTTGCAATTGTTTTAGCTATATGTTGGATGATGCATCAAAGACACAGTCAGTTCCCTTTCAGACTGCTGGAGTTTCTCAGAGCTTCCAGCCCCTTTTCTCTTGGTCATCTCAGAAGTTATTGTTAGGAAGTCAGAGCTAGAAGGAATCATTTAGTTCAAACTTTGCATTATCCTGATAGAGAAATAGAAACCCAGAAGGGATGAATAATTTCAAAAAGTTTATGTAGACAGTGTGAGAATCAAGACTAGGACCAGGTCCTCTATTTTCCAGGTCCTCCAATTCTCCATTGCATAAATCGTGTCTTCCATTTCACAGATGAAACCACCGAGTCTCAACAAAGGACCTCTGGATTGCCCAACATCACAAACTTGGTTAATGTCATCACTGTGACTCAAATTCAGGTCTTCTGAACCCTAGCCCAGTGCTCTGGCTCCAGTAAACCACCCGAGTTCCTTTTCCCTGAACAGAGTTTACAGTATTTACAAATGCCACTTGACATTTCAGGCAATCAGAAAATCCCATTCTCCTTGACAACATCTGTTTCCCGGAATTCTTCAGTAAACACTTCCCACACCAATTCCTAAACAAAATTTGTACTCCCAGAGACTGAAGCATTAGAGTTAAGTTGAAAGAAGAAAAATTAAAAAGAGAAAAAAAGAATCCTGGACTAAGTTTTAACACAACCCAGATTCTATCTCACTCCCTGCACCCCTCCCTTATCAGTGAATACACCCACAACCCAGTGTTTAAAAGGCTTCTAGTGACAGTGTCTGCCTAGTATATTGCTGGTTCTCAGAAAGTCAGTGCCAGCAAGAATTTTCCAGTTCTGCTCTCCAATTGATTTCTTACCTCAGAGATTGCAGCTTTCCTGGGCTGTGGGGGTGTGGAGGATGGTTGTCTCTCCCCCTCGTGCTACCTGCTACATCAGATTCATTGCTCCTGGGGAAGCAGGGAGACTCTCTGCCCAGTGATTGTGAGGAGGTGTCCAGAGGAAGGAGTAGGGAGTGACAGTGAAGGGGCTGGTCTCCAGAGCTGAATTCTTGGCTAGAGGGAAAAGGATGTTTTGTAATATTTGGCTTGTGCTTTTAGAGGCCAGACAGGAAGGGAGAGCTCAGTGGCCTCTCTGCAGAGGGGCAGTTCCTGACTTCTCATCAACTTTGACTTGGCCATTTAAAGCAATCTGGATTCTGATGCTTCATTCGCCCTCCCCCATTCTTCATTCAACTTTCCCCCTTCCCTGCTTTTCCCTCCCTTCATTCCTGACATTCTATAAAAATTTTCCCTCTGCCTAAACTTGGCTCAGGAGCCCTCACTCACTGGGAGAGAATTTCTCCTATTACAAAGTTCAGTTTTTTAAAAATCATCTATGGGCCAATTTAGTGCTTAGGACATTTTTGAGGAAATGTTTTCCCCTGAACTTTGGTGACAGCAACAAAACATACCATGTTTATCTTGTTATATTTATTTCTC
This sequence comes from Notamacropus eugenii, assembly GCF_028372415.1. Lineage (NCBI taxonomy): Eukaryota > Metazoa > Chordata > Mammalia > Diprotodontia > Macropodidae > Notamacropus > Notamacropus eugenii. Next base: position 622,118,171 of record NC_092872.1, read on the forward strand.
TTTATCCCCCATGGAAGGATATTAATGCTGGTGAAAGATCCAACTTACTTTGATAGATCCATGATCTTAGCAGTAGAGATACTAAAGTAGATGGCTATTCCTTCATAGCTCTTCTCATCCATGCCTTTCCATAAATCCCCTATAGAAGAGCCACTTCCGGTTCTTTTAATGTCATGGAAATCAGGTAGTGCAGTGAGCAGAGTGCTGCACCTGGAGTCAGGAGGTCAGCTGACATTTCTAATCTCTTGATTTTGTGGTCTTCCATGATTTGCTACCATATTGAATCATCAGGAGAAACTTTCTTTTAAAAAGGAGGCAGCTAGGTGTTTGAGTGGGTAGAGTACAGGACTTGGAGTCATGAAGACCTGAGTTCTAATGATGTCTTACACACTTACTACTTGTGTGCCCCTGGATATGCTTGTTTCCTTGTCTGTAAAATGGAAACAATAATGGTACCTACCAGACAAGGTTGTTGTGAGGATCAAATTAAATAATGCTTATTATTTCAATTTCTGTAAACCTTGAAGCACTATATATAATCTAACTATAATGATAATGATGTGGCAGAGAATAGCTTGGATTATTTGAAGCACTAGCCATGATATTTTCCATTTTTTTGACCGTGGGCTCTCAATCCAGTAGTTGTGGCTTTAAGGGTTACAGAGGAAGGAAGGAAGGAAGGAAGGAAGGAAGGAAGGAAGGAAGGAAGGAAGGAAGGAAGGAAGAAAGGAAGGAAGGAAAGGAGGAAGGAAGGAAGGAAGGAAAGAAGAAAAGAAGGAAAGGAGGAAGGAAGGGAAAAAGGAAGGAAAGGAGGAAGGAAGGGAGGAAGAAAGGAGGAAAGAAGAAACAAGCATTTAAGCACCTACTATGTGCCTTGCATCATGCTAAGCTGTTTACTAATACTATCTCATTTGATCCTGACATTAACCTTGAGAAGCAGGTGCTATTTTTATCCTCATGTTACAGCAGAGAAAACTTAGACAAACAAGCCAAATGACTTGTTCAGGGTCATATAGCTAATAAGTGTCTGAGGCAGCTCAGGTCTCCTTGTCTCCAGGCTCTATCTACTACATTGTGTACGTACTTTTAACCATGTCCCAGGGTCTCACGTAGTGGCCCCTACTTGGCCACACCAGACAGAATGAAGGGCTCTACCATTAAACAGGAGAAGTTCAGCTCAATATCAGCCTCACATGTGTACTCTTGGCCACTATGATACGTTTTTCTTTTCAGCAACCTTACCTATTGTTTGTCACACATTATAATGAGTTTATTTGTTCTAAGCAGTAGTCCTGTCCATTCTTTTTTTTTAATTTTTAAAAATTTATTTATTTTCAGTTTCCAACATTCATTTCCACAAGATTTTAAGTTCCAATTTTTTTCCCCTTCTCTCCCCTCCCCACCCCCAAACAGTAATCATTCTAATTACCCCTTTGCCCAATCTGCCCTCCTTTCTATCACACCCCTCCCTTCCCTTATCCACATCTCCTCTATTTTCTTGTAGGGCAAGGTAGATTTCTATACCCCATTATCTGTATTTCTTATTTCACAGTTGCACGTAAAAACAATTTTTAACATTCATTTTTAAAACTTTGAGTTCCAACTTCTCTCCCTTCCTATCTATCCCCACCGAAAAGGCAAGCAATTAAATATAGGTTATACATATGTAGTTATGCAAAAGACTTCCATAAAAGTCATATTGTGAAAGACTAGCTGTATTTCCCTCCATCCTAACCTGCGCCCCATTTATCCTATTCACTTTTTTGATCTTGTTCCTCCTCAAAAGTGTTTACTTCTAATTACCCCCTTCTCCCATTTGCCCACCCTCCCACACACCCCACTTATCCCCTTCTCCCCTACTTTCCTATAGTGTAAGATAGATTTTCATACCAAATTAAGTGTGAATATTATTCTGTCTTTAAGCCAAATGTGATGAAAGTAAGCTTCACTTTTCCCCTCTTACCTCCCCCCTTTTCCCCTCCCTTGAAAACGCTTTTATTTGCCTCTTTTACAAGAGATAATTTGCCCCATTCCATTTCTCCCTTTCTCCTCCCAATATATTCCTCTCTCACCCCTTAATTTTGTTTTTTTAGATATCATCTCTTCCTATTTAACTCACCCTGTGCCCCCTGTCTATATGTATATAATCCCTCCAACTACTCAAATACTGAGAAAAGTCTCAGGAGTTACAAATATTATCTTTCCATGTAGGAATGTAAACAGTTCAACTTTAGTAAGTCCCTTATGATTTCTCTTTCCTGTTACCTTTTCATGCTTCTCTTGATTCTTGTGTTTGAAAGTCAAATTTTCTATTCAGCTCTGGCCTTTTCATCAAGAATGCTTGAAAGTCCTCTATTTCACTGAATGACCATTTTTCCCCCTGAAATATTATACTCCATTTTGCTGGGTAGGTGATTCTTGGTTTTAATCCTGGCTCCTTTGACTTCTGGAATATCATATTCCAAGCCCTTTGATCCCTTAATGTAGAAGTTGCTAGATCTTGTGTTATCCTGATTGTATTTCCACAATATTCAAATTGTTTCTTTTTGGCTGCTTGCAACATTTTCTCCTTGAGCTGGGAATTCTGAAATTTGGCTACGATATTCCTAGGAGTTTTTCTTTTCAGATCTCTTTCAGTAGGTGATCAGTGAATGCTTTCAATATTTATTTTGCCCTCTGGTTCTAGAATATCAGGGCAGTTTTTCTTGAGAATTTCATGAAAGATGATATGTAGGCTCTTTTTTTGATCATGGCTTTCCTGGATCTATTTTCCAGGTGCGTTGTTTTTCCAGTAAGATATTTCACATTGTCTGCTATTTTTTTCATTCCTTTGGTTTTGTTTTATAATTTCTTGATTTTTCATAAAGCCATTAGCTTCCATCTGCTCCATTTTAATCTTTAAAGAATTATTTTATTCAGTGAGTTTTTGGATCTTCTTTTCCATCTGGCCAATTCTGCTTTTCAGGGCATTCTTTTCCTCATTGGTTTTTTGGATCTCTTTTGCCATTTGGATTAGTCTATTTTTTAAAGTGCTATTTTCTTCAGCATTTTTTGGGTGGCCATTAGCAAGCAGTTGACTCATTTTTCATGATTTTCTTGCATCATTCTCATTTCTCTTCCCAATTTTTGCTCTACTTCTCTTACTTGATTTTCAAAATCCTTTTTGAACTCTTCAGTGGCCTGAGATGAATTCATATTTTTCTTGGAGGCTTTTGATGGAGGTGCTTTGACTTTGTTTTCTTCTGTTTGCATGCTTTGGTCTTCCTTGTCACCAAAGTAAGATTCTATAGTCTGATTCTTTTCCTGGTTTTTGCTCATTTCCCCAGCCATTTACTCGACTTTTGAGCTCTTTGTCAAGGTAGTTTTCTACTTCCAGTGAGGGTGGGGGGGTATGCTGTCAGCCACTCAATGCCCCCACAATATGTGGACCTAGGGCTCCAGAAACAGTGGCTGTAGCTGCCCCTGCTGTTGCTGTGGTTGCTGCAGGTTCCTCCGCCCCCTCCCCCCTCAGCTGCCCTGGGCCTGGGGCCAGACCATTCCAATCTCCTGCACTGGTCCCACAAGTTTTTCCCACTGACCTTGCAATTTTTCCTCAGCGTTTTGGTGTCATGAAGTCTGGAAACCACCACAGGTCTGGGAGATTCAGTCACCCCAAGGCCTGCTCAGGTTCCCCTCTGTGCACTCATGACCCACACTGGACTGTGCTCTGCTCCCATTGTGGCATGATAGACACTTCCCAGCGACTTTCCAGGCTGTCTGGGGCTAGAGATTTGCTTCACTCCGTCATTCTGAGGGTTCGCTGCCCTAGAATTTGTTTAGAGCCATTTTTACAGGTATTTGGTTGGGCTTGGCAGGAGTGCTCTAGAAAGTCTGTGCTGTACTCCACCATCTTGACTCCACCCAGTCATTATGACACATTTTTCAAAATGAGGGACCTATTCTACCATAGTCATTGCTTTGCTACACTTTTTATTTTCCCTTTTCATTTGTGCACTGACCCATAATAGTTACTGGCACCTTTGCTGTGGGGCACCAGTCTTTGCTTCCCCATCTTTAGCGTAGTAGCTGATCTTTCCTTTCTCTCTCCTCCCTCCACTGCCCCTCACCAGAAGTCATTAGGGACTGGGTGTGGCACAATCTGAGAATGTGTGTCAGTAGGCAAATCTGGTCCATGCTCTATGCATGCCTATGCTGGTAGCATAAACCTTTCAACTATGGGCAGAATCGTAATGAATATTTTCACTCCTTGGTCAAGTTTCTTGACATGGGATTTGTGCAAGAACATGCAAACACACACGAATCAACTTCTGAAGACAAATTTAGTTGAAGTGAAAGGAGCAAGGTCTATTGGGGCATAGCAAGCAGGTGGAGGATGGAGAGCCTGAGAGGCAAAGGAAGGATACGCTCTCTAGTAACTTCCTATTTGAATTCATTATTCTTGCCAGCCCAGGGCTAAGCTCAGTTGTTTCTATATCAGTAAAGAAGTTTAAGGGCTACCAGTGACCTGTAAATTTTGGCACCCTGAACAAAGCTCAAATTATCCACCCCACTTATTGTGTTGCCTACGGGAAGAAACCTGCCTCCTTCCTATTATCTCAGACATTTGTAACCTTTTTTGTCTATTCAAGCAGATAACTCTTATATAAACAAGTAGATGCTAGTAGTAGCACCTGCCCTCAGAGATTACCTCCCATCACCATTTACACTGTCTGGTATGATCATAGCTATTTGTTTGACTCTCCCGTTAGAAAGTGAGCTCCCTGCAGGCAGGGATGATGTTTGCTTGCTTGCTTGCTTTTTTGGTTTTTGTCTTTCCAGTATATAATAGGCACTTATTAAATGCTCCTTGACTGACTGATTGTTTTAATGGGGGAAAGGTCCTGATATCAACAAATCGCTCAACACTGAATTCTCTTCTTTGAGATAGCTTGAAAATCAGTTCCTATATGCTTTTTCATTTTGGGGAGGTAGGGATGGGGAAGGACACCTTTATTGTCAGGGTAGCTGGTCAGGTCAGTACGCACACCATCACGCACCCACTCATTGGCTAGTTCAGAACTTCTGGAACTATGTTTTGCTCCTATCTGCCTTAGGGACCTTTAGCACATTGGACCTCAGAGTCCTGCGTAGGGGCTAGCAAAATCCACAGTGATATATCCTCATCGGGGACTCCATTAGGGATCTCTACAATATTTCCACATTTTTCCTGAACCCTGAATGCTCTCCTTTCTCCAAATTGTCATCCAAAAGCCATAAAAATGACTACAAGGTTTCACAGCAGAGGCCAGTTCCTAATTATTGAAGGAAGAAGGCAGCTGTTCATCTTCATAAACCCTACTCCTTGCCTCCCCCACCCTTCCCTTGCTGTTCCTTTATGCCCAAAATAGTGGTACAATACCTCACAGCTGCAAACTGTTCATTATTGGGTTTTTTTGGCAAGTGCTAAACCAATTCACGGTGCTTGACTTTTCTATCACCTCTGTCCAAGGAGTTGACAATATCCCCGTCCAATGATCCCTGTCTTTCCTTACCCACTATCTTCACCTTATGTATGGCATTTGGGTCTTCTTTTAATGTCTGGTGAAATTCCTAATTAGAGAGAGTGCATGGACAGAAGCACTGAAATTGTGATCAGATCAAGTGGGTTCAAACCCCACCACCTGTGTGACCCTGGACAAGTTACATAGTCTCTGAGCCTCATCTATAACATGAAGATAAACATAGCACTTATCTTGCAGGATTGTTTTGAGGATCCAACGGGGTAATGTATGTAAAATGCTACGCCAACTTTAAATCTAGCTATGAGTTATTATGATTCTCTGGTTACCTTCTGGGTAAGATTCTTCAATATTTATACCTCATATTCATCTCTCGATCCTACTTGCAAGGAAGGAGAAGAATTATTTCTGATATCGTTGTAAGAATTCAGAGGAGTGTGTTGGACTGAGATTTGAAAAGTGAAAAATTGGGTGACTTCTGGCTCAGCAATCACTGTGCTCAGTCATCAGGTGATGGGAAGCAACCCTGGATATCAATCATATAAAGCCCAGAAGCACCTGGATCCTGGGAGGTGTGTGCAAACTACTAAGACTTGATCTCCAGGTTCTTACATCAGGGATTTTTTTTCTCCTTCAATCTCCTTGTCACTTTTGCTTTTCCATGCCCACCTTGAAGCCTGATGAATGAACTGGATTCCCCTTGAAGGTGCTGTGACTTTCCAAGGTCAGAATAGATTATTTTCTTGGCAAACTCTGTCATTGGCAGGAAATGGACCCCAGTTTTTTAATAGCTATTTATTATAACACTTTAAAGTTTGCAAAGCACTTTACAGATGTTATTTCATTTGATCCTTACATCAATCCTGTGTAGTAATATTATCCCATTTTACAGCTAAGGAAACTGAGGCAGAGAGGTGAAGGGATTTGTCCAAGTGTCACACAGCAAGTGCCTGAGGCAATATTTGACCTCAGGTATTTGTAACTTCAACTCTAGGACTCTATCCACTGCACCACCTAGCTGCCCACCAATCTTGCTTCAAATGTGTAGCATAACCACACACACACACACACACACACACACACACACACACACAGAATTTAATGGCCTGGTTTGCTTACTCTACATGTCTGTTGGGTTTTGTATAGTACACAATTAGATTCCTAGATTCTTTTGAATTCCTGTCAAGGAGTTAGCAATGAACTGTGAATCTCAACTGAAAAAATTGTATAGAAAACCCATATCACCAGAAACCTCCAGTAAGAAACACAATGTGGTCTGAGAAACAGAGGGCAACTTGGTTTGTGGGATTCAACTACACATTCTGGAGAAACGAATGATTTGTGATTTATGAATGTTGTCAAATCTAAATAGAAAAGCATCAGAAAACACAAATTAACATTATCTAGGCCATATTAGATTTTTATTGGGTTGATGAAAAATTGCATTTTAATCTAGTTGGGTCCCCATAGCCATGGAGTTTGGCACCTCTAATCTAAAGTCACTAATAATGTTCTCCTGGGAAGGAAATCAATCTGTTATAAGGTCAAGCTTCACATGATACCATGGCTGAGAAAGCATCATGAATTAGTGTAAGACCATCCTTGGCTTCCCATTGTGATATAAGAATAATAAAAACATTTATATAATGATTTAAGACTTGTTAGGCATTTTATAAATGTTATCTCTTTTGGTCTTCACAACAACCCTGTGAAGTAGGTGCTAATGTTATTCCATTTTACAGATGAAGAAACGGAGGCAGACAAAGGTGAAGTGATTTGCCCAGAGCCAGTAAGTGTCTAAGACAGGATTCAAACTCAGGCCTTCCTAACTCCAGGCCCAGGACTCTATCTCCTGAGCCACTAAGTTGCTTTGGATATCTTTGTGTGCATTGATCACAGTCTTTGAAATTAACATTGCTGGATGAAATTCTTGGTCCTTCCCTTCCTTTGATGATTGGCTGCCAAGCTGTCATGATAAACCCAAAAGACCTTCTCTGTACTTGCCCGTGGAAGCACTGTGGCATGATCTACTTTCTTTTACTTATGTTTTCTCTGTCTGTACTGGGGAGACAAATAATGATTCTATCTAGGCCTTTTCTTTTTTCAGTTCCAAACCTTGTGACTGTGCATTAAAGAAAAGTATTTTCAATGCAGATCCTATGGGTATGATGACCTGATAGGATTCAGGATTTCTTAATGCATACTAAATTCTTGGGGTCTTTTATGATGGATGTCTTGCCCCCTGCAGGTGGCAGGGCCAGGTGTTTAGGGCAGTCTGGATGATTAACAGCACCTACTTCATCACGCTGTAATTCTTTTCCACCAGAGTGAGCTGGCAAGAGTAGTGCATGAACAAGAGGTATATGACCTCAGGCTCTGATCCATCCTCCCTTTATTGATTGCTTATGAATCAAGTCTGTCCTATTTGTGTTTGCCAAAATATCTATTTCTACAAATTACGGACAGTTAGCATTTGAAGGTTACAGCAAAGAGGCCCCATCCAAACTTTCTTCAGCACTAGCAAGCACCTTCCTACCGTACTCTTGACCTGTATAAAACCCCTTTTCTCAGAAAACATGAGCCATTGGATCAGCCTGGAGCACACTAAGATGAATTATTTGTAAATATTCACCACCAGTAAGAAACACTTCAGGCCAGCTGGTGGAACCCAGTCCTGTATGACTCATATAGGCTGGATCCATTTGTAACCCTCTTGGCTCCAACATAAATCCCAGGAAAATTATTTGACTCTGGTGGAAAAGACAGTAAAAAACCATTGCAGAGGAGTTTGGTAAGTTCTTCAAGAACCTGTGGGAGGTGGTTTTGTTCACAATGGGAAGAGATTAGAATGTCCACTTGAGTAGGTTACAGCATGTTGACAGAAGATCCACTAACATGTCATTAACTAAATGCTGGAAGATTGCAGGTATGTGAGCTAACTCAAAGGGCAGAGACATGAACTCATAATGTCTGAACCTCATCCAAAATTATCACTGACCCTAATTCTAAGAAAGTTTTAGGATCCCTGAAAATCCAACTTGGTGTAAATCCTGAACTGAAGCCAAAACATCAGAAATCAATACAAAGGAGTAATGTGAATGGTGATCTCATTCAGTTCCCAGAAGTCAACTAACCTCCCATTTTGGGAGCAACCAAAATAAGAAGACCCTGTTAGTGATGGAGAAGAATAGACGATTCGCTTTTGACAATTATTGAATGTTTTCCTGTACTTAAGACCTATGAATTTCTCAACCAATAAATACAATCCCTATAGGGAGGAGATGTGCCTATTTCAGAATAGTTGATTCTGAAATTACTCCCACCCCAGTAACCAGTCATTTTCTGTCTATTAGGATAGAATTCATTTCATTCTTTGTGACACTTTTTGGAGTTCACCATGTTCAGCACTTCCTGATTCTCTTTCTGAAGGAAATATTCACACCTTGCAGTCTTTCTTGATCTTGAACTGTATTTTCCTTTTAAAAAAATTCAACATTTCAAATCTGAATTCTCTCGCTCCCATAACCCCACCCCACAATACTACACACATTGAGAAAGCAAGAAAAACAAAACTTGTTTACAAACATGCATTAGTCAAGCAAAACAAATTTCTGCATTGACCAAGTGAAAAAAAAATCACCTTCATCTGCACACATGCACACACAGACAGACAGACAGAGAAAGAGAGTCTTCATGTGGAGGAGCTTATCAAGCTCTTTGCAGAATCTCCCTATTTCATTCTGTTAACACACATGTGTTAGTACATAAGCTTTAATTATTTTCATAGTGATCGACTTGCTTATACATCACGAATGCCCAGGAAAAGATAAACAAACATCCCATAAAATCATTTTTCTTTCTGCTTTTATGCTCATGATAAAATAAAAAACAACCTACTCCCCAGTAATGTGTTCCTAGTGGGTTGGTGGAAGGATTCTGGGTTATAAGTTACATGTTGATTCCTGGAATGATATACGACTTGCTCTAGCTGGTACTATCTAAATCAGACTACTCTTGGTCCACCAAAGCCATTATTTACTTTCATGCTCTAAACCTTGGATCGTAGAATCCATACCTGAACATGAATCTCCTCTATCGCATCATTTATAACAACCAATTATCCTGCCTTCACTTGGAGAATCTCAGCGATGGGGAACACATGCCTTCTTAAGGCAAACTCATTTTACTTATGGTTAGAAGTGTTCTTCTACAGAGCCAAAATCTACTCCTAGAAATTTCCACACAGTGTTCCTCGTTCTGACCTTTGGAGCTGAGTGAACCAAGTCTAGTCTTTCTTCCATACGACAGCTCTTCAAATTCTTGAGGACAACTTCTACATTCCTATGAATGTCTTCCTTCTCTCTTTCTGCCCCTTGAATTTCTAATCAGCCTTTAAAACCCAAGTCAAATGTCATGTTTTTCAAGTATTTCACATATTATAATTATATTATATGGGTTACGTTCCACTAATACACTATTAAATCTAGAAGAGCAGGACTAAATCTAATCTAAACTTTGTTACTCTCCCAGGGTCTAGAACAGTTCTCTAAACTTAATGGCAATTTATAAACATTTATTGAAAAGAACTTACTATTATGAGTGTTCCTAGCTAACCCCAAGTACTATCCCTAAACTGCTTTACTTTGTTTCAGTCAGTCAGTCAGTAAACATTTATTAAACACTTATTGTGTGCCAGGACCTGTGTTAAGCATTAGGGATACAAATAGGAAAAAGAAAGACAGTCCCTGTCCTCAAGAGGCTTTTAATCTAATGAGGGAAAACTATACACAAAAGGAAACTGAAAGTGAGGGAAGGGAGATGAAAAAGTAGTTACCTATCTGGAAGATGGTGGAGTCCAATCCAAATCTGGTGGGAGGTGAAGAGATCGTTGTTCTAGGAGCTTTCTTTAAATAGATTCTTTGAGGGGAGTTCTTACCTCCACCTTCCAGTCCTCTGATCAGAGGGGTGGAGTGCATTGAGGGTGCTTATGAGGAGTGAGTACCAAAGCTGATGCATCTCAAAATATTTCCTCCTCTCCCCCTTTCCGTCTTGATGTCCTCCATACATTTTTAAAAACTTGATTATTTCTTTCCTTCTGTCCCCATACTGCCCTCCAAAGAACTACAGTTCTCCTTGTCTACTCCCATTTTCTGGTCTTTGGATAATGTTTTTTGAGAGCTGACCCAAGTATCTCATGAGCTAGCTACTGTCTTTCCCTCGGCTGCCCTCCAGTGGGAGCTCGCAGCATTATCTTACCAGTACCAGGATAAAATAGTGTCCCTCTGGAGCCAAACTGAACAATTCTTCCATGTGACAATCCATCAAGTACTTGACAACGGCTCTCACGTTCCCATGAATGTCCTCCCACTTTTGCCTCTCCTTTAAGTGCAAGTCAAATGCTATACCTTCCATGAACTCTTCTCTGATCCCAATTGATACTGACCGTTTGTCCCTGGAACTTACAGAAAACTTTGTATGATGCTTTCCAATGCAATTACTGTGTATGACCATGTATTATAGCTAAAAGGGCAAGTCGATAGAACACCACGGGTCAAATCTAGTCTCATACACTTACTAGCTGTGTGACCCTGAGTAAGGCATTTAACCTCTGTTTGCCTCAGTTTCCTTAACTGTGCAAATGGGGATAATAATAGCATCTATCTTGTTAGGTTGTTGGGAGGATCAAGAGAACTTGTAAAATACTTAGCACAGTGCCTGGAATATAGTAGGCTCTTAATAAATAACTATATCCTTCCTTATGCCCACCAAAAACTTTGAAAGGAAAAAAAGTTACACAATGAAAAAACCTTTACAATGACCATATTAAAAGTGTATATTTATTGTGAAAGTTAATTTTCCATTTTTCTCATTCAAATTAGATATTTTTTTATTTTTCTCATTGCTACTGTCTTCATTTTTGCCACGTTCATTTTTCAAATCAGACCCAGGCTTTTATTGATGAATTTCTTGCATTTAAAATATTTTTCGATGAGATTTTTGACCTGAGGTTCCTTGGATCCTTCTTAATAACAAAGCAACTATAGCCAGTCACCAATGGGACCTTTCATCTCTACCAGTTTTGTAGAATGGTCTGCCCATTCACTCAGCATCAACCTTGATCAAACTGATTTGGTGCTCGGCACATAAAGCCTCACCTAACTTTACATACGTAGGTTCATCACAGTTGGAAGCAAGAACACAAAGATGTACTTGACATTTGTCCAAGATTTTAGCAGCTTCATGAATTCCACTAGCTGGTCCATCTTGGAAAAGTAGGGTCTTTAGTATTTCTAGAGTTAATGTCTATTCCACCTCCAGCAATAATGCCTTCCTTGGCCAAAGAAGCAGTTTCCCAGGTGAAGCTGAATTTTGAGTGCCTCAGAAACCTCCCCCTCCTGCTCAACTTCATGGTGAAAGGAAAAACCTGCTCTTTATTTTTTCCTGATATTCTCACATTGTAGCATCTTCATTCCCTAAATGCTAAAAGGAGGTACAGGGGATAGACAGTGGGCTTGGAGTTAGGAAGACCTGAGTTCAAATCTGACCTTAGAGATTTATTAACTATGTGCCACTTAACCTCTGTCTGCCTCAGTTTCCTTATCTGTAAAATTGGGATAATAATACCTATCTCTCAAGGTTGTTGTAAGGATTAAGTAAGATAATATTTGTAAAGCACTTAATACAGTACTTGGCACATAGTTGGAACTTAATAAGTACTTCTTCCCTTCCTTCTATTGCCTTTGAAAGGTAACATGGCATTGTTGGGTAAGTTAGTTGTGAGTATTCCATGTGGGTATGTGTTGGAGTAGAAGGCTGCTGAGGTCCTTTCCAACTCTGAAATTCTGCTATTCTGGTTTTTTTTGAGCCATAAGTATCCCCCATAAATATTATTTCTTATAGTTATAAAAACTGCCAATGCTTCTCTCATCTTAAACCACAGTTTCTTTTCCTCTGGTATCAAGGGTATGGTTATAGGGCCATGCTTAGACTTTGCATTGAGCCTGATTTTGTTGGGGGAAAAGAGTGGTCTGACATGGACCAATATGATATATATTACTAGAGCAAATACAACCAATCCCATGGCACTGATGAAATTACAAACATAGATTAAATCTCAGTATAAGCTCCACTCTTGGTGTACTAGCTGCAGATGCCTGGTGTGGATAGATACTTTTGGCAGGTGCTGGTGATAAGACACAGTTGTTTCTAAGGCTTTTAGTCCTAAGCATTTCTTATAAAAAATGGAGATTGGAAACTTTTCAAACATGAGGTTCCAAGAATGAAATCATATGTCTGGATTTTTTAAAAAATCGTGAAGTACTCCCTCTGGGTCATCCTTTCAACTTATATTTGCATATTGGGTCACCTGGTTTGGATTGGATACCCCAGCTTTAAGATATGCTTTAGGTCTTCGATCTAAAAACGATTAGCTCACTAGCCCCCATCAGTATGCTTACCTTTAATAGTCAGCCTGGTGATACAGTTAGTTGAAAGCACAAACAGTAGAAACAAAACACTCTTCCCTTAAACCTGGGGTGCACTCTCCTACAACTATACCTAGAAAGAAGATTAGATACGCACATAGAGTGCAGTAGTAAAGAAGGGCAAACATAGATCAAGGCAACTCACACCATCACCACTGTTTTTTCTCCTCTCCTGGTGTCCTTATGCTACTCCCCAAAGGCAGAATGTATCTGTTGCACACATCACTCCACTGAATTCTCTAGGCCTTCTCCTTTCCATAGTTCAATTCAACTTTGCAGCTGTCCTCACATCTAGTCTACTAGGACTTCTTTTTTAAATTTTTATTTTTTGTCTTTTATTTTTATTTATGTATTTTTCTACTTATCTATTTTTTTTTAGAGCTCCTTTTTTGACAGACTCCTTAAGGAGGGCCCCATCAGCAAACCAAACTGACTTTCTGAAGGCTGTCAAGGATACGCTGGCCCTTTAGGCAGCCAAATCTAGCTTCCCTATAATTCCATCAAACTAAAGGAAGAACTTCTTAATACCTCCTCAAGGACCAAAAAAGGTGCAAATACTTTTTTTTTATACCAGCTATTAATGGGCACTCCCTGTTTGGCTTTCTTTATAATATTCAAATAGATCACTTAGGGTGTGAGTGAATCAAAGTCTGAAATGGCAAAATCACCCAACATACATCCATAAATTCAGACATCTACTTGGCAGCATCGTGAGCCTGTTTTGAATTATTATGTACACCTGAAAAGGATTGAACTGCATTTAATGATGTGGATTTTATAATGCATACATGTCACTAATTCAGATCTATCATAGTGTCCAAGTAGTTCTAACTAAGGAGGTTTAACTGCATCATTATTAAAAACATTTGTATGTATACATTTTGAACTGACAATGTTCCCACATTCCTCTCCTATGACGGTAACTTTCAGATTGAATAATAATGGCTTATAATAATATAGCACTTACTTTGTGCCAGGAACTGAGCGAAGCACTTTACAATTATCATTTCATTTGATCCTGACAACAACCTTAGAAAGTAGGTGCTTTAATTATCCCCATTTTACAGTTGAGGAAACTGAGGCAAGCAGCGATTAGGTGATTTGTCCAAAGTCACACAGCAAGGAGGTGTCTGAGGTCAGTCTTCCTGACTATAGACCTAGCCTCTATCCACTGCCTGACGAAGATTAAAGACTTAGTTACCCATCTCTTAGGAAAGTAATTTAGAATTCACCTTAGTTGGAAAAATGCCAATGGGTAATTCTAGGCTGGATCTAACTATAATTTTCATCTTTGTATGAGACTGACCAATATAAATGACAAAATTATAAAACAAGTAATTGTTTGGGGACTATGAGAAGATTGTGTTAGGACTCAGGTTTCTATCTGATAGGAAGTTTTATCTCAAAAGATAAGATGAGTCACTGACCACCAGGAGGTTCTGATTGGAGGCATTGGAAGATATAAGAAAGAAGAAGAAGCTATGGGAGGAAACCAGCAAGAAATGAAAGGAAAAGGAGAAACGGAAAAAGTGGAGACAGAAGGCATAGGAGGTGATCAGGAAAGCTGTTTTATGGAAGACTTAAAACAGTGAACTGACAGGAGATGAGCCAACTGCCAGAAGTCCGAAAGACTCTGCAGCTGCTGGAGGTTCATTGGGAGGGACCAGAGTCCTGGGGCTGTAGGAGAAGCTACCTGGACTCAATGCTCTCTACTGCTATCTAAAGGCTGAAAGCGGTGGAACCTCTCAGAGGTGCAGATATTGCCCTCTTCTGCTCTCTCTGGTTCAAGAAGCTTTGCATCTATTTTTCTGTGAGTTGTACTTTGTTCTTAGAAAGTGGCTTGGGACAGATTGGGCAAAGGAGACTCTCCTGCTAATTGCATATTGGAGGGGACTGGTAGTTTTTCACTACAATGGCATAACACTTTCAGAACACCCTGTTAAGGGTAGCTGTGAGCAAAAAGAGCTTGTCATAAATTTACTGGCTTGACAGGAGAGGAGTGTCTTTGTTCAGCATGAGTAGTGAGTACCTGAAAGGGAACCAACAGCTCATAGAGCAGGGGCTTGCAAAGTGTTATAGATTGCTCCTGAATGGACTTAGGACATGAAGCAGCCCAGAGTTGTAAATTTCTCCAGGTACATTGGTTTCTCCACTCAGCTTCCTTGTGAAGTATCTGTATATTCTCCCCCATGGACACTGTGTGCATTGGACACTGTGAGGGGGAATGTGACTCAGGCTTGTGGATAGCCAGTGAGGTTTAATTATTCTTGCTTTCGCCTCCTATTGGGTGAAAGTCACAATGATTCCTGCTTTTGACTTCTATTAAGTAAATATCACGATTCTTCCTTTTTTAGTCAGCATTTTTGAGAATTAATGGTGCTATTGTGATGCAATTTATGTAAAGAGGAAGGACACTGGTTTGGGAACAGAAGCCAAAATGAAGAGTAGTAGGAGTATATCTCCCATATATAAGTGTTGCTCCTTGGATCCTGAAAGTGTTTTAAGTTTTAAGGAGGAAGAGGGACATTTATTAAGCACTTACTATGTGCCAGGTGCCATACTGAGTGCTTTACAAGTATTATTTCATTTGATCCTTATAACCACCTGGTAAGGTAGCTGCTATTATTACCTCCATTTTATAATTGAGGAAAGATTACATTCACAACAGGGTGGCACAGCCTTCCCTGGAAGTGTCAAACCTGCCAGTGTAAGCGACGTTTGGGCTAGGGAGCCAGCTCAGGGTGGGGCTTGAGGGTCTATATCATGCCTGGTCTACATGATGTAACCTTGGACGGGAAGGTACTAGTAGCTGAGGGGATAGAGAAAGGATGGAGTATTTAGGAAGAGAAGGCAGACAACAGCATGGAATAATGCACAGAAGATCAGGAATATGAGGGGTGAGAAAGGGGTCATTGGATTTGGCAAATGAGAAATCACTGGTAACTTTGGAGACAGCAGGCTTAGCTGACAGAAAGCCAGACTGCAGAAACTGATAAAATTTTAATGTTTATAACAAAATAATAACAATAATATTCTGGATGGGATGGATAGGCTTTTATTGGACATGATATTTCTCAAAAGTCACTTAATCTCTCTTGGCCTCAGTTTCCTCATCTGCAAAATGGAGATTATAATAGCCTTATCTCACATGGTGGTTTGAGGATCAGATATGATAATATACTTATACTTTGCTATGTAAGTGCCAACTGTTATGATTGTCCATGTTGGGCATTAAATGTGGAAGGGGAAGGACTGGAGTGTTTGTAGTTTAATTTAGGCTATCATTCTCCAGGCTTTTGATGACAAACTGCATCTTACTTTTAGGTTGACAGTACTCTGACAGTGAGTAATTTAGGAAGGGAATTCTGTGAAGGTCAAAGAAGCCCGGTATGTCCTAATTCCTAGTTTAAACATTCCTAGTTCTTTCAAGTTCATTATTCATTTATCCATTCACTGATTTACTTATCCATATAATATTTGCTGAACTTCTGTCATCCTATATAGCACTGTGCTAACCCCTATGGGGAATATAATGTATGAATCTAGGCCACTACCCTAAAATGAGACATCTTTGAAAAGGAAAATAATTAAGTGTACAGAGAAAAAATAATTACATTGATCGGCACATTCAAATCTACATCGTTGCTGTGACTTTTTAAAAAATCATTTCTTTCCATTAAAATAAAGATGTTTATTTCATTCTTTTCTATTTATCATGGCTTTTTGCTATCCTCTCTGCCAACAACACTAAGAATTCAATTATAAGCTGAATTTGGGTTTTATACACATAGATTTTTGGGGAAAAGGACAGCTTATATTCAGCCCATTTTAGTCCTTGACTTCAAGAAAGCTAACAGTTTAGTTAGGAGACAAGTTGTGCCCATGGGAGTATAATATCTTTGTGTATGTGTGGTCCAACTTCTAAAACCCATATATGAGGTACTAAAAATTGGAGTAAATCTAATACAAGGGACAACCTGAATTAGTGTAGTAGCTACAGCAACGAAAAAGAGAGGACAGATGAAAGAAGGTGTGATCAACATGACTTTGTCCAAAAGATGATTAGGCCATCTTGTAAGTGACCTGCTGCCCTATTTCATCTATTTATCTTCATGTTATCTTCCTTCCATCACAAAATACTAATATAATTCATGGGATTTTTAAAAAAATTTTAAATCCATTTTATTTTCTGAATTTTTGAGACAATTACTACCGATTACTCTTTTGGGAACAATGTATAATCAGGGTTGGGATCACTGGTCTAGAAAACCAAACTCCAATAGTAAGAAACTGTAATAGTGAAAGGAATATTGGAACTGGACTCAAGAGGCTCTGTCTTGCTTCCAATCTCAGTTTCTTCCTTCCCCCATGTAATCTGGAGCAAATCATTTAACCTCTTGGTGGTCTTAGCTTTCTCAGTTATAAAATAAAGGCATTGGCCTAGATGAGAGCTCTGAGGTCCTTTCCCTCTCCCAAATTCTATGATCTTAAAAGGAGATATAATCTAGCCTTCCTTTTTAAATTTGAAAACAAAACAACTGTCGGTTTCCTGGCCAGGCTGGATGCTATTCTGGTATTTGACCAGTAGATGGAGGTGTTGATGTTCCAAGACTACCAAATTCCCATTGACTCAGAACCAGCCACCAATTCTCCCTTACCATCATCATGATAGAAACATTGCACCTAAGCAGAGACGGGCATTAGGAGGCCAACTAGACCTTCTTTTCTTATTGTGGAGCAGAACACCAACCCAGATAAATAAAATAGTTTCCAAACTTTAAAAACTCCAAAGAACTAGAGAAGCCATCTTCCCTGACAGAACTAGTCAAACCTCATGAGTAACAGACTTGATTTTATCTCTAGCCTCCTCAAATCTGTTCTTTAAAAGTTATAACCTATTTTCAGTATCTTAGTCATTATCATCACTGTATTTTCCTAAGCCATACTCATTCATAGTTGGCAGTTCCCCAGGGTTAACAGTAATAATTCAGGCATTCATATATTCAACAAATAGCACTCACATCCTGCCTAAGTTTTATCATTTCCAAGTTAAAAATCCCCAGTTCCTCCAACCAGTTTTTATATGTCCTGCTTTCTAGTCTCCTCGATGTCCTTGCTTTCCTCTTCTGTACCCACTGGCTTCTTAGCTCTTTTTTCATATTAACTATAGTCTAGACACACCTCTGCACAACCCTGTACCTGTTCAGGTACAATCAATCTCAATTAAAAAAAATTCTGAACTTAGCAAAAACCCATATAGAATAATCATTTCCATATTTTTTGGTACATGAAACTCAATCCCAAACATGAAATCTCAATTACATACAGCTTGTTTTTCCTTTCAGTAATAATAAATTCAACATATAACTTTCAAATCTGTCATGTTTGGTTTTTTTCCTACTCATTTTTTTTGTGTATTTTAAATAATGTTTCAATGGTTCTTTGGGAGGGGGCAGGGGAAGCATCACTATTATCACTACAGCTAGTTATTTCCCTTCCTGATCTTTTTGCTGCTTCATATGTATTTCACTCATTTTTTCTTCTAGTTCTCTAAAGTTATCCTTTGATAGTTTGATTGATAGGGTACGGGACAAATTAATTTTGGTAGTATTTTTATTACATTGGCATTGTCTAGTATGAGCTATTAATATTTCTTTAATTATTTAGGTCTGTCTTCATTTTTGTAAAGAATGTTTTGTAATTGTGTTCATATGGTTCTTAAGTGTATTTTGGTAGGTAGACTCTCAAATATTTTGTACATCCTACAATTATTTTGAATGGAATTTCTCTATCCCTTCCTGCTGGGTTTTGTTGGTAAGATATAGAAATGCTCATGATCTATGTGAGTTTGTTTTAAATTCTACAATTTGGCCAGAGTCATCATTTCAATTAAATTTTAAATTTACTTTTTAGGGTTCTCTAGATAGACTATTATCTCTACAAAAAATTATAATTACATTTTATATAATTATACATACATATTATATTATTATGTTAAATATATTATTGTTAAATATAAATTATACTTACTTTATCTTGGTGCTTTTTCCCTTTTTTTCTTGTCATTGCTCTAGCTATCATTTCTAGACCTATATAAAATGATAGTGGTGATCATGGATAGCCTTTCTTGGTCCCTGATCTTATTAGAAAGGCCTTTGGCCTATCATACATATGATATTCAGCCTTAGGGAAACTAGATGGCACAGAGGATAAAGAAAGCTCAGGACTGGGAGTCGTGAAGACTCATCTTCACAAGTTCAAATCTAACCCCGGACTCTTACTAGTTATGTGACCCTGGGCAAGTCATTTAACTTCCATTTGCCTTAGTTTCCTCAGTTTTAAAATGGAAATAATTACAGCATGTACCTCTCAGAGTTGCTGTGAGAACCAGATGAATTAACATTTGAAACAGGCTTAGCCCAGTGCCTGGCGCATAGTAGGTACTATATAAGTGCGTTTTTCCCTTTCTTCCCTGTACCTTTACTTTTAGGTTGACACTACTTAACATATTAGGGAAAGGGTCTATTTGTTCCTCTGCTTTTTGTATTTTTAACAGAAACAAGTGTTGAATTTTGTCATAAGCTTTTACGCATCTATTGATATATTCACATGGCTTTTGTTATTTTTGTTATTAATGTGGCTATATGCATGCTAGTCTGGCCTTTTCCCTGCTGTGGATCCCGGCTGCTTGCCCCCATGCCTTCCCCTACCACAAGTTCCTGGGAGTCATTTTGTATAGTCTTGTACTGAATAAAGAGGGTTGGGGCCATTTCTCTTGGGTTTTATTTCTTGTTCTTTCTAGGGTATTTTTGGAGGTTTATTGGGCGTGTTTGTATGGAATCTGGATTCATCTAGGTTCTAGCATGTTGCCATATTAGCTGACAATCTAAACTTCACCTAGGATCCCTATGCTACTCTCAACTCAATTCAATACATATTTGTTAGGTATTTATTAGGTAATATTTATTACATGCAAGCAAGTGGTACGGATTTTTCTACCTTTCAACAGTCGGAGATTCCTCCACCCTGCAGCCACTCTTGTGATGGATGAATCCCCTTGTCTGGACTTCTGTTTTGTGAAGTGCCCCAGTCATGCTCCATCACTCCCAACTCCATTCCATACTCTTGACACTTTTCTGTCTCCTTCTCTGTGGGTAGATCCTCTTCCTTCTTCTCCCTCTTTCCCTTCATAACTCTCTTTTATGTGTTGTTTTCCACATTAGGATACAAGCTCTTTGAGGGTAAGGATTGTACTTTTTGCTTGAGTATCCGTAGAGTTCAGTAAAGTCCCCAGTATATAGTGAGTACTTAAATGCAATATGTATGTATGTATCTATCATCTATTTATCTACCTCTTTCGTCTCTGTCTATCCATCTATCGATCATCTATCAGTTTATTATCTATCAACTGTTTAACTGTCTATAGCTATCTCTGTCATCTTTCTGTATCTATCATACATCTGTCATTATCATCTATCCATCATCTATCTAGCAATCTATCAACTATCATCTTTCTTTCATCTATCAGTCTATCTACCATCTATCATCTCTCTGTCTGTTGGTCTGTCTATACAAAGACAAAAACACAAAACAGTTCTTGTTCTCAAGGAGCTCATATTTAATTGGGAGGAAGGCCCACAACATAGATACAGATAAGGAAATGCAAAGTATCCACAGTCATTTGAGCAAGACGAGAGCACTGATTATGGGAGAGAAAATCAGGAAAAGAACTAGTGTACAAAGTGATATCTGCCCTTTCCTTTGAAAGAAGCCATGGACTGTGAGATGGAAGTGATAAGAGCATTTCTGGAATGGGAGACCCACTTTGTAAAGACACTGAGGAGGGAGACGGGATATTGATTTTGCGGAATGACTAGTAGGCCAGTTCAACTGAAATGGAGAATGCTAAAGGAGAAATAATATGAAATAAGCCTGGAAAGGGACATGGGAGGCAAACAGAAAAGAGCTTCAAATATCAGAGAGAGGATTAAAAAAATTTTTTTTATAAAGACAGTTGGGAGCCACTGATGTTTTTTGAGTAGATAAATGACACTGTCAGATTTATGTTTTGGGAATATTAATTTGATCTACACATGGAGGATGAATTGAAGAGAGGTAGAGTCTAGAAGCAGGTAGTTCCAATTATGAGGCCCCACTGCAATAGAACAGGTGAGAAAATGACTAGCCTGCAGTATGTGCATGCACCAATTCTTGCCTCAAAAATCATAGCTCCAACCTGGTTATGCCAAAGGACAGCACAGACCTAGTAGACCTAAGAAAGAGGAATTATTTGAGGGAATTCAGGGGGCAGCACTGGCAGACGGTGCACATTTTTTCCCCCAGAGGGCAGCAGCAGCCTGTATAGGTGACCTGCCTGCCAGCTTCATGGAGGCCGTACTAAGTAACCCTATCTTCCTTAAGCAGAGTGCTGCCCGCCTCAAGCTGTGGCATCCTGAAGCTACCCTGACCCACTTCTGTTTGCAGTTGTCTGAAATTCCCTGTGTTTATGCCCTCTGCCTCCTTCTTCTTCTAAGTAGAAAGTCAGTGCCTAAAATCCATGGAACGTTAGCAGTCTCCCGGCCCTGCCCATGTGCAAACCATGGGATTCAGGGGTACAGCAAACCCAAGGGTTTAGAGAGGACGCGCCCCTGGTGCCCTCAGAGAACTGGAGCTGGGACAGTTACAGAGAAAGACAGCAAAGGCAAGGGAGGCCAGGGGGCAGAGGGGTCTTGACAAATATTTCCTGCAGCTGGATTTCAGTGGCTTCAGCTCTGGATCCCACCCCTTGCCAGCGTTTAATTGTTTATTATTCTACTGACAATGATTTGGAAAAATTAAGTGGTGCTTTTGCTCCCAGCCATGGGCTGCTTTGCTCCACAACCCTCACTCCTCTGGAGTCATTTATCTCCATTTTCCTGTTGTTTCCCACTTCTCCCATCCCCAGACAGGCTTAAGAGCTGGCGATCATCACATCTCCGGGCGAAACCATCTGCACGCCGCCCTCTCTCACGCAGGAGGAGTCACACGTTCTCCCGAGCCGGGCTCATTGTCGGAGCCACTGGGGCTTGTGTTTTCCCAGGTCGGCTCGGATGGGGTTATGGTGATGGGGGTACAGGATTCGCGCAGGACCCCTAAAACGAGAAAATAAAAAGACCGCATGGTCCACCGCGAGTCCCGTAACTCCATCACCATAACCCCAGCTCCATCTCTTAGCCTTCCCTGACTCCGTCCCTGCCTGGCCCAGACCTTTACACCACGTGGCTGAAAGTGGCCCAGTGTGGGTGGGAAGGAGCAGTAAACAGGAAATGCATGGTTTAGGGAGGAATACAAGTGATCACTCAATTAGGCTGTTAGAACTACTTGAATCCCCTATAGGCATCTTTAGGGAAAGCCCCCGCTACTTTAATCAGACCTGGGCGGAGGCTTATAAACTCACAAGAGAACAGTCGGGGAAGGTCTTCGGGGAGCCAACTGGGGTGTGTGCGTGCCAGCATTAAAGCCGAGCCAAAAATCCTGCCAGGAGAGGCAGTACAATGTGGACCACTGATGAAAAAGCCCAGGCGTGCGCCTGCGTGGAGATCCTCACGGCCAAGTTTCAGAACTTACACGACTTTTCTTTCTTTCTTTCTTTTTTAATTCTTTCCTGGCCTTGGATTAAAAAGACTGTTCTTTGAGCACAGAGCTATTTCTTTTTCCTCTTGCCTTTCAGTCCTCACATCTGTCTGTTCTACTTGTAACCCAGGCTCTCTTGTCATAAAGTGACAGCCTTCACTGTATTGGAAGCTGGACTGGGCACTGAGCTCCCAATTGTGTCTCTGACTCCACCTCCTCTGGAATAGATGGAATTTCAAGTGCAATTCAAGTTCAAATCCAAATTCAACAGCTATTTGTAAAGGGTCTGCTGTGCTGCAGGCAATGGAAGATACACAGCTCAGTTGAGATAAGAGTTCCTGCCCTCACAGAGTTTACCGTAGACTGAGGGAATGACACCAACATAGAAAATGTAATATGCAATATTATTTGATTAAAGCATTGGGGAGGTACAAATCAAGTGATAAGTGATATCTAAAGAGAAGAGTTGTTACTGATGGGGGGAATTTTTTAAGGATGGAAGGGATTTGGTAGTGGAGGAAAGAAGGCAGTCTTAAGTCCAGGGCTGAGGGAAGTGAGAAAGTATGAAGGCAGAAAAGTATAGGATATATTTGTAGGGGGTTTTTTGAGGGGAGGGGTACTTCAGTTAGGTTGGAATATAGTGTGTAGACAGTAAACTTATTAGAGAAGAGTAGAAAGGTGGGATGGTGTTAGATCATTGAGGGCATTCAATATGAGGCAAAGGACTTTATTAGTGATACAATAGAGAGCCAGTGAAGATTTTTTTGAACAAGTGACTTGACCCATATGCAAGAAAGAATAAAAGATAGACTAGAGGTGGGGGAGAGAGTGGAGAAATAAGAGCCCACAGTCTGATGACAGTGGCTGCCTAAAGAGGGGAAATGGTGGATCCTGACCTTGAAGTAGGGTTGGTGGGGCAGCAGAGAATGACAGTAGCTACCATAAGTTGGAGAAACATCGAATCCTAGATTATAGCTGGACCAGACCTTAGAGATCATCTAGCTCAATCCTCTTAGTTTTATAGATGCCCAGGAAGGTTATAGGACTTGATCAAGGGTGGCTGGACTTAATTTTTTTATTTGATAACTATATTTCAATACATTTGGTTTCCTTTATAATCATGAATATTTTATGTATTTTATGTGTTTGAAAACATTCTGAGAAGAGGTCCAGAGGCTTTATCAGACTCCCGAAGGAGGTTACAACACCAAAAAAGGTTAAGAATCCCTGATTTACATCATTGGTTAAGCCAGACAAGTGGTTAGATTGTGGTCTCCAGGGCACTCCCTGTACTTTGGCTCCTGATGTGGTCTTGAATTTCTACTACCACAATTTTTCCCCCTTTTTAATCTTAGCCTTTTGTATTTCAGCAATCTACAGACATCTTGGTACCAATCCAGCCTGATTCCTGACCTCATTATCCCTAGATGAGGATTTCCCTTTGCTCCTCTCTTATATTTGCCTAATCACTCAGACCTGTACAACAGGGGGTAGGAAGCACTTTTCTCAGACTATTGCAATTCACCAGGCAGGTGGCAATGAGGGTCTGTGCTAAGGAAGGAATGAAGGAGTGGGGAGAAGAAACACCAGGTGCAAGAGATACCCTGGAGGTAGAATCCACAAGGCTTGACAGCTAGCTGCATTTGGAAGGTGATCAAGAAGGAAGAGTCAATGAGAACCCCCAGGTTTCTCTGTGTTTTCACACAGCACGTATTATTATGGTATCTAGGAATTTGGAGCAAATGTGACTCTTCCATGACCCTCATTTGAAACAGCAAGTAGCTAAGAATGGGAGATCAATATGAAGAGATGAATTGGGCTTTTGCCAGGATCTATTGAGCCAGGAGTCTGTCTTTGACAATAGCTTAAGTGGATCAGGTGGTGCGAAGGGAGTGTTGCTCTCCTCACAGTGAGTGAGAATGAAGTTTAGTGACTCGGGTTGCTGGGGAAAATTAGACCGCAGATTCTGGTGTGATAAAATTTAAGGAGTAGCTAGTTTGGACTACTGGAAGTCTTGAGGTATCCCAAGACCACAAAGGTCTCTCAAGGCAGCCCAGGACACAGAAGGGAAATAGAAGACAACACAGATGACATCCAAAAGGTTTTGAGCAAATTTCTGAGTGAGTGTCCCCAAATGTCTACTCAAAAAAGTGAGGCAGTTCATTACCATTAAGGTTGGTAGGATATCAAGGACAGTATATTCCTTGGAGCTTCTACAATGTTGTTTTGAACCATCAAAATACTGAGCTAGAAGGACCATGAGACTGCCATGGTACTCTAATTCCTAAGCTTTTGTTTTCTTCCCTCCAGCCCAGTCCTTATCCATGGTCCTTATCCTGATGCCTTAGAGGTGGAAAGATGGCAGATGCCATTTAGACAGCACTTTATACCCGTATTCTCATTTGAACCTCACAACAACCCACTGAGGGAGGTAGTGGAGTTTATAGATAAGGAAACTGAGGTGAAATGACTTGCCCAAAGTGGCAAAGGTAACAGGGGTCAACCATAAGATTCAAATCCATGTGTTCCAGATTTCCAGCCTAGAACTCTGTCTAGTAGGCTGTGCTTCCTCTTTTATCTTAGATCACTCCTTCAGAGCTAATTGTTCTTCCCTTTTTCCTTGCCTCTTCCCCAGGAATCTCATAACTCCAAGGATGCTATGTCATTGTATTCCCTATTGTTTCCCTGGGCCTTCTGGGAGACTGGACTTTCTTGAAAGAATATTGGATGTGTTGAAGGAACCGAGGCAAATAAAGTTAAGCAACTTCTCCAAGATTACACAACTGGTAGGTGTTAGGTTTTGGATTTGAACTCAGATCTTCAGACCTAGCACTCTGTTCACTCTGCTACCCAGCTTCTAATAAAGCAGATTCAAATTCTAGTTCTGCTACTTTCTACCTATAGGATCCTGAACAAATTACTTAAGTGTCTTGGGCTTCAATAAAATGAAATTTTAATTTCTATTCCCAGTTCTTAGTACATAGTACCTCTAAGAGCTTAATAAGTGCTTTTTCATTCATTCATTCAAGCCTATCACTAATACTAGAAGGACCAGGTACAAATGATAAGTTGTGTTGATTAATGCTAGAATTTTTAATAATTTAGTATAATTTCTCCCATTTGTGCAAGTGCCCTTTAAATATAAATAATTGTAAGCAGAGAGTAAAATTTTACTTTGAAATAAAAATTTTCGTTCTATTATCTGTCATATGTGGAAATGTCTTTCTGGAGTCAGGAAAACTTGAGTTCAAATCTGACCTTAGATACTTCCTAGCAGTTTAACCCTGGGCAAGTCACATAACCTTGTTTGCCTTGGTTTCCTCATCTGTACAATAAGCTGGAGAAGGAAATGGCAAGCCATTCCAGTATCTTTGCCAAGAAAACCCCAAGTAGAGTCACAAAGAGTTGGACATGACTGAAATAATTGAACACAAACAAATACTTCTGATTTCAGCTCGGGAGTAAAAAGTAGGTATGGCAAAGTCCAAGCATTTTACTTACAGAAAAAGCCCTGAGGCCCTCACTTAAAATTTATCTTAGTGTAGTTCTAATAAGCAGCACCTCAAATTCAGCCATAGCTATAAACAGAATTTGTCATCATTTCTCCAAATCCAACTCCTTCTGACTTCCTATTTCTATCACTGGTATAACCCATTCATCTCTGAGTTTGCACTAACTCTTAGCTCTTACTTCTGTCTCTAATTGAAGAGTGAAGAGATCCTCCCAGAACATCTACTTAAGGAGGGTGCCCAGGCCAGCCATCTCTGCCTTTCCCATCAGGCTGTATTTCTCTGGACTCCTTCATCACCATCCAGAAACCTTTTCATCCAGGAAGATCACTTTCTATCCCCGAGGCTCCTCCCTCTAACTGAAGGGTAGAAGAATCTTTTCCAAATCTCCATTGAACGAGGCAGCCCAAGCCAGCCATATCTTTGTTTTGCACTAGGTTGTACACATCTAGACTTCTCCATCATGGTGTCCATCACTTCTTTTCAGTTTCCTTTTATGTGTTGTCTTTCCCATTAGAATGTAAGCTCTTTGTGAATTGATCTGACCATTCTGGAGAATAATTTGGAACTATGCCCAAAGGGCTATAAAACTGTGCATATAATGGCCTAACAATACCACTACTAGATCTGTATCTCAAAGAGATTTGTTTTAAAGGAAAAGGAATTCTATGTACAAATATATTTATAGCAGCTCCTTCTATGGTGGCAAAGAATTGGAAACTGATGGGATGCCCCATCAATTGGGGAATGGCTGAACAAGATTGTGATAGTATTCTATCGTGTTATAAGAAATGATGAGCAGGAAGCTTTCAGAAAAACTTGGAAAGACTTACATGAATTGATGCAAAGTGAAGTGAGCAGAACCAGAACATTGTACACAGTAATAGCAATATTGTACCATGGTCAATAGTGAATAACTTGGCTATTCTCAGTAATACAATGATACAAGACAGTTCCAAAGGATTTATGATGAAACATGCTAATTCACCTCCAGAGAAAGAACTGATAGAATCTGAATGCAGAACAAAGCATACTTTTTAAAAAAAACTTTCATTCTTTTTCATTTTTAGGGGAGTCCTCTGTTTTCTTTTACAATATGGCTAATACAGAAATAACATTTTACATGACTGCACATGTATAATCTATATCAAACTGCTTGCCTTCTCAAGGAACTGAGAGGGGAGGGAAGAAGGGAGGGAGCAAATTTGGAATGCAAAATTTAAAAAAAATGTTAAAAATTGCTTTTACATTTAATTGGAAAAATTAAATATATATATTTTTAAAGAATGTAAGCTCATTGAGGACAGGAATTATTTTCTGTTTTGCATGTATTTGTATTCCCAATACTTGGCCTGGCACATGATAAGTGCATAAGAAATGCTTGTTGACTGGCTGATTGGGTACGACTTCCCATACCCAATCAGTTACCTTCAAAACACCTCATAATGCCTTGTCATTCTTTCTATTCATATTTCCCACTGACTTCCTTCTCATCCACCTGGGGTATTATTATAAGCCATCCAAACCAGAATGGCTTCATCAAGAACAAGTCATGCCAAATTAATCTTATTTCCTTTTTTTTTTTTTTTGACAGTTACCAGACTGCTACATCAGGGGAATGTAATATAAATAATATTCCTGGATTTTGACAAGGCATTTGACAGTCTCTCACAATATCCTTGTGGGTGAGATGGAGGAATATGGGCTAAACAGGAGTATAATTAAGTGGATTTGGAACTGGCTGAGTGATTGAACCAAAAGGATGGTGCTGACTACCTGGGTTACTCTATGCAAGTCATTTTCTTTCTCTGGATTTCAGTTTCCCCATCTGTAAAATGAGAGGTTTAATCTAGATGATCTTTAAGTTCTTTTTCAGCTCCAAATCTATGATCCTATGAATAAAGCAATGTCAGCCTTGAGGGTGGTCTCAAGTGGAATGACAACAGGCTTTATTCTGTTCAGAATCTTTATGATTCTGAACTTAGATGAAATCACAAATACTATTCTTATCAAACTTGCGAAAGATACAATCTGTGAGGAAAACTTAATACATAAGATGACAAGAACTGGTATCCCAAAAGGTCTCAACAAGGTAGGGAAAAATTTAATAAGATATAATGTAAATCCTATACTTGGTTTTTAAAAAAATAGTTGTACAAATATAGGACGAGTTTGAGATACAAATTCACATGAAAAAGACCTTGGAGTTTTAGTGGACTGGAAACTTGACATCATCATAAGAGTGGACATGTATATGATTGCTTTAAGATTTACAAAGCACCTTGCATTTATTATTTCATTTGAGCCTCATAACTATGTGAGGTAGATACTACAAATGCTTGTACTCCATTTTGAAGAAGAAGAAGAAGAAGGAGGAGGAGGAGGAGGAGGAAGTGAAAGAGGAGAAAGAAGAAGAGGAAAAGGATGGGGAGGATGGAAGAAGAAGCCCTCAGAGGGGCTAAGTGACCATGGACTCCTAACCAGTAAGTTTTTGAGTTAGGACTTGAACCTAGAACTTTTCTGGATTCAAGGTTCAGTGCTTAGAGAATTAGACTTGTAAGGAATATGATAGATCATATAGACTCATTGTACAGATGAGGAAATAGAGACCTAGAGATGTTAAACAACTAACCCAAGGTTACTCAGTGTAAGAACTGGAATCCAGATTCAGCTTCTTCCTCTGATTTCAAATCCAGGGCCTTTATACATCACAAAATAGAGGGCAAAGGGTAAGGGTCATCTGCTAAGCCCTGCTGCCTCTAATAGGGCAATAGTGTGATGTAGCAGACAAAAAATCCGAATGTGATCTGTCTATGCTAAAAGATCATCATGTTCAGAACACAGGAAGTTATGGTTCTACTGTACTCTTGCCTGATTAGACCACATCTGATTCCTGTTCATAGCTCCTGGCAACACAGTCTAGAAAGGACATTAACAAGCTGGAACATAGACAGCAGAAGGAGACTAGAATAGGCAAGGGACTTGAAACCATGCCACATGAGAGGTGGATGAAGAAACTGAGATGTTTAGCGGGGAGAGATGACGTAAGGAGATCATGATAGTATGTGAAGACCTGTCATGTGGATACAGGATTAGACATGTTGTCTTTGGCCTTGAAGGACAGAACTGAGAGTAATGGATGAGAGATGTGGAGCAACTTGATATTAGGAAAAGGTTCCTAATAATTTGTTCAGTCATTTTTATACAATTGTATCCAACTCTCTGTGATTCCATTTGAGGTTTTCTTGGCAGAGATACTGGAGTGGCTTGCCATTTCCTTCTCCAGCTCATTTTACAAATGAAAAAACTGAGGCAAACAGCATTAAGTGATTTGCCCAGGATCATACAGCTAGTAAGAATCTGAGGTCAGATTTGAATTCAGGTCTTTTTGACTCCAGAAATACATTTACATGAGAGATAGTAGAATAAAATTTTTTATTTCAAAGAAAAATTATAATATTTGCTTGCAATTATTTGTATTTAAAGTACATTTGTACAAAGAGAAGAAATTATAAAAATTATTTTAAAGTTCTAGCATTAATTGACACAATTGGTCAATTGCACCTGGTCTTTCTCATGATGATAACTAGAATGAATGAATGAATGAATGAATGTGCCCCCTGCTGCCTTCCTAACAATTAGAGTTATCCAAAAATGGAATGGATTGCTTCAAAAGGTAGTGAGTTCCTCATCACTGAGAAATCCTAACTGTATTCTGCCATCTTATTCCACCTCTGTGGAGTAGTTTTGACATTGTTTTATAGATAGATAGCTAAAATTTGAACCTTATCTTTTGACTCTAAATCCAGTGTTCTTTCCCTTGAACCATATATCACTATCCCTACCATATTAGTTTGGCAATGAAATGTACTGACAAGAAGGAAGAATCAATATTGGGACTGGATGATTAATTACACATTGTGGGAGAAGGAAAGGAGAGAGAAAAGAATCATTTTAAAATTTCACATCCATGAAAATGGGAAAATGTTAATGGTGCCACCATGAACAGAAATGGGGACTATGAGAAGAGAAGTTGGGTTTTGGGGGGGAAATGTTGAGTTCATTTTTGGAAACAGGATTATCCCAGTCAGTTTCAATTGTCCAAGGACAAAAAGGGGCTTTTAAGAAGGATTAGACTGGTCAGTGATTGAAATCAATAAGCTTTTTTATGAGGCGTGTTTAACTCACACAAGAGAAGGTCATGTGATTTACCTTGAGACACCCAAAAGTGATAACATAATGAGGGATAGAGGGACAATAAGAGAAATACATAAGAGCAGATTTTCCCCTGTAGTGCCAATGTGATATTCACTGCCCCTACAGTGACCATGATTATGCTGGCACATTTCTGAATCGTGAAATATAATAGACTCTCCCCATGGAAGACAGAACCAAAACTTTATTTAGACACCAGAAAGCCAAATCCATCTTAGTAACAAAGAAATTGATACACAATAACAATGCAGGGGGCACCACCATCCCCAAGTCTTCCCTCTGTCAGACTTCCCACAAACCAGCTCCCTTAAATCACAAAAAAGCTCTCCCACTCATGCTAGTTGGTGCCTTTCCCAGTTCTGATTGCTCTAACTTCATCTCAACTCTGCTCTAGCTCCACCTCTTCCTGTTCCACCCTTCTTGCTCTACCCCTTCCTGTTCCATATGACTTAGACTCATGTGACTCAGGTTTCCATGTGACTTAAGCAGGTCACATGGGCCTATTAATGGATGGGAAGGATCTTCCCATTAAGAAGCAAAATTACATCAATAATAAGGAAAAATGCATTGTTAATACATTCCCCCAAACAGATTAGAAGCTGGTACCTCCAACTTAAGGTAGTATGTGATCTCATGATCACTATCTCATGAGCACTATCTCCTTCCTCCCAATTGGAGCAATCAGTGCCTCTAAAGTGGGATAGGAATGTCAGGGAAAAGATGCAACTAGGGGTCATTTCCAGAGCTTCAGGTCCAATGGTCTTCAAGCCATACTAGGGCAAGAGAATCCACAGTGGTCTCACAACAGGTAGTCCTCTGGACATGTCTCACCATAGCCTTTGGCTTAGATTCATGGGACTCTGGCTGATAACATTGCCTACATCAGGCTGTGTTAGGATGTAGATGAACTTAAGGAGTTTTATAGGAAAGGGCAGTGTCTTGCTCAGTTGGCTAGGTAGCTGGAAGTTTCTAACATTGCTGGTACGAGGTATATTATCTGCTTGTAAAATTGAGGCACTTTTGGTTGCGTTTTTGTTTTTTTTTTCCAAACAGGGAAGTCACCTGCTTAATTGGAAAAGATATGTCAATCTCAAAGAGCCTTCATGTAAGTTCTCCTCTGATGGCTCATCAGCAAACAGAATGATTCTGTCATTCTTGAAGACTGTGTTATAGAAATCCAATGTCTGGCAGATTCTACCAAGCTAGAAAGGCTTAGAATATGGGTGAAGTCCCATGGAATACATCCATTCTTTGAGAAACAGCCTAATTCAGTCAGGAGAGGCTCATCTCCAAAAGAATGGCCAGATGATATTTTTTTGGGGGGGAGGTCATTGCAAATGATGAAGATGATTTACTAGACAGGACCTGCTTTGGTGAAGGGAAAACCCACTAGGGTGGGTGGGATCATGGGTCCTTTGAAGTAAAGAATTATTAATAATAGGAAAAGATTAAACCTATTACTCAAAAGCACTTATTAAGCACTTATTCTATACACCAGGCACTGTGCCAAGTGCTGATACAAAGACTAAAGCCTAAGAGCCTATGTTTTCAAGGGGCATTCATTCTAATGGGGAAGACAATATGTATACATATGTAACTCCTTTAACTGAACTTACTCTCTAACTTGAACCTACAATGGCAGGCAGGTCCCTGGAGGGCTGCTGTTTATTTTCCCCTCAGGGTCCCAAGAGTAAATCTGAAGACTAGGTGCAGGGGTGGAGCCTGCATCCTCAAGGCCCGACATGGCCCTGTAGGTCCTCAAGTGCAGTCCTTTGACAAGAGTTTGCATTTAGGGTTAGACGAGGGCCACACTTGAGGACCACATGTGGCCCTGAGGCCGCAGGTTCCCCATCCCTGACTAGGGTTTCTAGTAATGTGTTTCCTGAGCCCTCATCCTCACACCACCCTTTAATAATCAGGTATTAGATTCAGTTTTTGTTCATTTAACAAATGACATATTACGAACAGTAGTTATAAAGCATTTCCTCCCTAATCTAGGATGTACTGTTCCACAAAAACACACAGAATCTGTCAGGGTGGGAGGAGGTAAGAGGGGGCACAAACTTAAGTATGATTTTGTGAGGCACTCGGAAGGCCCTGGCAACTCGAAGCTTTGGAACTGCAGGACCTTGATGCTTTTTCTTTTTCTGGAGAGTCATTGTAAGATTCAGTGTGGATTATAACATTGGAAACAGACAAGGTGCTCCACTGGGCTGGGTCAGGCAGGGCACTTGGCTGCTGTACCGGCTGCTCGCTGGGTTTAACTACTACTGGCTAGACTGCTTAGCAGTCACCCTGTAATTTTTTCTAGACCTTGCAATGCTCTAAAGGTCACTGCTTGGACACATTCATCTTAAGGTTGCTGTTTGGTTACCTCCTGAATCTTGTGGCTACTACCATCGACTCCTTCAGACTCTACTATCAAATCTGATTATTGGTAAGACCCCTGAGTCTCCCAAATTCACAAAGTCACTTCCTGGACCTTAGACTACTAATTTTCTTAATATCTGAGAAGGATAAGTACAAAGAGACAGACAGAAGTGGCCATGCTCTTATAAACACTGACTGGGTGGCTGACTTATAACACAGGAGCAATGCCCCTTCCCTATTTGATTTTTGAGACTGGCTCTAAGCAATGCTGCCTCTTAACAGCTGCAACAGAGAGGCTGAGAAATAGGTGGGTTGCCTCTTTTGTATGAACACTTAATTTAAGTTCAGCAGCTCCTGAATCACAAGTTCCAGCCCATTAAACTTTTGGTCATCACACAGTACAGACTCCTGAGTCACTCCTAGCCAGAAGCCAGCTCTCCAGCGTTGTCATGTAGTTGCACTGGAAGCTGGCAGAGAATATCTGTGTATACTGCAAGGACTCTCCCACATCATCCAGTCTACTCATGTTGCACATACAAGTATATAGAGAATGTATTCAAAACAAATACAAAGTAGATCTGAGAGAAAAACATTAGTAGTTAGGGAGACCAGGAAAGACTTCATGTAGAAGGGGCGGCTTGAGCTGAGGCAGACCAGGGATTCCAAGAGGCAAAGGGGAGAAGTGAGGGCATTTTAGGTAGGGAGGAGAGCCAGTGCAAGGCACGTAGATGGGAAATGAAGAGTTATTATGAGTGTGGAACTTCCAAGAATGGTGAAGAGCTTCAAGTCCAGATGAGGAGAGGCTGAAGGAACTGGAGACATTCAGCCTAGAGACGAGAAGATATTTTGGGAGGATATGATAGTCATCCTCCAGAGTTTGAAAGATTTTCCAGTGGAAGAGGAATTAATCTTGTTCCATTTGACCCTGGAAGGCAGAACCAAGAGTGCATGGAAGCTGCAGACTTAGATTTGATGTTAGTAAATTCTTCCTAAAATTAGAATTATCCAGAAATGGAATTACTGTGGGAGATAATGGGTTACACCTTACGTCTCTAAGCAGAGGATGGATGACCACTTGTCACGTATATGGTAGCCATAACTACTATACAACTCCAACCAGGCTGGACTGGATGATCCATGAGGATACTTCTAAATCTCAAATTTTGTGAGATTCTTGAAGACATATATAATTTTGAAGTCATGAGGGTAAATTAGTTCATATAATGCAAACAAGGACTAAATAAAATGCTCACCATTAACAGATAAAGTAGTTAGCAAAGGAAGCAGAGAATAAGAGGTCAGAATGGTGAGGGAGAAACAGGAAAGTGCATATCAGAGATACAGACTAGATAAAAATATTTAGATAAGCAAATGTCCCTATCTTCATGGGGATTACAATCCAATGGAGGATCTGACACATTCACAAATAACCAAAATACAGCAGAAAACAAGGTAAGTATTTTAAAAAGCTACAAGTGAAGGTTCTATAGTTGAGAAAATCAGGTTTCCTGGATTTGGAATTTGAGATGTACTTTAAAAAGTGGAAAGAAATTCAGTATTTTGGGGGGAGGGGATTCCAGGCATAAGGGATAGCACGATCAAAGAAAAAGTCATAAAATATAGGGCATATATAGAAGATAGTGTGTGAAGTACAGTTGAACTGGATAGTAGAATTTTTGGAGGGTAATTTTAAAAGATAAGACTAAAAAAGTAATGTGGTACCAAGATGTGGAATTCTTTGAATGCCAGGATCAAGAGTGAACTTTACTTAGTGGGCAATGATTGATAGCATGGAAACTAAGGCAGGAAAGAAAATCAAGGAGTGCGTTGTCATTAACGTCAAATAATAGTAAGAAATAACAGCTAGTGTTTAAATAGTGCTTTATGGTTTATCAAGTGCTTTATCTATGTCACTTCATGCTATGAAGAAAGTGTTATTATTATCATGTTTTATGGATAAGGAAATTAAAGCAGAAGGAAGGATGAGGGGAAGCATTTATTAATCTCCAACGACTGTGATAAGTGCTTTACATATATATTATCCCATTTGATCCTCCCAACCACCCTGTGGGGTAGACAATTTTTATTATCCCCATTTTACTCTTGAGGTAACTGAGTCTAAGAGAGGTTAAATGACTTGCTCAGGCTCACAAGGCTAGCGAGTGTCTGAAGCAAGGAACAGAATTTGTCTTCATGACTCCCAGGTCCAACATTCTATCTACTATACCACCTCGCTGCCTAATGCTATAAAAGAATCAGAGAGAGACAGAGACCAGGGCACTAAGAAAAAAATTTCAACAGAGTCAGAAGCAGATTATAGGAAGTTAAGAAAGGAATAGATGACTGGAAAGTGGAAACAGCCCACGGAGACTAAATTTTTGAATATTTGGCAGAAAAAAAGAAGAAATTTTGAATGGAAGTTCGAATGGGTAGAAAGGAATTCTTCTTTTTTTTTTTATGGCTGTGTGTCTTGATGAAATTCCAACTTAAGAAATGTTTTTTCTGCCTCTCTATTTCCCTTACCACAGTTCTTTGGGCTATTTCTCAATCCTAAAT
This sequence comes from Notamacropus eugenii, assembly GCF_028372415.1. Taxonomy (NCBI): domain Eukaryota; kingdom Metazoa; phylum Chordata; class Mammalia; order Diprotodontia; family Macropodidae; genus Notamacropus; species Notamacropus eugenii. Next base: position 622,153,415 of record NC_092872.1, read on the forward strand.
ATTTCTCAACCCTGGGGGATCCATCGTGGTTCAAATAAGAGTCTTCAAGTCCAAAAGATAGAATCAGGAGGGAAGGAATCTATGCCTGAGGTGAAGGGGGATAAGGCAGGAGGCTAGAAGGGCTTGTTTTGAGGAGAAAGAAAGTTTCTTTTTCAGCAAAAATGAGGGACTTGTACCCGATGATCTCTCAGGTCCCTTCCAGCCTTAAATCCTATGATCAGCTGAAACAGGATGTCATTGTGATGAAGTAGGAGGTGGGAGGAAATGAGAGTAAGAGTGTGGTCCTGGAGAGATGGAAAGTAAACCTGAATAGCTGTGGGGCATGAAGGAGACACTGATGAGAAATTCTGAGGTTAGATCCTTGGAACAAAAGGATTGGGAGAGAGAACTACTGCTCACCTATTTCTTCTTCTTTTTCTTTTTTAAATAAACAAAAATCTACCTTCTCTCCCTTCCCCTTCTAATGAAAAAGGAAGAAAAACAAAACCCTTGGAACAAATATACAGTTTATCTTCAATTACTTCGAGGTTCGATATCTGCAGATTCTCCAACTCGCTAAAATTTATTTGTAACCCCAAAATCAATACTTGTGGCTAGTAGCAAAAAACCTGAGTGGCCCAATGCAGATGTTCCCAGCTGAGACTGGACAAGGTGATACTCTGCTTTCTGCCTTCAGATCTCATAAATGTAAAGAGGCGTCCTTTTTGCAGTCTTTTAGTGTCATGTTTTTTCATGTTTTTGTATTTTTGGTTGATGATTTTGTTCTTTACGATGGCCCCCAAACATAGTGCTGAAATGCTGTTTAGTGTTCCTGGGAGCACTATGTGATGTACCTTACAGAGAAAATATGTGTGTTAAATAAGTTTTTTTCAGGCATGAGTTATAATATTGTTGGTTGTGAATTCAATGCTAACAAATCAACAAAATGGTACATCCAGAAAAAGGAAGAGAAAATTCACCAACCTGTATGTGAGGCCACTCCAGAAAGTACTAAAAAAATATTGTGACCAGAGCCTTGCAAGAACCTAATTCTATATTTCCCCTAGCACCAATGGTTCAATATTCACTAATTCAGGGTTCATGGAAATGAGAATCAACTGTGTATGTGTACATATACCCATGAACACAGATTACACATACATATACACATGTGAATTTATTTTACTTGACTGTATATGTGCATATATAGATATGCATATACGCATGTGTACATATACATGTCTATATGTATACATTCTCATTGTTTAGTCATTTTTCCATCATGTCTGATTCTTCATGACCCCATTTGGGGTTTTCATGGCAAAGAATGGCTTGCCATTTCCTTCTCCAGCTCATTTTATAGGTCTGAGGCAAACAGTTAAGTGACTCACCCAGAGTCACACAGCTACTATGTTCAAGGCCAGATTTGAATTCAGGAAGAGGAATCTTCCTAACTCCAGGCCAGGTACTCTATCCACTGCACCACCTGTGTGTGTATTCGTCCTTCATTGCCAAAGAAGACCATGTCATCAGAGAAATAATGACATGACTTGCACTTGACTTTGTTTTGAGTGAGGGAAGGCTGTGCAGGTCACCAGCCTCACTTCTCCTCCAGAGTCATCTGAATCCAGTGACCACATATTCATCAGGATGACTGGAGATGACCCAGGATGAGGCAACTGGGTTAAGTGACTTGTCCAAGGTCACACAGCTAGTGAGTGTCAAGTGTCTGAGGTGAGATTTGAACTCAGGTCCTCCTGACTCCTGTACTAGTGCTCTATCCACTACACCACCTAGCTGCCCTATATATTCACATATACATGTATGTATATATATATATATATATGTGTGTGTGTGTATATACATATGTGTGTATGTTTGTAAAAAAATTATATCTCAATTTTACTATGAGTTCATCTACTTATTTCTTGATTTAAACCCTGGAGTGACTTTTGTCAATGGTAGCTGCTGTTTATGTATGATACCCCAAAGGACGTGGTATTTTGTTTCTAAAGGAAGCTGATTCCTCAGGTAGTCTGTATGGAGTTGGTGTCAGAGGCAGTATGGAAAAGATCCCTAGATATGACCCAGCAGAATCACAGGATCTCAAAGATGGAAGAAATTTTATAAGCGTCCTAGTCTAACCTGTCTTTGACTAGAATCTACCCTACCACAAACCCTAAGACGGGTTATACAATCTTTCTGGAAGACTTGGACATTCTGTAGTGTTTTGTAGTAATGAGGAAAGCACTACCTTCTGAGGTCCTTTGGGATGGCTTAAGAAGCAAGCAAACTATTACAAAGATGATTTTTCCTTCAAGCTTTAATTTACCTCTTTCCAATTTTCATTTATGGCTCTTATTCTGGTCAGCAGGAGTCCAACAGGGGTCCAGGAGGTCAATTCTAACACTCTTTCCTTGTGAAAGCCCCTCAACTGCTTGAACACAACAGTCGGATTCTCTACTAAGTATCTTCCATTTATGTGGCTCAGTGGATAGAACACTATGCTTGAAGTCAGGAAGACCTGAATTCCAATCCAGCCTCAGACATTTTTACTAGCTCTGGGACTCTGGGCAAGTCACTTAACCTCTGTCTAGCTCAGTTTCCTCATCTGTAAAATGGGGATAATAATAGCACCTACCTCCCAGAGTTTTTGTAGTGATTATACACCCACACAAACATACACGTATATTAAATATGTGCATATTCTTAATTTTAAGTATTTTTTTAAAATGCTTTGTAAACCTTAACGTACTATATAAACATTAGTTATTATTATTATCAGAGGGAAACTTCCCCAGTCCTTAAACCAGTGTTCATATGGCTATAAATTCAAGACCCTTAACTGTCCTCATTGCTTAATGTACACTCTCCAACTTATCAATATCCTTCTCAAAAATATGCTGCTAAGGGAAAGCTAAGTGGTACAGTGCATAGAGCATCGGCTCTGAAGTCAGGAGGACCTGAATTCAAATCCAACCTCAGACACTAGCTGTGTGGCCCTGGGCAAGTCACTTAAACCCTTCAAAAAAACAAAACAAAACAAAAAAATGTTGCCAAGAATTAAACACAGTTACTCCAGACCTAAATTAATCAGGACAAGCAGAGTCATACTATCCCCTTCCTATTCCTGGACCCATTGCCTCTCTTACTTGTCTTGGCTATTAAGTCATTTTTTGTTTTGAGCTTTCCAACTTCAAAGATCATTCTGCTTAACAGAGAAAATACAGTTCTACCTTCTCTCCATCATTGGTTATCATTCCTTCATGAACTCAGAGCAGTGGGTTTATCCTTTATTTGATTTTCTTCTGTCCTCTAGTATAGCTTTCTGTCCCCTTGTTATATACTAGACTATATATACTATACTATACTATGCTATATATACTATACTATACTATATATAGTATGCTACACTATACACTCTATACCACTCTATCCATTGGGGGAATGTGTGAGTGAGGTTTGGCACTGTCATTGTCACTGGGTTGCAAGGGTGACTTCAGTTTGCCAACTATACGTGTTTAGGTGAAGGCTGCGGCAAGACTTTTGAGTCACATGATTAACAAGATGAAGGACTAAAGGTTTTCTCTGCTCTCCATGACTTCTCAGACCTTGCCAAAGCAGAAATTACGTGCCAAAGATATAGCAACTTCATCCATCTCCACGTTTGATTGGATACCCAGAACCCAAAAGGAGGCAAAAACTTAATGATCTGATGACCTGCTGCCTACTCTGAGCTCACTCTGCATCTCCTCCATTACTGCCCACCATGCCACAGTCATTGATGCCAACCCAAGAATAAAATACAAGAGCTTGCAACAAAAAACAATCCCACATATTAGCTCCCTCTCTCTCTTTTCCAATACGATGGAGATCCTGGTCCTAGGTTGTAGACGTTTGCTGGGTCAAGGACAGCCACCCAACCTGCACCATGGCAGTAGCGTTCTGTGCTGCAAAAGATTTCTGAAGGAGAGCAGAGGAACAGAGGGAAAGGGGCAGGATGTGTCTGGACTTAAAACAGAGCTCAACCCCATACCCTATATCATTTTCTTCCAGAATCTCAGAAACCCAGACTATAGACATTCACTCCATAGCACCAGCATTGTAGTAGCTGGGTGGCACAGTGGACAGGGGGCTGGCCCTGGAGTCAGGAAGACTCATCTTCCCTAATTCAAATTTGGCCTCAGACACTTCCTAGCTGTGTGACCCTGGGCAAGTCACTTCACCCTGTTTGCCTCAGTTTCCTCATCTGTAAAATGAGCTGGAGAAGGAAATGGCAAACCATTCCAATATCTTTGGAATCCAAGAGAACCCCAAATGCAGTCATGAAAAGTTGGACACAACTGAGAAATCACTGAACAACAAACACTAGCATTGTCACTCTCTGAACTTCCGGTGTAGGACCAGAGAACTGAGAACCAGAATCAGTGGGACAGTACAGTATAGTGTGTGTGTGTGTGTGTGTGTGTGTGTGTGTGTGTGTGTGTGTGTGTGTGTGTAGGAACAGAGTGAGGGATGCGTGGCACTCTCTAAGCTGGAAGGAAAGAGCCTAGCATTCAGCTAGAGTCAGTTCTGTCCCCCCCAAAATCACTTGAGGCAGAGAGTTAGGCTAGTGAAACCTGAATTGGGGAGTGTGGGAGGAAACTGAGGTATTTTGAGATCCAGTCTCCAGGGAAATCACCATTGGAGGGGAAGGAGTCAGAAAGTAAACAATAAGAGAAATGGAATAGAGGGGGAGAATGAAATTACTAGATACTAGGAAAAGGAAAATTCAAAGACCTTGAAGCTTTCCTGCTGGGCTATTGAGTTAGAATGGGATCCTCACTGAGATCCTCTAACTCAAAAGCTCTTTCCACTTTACTAGTTGACAGTGTTCTTCCTAAAATGTGTTCACTTCTAAGAACTGAACACAGTATGTCTTCTGACCAGGGTACAGTACAATGAGACTATCATCTCTTGTAGCATCACACTTGTACTAATCCACTTTGAGAAACTATTAGGATTTTTGTTTTATTATTGTCATGTTATACTATTGACTTACAATGAGTTGTCAGTCAATTCTCCACTAAAATCTTTAAGTCTTTTTGGCCTCAATTACCCAGTGTCTTGCCCTATGTTACAACTGATGTTTTTTTACCCCAAATGTAAGACTGTGAATAGACTCAGCCCACAATTTGTTCTAGACTGTTGAGATATATAATACTGCAAAAACCAATTAAAAATGAAAATTTAAAATTCAGCCAGTTCACCATACTTCTTTTTTTCATGTTTTCATTTTTATTATAGAATTGTTTCTTTTTTAATTACATTGGCTGAATTGCTCTGTTTCACTTAAGTTGAATGGGAAGAGGAAATAATGGCATGTCATTGGTCTTTCATTCCAAACTCTGGTTCCAAACTCAGAATGTCCACGGACTCATGGGAAGTGTTACATGTGGAAACTACCTTAGCTACAGGGGTAAATGGTTCCAGAAAAGAAATTCTCCAGTTTTTGCCTTTGGAGGGAACCAGAATGCCATGTGTACATGAAGTAATACAGATTCTGTGAATGGAAACCTCCTCAGCCAATGAAAGCATTTACCTGACAAACAGAAAAGATGAGACAGAAGAATTGCTGAAGATCTAGTGGGGTTGAGGAGAAAACAAGGAGAACAGGAATTTCCCTACCACAAAATGCAGGTGCACCGTGTCATCAGGCCCAGAATTTCATTGAGTTGAGGAGGGAGAGGAAGAAACAAAATTAAAAACCATTTCCATCAGGGAACATTTCCACTTAGAAGACTCTGACAGGGTTCTAAGACATAAACAAGTATTTAGAGAAATTGGTGTCTGGAACATGAAGAGATAATACTACACCACATGCTAAGAAATGCGAATGAACCATCATCCATCTTCCCTTCTTTAGTCAAATTAATGGATGAGGACAGCTGGGACTCAGTGTATGAAGCTCAAGGAAGGCTAGGGCGGCACATTTTAAAGGCTGTCACTGATTAGCCACGAACTTCTAAAGCAGTACTATCTCACATTTGCACAGCACTTTTCGCTTAATGTCTTTGTAGAACAGGTAATACAACTCCATTTCCAAGATGAGGAAACTGAGGATCTGGGAATTTAAGTGGTTTGCTCATGCTTACATAGTGAGGAAATATCAGAACTAGGGATTAAACTCAGACCTTCTTCTCCAGGTCCATTACTTACTCTATTGCCCCAATACTCTTTTTTCAAATACCTGAGTTCAGTCATCAGCATTCCTCATCTTTTTGTCCAAGGTCCAGTGCCTTGATGCTGTCCCCTGGCCACCTAGCCTTGGCTCTCTGAGGCCACCCCGCCTCATGACCACACCAATGCACTAATAAGTAGTTAAGGGTGCTGGGCCTGGAGTCAAGGAAGATTCATCTTTCTAAGTTCAAATCTGGTGTCAGACACTTACTAGCTGTGTGACCCTAGGTAAGTCACTTAATGTTGTCTGCTTCAGTTTCCTCATCTGTAAAGTGAGCTGGAGAAGGAAATGGCAAACCACTCCAGAATCTTTGCCAAGAAAACCTCAAATGGGGTCATGAAGAGTTGGATGGGACTGAAAAACAACTCAATAACAACAACGATGATGATGAAAATAATAATAGCATTTACATAGTACTTACTATGTGACAGGCACTGTGCTAGACACTTTATAATGATCATCGTATTTGATGTTCACGACAACCCTGGGAGATAAGTGCTATTATTATCTCTACTGTACATCTGAGGAAACTGAGGCAAACAGGGGAAGTGTACATAGCTAGTAAGGGTCTGAGGCCACATCTGAACTCTGGTCTTACTGACTCCAGGGCTAGTGCTCTATTTACAGTGGTCCCTAGTGACTTTGCCAGGGCTTTTTCCATCCTCATCTGAATTTAAGCCCCTTGTTCATTGGCCTAATTACCTCTCCCCCAAATATCTGAATCTTATTAGGGACATCTTAGTCTTAAAAGAGTCACCCTAATCATGCTTATTTTAGGCACAGATTCAGACCATTGGGGAAAGATATTTTGAGGCAGGTCCTACTCCTTGGGTGCCTCTCCAAGCTCACCAGGAGATAGCCGCCTACATGCAAGCATTCCCTGGTTTGAGGCTGGGCAAGATGGTTTTTTTGTAACTTCCTTTGGCTGGACCATTCCCTCCCATATCCTGGCAGGTGTGATTGTGGGTGTCTATGAATGCCTGTGCATTCCTGTTCAGCCCAAGGCATGAATAGTCTCTGTTGTTGGCTGATGATGACTAGTGCAGGTTTCCCTAGGCAACTGGATGAAAAAAAAACACACACACATATAAATGGGGCTGTCTATGAAACCTTGGAGGACGTTCCTTGGTGTCTGAGGTTATTTTATAGGATTTAGAGCTGGAAAGGAATTTTGAAATCATGCAGTCCAACACTCTCATTTTATAGATAGGAAATTAAATCCTAGAGAAGGGAAATTATTTTTCCAAGGTCACACAATCAGCAGAGGTAGGATTGGAACCCAGGTCCACTGATTTCCAGTCCAGTGCTCATTCCACTACATCACGTTGCAGAGCTATAATTAGCCATTTTTGTACTTGGGACAAGCCGGGGTGGGGGGTGGGGGAGTGGGATATCATTCAGAGTGTGGATGCTGGTGGAACAGAAGCCAGCCTTGGAATACCAAGAAGTTTTAGGTTGTTGAAGGACTAGCTTAGGGAGAGGTTTCTAAGTTAGTGAAAGGGGCAGATTCACCTCTACGGATGTGATTCCCCAGTCAGTGAGTAAACATTTATAAGGCGCCTACCCGATGACCAGCACTACTTGTACTAAATGCTGGGGAAACAAAGAAAAGCAAAAAGTCCTTGCCCTCCAAGAGCTCACAATGGGGCGTGGGGGTGGGGAGGCATTTTGCAAATAACTATCTACAAACAAGGTCTCTACAAGCTAAACAATAGTCAACAGAGGGAAGGTCCTGGAATTAAGAAAGGCAGCCAGATGGCACAGTGGAGAGAGTATGGGGCTTGAAATCAGGAGGATTCATCTGCCTGAGTTTAAATCTAGCCCTAGACACTAGACTAGCTGACCAAATCACTCCATCCTGTTAGCCTCAGTTTCCTCATCTGTAAAATGAGCTGGAGAAGGAAATGGCAAACCACCCCAGAATCTTTGCCAAGGAAACTCCAACTGGGATCTCAAAGAGTCCGACAGGACTAAACAAGTAGAATTAAGGGTTTAGAAAGGCTTCCTACAAAAGGTGGGATTTCCCACCCTGGCAAAAAGTCCTGATAGCCCCATTAGAGATATAGTTTTGTAATAGACTCTTCTCCCTTACGCAAATTTCTGAAAAAAAATCTGCATTCCCAAAACAACAACAAAATAAAAACAAAAACCAAAATAAAACAAACCACCAGCCGACTTTACTGTACAGTAAGTCCTCCGCTTTTTCTCCCCTCTTGCCCACAGAAGGCTTTCAGAAAGTCTCCCGAAGTGCCTCCGCTCCCCAGCCAGCAAAACAAAGCAAGTAAGAAACTCTGAAGTGAAAACAGAAGAACTGACATTAGGAGAAACAGTCACCAGGCTGGGGGTGAGAGTGGGGGGCGTCTCGGTGGAGACCTCCTGCCCCGTTCTGCCCACCCACCCGTGTGTCTGTCTCCCCTCGGTCCTCGTCTTCTCTCTCTGAGCTCGGGTACGGCTTGTCCACCCCAGCCCTGCCCTTCGCCTTTCCCCTTCTGTGTCAGTCCACTTCGGGACCCCACTTATGTCTCTCCCTCCTCTCGATTCCGGCCCCAAGTGGGTGGCCTCGACCCTGCGTTCCTCCTCATGCTGCTCTTGCTTCTCCGTCCCCGGCCCCCACACGTCCTTGAGCTGAGAGCTCGCAGCCTCCCTCCACGGGCGGTCCTCTCCCTGCTTCCCTCCCTCCCTCCCTTCCCCACTCCTCTGGACAAATTCGCTTTACGTAAATAGGTCTGCGGAAGCATCTATTTCGTTCACCATTTATGTAAGCGAGAACTGTCTGTGCTGTCTGTCTCTACAATTCCCCGAAGCTAGGGCTGGAGGCTTTGGGAGAGAGAGAGCTCAGTATCTGCCCTTTCTCAGCCCAGTCTCGCAGGTGGGATTCTAAAGATGAGGAAATATAAGTAATAAAAGCCGATATTTGTGTTGCACTATGGATGCACATCGGAGACATTGGATATATTGGAGAGAGAGGTAGCCCCGGACTCACAACTGGTTCGGTTCAAGTTCTGCTAGCTGTGTGACCCTGGACAAGTTAGCTAAAGACAGGGTGACAGGCAACTCCAAGACTCTAAGTTGAAGAATAACTGTCAGCGTGTTTTGAGAGCAAGAGTCCTCACTGGGTTGTTCTGTAGACCATTTGTTGTTCAGAATGTCTGACTCATCCTTAGAGCATAGCATGCCAATACTGCCCATCGGGTTTTCTTGGCAAAGAAACTGGATTTATTTGCCATTTCTTTCTTCAATGGATTAAGACAAACAGAGGGTAAGTGACTTGCCCAGGGTCACACAACTAGTTAGCATCCAAAACTGGATTTGAACTTCCTGACCCCAGATCCTGTGCTCTAACTATTGAGCCTCTCTATACCAATGAACTATGTCTAATAAAAAAATTAGATCTATGTCTACTATGTATATGTATACATATACATATACATATACATATACATATACATATACATATATATATATATATATATATATATATATATATATATATATATATATATATATATATATATATATGCTGATTATATAGGGGCCCATCTCCAGTCCTGATCTATATCTGGCCACTGGACCCAGATGGCTCTTGAGGACAAAAGTGAGGCTAGTGACCTTGCACAAACCTCCCTCACTTAAGTCCAATTCACTTGCAAGCCATGGCATCATCTTCCTGATGTCATGGTCCTCTTCAAGAACAAAAGACAGACAACCTAGCATATATAGGATACATCTATCATATATAGCCTAGATAGCCAATATATACATATATATCTATTATATATATGCTTTATATCTGTCATATACATATATTTATTATACATCCCATATATATCTACATATATTATGTATATACATATAAATGTATGTACATGTGTATCCATTATTGAGTTTGGTCCCCACAATAACTCTGTGAGGAAGCTTTTATATTTATTTGACACACAAGGAAACTGAGACTCAGAAAAGGAAAGTTAAGTGTCCAAAGTCACACGAATAGTCATTAATATGACCAGGATTTGAAATTAGACCCCCTTGCTTCAGAGCCAGACATCCCCCCACTGCCTGACAACTGCCTCACTCACTCCACTTCCAGAGATGCAGTAAGCTGCTGTCTGGAGGCTCACAGCAGACACTGCCATTATGCCGTTGTTGGGGAACATCATGGCTTTGCTGGTCAGATGGAAGGCAAAGGCAGTCATGAAGCAGAATGTTCCTAGAAAGAAAGAGGCAGGTTCAGATGTCAGCAAGTTTTCAACCACCTCCCTTTCCTGTTTCCTGGGGACAGAAGTTCAGCATGATTTGGAGGTTTCAAGTGACCTGCCAGTGTGTGGGCCAACATGTTTGGAGATGCAGTAGCCTCAGGCTTACGAGACACAGATCACTTTGCTTCTCAAGATGGAGTTTCTGGAAAAAACTCTGAATCATGATGACCAGAATGGCTTTCTAACCCTTTTGAGCAGAGAGCTTTTGTACTCTGGCTTCACAACAGCCGAACCAAATATCTAGGGCAGGACCCCAAGAGAATGGCGAATAATGACAATGAATACTCAGTAATGAGAATGAGAGGCAGCTGGGGAAAGAGGATAAAGAGTCTGTCTTGTAGTCCGGAACACCTGGATTCGAGTTTTACCACTATGCTGTATAACCCTGGGCAAGTGATTTAGCCTCTCAATGTCCTAGGCAACACTCAAAGGTTTCACAGCAGGTGCCAAATTGTCCTGGTAGAGGGAGTTTCCTCATTGGGAATTGCCACTACTAATGAGTCCAAGAAACAAAAGCCAAAGAATAAGAACTGATTTTAATATAATACTCAATGATTTAAAAAGCAATCTATATACAATTGTTCCTTTGAACCTTGTAGCCCCATAAGGTCAGCAGTACAAGTCTTTTCATTCCAATTTGGCAAACAAAAAATTGAGGTAGGGAGGGGAAATGATTTGCCTAGGGCAACTAATTAGTGGCAGAGTCAGAGCTAAAATTCAGGTCGTCTGATTCCTTCTACTGTACCATGATGTTTCCTGTCTTCATTATTATTACTGGTATTAACTCACATTTCTATAGCCTTTTTAGGATGGCCATGATGCTTTCCCCATAACAACCCTGTATATGTTATGCATATACTCATGTACAAATGTGTTAGAATATAAGCTCTTTAAGAGGAGGGATTTTTTCACTTTTGTCTTTTTATACTCAGTACTCAGCACAGTGCCTGGCACACAGTAGGTTCTTAATAAATGCTTCTTGATTGATAAGTAGGGAATATAATTATCCCTGTTTTACAGATGAGAAAACTAGAGAAGTTAAGGACTATGCTGAACATTGGAAAATGACCCTCTCCTCTTTTTGCCTTCATGGGATGATGACTCACTCCCTTAAAATGTTCTTTGCTGAAGGTAAAGGTTTTCTCTTCAACTAGAAGGTACCTCAAAACTCACATATCCATGGGACAATTTTCTTTGAGGACAGGACCAGCAACACGAACTACTCTATTGCTTCTCTAACCTTGAACTGCATTCTTTTCTGGCCCCAAAAATGTCTGGCTTGTTCAACTTGCTACCCAAAAGGTGAAGGTAGCACAGATATATGTCATTGCCCTCCAAAAAACCATGTAGAATAAGCTGAAAATGTCTTTATGAGATAACTGAACAATGTCTCAATTTATGAAAGTCTTAGAGCAAACTGCTGGGTCATTTGAGCAACAAGTTGGCAGAATAAACATTTTCTCTTACTCCCACAACTTTTTAGACCTCTCCAAAGCAGAAATTATATGCCAAAGATAAAGCAATTTCATCTGTCAACATGATCTAGGATATACAGAATCCAAAAGAAGGCTAAAAAAAAAAACCCAAACCTAAATTGACACTCATACTTAAAGTTCACAAACATAGGTTTTTAATAAAATCTGACTCCACACGCTGGTCTTCTCTCCCTCTTTTCAGTACCCTGGAAAGCTTGGTTCTAGGCTAGGACAGCTGACACTGTGATAGCCTTTTAGGAGCATAAGTGGGCTGGGGCTGCGACACATAATCAGCACTTTGGAAGACAACCCTGTAGCACTAGTGCTGCAAAGCTCTGACTTATCAGTGCTGGGGAGACAACTCCATAGCAACCCCACAGCAGTTCTCTGATCTGTTGGTTCCAGCTCACAGAACTGAGGGACAGAGGGAGCAGAACAAGATACTGCATGTGTTTGTAGGGGGTTTTGTGGCACTCCACTGAAGGAAAAAGCTCAGGATCCAGAAGGGGTCATCCTTGTCCCCTTTCCTCTCTGCCCCCTCACCAAATCACTTGGAGCAGAGACCTAGGCTGGTGAACTATCAATTGCCTAGTGTGGGAAAAAGTTGAGATGCTTTGAGATCTGACCTTCAAGAAAACCACCACCAGAGAGGAGATAATCAAAATGCAAACAATAGTAGAAAATAAAAGGGGGAAAAATGACGGAAATTACGGAAGATCCTGGGAAGAAAAAAACTCAGATACCATAAACATAAGCAGATAAATCAACAGGGAAAATGCTAACATCAGAAAGAAATATGGCCTCCAAATCTAGTAAATGAGTTCAGACATCTATGAAAAATACTTCATGAAAAAAGAAAATTATACAGCACTTGATGAGACAGAGGACCCTGTGGAATGTGAGGAGAACATGGCACCACAATACACTGTTCTAGAGTGGTTCAAAAGAAATGGAGAGTTAGGAGAGCAGAATCTCTGCATAGCAAAAATAATATGCAGAATAGAAAAACTGGAATCTGTAATAGCAAGTTTCACAAAAGAAAAAAAGAATAATAGATTTGGAATGCAAATATACAATAATGAAGAACAATCTGGAACAGAAGCAAAAAACAGTAACATTAAAAGAAAATATGCTCACTGTGGCAAGTAAAGTATACTGATGTCAAAGACCAGATGTGTAGAGACAATCTGAGGGATCATAGCTCTCCCACAAGAACATGACAGGATAAAAAAAACCTTAATACCATAATGCAGGAAAGAGAACTGCCTAGAACTTCTGAACACAAAGAATGAAATTCCAACTGAAAGAATTCATAGGTCACCTCTAGAAAAAAACCCAGCATTGCAAACTCCAATTCACATAGTGGTTAAATTGAACAATTCAATTCAGAAATAACAAATCATACAAATGATTGGGAGAAAGACTTTCAAATACAAAGGAAAGGATATTCCAATAACAGACTATTCTGGACCCAGAAATGCAGGAAGGAATGGAAATAATGTGTTCTGAAGAGCAATAAAGCTTGAGATACTGCCAAAGAGGACTACCCTACAAATCTGAGCTTAACTATAAATGAAATAAAGGTGAACATTTAACAATAAAGAGGTATTTGAAATGTTCTCAGAAAGAAAAAAAAAGCTAAAGAGATTATTTGCTTCTCAAAACCTCCAGACATCAGAAATTCAGGAGGAGTGAATAAATGCAGGCGCCAAGGACATAACAGCCACATAGTGGCAGAGAGCAACTGGTAACAAACTTTTTTCCCCTTCTAAATGTACACAAGGAGACAGAGGTTGAAGGTGGAGATAACAGTGAAGATGAAGACTACAGGCTATGTCTGTAGATGAATCAAGGATTTTTTGTAAGATTATAATAAAACAAATAGTGCACATAAAAGAAAGAGAGGAGGGGAGCAGGGGGATAGAGAGGAATATGATGAAGGTCTAGGTCAAATGAGGGTTAGCAATGAAGGGAGGATGACCCATGAGATTTCAGTAAGATGAGTCCATGGGGAATGGGTGAAGAAGAGGGGAAAGATTTAAAAGAGAGAGAAGGGAAGAAGGCTTTCCTTTGGTGGTGGGAGAAGGTTCCACTGATGAATGTGATAGGGAACAGAGACTTCCATTCTAGGCAACCTGGACATGCTCCAAAGATTCCTTAAGTCCATCTCCTTTAGTTAAATTATGCATGCCTAGATCAGCCTAGCTTATACATGAAATTGGAAAGTGTCTGCATAGACAAAATTAATGCACCTAAGAACGGAAGTTGTTGAATGGGAAAAAAATTTTTTATATCCAATTTCTCTGAAAAGGGTTTGGTATTCAATATATACATACATGCATATGTACACATGTGTGTACATATGTACATATGTGTATATGTCTAAGTGTGTGTATATACTTATATATACATATATAGATAAGTGATCAAAAATATGAACAAAGTTCTCAAAAGGATTGCAAATTATCAATAACAACTTGAAGGAATGGTTCAAATCATTAATAATAGAAGAAATGCAAGTCAAAACAAATTGAAGTTTTCACTGCACACTCTGTAAATTGGCAAAAATGACAAAGAGTCAATAGTCAAAGCTGGAAGGGTTATGGAATGATAGATACAATAATACATTGTTGGTAGAACTGTAAAATGGTGCAATTTGGAATTATGCAAATAAGGTGACTCAAGTATCCATTGTCTTTGAACTGGAGATTCCATTACTGGACTTATACTGTGTTATATTTTGGAGTACATGACAACATTTTTTGTGATAACTAAGAATTGGAAATACAGATGCCTATCAGTTGGGGAATGACTAACAAATTATGGTGCATTAATGTTGTGGAATCTTATTGATCTGTAAGAAATGGCACATGTAATAAATACACAGAAGCAGGGAAAGATCTATATGAACCAATGCAGAGTGAAATAGGCAGAGCCAAGAAAATAATACGCAGAGTAACCATAACATTATAAATGGAAAGAACTACACACCATAAAACCAAAAATGAATGTAACAAAATTACAAAGATCGACCAGTACTCAAAAGAAGAGATAGGAGAGGACACTTCTAATCCATCCCTTCAGGGAGATAGGAGATCCACAGGTTAGGACTTTGATGTATTGATCAATTATGCCGACTTTTCCTCTCTCAGAAAAATTGCTATTTGTTATATGAAATGACTGTCTGGGAAGGGAAGGAGAAAGATACTTGGGATAACAATGATGATGTAAGAAACAGAAGTCCTCTCTGAAAACTTAGTTAAAAAAATTTTTAGAGCTCATTATCATTTTTTAAAAATGACTGAGCACCTACTGTGTGTGTAACACTCTGTCAGGCAGATCCATGACTACTAATATCAGCACTTGGGACAGGGAATAGCGTTGGTAAAAAGATATCACACTGCAAGATACCAGGAGATTTTTAAGCTGCTGAAGGAGGAATTACCCCCTCTTCTGCCGTCACCAAATGCGTTAGTAAAGAAAGGTGAGAAAGCACCAACAGGACAGGGCAGGACAGTGTTGTTGCTGCCCTCTAAATTTCCCACTCTGGAAGAAAGACCTAGTTGCTCCACCCTGGTTACTGCTTTGCTTTCAGGGCCTATGGAAAGTGTTCATTCATTCATTCAACATACTTTTATTAAGCATCTCCGGCATGTCAAGGGCTGCATATGGGCTGGAGAGATAAAACATTTAACTAAGACTCCTCAGTGGAGTTTGTAGTCTAGGAGGATTTAGAAAAAAAGAAATAGTGGATTGAAGAAAGCTTTTATTTTGTACTCAGATAAATTTTACCATTTTATACTCAGATAAATTCTGTCAACTTCAAGCGCAATCACAAATGTAAAACCACTCTAAGGCTGTTCTGTGGTCAGTGCCAACATCCCATGGCATTCACTCCTTGTAGAGAATACACTTTGCAATTTACAGACTTTCAACATTAGCCAAAGCATTCTGATGTGGGATATAAGTCTTTTAATGCTGTCGTGTCATCAGCTATTTGATGTGGTCACTGTTCTAGTAACTTAAACTCTGTCAAGTTAGAACAGTTACAGACTGGCATGCTAAAAATGAATTCTTAATGTAGATGGAGGCCTAAGTCTGCACGGCTCTGGGGGAATGGGACCACAAAATTTTTTGGAATGATTTCACAGAGTCTCAGTGCTGGAAAGGATCTTTGGAGCCATCTTGTCCATCTCATTCATAGCTGATTGGCAATTCTCTCTCCAATATCCTTGATGAATGGCCAGCCAGCCTCCTCTTGAAGACTTCCAGGGAAGGGAAATGCCAGAGATGGCCTTGGGAGAGCATCAATTGTTGGAAAGGGTTTTTCCCATGTATCAGATCTAAATCTGTTTCTCTGGGACTTCTTCTGCCTATTGTTTCTAGCTCTGCCTTCTGGGGCCAAGCAGAACAGGTCTAATTACTTTTCCATGTGATCCCACTTCAAATAGTTGAAGAAGGGTATTGTGTGTGTTCCAGCCTCCCCACCCCCACCCCAATCTTGTCTTCTTCAAGCTAAACACCTAATAAGATACCTTCAAGCTCTATTTGCAGAAGTAATGATGACAATAATAACAGCTAGCATTTATATATCTTTTTAAGGTTTGCAAAGTACTTTACATACATTACATACAACACTGAGATAGGCGCTCTTATCACCATTTTACAGGTGAGGAAACTGAGACTGAGAAAGATTAACTGACTTTCCCAGTCACTTAGTTATTCAGTATCAGAGGTAGAATTTGAATTCAAGTCTTCTTGACTCCAAGTTCAGCTCTCTATTCACTATACCAGCTAACTGTCTAAGAGAAATTTAATGTCACATGATCAAAGGATCAATATTTTTAGATCACCGTGATGTGTTTTGACCATATGTATCAGTGGTCATACAATTTGTTTTTATCAATGAAACCAATGATCTTACAAAGCCCCTATTCCATTGGCTAGTGCTCTCCCCAGTAGAAACAAGCTTTCTGAGTTAAAGAAAAGAATGACACTGTTTCTGATGAGACCCGTTTAATATTTTTCTTTAGAACCTCTAGTATAGAGATTTCCAAATTTATTTGACTTACTGCCCTGTTTTTTTAAAAAAAGTTACTCAGCATCCCCTGGAAAATTACTACCTTTAACAGTTTTTTAAAAATTTGCATCATTTAAAAAATTATATATATATATATATATATTTTAATGATTCATCTTAAATTTGATAATTTATTGTAAATTTGTGGGGCTTTTTTCCTGCATTGAAGTTTTGATGTTGCAATATTGCATTGTACTATAAGCAAGTCGTTACACACACATATTCCTGCCAATGCATGCTGGACTTCCTGCCAATGCACGACATCACCTACCAACACTTGCTTGTTAAGACCTACCTTGAGACTTGACCGCTGATTGGTTATCATTTGCATTTTGTCCATTTATTTGGAAAATAATGTAATCGCTGTGACTTTATTATACACAACAGATGAAACATGTAGGAATGGTTTTTCAAAATTTTCTTATCTTTTCTTCTTTCCTTATTCTTCCACTACCCCCTTAATTTTATTTAATGCCCCCCAGTTGTATCTGAGGATACTACTGCTCCTCCCTCTGGATCAGTTTAGTACCCCTCCAGGGGGCAGTATCACCTACTTTGGGAACCTTTGCTTAAGTACATTGTCTAGAAAAGGATCTTAGCAGAACAGATGGAAGAGGTGAGAGGGGAGGAATGAATAAAGCCATAGGTAGGTCTGTTTATCCCATAAAGCTAATAGAAACACCCCAGTGAAAGGAAATCTAGATTTAAAATAGTTACCATTTATGTAGGACTTCATGGTTTGCAAAGTGTTTTATATATGCTGTCTCATTTGGTCCTCATGACAATCCTGTGAGGTAGGTACTATATTATTCCCATTTTACAGATGAGGAAACTGAATCTGTAAGATGTTGGTTGACTTTTCCAGGGTCATAAAACTAGTAAGTATGTGTAAGCAGAGCAATGTTTTCATGGGAAAGAGAGAGAAAGGAGATAAGGAGAAAGAGAGATGGGGCAGAAAGTCCCACTTGTAAGAACCACAGTGGAAAGGCCTTCAGAAACCATCTAGTCCAGCCCCTTCCTGCACAGGACCTCCTTTAAAACATACCAGAAAAGTAAGCGAGGATTTAACCGCTGCTTGAATGTTTCTAGGGACATAAGCCCCTACTCACTAAGGAAATCCACTTTTCTCATCACTTATTCTCCATTACAGATAAAGCAAGAAAAGAGTCTGCTAAGTAGGACCCCTTGCCTAGTGATTGTCAGTGATTAATTCGAGTCCAAACCAGTAAATGGACATTTATTAAGTTTCTACTATGTAGTAAACACCATACTAGGTTTTCTGGGGATACAAGGACCAAAAAATTCCCCTGAAACCTGATATATTCCCTGCTTTTAAGGAGATTATGTTCTATTAGAAGAAAGTGCAAACATTTATATAGAGTTTTAAAATTTGCCAAACACCTTACATAAGTTATCTCATTTGATCCTCACAACTTGATGAGGTAGGTGCTATTAGTATTCTCAGTTTCCAGATGACAAAACTGAGGCTGAAGAAGATTAAGGGACCTGCACACGGACAGGCAGGTAAATATCCTAAAGCAGGATTTGAATTTGGGTCTTCTTAATTCCGTGTCTAACACTATCTACTGTGCTACCTAGCATCTCACAAGGTTAGAAAGACTTCTAGCACACAAGGATAAGCTAGTTTACAGCATTAGCTATGTATTCAGTAGTTGCAGGAGTTATTTGATTGATGGCCCCGTGGTACCCTCTTCTCCCAGCTCAGCCTCTACAACAATCTGTGTGTTTTTTCATCTGCTGTTTTAGCATGAAATTCCTCAAACACCCTGGGGTCTATCTTGCTGCTCCTAACCTTGTAGTAGGTTGTGGATGGGTGGGGGAAAATGGATTAAGTCCCCAATGGCCCTGCCTTAGTTATAGCACTGGATCATAGAATCCCATAATTTAAAGTTAGGAGAGATCTTAGAGCATATTGAGTCCAGATCCTTTTTTCATAGACACATACACACACACACACACACACACACACACACACACATCTTCCCATTGTCTTTTGGGTCAGCTGCCATTTTAATGGAAATGGCAATGCTGCTTTAATATCAAAGTAATATAGGCTGGTGAGTGCTGTTCCTTTCTAGCTGGAAGTCACCCAGCAGCCTATGTCAGCAGATCTGAAGCTTTTCAGTAAACCAGATGGAGGAAAGCCAGGAAGGAGAATAAGGAAAACCTTCTCCTTCTTATAGTCACTACTGAAATCATGGTTTGTAGCAACTAAACCTCCAGATTCCATCTGTTACCCTGTTGTTTAACATATCTATCAATGACTTGGATAAAGACATAGTCAGTAGTGTGCTTGACAAACTTGGAAGATGATACGAAGCTGGGAGAAATAGCTGACACCCTGGATGACAAAAATCAGGATCCTGAAATATCATGATGGGCTAAAAAATTGGGCTCAATTTAAAAGAGGTTAATTTAATAGGGATAAATGTAAATTCATGCACTTAGGTTCAAGAAATTGATTTTTTGAATACAAAATCATGTTTAGAGAATAATCTGAAAAGACTGATGTTTTAGCAAACTGTAAGCTCAATATGTGTCAATTACATGATATGGTAGCCAAAAAAATAAAAATAAAAGAAGAGGCTGATGTGATCTTGGATTGCATTAAGAGAACCATAGCTTCCAGGAATAAGGACATGAGATACCCTCAGTACTCTGCCCTAGTCACACCAAATTTAGAGAATTAGGTTCAGTTCTATGTATCACAGTTAAAGAGGGATCATAGGAGACTGTTGTTTGTCTTTCATTCTTGAAGAGGAGTATGACATCAGGGAGGTGATGTCATGACATGCAAGTGAATTGGGTTTAAGTGAGGGAGGGCTATGCAAGGTCACCAGCCTCACTTTCTTCTCTGGAGCCCATCTGGGCCCGGTGGCAAGAATATAGATCAGGATGATTGGAGATGGCCCAAGATGCAATGGGAGACCTTGGTCTCTTTAAGCTAAGGTCTTTCCCAGGTTCAGTGGTTAAGGATAGGTAAGAAACAAGGCAAAGTCAAGACCTTTAGGGTTTCTGACCAAAACAGAAATAGTAGCTGCTTAAATTCACTCTGAGCCATCTCTGTCCAAACGATGACCAGGTGGGCCTTGGACTGAGACATGTTGATGGCCAATCAGTGAGACCCAGAGTGATTTAGGTGGAAGGCATAGTCTTTAAGAAAGAAGTTTAGATAGATTCCAAGATATCTTGCGGAGGTTTTATATTCCTTTGGGCAGAGCACTCACAGGTATGGATATGTAACACCCTATGAGGACAGAGGGAGAGGAAGGAGGAAAGGAAGGAAGAGAGGAGAGAGAAAAGGAAGGAAGGAAGGAGGGAAAGAAGAAAAAAAAGATGGAAGGAAGGATCTGTGTTGCCCAACTGGAACTGGTCGGTTGGGTCTCCAGTGGGGAAACTCATACTACTCACAAGTTGCTGTTTGTCCTTTGTTCTTGAAGAGGACTATGATATCAGGAAGGTGATACCATGACTTGCAAGTGAATTGGATTTAAGTGAGGCAGGGTTGTGCAAAGTCACCAGCCTCACTTTCTCCTCCAGAGCCTTCTGTGCCCAGTGGTGAACCTAAAGAGATCATCTGGTTCAACCTTCATTTTGCAAATTAAGAAATAAAGATACAGAGAGATAAGTGAGTGGCAGAGGTGGGATTTGAATATCGGTCCTCTGACACGAAATACTACTGTATTTAGGATGGTATCCCTGGGAAGTAGGTTGTAGTTGTGAGTCTTCCAGAGAGGCCGTGTGACAAGAGACCGTTTGGATCCAAGGCCCAAATGTTCTTAAGTAACTTGTACTATGATCCTGCTTCTCTTCAGTCATGGTGCTTAACTGTATCTGGGCAGCTAGGTAGCAGTGGATAGAACATCAGCCCTGGAGTCAGGAGGATCCAAGTTCAAATCTAGCCTCAGACACTTAGTAGCATGACTCTGGGCAAGTCACTTCACCCTGTTGGCCTCAGTTTCCTCATCTGTCAAAAGAGCTGAGAAGGAAATGGCCAATTAGTCTAGTATCTTTGCCACAAAAACCCCAATTGGGATCACAAAGAGTCACAAATGCCTGAACAACAACAATAAACAAAGTGTATCTGCAACGGTAATCTGGAAAACATTCAGAGGAGGGAAATCAAAATGGCAAAGGTCCTTGAATTCATCCTAGACAGGGATCATTTGAAGGCACATGCCCAGAGACATGGGGGTGACATGAGAAATGTCTCCAAGAACTTGAAGAACTTTTATATGGAAAATGGGTTAGAATTTTTTCCTTTGACTCCAGAGGGGAGAATTTGGAATAATGGGAGGAAATTACAACTCTTAGTGGATGCCCCCTCCCCTAGTTTGGTGGTCTTCAAGCAGAGACTGGTCACATATTTTGTATCAGGGATTCTTTTTTCAAGTACGGTTTGGACTAGAAGGGTACTGAGGTCCCTGGCCAAGTGTGATTCTGTGAAAAGCCCTTTGTATATAAGTTCTGTGCTTTTAAAAGACAAAGTTTTTATGCTTTCCCTGAAATTAACTTTGTAGGAAACCCACTTCTCCAACTTTAACACCATGGAAACAGCTGGAGCCTGAGTCTGTGCTGGCAACCCTTGAGATAAAGCCTCTTAGAATTTTTAATCCTGGAAAGGTAACTATTTATAAAGTCCAAAAGGTGCAGTTTTCTTTACTGAAAACTTCCTTTGACTGAAAAGAAGCAGGAACATAGTACAAGTTACTTAAGAACATTTGGGCCTTGGATCCAAATGGTCTCTTATCATACGGCCTCTTTGGAAAACTGACAACTACAACCTACTTCCTAGGGGCACCACCCTAAAATAGTGAAATAAGATGCTGGTGTGGTGACTCCATTTAAACACAAAGAGATCAGTTCAAGATGCAAAACATTTTTGTTTGGTCTACAATGCACTTGAAAAAAAAATGACAGTTCATTTAGAGAAAAGGGAGACTTATAATTATTCTTCCTCCCTTTTTTCCCTCCCCAAAACAGAGTAAACAAACAACTGGGAGAGGATCTTTCACCATGTCTAATAGCTGTTATGAGTTAGCTGACAACAAGAGTTTTTTTAGAAGGCCCTGCGGTGTTATGGTAAGAATATTGTACTGAGTGTTAGGAGAACTGGACTCTAGTCCTGGCTCTGAAACAAACTACTTTGTTACCATATAGTCTCTTTAAGACTATATTAACTTATCTATAAATTGAGGAGATTGATATTAGATGACTTTAAGGTCACTTTTCACTTCTAGATTCTGTGATTTCTGATTTATTACTTTATTTATTTTGCCCCATGTGTTGGTGAATTTCCCCGAGGGCATTATTAACCATTTAGTCACACTGGTCTGCCATTTGTTAGAAAGAAATTGGGGATGTTGGGTAAGAGAGGAAAAGGGAATGGTTTAGTTTTAGGTCTGTGGGGCATTTGTATTTTACTAGTGCAAGAAATATCTTTAGATCATGATTTTAAATATCAAACAAAAGATGTTACAGCACTGAAAAGGATCTAATTCTTTCAAAAATTCCTTCTTGTTGAGGGTTGTACCTATAAATGTAATGAACTGACAAGAGGAGGTTCAGTTCTGGAATCAGATAAAGTAATAAGATGAAAATGTAACAGTTTTCTGATTCAATGGAATTGTAAGTTTTGGGAAAGCAATAGGATTAGACTGGTTTCTCTAAGAACTCTGTACATATGTATATGTTTGGGGTCCAAATGTATCTAGCAAGGAAATTCAGGTTCTGAGTAGGTTTTAGTAATAAGTTCTCAAAATTGGATTAAGAATTTACATCTAAAATTGTTTGAGATTTTTTTCCCATTTTAAAAGTATCTCTCTGATAATTTTAAAAGACAGGAGAGTTCATTTTACAGTTAGACTCATGACTTTTTTTAAGATTCTTATATCAGGTACAGGTTTTAGGTAAAGATAGAAATAACAAGTGATACATAAAAAACTGAAATTCTCTGAAGTTTCAGTTTTAGAGAACCAAATTTAAGAGATTGTGCTAAATTGTATTGTCTTATTACTAGCAGAATAATCTAGAAATCTCTACAAATGACTTGGAGTCAACGCAGAGTTGTCCTGAGAATGAAGCCTATTTCAGAATGTTCAGAAAATGATATCCAGGGGTCAGATGAGTACATGAGACATCCAAAATGTGCTGATTAAATGGACACTGGGAGTAAGTTACTAGGATACAGGGAAACTTGATGTTAATTAATATCATTAATAATCATTATTGTATTGGGCTGGCCTTTTGTTTCATGATATTTATGTTTATATGTTTATATTTACGTTTTCTTGGTAACCTTGGTGACATGTAAATTTTCCTTCTTAAAATTAGTCCATTGTTAGCCCTCTAGGTAGTTTGATCTGTAACCTGAAGGATGTAATTCTGATTATACATATATGAAAAACCCCATAAAGATTTTTTAGAGGGTAGGGGGAGGACAAGAGTCTATTTGTACAAAAATATTTATAGAAGTTCTTTTGATGGGGGCAAAGAACTGGAAATTGAGGAGATGTCCATCAGTTGGGAATGGCTGAACAAGTTGTTGTAGATGATTGTGGTGAAATACTATTGTGCTATAAGGAATGACAAGCAGGATGATTTCAGAAAAACTTACATGAACTGATGCAAAGCGAAGTGAGCAGAACCAGAAGAACATTGTACACAGTAACAGCAACATTGTACAATGACCAAGACAATTCCAAAGGACTCATGATGAAAAATACTATCTGCCTCCAGAGAAAGAACTGATGGAATCTGAATCCTGATTGAACCAATACTATTTTTTACTTTCTTTATTTTTTCACGGTTTTTTTATCTTGTATTTTCTTTCACAACTTGACTAATATGGAAATATATTTTGCATGCTTACACAGTGTAACATATCAAATTACTTATTTCAGGGAAGAAGGGAGAGAATTCAGAACTCAATATTTTAAAAAAATGTTAAAAATTGTTTTTACATGTGTTGGGGGTGTAAGCTCAGTTCCATGTGGACAGTTTCGGGTGGGTAAAGGTGAGGACTTCTAAACCTTAGAGTTCTCATGAGGCCCCCCAGGGAACAGTAGGGAATTGAGGTGTGAGACCGGGCTATCTCGTGCATTTCCGCTTCTTCCCGTGGGAAAAGTGCTGGGAGAGAGCATCCCTGCCCTCGAGATTGGCCCAGGTCTGAGCACACCTATTGTTGTCTAACAGGCACGGTATTCAGGTGCAAACTATGTGGCGGGAGAGCTTAAGTAGGGTCAGGAAAGCCTGAAGGCGCTCTTAGCGCTGAGGGGCCTTTAGAGGACAGAAGGCCCCTCTTCCTTCTCTCCTCTCTTCTTTCTTCCCTCTCCGCTCTCTCCCCACTTCCACTTCTGCTTTCATTCTCTTACTGTAAGATCTTTGCCTCCTTGGGAGATTTCTCTCCCTCCTAAGGAAGAGTTCCCCCTGCACATGTAACCAAGACCCTAAATAAAGCCTAACCCTTGTTCGACTCTGGAAAGTCTCTTCTCTCATATGTTTATCCGGTTTGGCCAGCCGAAGACCTGCGATAGGTAAGGTAAGACTCGGGTAGCCCTCAGGCCTCTAGGCCTGGCATACATGCAATTGAGAAAAATAAAATATTCTAAATGTTCCATGAGGGTAGGGAAAGAAAAATAAACGGAATTTTAAAAGATTGATTAATTGCTCTTATCTGATTGTTTTTAGTGTATAAAATTCTCTCTCCCTCTCTATTTGGGGTCCAGTGCCAAAGTTGAGTAAGACAACCAATCCCAATTTGTCAGGCAGTTTCCATGTATTGCTTACTAAATCTATATGCTTGGAAGATTGAACCTTTTTTTTCCTTCAGTCATTTCATCTTTCACTCACTACAACTTGCTTACGGAAGGGATTGATGATGGGGAATGGAGGGTCCCTGCTCTGCATTTTAAAGTTTGCACAGCTATTCCACAAACCAGTATAGCAATGGATCCAAGGCAGATTTTAAAAGGAAGCCATGCCACAATTGGAAATAAACTTTGTGGAGGTGAATGTGTTTTAGCAACTACTTTGAATCTGAACACCTTCTGCTCAGAACCCAGGTGGTATAGGATAGAGTGTGCCCACAGGTATTATGTTTGGTTAGAAATGTTTTTACTTCTATTCCTGTTGTATCTTCTCAGAAGATATCCCTTTGTAAAAGCTCATTGATAGTAATTGATTAAATGATACTAGAGGCACTGATCACTGGCATTTAATATTGGGGAGAATACCTTGGAATAGGGGCTTAAACTAATAGCATTAGAATGACACCTCAGACCCTCAAGATGTTCCTCCACCCTCCCCATCAGTACTAAGGCATTTTATTGGGATGTAAATGATTGTAGTTTTTTGGGACAGATTATGAAAAGGTCAGATAACCAAAATATTCATGCACACTAAGACAGAAAGAATCATACCCGTAATTCCCAGTTGTGGGGGAAACTGGGTTGAGGCTTAACTCAAGTTGTCACTGTCTCCAAGGGTGTGATTATCAAAAAGATATTCTACCATGCCAGAATTGGGGCCCCACATTTTGTACAAGTTGGTTACATGATTATGAGTTATTTGATGGACTTAGGACTCTAATTTTACTCTGGGAACCCTACTTGTCTGTGTTAGTAGGAGTTGAGATAAGGTCCCCCAAAGCCTGGTGGCTACATAAATATTACTTAAAGTATGTGGGCAAGTCTGAAAGACAAAAAACAGCAGCCAGCTCTTAGAGTTGAGTCTCAAGCTCTAAACCAGGTAGGACTTCTGTGTTCCTATTGCCAAAGACCAGTAGACAGGAAGATGAAGACTGGTAGGCATTTATAGTCTGTTCTCCACAGTTCAGAAATTCAGTCCTTGCTTATGATTAGTCATTTGGCTGAGGTTTTTACAAAGGAGGTTTGGAACCATTTACAGTATGCATTTTTAGATGGAGAAAGTCTCACAGTCTGAGCCTTGTCTTTTAGGAAAGAATTTGGGCATTAATCCATAAACATTAACTCCATTATTTCTCCTTCCCTTCTCCTAACTCTTAATTCTCTTAAGTCTTTAGCCTCTTTGATCCTTTTGCCCTTCAATGTTAAATCTTTATTCTGTCTTTGGACTTCAAAAAGAGTGAATTTTGTTTTTTTTTTAAACAATAGCCCTGTCTTGTCCCAGAAACGAGAAGATTTATTTCATCGTTCAGTCATGTTGATTGTATTTGTTTACCTTACTTGTATTTATCTTGTTTCAAGAATTTACGTGTCAAATACTCTGATCTCCTCTAAGTTTTTGGAAGAAATGATTAATAAGCTATCTTTTTATTGAAAGTGCATATTTTCCCATTAGTAATTAGACTAAACTTTGTAGGATATATTATTTTGGAGGTATATCTAGATCTTCTTTGCTTTTCAAAATATCATATTCAAATCTCTTCTTTGATTTCTTGTAGATGAAGAGTGATACCAGGCAATTCAAATTCATTTTTCTTGATAACTAAAGATTTTTCTCTTGACTGCCTGCAATATTTATTTTTTGACATTGAAATTCTGAAATTTAACTACTATATTTCTTGGTTACTTAAGCTTGGTATCTCTTTTTGTTGACAATCTGTGTATTCTATTAATTTCTATTTTGTCATCTATTTTTAATAGTTCTAGGAAATTTTAAAAATCTTTTCCCTTCCATTATGATATTTAGGTTTTCTAATTCATTTGATTCTCTGGAAGAAAAAAAAAAAAATATATATATATATATATATATATACACACACATACATATATGTATGTACATACAATTATATATGAAATTTTGTATGTGTATTTAAGTTTCAAAGCTGTCATTCTCTAATTCACTAATATTTTTGAGAAATTGTCCATTATGTCTTATAAATTACCTGACCTCTTTCTTGAGAACTCTGATTTTTGCCCTGATTTCTTCGTTTGTTTTTTCCTCTATTTAATTTTTCTCTTAAACTTTTCTAAAGTTGTTAGCTATTGTTCCATTGTTTCTGGTGGTCCCTTAGAATTTATCATACAGCTTTCTTTCACTGTTTTTTTGGCTTGATTTCCATTACTTCACAACATTTATTCATTGTGTTGTGTCTTTTTCTATTTTATCTTTTTTTCTTATTAGTATTTTATTTTTTCCCAATTACAAGTAATAATAGTTTTCAACATTCATTTCTGAAAACTTTGAAGTTCTAAATTTCTCTCCCTCCCTCTCCTCCCCCTGCTCCTCCCCTATCCCCAAGACTTTTTTAAAATTTTAAGATTATTTTCCCTCTTTATAAGGTTTGCTGCTGATTCATCTAAGGGCTGGATTTATTCCAACCTTTCTCTTTTAAGCTTCTTGTCTTCTACCTTTTTCTTCCAAGTAATTTTGTGTCAAGCATCTGTAGCATTTGGCCCCTCTGCCATTCACTGACATGCTTCATTCTTTCCAGAACACTGTGGCAACCTTAATTATGCTTTGTTTTGGGGTGTCATGTCAAGTCACTTCCCTAACACATGAAAACTCCATAGGGAGATGACAGTTACTGAGACTGTGTATCCCCCTGCCCCCTTCCCTTAGCACAATATGGACCTGTACTGTTGGGTCTTTTCTTTTCCAACTTTCACTTGGTTCTCTAGCAAATGGCTAAATGACTTCAATATTCTCCCCAAACAGAGAGATATGTGAAGGGTGAAGGGAGAAGCACTACTGAGAAGGATAGAATAGAAACCAGCACAGTCAAAGCTCTAAATGGATACTTGTCCTTTCAGTTCTGATGGGATTGAGTTAACTGGGCATGAGTGGGCATGAGTGGAATACTGAGTGTTATTCCAGAAAGCTTTATATTATGTAGAGTTTGGGAAAGTTTCCCAATTTTCCATGTTTTATTGTCGCTTTGAGGAGAGAGTTATGCTAAAAAAAAATTCACTCCACTTTTTTGCTGCACTTCCATGTTACTCATATCATTTCCACATGAATAAAGAAGATGTTTAAGTACTCCTTTATTGTCTAGACCTATGATGTCATCAGTGTGGAGAACTCCCATTACAGAATCTCCCCTCACTAATGCAGATGGCAGCTACTCTATAACTTATGATCTTAGAGAGTTGTCTGTGGCACTAAGAGGTTAAGTGGGTTGCCTAAAGTCAAAGAATTTGCATGTGTTACTGGCAGGATTTGATTCCATGTCTTTCTTACTCCAAGGCTGGCCCTCTGTCCACTGAATCATACTTCTAATTTGTCTGTGGTGCTCATAAAATCCTACATTTGAATTTTAAAAATCACATGTATGCACATAGAATGAGGAAAGGAGAATGAAATAATAGTTTGTGTTAATAGAAAAAAGTCCTGAGGCTTTTAGCTGATCAAAAATTTAGTAAGAGTCAACAAATTGATTTGATGGCCAAAAACGTTAATACTAATTTAGTCTGCATTAAGAGAAATATAGCGACCAGAATGAAAGATGGTCCATCTACGTCCAGAAAATTGTGTTCAAGTCTACATTTTAGGTATAACATTATGGATTGGACAATGACAACTCAAATGAGTCCAGAGGGGAACAAAAGGGTGAAGGGACAAGAAATGATGTCAGACCAGAATTGGTCGAAGGATAGATTGGGAATATTTGGCCTAGAGAAGAAGAGAGAGGATAGATGTTAGCTCGTTGTTTCTTCAGCTTGTGAAGGGCTGATATGTAGGAGAAGATTAGGCTTGTTCTACTTGCTCCCAGAGAGAATTAAGGAGAATCAGGATCGACAGGTAGAAAGAAAAATTTCCGAACAGTTAGAACTGTCCTCAAATAGAATGAAATGCTTTGGAAAGTAGGCAGTTCTTTATCACTGGAGGTCATCAAGGTAAGATAAGTTGTCGGGAATGTTGTAGAGAGCATTTCTACCCCAGTATTGGTCAAATCAGATTACCTCTGATATCCCTTCCAATTCTGAGTCAGTACTTTGCCCTTTCCTTCATTTTCTTCATCCAATCTGTCATAAGTCAATTGTTCCTTCAGAATGTCTCTTGAATTCATCCTTACCTTTTTATATCCACCCACCACTACCCTAATTCAGGTCCTGATGATCTCACAGTTCAATTACTTTAGCAGTCTTCTAGCTGATTTTCCTGACTCCAACGATCCCTTCTACTCTAAGGGACCCTCCCAGGGCTTTGGTGTAGCTTGGGTCAACTATGTACATCTTAAGGATCTCCCTGAAGTGGTTAATATTTTTGTTTTTGGATCATTGCTTCCTTTAGGAGATTTCTACAAGAAAATCTCCCATATTGCTTATGTAATAGTTCATGTCTAGGTTTCTCCAAATGTGGGAAAAAGGAGAGGTTTGGGTGGGTTTCCAGATGATATATAAGCACTCAAGATAATACACACATACTTGGTAAGATGAATTTTATTTTACCCCACAAAAGACTCAAAAGAGCTCATAAACATACGGAAAATACATAAAGCATTTAAAGGACTCATAGTAGTCCTTTGTCCTTTATCATAAACAGTCCTTTATCATAAACAGATACCAAAAATACATAAAGCATTTATTTAGTTCATAAACTCACATTGGGAGGCAATCATATTTGGGACCTGCTGAATAACTAACATCTTCCCACTGGACCTGCAGTATCTAAATCATTCACTGTAGTATTAGGGGAATAGTATAGCAAGACCTGGATTCCTTGTTTCCCCAATTTGTTGTAACCTTTCCAGAGTACAAGGGCAATCCTTTCTTTCCTCCTAGACACAACATTGCTTAGAAAGCCTACTTCTCTCTCTTGAGTAGGATAGAGAAGGAGGGAAGGTCCAGGAACTTGGATTTTTAAAAATATATTGATACTGAGTTAAAATATAACTGGTTTCCTTTGTAATCTTACATATTTGATTTTATTCATTTAAAAACATTATTTAAAGAAGGGGTATGACCATAGGGTTCATCAGATTGCCAAAGGGGTCCAGGATGCAACAATAGTCTAAGAAGCCCTGCTCTAGAAGGTCCAATCCCTGAACCCTCAAATGTAGGTGCTTTCAAACTTGGTGCCTCTCCTAAGACAAAAATAAAACTACCTGGAATATTCTCCTTTTTGATGAAGAAGTGAAATCCTGAGATCCTATTTCCTGGGAGAATGAAATTCCCCCTCATCTACACAAGAGACTGGAGTTCAGGAACATCATCTTTAAGTTTCCAAAGTGAGTGGGTGTGTATTTTTCTGCCTCTGCCAAGTTCTTCTGAAGAAACTGGGTTCTCCTTTCTTTGTTCTGTACTATGGATGAATCTTGTATCTTTCATGTCCTTATGCTTCAAGAAAGCCAATTGTAGCTCCTGGGAGAAAAGAGAGACTACATGTGGATATAATGTTCTCCCCCCACCCTAGAACCAGGCTTAATATGGTGCATGCTGTTTGGTCCTCCAAACAGGGAAAAAGTGAAAAGCCATCTCAAAAGGGTTGAGAACCATCTGTTTCTCTCTTTTTCAGGCCCTCATAAAAGGGTGCTCCTATAGCAAGAATTTGCCCTCCTGAGAGCTAACCGTGTTGAGGGTGGCCCCAGTCACCTTAGGCTACTAGTTACTAGAAAGCAATCTGGAGTTAGCAATTGTTCTCTGAACCAGGTACCAATGAGTGTGTCCATACTTTTTGCAGGGGTTTATAACCTGGGGTCCATAAACAACTGTATTTGAACATAATTGGTTTCCTTTAGGATCCTTTGTATTTTATTTTATGTATTTAAAATCATTGTTCTGAAGAGAGATCCGTAGGCTTCACTAGACTGCCAAAGGAGTCCAAGACACAAAAACGGTTAAGAACTCTTGCTGTTGGGGAAGAGATAGGCTCAAATTGAAGGCAGGAGAATGAAAGCTCTTTGAAGTCAAAGCCTGTTTTGTTTTTCAGCCTTGTGCCCCAAGGTCTGGCACAGTGCCTGACACATAGTTGGCACTTAATAAAAATAATAAATGCCTGTTGATTTATAAATTGATGACCTCTCCCCTGTATTGTTATTACAGTTATTTTCGCACCACAAATTTCAGTATTGATTATCCCATGTGTATTAGTTTGATCTTCGAAATATCAGTTATAAGCTCCTTGAGACCTAGATCCATATCTTATATTTCTTTTGTAGCGTCCCCCTACTCTAATGCCTCATCATGGAAGTGATTCTGGTATCTCAAAGCCTATGCCAGTGTTGTGAAAGGTCTGGAAAAGGCATTTTGTGTGTGTGTGTGTGTGTGTGTGTGTGTGTGTGTGTGTGTGTGTGTGTGTGTGTGTGATGGACCCTGCTTTGGCAGTCGGGTCAGTGGGTGGGGGTAAGGGAACAGCATTTATTAAGCACCTACTATGTGTTAGCCACTATGGTAAGTGTTTTGTAAATATCTCATTTTATCCTTGAAACGATTCTGGGAGGTGGGTGCTATTATTATTTCCACTTACAATTGAGGAAACTAAGGTAGGCAGAGGTTAAGCAATTTGCCCAGGGTCACAAAGAGAGTAAATGTCTGAAGCCAGATTAGAAATTGGGTCTTAATGACTCCAAGCCGGTTTTCTATCTACTTCCCCACCTAGCTACTAATGGAGCCCTTCTCAAAATTGTTGTTTAGTCATTTCAATTGCTTCTGACTCTTCATTATCCTATTATCCTCAGAATACTGTTCTTAAATGTATACAATAAAACACTTAGGACTGTGAAGGAAACCAATTAAATTGAAATATAGCTGTCATTTTTTAAAAAAATACAAGTTTCCAGACCCCAGATGGTCTGGGTGATCCAGGCACCCAAGGTGGTCTGGAACACCCTATCAAACAATCTGGAAAGTCTTTGAATATGAGCCAGAGATAGACTGTATATCTTTAACACTTGGGGCAAAGAGATTGGGACCAGGACTTGGTGGCAATGTTCCTAAATTTGAGAAGCTCATCACAAGATTGGCTGCTGTGAAATGTTTGACATCAACAACTCTTGAAGACCATCTGGATCTACTGTCAGATGCAATCAGTGTGTCAGTTTTACTTAACTCTCATTTCTTCTTTGCTATGAGAAGAGGCTCACTGTGTTGGAGGCAGAGTATGGTCCTCAATGACTATGATTAAAGCCAAGAGTCCTCAATAAAACATTCTTTTAACCTCACACTTGCCATATCCAAGCTGTTGCCTGTCCATTTCATCCTTGTAACATCTCTCCTATATACTCCTCTGCAAACCCTCATCACCTCATGCCTGGACTACTGCAATATTCTGCTGGTGAGTCTACCTGCCTCCTATTTATTCCAATCCATCCTCCATTCAGCTACTAAAGTGGTTTCCCTAAAACACAATTCTGATCATGTCACCCCCTACTCAATAAACTCCACTGGCTCCTTCCCACCCCCAGGAACAAATGCAAATCCTCTGTTTGACATTCAGAGTCCTTCATAACCTTTCCCCTCCTGTCATTCCAGTCTTCTCACACCTTACTCCCTACTACGTACTCTTCAATCCACTGACGGTGATCTCTTGGTCATTCCAGAGCAAAATATTTCATCTCTCAGTTCTGAGCATTTTCTCTGACTGGCCCATAAGCTTGAAGTGCTCTCCCTCTTCCACTCCAACTATTGACCCTCCTGGCTTCCTTTAAGTTCAAGTGAAATCCCACCTTCTACAGGAAGCTGTTCCCAGTCCCTCTTAATTCCAGCACTGTCTCTCTTTTAATTATTTCTTATTTATCCTGTACATAGCTTGCTTTGTACATATTTATTTCTATGTTGGCTTCCCCAATAGATTGTAAGCTCCTTGAGGGCAGAAACTGGTCCTTTTTTTAACCTCTTTTTTATATCCCAGGGATTAGCACAGTGCCTGGTATATCATAGGTGCTTAATAAATGTTGATCAGTTGCTATCAATGCATTCATTTTATTGCAAAGGACTTACCAAAAAGCCTCAATATCCTGGAGTTACTCATCCGATCATCATTGAATGGGAGCAGGAGACAGAAAGTACTTGGGCACTCTCTGTTACACAATTGTGTGGAGCTAGGTCTTAGCTCACATTTATACAATCTTTTCAGTTTAGGAAGCATCTATGACATTACTAGTGCACATATCTTCATCCCTGTCTTATCTTACTGGGTGACTGAGGCGTGGAAAGGTTGAATGATCCGTTCAGTGTCACACAGCCAATAAATGACAGAGACAGAATTTAAACCCAGGTCCTTTCAGTGATAACTCAGATTTCATTCTTCCAGAACAAGCCAACCATATTCCCCTCGCAGGGTTCTAGGAGTAGTTCTGAGGCGGCACGGACAATTTTATAACACTGTCACTTCATGCCTCAATTCCCCCAAGATTATCAGTTGCTATTCATTGAGTCAGCAAGCCCTAAGTAGCTTTTAGAAAGGAATATGGACTAAGGTAATGTAGGAAGAATAATTAGTACAAAAGATCTCCCAAAAGTCTATGGCATACTGTCCTACAAGTTATATGTGTTTATACATATATATGTATATACTATAGAGAGGGGAGGACAGGTAAATAAAAGGAGAGAGAAAGAAAGAGAGGGAAGGAAGGGGGAGGCAGAATGGAATGAGGAAGAGAAAAAGAGGGACAGAGATAGAGGGGGGAGGGAGAGAGAGGGAAGGAAGGAGGGAGAGAAAGGGGGGGGAGACAGAGAGAGAGAGAGAGAGAGAGAGAGAGAGAGAGAGAGAGAGAGAGAGAGAGAGAGAGAGAGAGAGAGAGAGAATCAGGGGGAAGTGGGCTCAAGCTTAGAAACCACATGTGGCAAAGGAGTAACTCACAGCTCTTGGATTCTGGGAGTGCTTTTTTCTCCCATTCATAGGATGCTCATAAAGTTCCCCTGGTGAATGCGGATCTAGTTTGTCTTTGGATCCCAGTATAGACACCGTCACTGACTGAGACATGGACGCTGATGAAAGGATGGGAATAACTGCTCTTTTGGGGTACAACGGTAGGACATTGATAAGATAAGAGATCCAACATCTTCCAGATCCTTTAAAGCCAAGAGGTTCTCTCTAAAGGGAAAAGGGGAGAAAAAAGATGAAAGTTGGGGCCTCTCCTCGCCTTCCCCCTTTTCCCTCCCTCCTCCTTGCCCCCTGCAAGCAGCTCTTTCTCAGGGGAGTTCAGCTAGAACTCCATGTTCACTCCAATTTCTGGAACAACCTTTTCTAGCTAACCCAGTGCTTTTACACAGGATCCAAGGAGTATAATGAAATACCTCACTCAGTCTGACATCATTTCACTTCATCAAATGGCTTTCAAAAATTTTTTGCACTTAGTGCTTAGACCTATGATTTATTTATTGATGAGATGTGTTCTCACCTAGCTGAGGTAGTGGGACTAAAATGAGATGGGGTGATTTTTTTATACCATCCTTACCCAAATTTAATGTTTTTCCACTTCATGCTGCACTGTTTGAATATGATCGGATAGCCTACAGTCATCCCAATCAAAGGCTGATGTGAGTGAAATCCTATTTGTAATCTCCAAAGTGTTTCAGGCTACATGGAAAATGGCTCAAGGCAGATGTTTGGGGGGATAATTCATATACCAGGTTTACCAGAATGAGAGAAAGAGCTAAGTGTTGCTCCAGAGAGAAATATTCAGAATAAACATGTTACACAGAAAGGAACCAGTTGATGCTGTCAAACTCCATTAGGATTTCTGCAGGCTGACTTTTATAAGGCTAGTACTTTGGAGACATTAGAATAATAAAATAGAATAAAAGTGTTACTGTACATATATGTTTGTGTAGTACTTCTGGAGGCAGCTGTGGTACAGTGGGAAGAGGACTGAATTGGAAGTCAAAGGACTAGGACTGAATCTCAGCCCTGACACTAACTTGGATGACTTTGGATATTTTTTTTTCTGGACCCCAGTTTCTTCATTTGTAAAATGGAGTTATACTAGATGATCTCCAAAGTTCCTTCCAATTTTAAATCCAGTATTTTTCAAAGCCTTTTCACATATTTGATTTATTTTGATCCTCATAACAATCCTCTGAGGTAGAAAGGGCAAGCATTCTTACCTTCATTTTAGATATAAGGAAACTGAGGCCAAGCATTCATATGCCTCGGACGTAACATAATTACAGTACGTAGAGTAGGAGCAAAGACTAGACCCTGGGCCTCCTAACTGCTAGTCTGTGCTTTTTTCTTCATTCAACAATCATCTCTTCTGGAATGGTAATAATGAGGGGCCGAAAGAAGCCAAGATGTTTGGAATCTGAAGTCCAATGGAAAGAGAGTGAGAGCAACGCTGCAGTCCTCCTTCTGCTTGTGAAAGGGCCTTCGGTATGGTCAGCTGCCTTCAGTTTCCTGTTTGTAGGCCACACTGATCTCTTGGACTCTGTTTAGCTGAAGATTTTCCCCTGAATAGCTACCCCACACTTGGGGGTGAAGTGATCCAAAGCCCATGTGCCTTTCATTAAGCGAAAGCAATGGAAAGAGCTCTGAACCGATGGGACAAAAAGTGAAGAAAATGTCTTGCTCCCCACCCCCAGCATTACCTAAAATTGTAACCTTTGATTGGCTACGGTTGTTATCCATCTGCAAAAACACATTAAGAAAGGAGAGAGGTTGGCAGCCGATTTTAGGCCTTTTCCCCTGAGTGTAACTTACCTGACTTTAACCAGATGCTCTTTATCAGCCTGACTTTGTCCCTCAAGCTCAGTGTGTAAAAGATGGAAGAAATACAAGAGATGCTTGTTACGCTCAGAGCTCGCCTGCTCTTTTTTTTCCTTTCATGCTAGCACCGGATATACAAGTTCCAGAAGAGGAATATGCATCCCCAGAGTCCTAAATCAAATCTGGAATTCATATACTCTGTAAATGTGCTTTATTAGAGACAGGAATCAAGAAAGGTTTTTGGAATTATTCTATTGGAGAGGTTGATTGTGTAGTTAGGAATCAGAGTTAAGGGATAATTTTAGCCATGGTAGTGTATCTAGTCAGCTCCATGGAAAAATAGACCCTGGATACTTTGGCATTGGGTTTTTGCCTCCACTCCCCAGGATTTAAAAAGCTGCCCAGAAACAAGGCTAGCTAAGCTGAAGCAAGACATTCAGAGTATCAAGTCAGCCACATTTGCCCGTGGATTTTATTATAAGGTGAGGGAAATTGTTGCAGGAACACACAGGATGTGTGAAAATTCCAGATGTCAAGCTGTCAAGTTTGAAGTTAATTTTCTCAAGTCAAGACCCTTTCACTCAACACTTAGGAGTGTTTCAGAGCAGCTCTGGGACCAGCGACAGCTGGTGTGGAGGTGAATAATAATTCATAACAATAGCAACTTGTATTTCTATTGTATTCTATGGTTTACAAAGTACTCTCCTCACTCATAATCATGTATGAGCTAGGTGGTATCCTGCCCATTTTCTAGATGAGCCAACTGATTCAGAGAAGAAAAAAAGACCTGCCCATGGTCATACAGCCACTCAGTATCAGAGCTGAGATTGGAACCTGAGTCCTCATTTGTAACAATAAAGGAATTCAACGAGATCCAATCTGACAAACTTTTATTAAATACATGCTATGTGCCAGATACTGGGAATATAAAGACAAAATTGAAATAATTCTTGCTCTCAAGGAATAGTAGCATGGCATAGTAGATAGTGAGTTGGCTTTGGAGCCAGAAAGACCTGGGCCCAAATCTTGCCTCTGACGTATACTGGGTGGGGAGGCTTAGAACATAAACATAGAAAGATCTCTTGGAATAGGTGGTATGGGGATCCCAAGAGTAAGAGGTGAGAAGGGAAAGGATTTTAGGCATGGAGGATAGCTTGTGCAGATGAACAGAAATGAGAAAGGGAATATCACCTAGTAGGAATGACAGGTAGTCCAGTTTGGCTGGAAAGCAGAGCTGGATTAGATGACTTTTATAGGAACCTTCTAGTTCTCAATCTTGTGATCATTATGCCAAGTTCCATGTTCTACCCAGTTCTGAAAAAGAAAAATACTTGGGGTTTAGGGCATTAAAACAAGAGTCTGATGGGGAGTCCATTGGGAAGGGAGAACAGCAGTGGAAAACACGCAAACCTTTGTGAATTGGCAACCTTAAGCATTTCTTGGACTGGTAGCAATCTTCTCAGAGGGTTGCTAATAATTTCTTTACTGCCCCTAGACAATGCTGAGCCAGTTTTGTGTCTGTAATCATTCATCCACAAACAACATGCTCCTCTTAGTTTGGCACTAGATCTATCTGAATGCCATTGTAGGCCCACAATAGTTCTAGGGAGGAGTAGGCCTCCCTATTTAGAAGAATAAAGATATTGAGACACTCAGGCTTTAGTTCCTAAGAGGGGCTAAAGGCATTTAAGCTCCCAAGATAGACAGAAGCTACTTGTAACCTAAGGGAATGAAAATGGGGCTCTGGGGAGAGACAGAGAATTCAGGATAATGAAGTTCCTAAAGTAAATTTGAGAAGGAACTCCTGGAGGGCCCAGTGGATAAAATACCTGGCCTAGAGTCAGGAGAACCTGAGTTCAAATCTTACTAGCTATGTGACCCTGGGCAAATCACTAAACTCTGTTTGCCTCAGTTTCTTCATCTGTCAAATGAACTGGAGGAGAAAATGGAAAACTACTCCAGTGTCTTTGCCAAATAAACTCCAGATGGGGTCATGAAGAATTGGACACAACTAAAAGCGACTAAACAATACCAAAACACCCAGTGTTTCCAGCTGCCTCTGCCGTTGTTTTCAGTCTCTTTCCAGTTCTCCTCCCTTTTCTATCCCCTCGTAACCTGGCTCCCACTGCCTTTTTCAGAATAGCCTTGCACTGAGAATTTCTTTGGCTTTGTGTGTTGGTCACCCTGGTAAAGCTTTTATTTTATCATTCCACCTAGGAAGGAAGGTAGGTAGTGGACCCCTTTGGTATCTCTCAGGAGAGGGCAATAGGATCATTTTCCATTATTTCCTGTCTGCTGAAAGGGATTGCTTCATATCAAGATTTCTGACTTCAAGTTGTGGGGGTTGGGTAGGGAGGAAGTGGGTTGGAAATCCTGCTGACTAGCACCCGGCAGGAAGTGGAACAACTCAGAATTGTAGACCTCCAAAGCTCATTTGACCAGTGAAAGCTGTAATGCTCCCTCAACGAGATGGTTTTTAAGAGTTTGTCACATAAACTGCTACATTCACTGGGTTTTCTCCACTGGGGAAATGACTTAAAGGAAAATAATATTGGGGGAGGGAAGAAAGGGCAGGTAGGAAGTACACTGGATAGAGAGTCGGGTCCAGAAGATTCAACTTCCTGAGTTCAAATCCGGCCTCAAACAGTTATTAGCTGTGTGACCCTGGACAAGTCACTTAACCCTATTTGCCTCAGTTTCCTCATCTGTCAAATGAGCTGGAGAAGGAAATGGTTAACCAGTATCTTTGCCAAGAAAACCCCAAACAGGGTCATGAAGAGTCAGATACAACTGAAAATAAGTGAACAGTAGCAAGCTGTAGAATATTAGAGCTGGACAGGATCCCTGGATCCTACAGATGGAAGGGATCTCAGAGGTTGTCCTGTGCCATAGTTAGAGTCCCTTCTATAACATCTCTGACAAATGGTTATTTAGCCTTTGCTTGTAGAGAGTGTTTCATTCTTCATACATGTGTCCCTGGTGCCTAACACTGTGTTTGGTGTATATACTGGGTGCTTAACACTTATAGATGAGTTGATTGAGCAAAAGGAAGTAATAAGGAATCAGTCCAACAAGAGACTGTGAATGACTTTAAATGCTAAAATAGAAGAGTGTGGATTTAATTTTACAGGCAATGGGCGCCACTGAAGCTTTTTGAATAAAGGAGTTAATTGCATGATCACCCAATCTGGCAACTCTGTGAAAGACAGGTTGGATAGGGAGAACCTAGAGGGACAAAGATTAATTAGGAAGCTAGAGGCCAGGTGAGAGGTCACAAGAGCCTGAACTAGGTTAGTGGCTAGTGTATAAAGTGAGAGAAGGGAACAGATGTAGGAATAAATGAAAAATTATTTAAGTGCTTACGTATGCCAGATTGTGCTAAGCACTGGGGAATTATGGAGGTAGAATCAACAGTTGGTAATTGATTAAATAAATGGGGTGAGGGAGACTGAAGAGTCAAAGGTGATTCTGTGGTTGTGAACCTGGGTGAGCAGAAGGATAATAGTGACCTTGACAGAAAAAGAGAAGCTCAGAAGATGGGGTTAGGAGAAAAGATAAAGAGTTTGGCTTTGGAACATCTAGGAGGAAGTCATCAACCTTTAAGTCACTGGGTTCAAGGCCTGGGTTCAAGTCATTTCATTCCTGGGGGCTTCATTTTTTCCCTATGTAAAAAGAGAAATTTGGGCTCACTGTTCTCCTGGGTCCCTTCTAGATGTGTCCTTGTGACTATGAAACATGAAGATTAGCTTTCCAGAGTTTCAGCCCCCTGAGTTCTCATGCTTTAGTAAATTTATCCCTCAATGTTTTTATTCATTTCTTTGGAATTGTTTCCTTCCTTCAGCCATGATTGACCTGCTCATGTCTAAAATGCAGAATTTTCTGTCACACTCCTTGAAACAGATT
The DNA here is from genome assembly GCF_028372415.1 of Notamacropus eugenii. Taxonomy (NCBI): domain Eukaryota; kingdom Metazoa; phylum Chordata; class Mammalia; order Diprotodontia; family Macropodidae; genus Notamacropus; species Notamacropus eugenii. Next base: position 622,192,919 of record NC_092872.1, read on the forward strand.
CTGAACAATGAGACTGTATCTTAGCCTGCTGTGATACTGGATGGGGGACTGACCCTGAAACTCGGTGACTTGTGAGTCTAGTGTGTTTCTCCTGCTTGGCCATCCTTTTCTTTCTCTTTATACATCTAAGTTATCCTGCTAAACAGAAAAACTGCCCTGGCTACTTTGTGTTCATATTTTGCAACTGATTTTGAAAGACATTTGTTAACATTTTATATTTCTGTACCAAAATGGCAGGTTTCTTGTCTTCACTGTCAAGTTCCTTTGCTGTCCCCTTTGCTCATCTGTGACAGCCACCATCTCAAGAGTATAGAGAAAAGTGAGGACAGAACAAGAGGGACAGACTAGAAGAATGCAGGAGTGTGTGAGGTCCATAGTGAGGACCAAGAATAAATTTAGAAAAGAATGAAGTAGAGGGAAAGGTGAAAGGGCAAGAGGTTCTGATTGGAAAGAGTGGTGAGTCCTTTAATGATGTTTCAATCATTCACAAAAGCTGGGCAGAACAAGGCCACTGAAGAGAGGAGAGGAATGAGTGATCTGTCATGAGGGAGGCCCTAGCAATATGACGTCAAGGAATATTCAAGTGGTATCCCAGTCCACTATAGCCATCTTGAGACTGGAAACAGTTTTCATAAAGGAGTCAGACTGGCCAGTGATGCTCACAGCAATGGGCATTTACTTGACAGAATTCAACTGACCCAAGGAAATAACAAAAACAACAATAATTATAACAGAACCTAGTATTTGTACAGTGTTTTAAGTTTTGCTATGTATTTTACATATAAGGAAAGTGTGAAGGGTTAAGTAAACACCTCGAGTGGAAGCAAGGGAAGGCTACAACCAGGATAGTAGCCAACATGTTTGAATTAAGGAAGGGATACAAACAGGGTGCCCTATGGAACGTGTATGTGTGTATGTATGTCTGTGCATTCAAGGGAGTGTACAACCACACATGGGTAAGTGGGGGTGTGCAGTGATACCCGCAGTTCCAAAAGATACAGAAGCCTGAATTTCATAAGGAGGATTCACCTTTCACTCAAGTGCCTCTGACTAGTTTCCTATTTCTGATGTCAAAGCCTGGGAAATGCCAGGGATTGATCCGTAAGATTGTTTCACCCTCACTGTGGGGCATAGAAGATTCTAGCCTTTTCCAGAGCAGGGCAAAGGGGTTGAGTTCAGGGCTTTCCCTGAAGAAGAAGGATAGGATTCTAGAGTAGAGTCAGCCTGCTGCAAAAGAATGTAAACCAAAAAAAACCCCAAACAAAATCAGAATGTTTTTGAGCTACCATAGTTAGGAGCCTAACCCTTGTGTGAATAACTGACTTGAAATGTGACCCTTTCACTCTTTATCTTTAATAAAATTTCTTTTTACTATTTTTTTTTTGGCCAGAGTGCTTACACTTGTGAGATTGGACTTTCTAGATGAGATATATCTCAGGTTTCTAGGTAAGAGATTAAGCCAAGAGAAGTGATGCCCTCCTAAACAAAACCAGACCCCTGTTGTCATGGGCATCTCTGACACTGGGTTACATATATCTGGGTTTAACATAGCTAAATGTAAGGGCGATGCTGCTTTTGACATCGTGTCAGGGTTGATGGCAGTGGCCAGCAGCTTTCTCCAAGGTAAATTTCATGACCTGGCTCTGGTCCTGGAAGAGGAAGCCTGGCGTGAGAATGATTGCAGTCAGAAAGGAAAGGGGTGTGAGTGTTATTCTCTAGCCTAAGAAAAGACTCAATGGGAGGTATGGAACATGTGGGAGCCATACTGTCTGCACCCTGAGTAATGGAAGACATGAATGGAATTCAGTCACCCTTACTTAGCCAAGAAGGACAGCTAGGCCTTGGCTGAGATGGTCAGGAATTGGTCTTCACAGTGGTCACAAGGATACTTTTTTTATGTTTCAGATAGGTGGAGTTCTAGGCCCGACCAACAAGAGAACTAGAAATGTGTTACATAGCCCATAGACATACTGGTCCTAGCTGCCTCATTGTAAGAAGTATAACACATAACACATGACAATGAGAAAGTTAGCAGATATTGGCTGGAGCAGGAATGGCAAGAAACTTCTGAACCAAGGAGAGGAGTTCGTAGGTCATTCATTCCCTGAGCTGTGGAAATATGAGCTGGTGGCCATAGATGGTTACTAACTCTATACATAAAAGTCAGTAACTATATCAATGGATATATCATCTACATCTATATATCCGAGCATAGATCTATGCTCGGATATATAGATGTAGATGATATATCCGAGCATAGATTCAATAATCTATGCATAGGATAATCCATACAGCCATATAGTAGTCATTTTGATCAAGAATAACAATTTAAAACTAATTTACAAAAGTCTACCATAAATTGCTAAAAAAAAAAAAACGTACCAATAACATCATAGAAGATAAAACAACACTGAATTGAAAGTTCAGGGACCTAGTTTTAGTTAATCAAGGCTCTTCCCCTTACTAGCAATGTGAACTTATTCAAGGCTCTTCTCCCTGAACCTCAGTTTACTAATTTGTAAAATGAAGGTTTTGGCCTTGATGACTCAAAGGCCTCTTCTAATACTAGTGTTCTGTGTCTCCGAAATCATCGTTTAAAAAATCTAATGCCATTTACTTAGAGAATTTTCATGTATATCTTCTACATGATGATATTTGGATGTTTTTCAAAGGACATCATATTACTTTTCTTTACAACATTAATACAATTCATGTGCTTTATTCAAGGGTTCGTAGGATCACATATATTAGAGCTGGAATCAACCTTAGAGGTCATCTGGTTCAACTCACTCATTTTACAGATTAAAGATAATGAGACTCTGAGAAATTAAATGACATACCCAAGGTTGTATGAGTTGTTTTTGTCTTCTGTTTAGAAGAGGATCAATGATCACGAGGCAGGGGTGTCCAAAAGTCATCAATCTCATTCTCTCCTCCAGAGTCATCCAAGTCCAATGCTAAGACAAAGGTCAAGACTACTGGCGATGGCCCAGGATGCAATGGATGGCCTTGGCATCTTTGATGTCTAACCAAGCTCCAAGGACTCCTACAGTCCTTGAAGCACCTGCTTCAAATTCCTTCATGATCATTGGAACAAACTGTTCTCATCCACCCATTCTGCTGGGGGTGTGGCCACTGTACATGTTGCAGCTTGTTGGAGCTACAAGTGAGTTGGGTGAAAGGTAGACACCAAAGGAAGACAGAACAGCCCTGAAAAGAGCTGGGTAGCCCTCTCATCAGAGGTGCTAGTCCTCCCTGAGCACCTTATGTACTGCAGTTACATGGGTGGTAAATGACAGAAGCAGGATTTGAATGTAGGTCCTCTGACTCTATTTTAGGTCTCTTTCTCCCTGTAACATGAAGAACAAGTAAAGTTGTAAATATATATATACACTTATATATATACGTATATGTGTGTATATACGTATATATATACATGGATTACTTTATATATATATATATATATATATGGACTACTTTTTATCTGTTTCTTTAAGAGTATCATTTAAAAATATTTATCGAATTTTTTTGTAAGTTTTTTTTCTTACATTTTGGGGCCAATGTTTTCAGAGAGACAGGATGATGTAAAGAGACTGGGTTCAAAATGAACTAATGTTTTACTTGATTGTACCCATGAGTGAATCACTTATCCCACCTGAGCCTCAGTTTCCTTATCTGTAAAATGAAGGTAAGGATACTTTCAAGTATTTGCTTTATGGGTAGGGTTTCTCTGAGGATCAAGTGTGATAAAGTAGTATATGCTTTGTGAATCTTAAAGCATGATCTAAATATTAGATAATATTGTTTCTAAAGGATTACATCTCCAATTTAATCGTGAAAGTAAATGAAAAAGTAGGGTTCACTATATTGAAATTAATTTTACAGGCAAGTTTTTGTAAATATAGCTATTCTATAATGTCTATATTTTAAATGAAGCTATCTTTCTAAGTTTTCAATGCCAAAAAGCAAAGTTTTTTAGAGAAAGAATTTTATTTTTTCCCTCAGATTGAGGATTTCTTTGTTACTAGGTTATTGATGCAAGAAGGAGATGATATATTTTATTTCTGACCAGCAAGTAGCCTCCACTTTCTGGACCTCAGTTTCCTCATCTGTCAAATGAGGAGGGGGTTGGTTTAGACGGTCTCTAAGATTCCTTTCTCCTGTGACTGACTATTTGAGATACCAGCATTGGGATTACTAGGATGCCTAGTGATTCCTTTCTGATTTGCTTGGCATTTCCCATAAAGTGAAGGTTAGTTTTTCTAAAAGATCTATCGTCCAAAGCATTGTGTTGTAGGCCCTGTGGGGATGGAGATGGAATGATCTCTTCAAGATAGGCATGTAGCATAAGGTGATTTTCATGTTTTATAAAGAACCATCATTCACAGAAATTGCATCTCTCAATCTTTTAAAGAATTAAATGCCACAAGACAGACAGCATCTGGTTCTAACAGCAGCAAATCAAGAGTAACAATACACCACATGGCAGAGAACAAAAAGCCTCCTGTGCCCATGAGGCCTACAGCAAAGGAACAAAAATCCTGGGTGAAGCAAGCAAAGAGATGTTTTCAGATGAGGTGACTGACCATGGGATGATGATGATGTCAACGTTTTCCATGTGCTTTAAAGTTTACAAAGCAAGCTTCCCTTGCAAATCCCTCATAAGGTAGGGAACAAATATTACTATCTTCAGAAACTAAGGCTCAGAGAGGCAAATTGTCTTGGCCACACACAGTTAATAAGTGTTAGAGCCAAGACTTAATAAGTGTCCTTGTTGCAAGTCTAGTGTTTTTCTCATATCTCTTGACATTTTCTAGTTTATAAATTCCATTCCATTCCATTTAGTTCAAATGAAGATGTGTTAAACACATTCTATATGCAAACTACTATACTAGGCACTGAGGATGCAAATGAAAGAGTCCCTGACCCCAAGGAGCTTCCATTCCAGGTGGGCGGAGGGTATACAAAATGTGTATCCATATTCAAATAGATAATAATTTGATAAGGAATGAAGCAATAACAATTTGGGGGATCAGGGAAAGCTTTATAGAGGAGGTGGTACTTGTATGAAACCTGGCAAATAAAGATTCAAAGAATCAGAGGAGAATGTGCCAAGGTGGGAAATGGCATTTGGAGTTCAAATAAAAGGTAATATCAACATTCTTCCTAATACACGTAACCCTAAAGTGAATGAAATAATTCAGATATGGGCTGATCAGGGGTGCTGTTTATCCTTTATTTTCAGAGGACCAAGGACATCACAGGATGATGTCTTGACTTGAGAATGAATTAGATTTAAATGAGGCAGAGTTGCACAAAGTCATCAGTCTCACTCTCTCTTCCAGTCATCCAAATCTCGTGATAAGACAAGGATCAAGACTGCTGACGATGGCCTAGGATGCAGTAGATAACCTTGACATGTTTGGTGTCTGATCAAACTCTAAGTGCTCCACGGTATCTACTTCAGGGGTAGAGTACTACATGAATCTCAGCTCTCTCATCCTGTCATCTTTAATGTAACCTAAATGACAATCTCTTTAATTTGAGTCTGTAAAATAGAGGTGAAGATTGTACTCAAATTAATAACTTTGAACTCTTAACTAAACACACTTTCCCTATCTTATACTTAAAAAGTTGATTTTTTTTAAAAACTCAGGAAGATATTTCTCTTTATTTAATTTCATCTAAATAGATTTAGTCCATTGTTCCAGCTCATCAAGATCTTCTGGGGCTACTAACAATGTAATTCAATATATTGGCTCTCCCTCCCATCTTGATGTCATTTGCAGATACGATAGATGTTCTGTTTCTGCCTTCATTCAGGTCATTGTTTAAAATGTCGTGTAGCAAAGGACCAAAAACAGATTCCTGAGACACTCCACTACAGACTTCCATCAAGGCTGACATCAGTCTATTCATTATTCACTATTCTTTGGGATTAGTCATTCAGTATCTCCATTAGGAGATATTTTAAGGAGCAGCAATCTTCTCAAAATCATATTGGGTAGGCAATTGGTGGCCTACTCTGTTCTATAGATAATTGAACTCTAGTGAATACACCTTCTCACCTCTGCTTCTAATCAATTACCAAGTCCTATCAGTTCCATCTCTGAAATATCTCTTATATCCATCCCCAGCTTTCCAATGATACCACCACTACCCTCATTTTAGGCCCTCATGCCTCTCACCTATAATTTCGCATATCCTCCTAAATGGTGTCCTTGATTCCAATTTCTTTTGCCTTCAATCAATCTTTCACATTTCTTCCTATTTCTCTTCTTTCCCTCCTTCAAGGCCTAGCTCAGACCCTGCCTCTACTGTGATGCCTTCCCTATTCCCTTCCACTAGAAGTGAACTGGACCTCCTCAAATGTTTCGTGTCCCTGTGTTTGACCTCTTGTAGCTATTTTCATAAATATATCTTTTCCTGAGAAGAAGGCAGGCACTGTGCAGTTTTTTATCTTTGTGTACTTAGTGTATGTTGATGCTTGCTACATCAGTGTCTTAAGGTTTTGTCTTAAACAATGTCAATTCTTCTTATGAACTGTTTGCTGAATTATTGAACTGAATGGAAATTAGAAGATAGAAATGTTCTCATCTCCATTTGGGGGCAGCAAGTGGATAGAATGCCAATCCTGGAGTCAGGAAGCCTCCTCTTCCTCAGTCTAAATCTGACCCCAAACACTTTGAGAACTCCGGAAGACCTGAATTCAAGTCCAGCCTCAGACACTTACTAGCTGTGTGACCCTGGGCAAGTCACTTAATATGTTTGCCTCAGTTTCCTCATCTGTAAAATGAGCTAGAGAAAAAAATGACAAACCACTCCTGTATCTATGCAAAGAAAACACTAAATGGGGTCACAAAGAGTTAGATATGACTGAAAAACCAAATAAACAACATCTCTATTTTGTCCTTTGGCTCAGTATATAGAAGTAAACATTGGACCAACCCAGGAAAAAACTGTCCCATGGTCAAGGGCTTTCCCTAGTAAACAAAGAGAGGAACAGAGACTTGAAATAAGCCTTTGAGACAATGGCTTTGGATTCAAAACTGGACCATTTACTTTTAGTATTTGCCAACTTTTAGTCAATGCTGTGATTATGTTGCAAACTCATAGTTTCCAATTCTTAGTAGATTGTGTAATTATTCTACAAATTTGCTGCTCAATGTTTTTAAAAGTCTTGACTTTGAAACTATTCTTTGTCAAAGGAGATGGCATGGCATGGTGGGAAGAGCCTTGATTTTGGAGATAAGAGCCCTTAGTCTTTTTTGTCCTGTTCTTCCACTAATTAGTGATGTGACCACGAGCAAGTTGCTTTACTTTTCTGGAACTCAGTTTCCTCATCCATAAAATGGCAGCTTTCGACTGGATGAGAGTTTCCCTGTCTGTAAACTGAAGACCCATAGGGGCTGTAGAAATATTACTGCAATGGGTCTGCAAATCAATTTGGGCACCAATCATGGACATTATACATTTTCTCAGTCACCAGATTCCAATAATACAACTGCCATGATGTGAGGAGCTAGCGAATTTTGTGCCATTTTGAAGTGGACCTCAATCTCAAAAAGGTTAGGAAGCACCAGACAAGATGATTTCTCAGCTTTTTGTCATCTATGCCCAGGTGCTAATCTAAGACTCAGTAGGTGGGGCGTGTTTCAGAGAAGACGTAGGGCAAGTAAGATACTGAGTGAACAAACCATGCCTTGACTCTGATCACTGGCACTTCCAACCCACTACTGACTGCCCTGGATTTTCTTGGTTATCTCATCATCATTTTCTGTTTTATTTTTTCATGGAAACCTGGGACCTTGACCTGTTCCTTAACTTCCTAGCTTGATCTTCTGTGGAAGAAGATCTTGGCTTTACACCCATCTAGAACCTAGGTACCTTTTGGCCTGCTGGTCCCCACCCTGGAACCTGGCCCTGGTCTGTGACACCTTCCAGCTCTCACATTCTATGATTTAAAATAAATTGAAGAAGAAACAAAACTCAGGACTCTTGAGGTCAGCTGGCATAAGTAAATGGAAAATTTTAAAACCTTGCAAGATCATGATCTCAGCTTGGCTCTGGAAACATGGGGGAGCAACAAGTGAGACCCTGCAGGAAGAAGGTCTTGGAGTGAGGGAGGGTTGGAACAGAGAGTACAGGGATCAACTTGGGTCAGACAGAATGGTGGTGGTGGGGAAATAAGAATGACAGGATGGATGGTGCCAAGAAGCCACATCCTGGCTTAGGGAAATGTCTCAAACTGCTTTCCAAAGGCTCTGGGTTTGACAGAAACCCAAACATACCCCATCTCAGGCACTTTCCCTTTAATTTTCAAACTGATGTATATTTTGAGGGAAATTTAATCCTTGTGGTTCTGATTCATGGACAAGCAACTGTGCTAAAAGTTACCTGATGTCGAGGAGACTTTCAAGTCCTCAGGACAATGGGCTATGAGATACCCCTTTGAAGTGAGTGAAGCCAGTCCCCTTGGGTACCCTTCCGTAGGTCACTGGCTGAGCCAACCCCAGGCCACTACTCTGCCCCACATGCAAAGATTATGAATGGAATACTGGCAATGGAGCAAGAGAATGGGGGTGGGTCAGTTTCCCTCCTCTTTCCGGGGCAGTCAGAGTAGGTTGGTCCAAGTTGCGAGGGTGTATGGTTTGGCTGGACCAAAGGAACAATGCATCTCTTGATGCTTCCACTGGCTCAGTCTTAAATTGGTACCCAGGCACAATGACGGTGTTTTAGAGATGGTCAGCAGGCAGAGTTCCCAGTTCCCAGGCCAGTGTTTCTTTTGGTTGCCTGAAGCTCTCCACCCTTCTTCATTATACCGTGGCAAACCTCATAGCAGGAAGATGGTGGATTCATAGGTTTCTTCTAACCAGTGCTTGGCCCCCGCAGGAATTTGTGAGGAGAGGCAGTTGTTTATTCAGCATGGGCAGCACAGTGTTCTCCTTCAGATACTCTTGGACTCAGTTGGTAAGAGAGGAATAGACCCAGCTGACCTTGCTGCTCCAGTACTCCTGTGGTATACCTCACTTCCAGGAATCCTGCCCATCCCCGGGGTGGGTAGTCCCATGCACGTACTTCCCCACAGTTTGCTTCCAGGAGGTGGAATTATACCACTGTAAAGAATTTCCTAGTTGTCACTTTAGACACCAGAGTTTCTACATTTCCTTTGTAACTGGTTATATTTTTTAAAAAAATACTTTTCTTCCCATCCTTTCTTACTCTTAACTCATTTCATTTTTTAATTTGGTGCTGGCCAGGCCTACAAAGACCAATCCAAAGAAATGGACTGGCCGCCAACATTATGTAGTGGAAGGAAGAGAGGAGAGCAGAAGAAGAACTGGACTTGGAGACAAGAGGCCTGGAATGAAGACCTGGTATTGATACTTATTCCTCAGGTGACCATGGGCAATATGCCTTGGCATAGGTCTTTTTTCATAGCAGCCACAGGAGAAGGATTCCATGATTAGCATTAACCCCATTTTACAGGGAAGCAAACTGAGGCTCTAAAAATAACTTGTCTAAAGTCTAACAATAACTTGTCCATAGTCACATAGCTTATCCACGTTTGACACGACCTAAAGTCACTTGGATGCTTATCTAAAGATCTGGGGCTCTTATCCAGGGAGGGAACAAAGTGTAATGGTATAATGGGATTGGAGGCAGGGTAATCAGGAAAGCTGGGCAGCAAGGCGGCACAATGGGTAGAGTGCTGGGCTTGAAGTTAGAAATGCTTCTCTTTCTGAATTAAAATCTGGCCTCAGACACTTACTGGGTGACCCTGGGTAAGTCACTTCACCCTGTTTGCCTCAGTTTCTTCATCTATAAAATGAGCTAGAGAAGGAAATGGCAAACCACTCCAGTATCTCTGCCAAGCAAACCCCAAATGGGGTCACAAAGAATTGGACATGGCTAAAAAATGTCTGAATAACAACAACAACAAATAAGAGAAGGCTAGCTATAACCCAGAGAAGAAATGGGAAATAGTGGCCTTCTGGGAAGGAGGGGGAAAGTGAGGGAGCCTTCCTGTCGTGCTGGACAGGGGCACCTTCACCCAGTCACAGGGACTGCTCAGCTCTTGTCAGCTCCTTCATATCCTTTAGTAAGGAATAAGAACATGTCTCCCAAAATAGCCAGAATATATGTTCAACTTTATGTGAAATGCTCTAGTATAGCAGATCAGGGATCTCCCTTGTTGGCTCCCATTACAGAAGAAAGAACACTGGATTTGAAACAGGACATTTGGGTTGGAATCCCAGTTCTGCTGTGTTTACCATATATGCAGTTATGTGTTGGATCCATCTCTCACAAGTTTGCTAACGAGAACTGATCGTGAAATTTCTAGTGTGAGCATTTGCACTTTGGAAATCAACAAATACCACAAGTCAGGGCTTGATTTATTGTTTGATTGATTGTCTAGATTCAAGAGAGTGATGGAGAAAATATTCATGATGCAGACTGAATTTAAAAGTGTGCCATATATGCATTCCACCACCACCCCCTTCCTAGCCCTCAGAAATGATTGTTAAACATTTACCAGAACAGTCTTGCATATATGTGAAATTTGGCAATTCACTTTTACTTCTTAGGGTCCTCAGTTTCCTCCCGAAGGTCTCTTCCAACTCCAGGCTTCCAAATTTCCTGACTGTTGGGTCAATGAAAGTTCTGCTAATTACTTCAAAGATCCCATTAGTGTATGCACTCTTGCAGTGATCCAGGTCAGTCTTCATGAGTTGCTCTGGCTCATGACATTCACTCTTGGATGGTCAACCTTGTAGTGAACCTCTCTACACTTGGCTAGGCTGGTTCTTGGGTCACTGGTCATACTTTGAAGCTTTTTGTACTTGTTGGGAACTACCAGAATTTGAACTCTTTGGATAAAGCCTTCAGGAGCACTGCTACCTCCAAATAGTTGGACACAATGAAACTTGCCTCTAGCACAGAGATGTCATTTTGATCCTCTTTGGTCCTCTTCAAGAATGAAGGACAGCAACCAACAAGCCTCCATGCTATATAATGAGGCATCGGAGCAGGAGCCCCAGCTCCTACATGTGCTAGTTGTGTGACCTTGAACAAGTCCTTTCCCCTTTCTGGGCTTCTGTAAAATGAGCCAGATGAGATGATCCCTAAGGTCTTTTCTAACATTCTTTCATTCTCAAGATTTTACTGCAAGATGTTTAAAATGCAAATCTTAATTCCTATGGGCCATTACAATTTGGGCACCTTTCACAGCATCTTCATAAAGAATTGTTGAAGATGTCAATAAAAATGTATTTTTAAAAAAAGATTGTTTATGAAATTGGACCCAGATGAAGTTAAAATGACAAGGCAAGGTGGTGGGTTATGAAATGTCATTTACAAACAGGCTCCCCACTGGACAACTGGAGCTGCCTGCACTGGTAGGATGAGGGCTCCTGGGTTGTTTCTCCATTTATTTCTGAAACTTTAGCCCAGGGTTTGAGAGCCTGAGGCTTTGAGGCCACATGTGATCCTCTTGCAAGGGCAAGAACTGCAATTGAGGACCACATGTGGCCTCGAGGCTGCAGGTTTCCCTTTAGCCCTTCATTTAGCAGTTTTTTCCAATTGGTTTTCCTACCAGCTGCTATATAAGTAATATTATCCCCATTTTAAAGAAAAGTAAACTGAGACTCAGAGACATTAAATGAGCTGCCATGGGTCGTGTAGTTAGTGTTTCCAGTGGCCTAAGGTCATGTGGCTATTTGGTGGTAGGCTATACCCAGAGAGACAGGTATGCTGGTATAACGGGATGGTGTAAGGGGAGGATAGTAATGAGGGGAGCAGAGCACTACTGATCCATAGGAGAGAGGGCCTGCCCAAACAGGGAAAGGCATAAGTTCCATAGCTGAGGAAGGAGCTGAATTTGGTTGATTTGTTAAACCCTGGATTGTGTAAATGCTGACTTTTGTGAAAAGACCTAATTGATTTAGCTACAAGAACTGTAATGAAGACCCCTGGAGAGAGTGATATTTTTGGCTCAGAGAGTCGCTGCCAAAGAGGGGCCAGCTCCCTTCCTCTTTAGCCCCCTGTGTACACACACACACACACACACACACACACACACACACACACACACACACTCTTCCTCTAATTAACACGAGAGCGATGCCAATACACACAGAGACATATGGAGTGGAAGTGGAGGGACCAGGAGCCAAGCCTCTTAACTTCCTTCAGGAGAGCTTTTGCCAGCAGGGATTACACCTTGCCCTTGTTCCCTCACAAAAAGCCCCTGTGCTTGGGTAAATGGCTGGGCCCCAGGGTGGCTGGCAGCCCAGCAATCTGCTGGTGGTGCCTAAACTTGTCTTCCTTCCTTTTTGGAACACAGTGTTTTTCTCCACTAGCTGGAGTGGTCAGAAGACCTAACGAAATCATTTTTTTTTCCAGTGATTTCCTTGACTTTGTACCGACTGGGGCCTGCAAGAATTAGGAGGGAACTTAACAGTGTTGTCCAGGTTATGATTACTTTGTAATCATAAACTGAAAGAGAGAGAATTTTAGGGGTCTCCTATCTTACCCTTCCCTCCCTCCTACGTGGCTCCTATTTGACAAGTGAGGAAACTGAGACTGCCAACAATTAAATGACTTGTCCAAGGTCCCACTGGTAGTAAAGAACCCAAGCCTCTGATTTCCATCCTTTCCACTCTTTCCACCATACCTTACTGTCTGTAATTAATCTATGTGACAGTCATCACAGTCCAGCTCTGTCTTAGACTGGGACCAAGTTCTCAAGTTTCCCTGACAGCCCAGCAGCCAAACCCTGCCCAGAGGTGCACACAACTGTCTAGTACCTCTCTAGCTATTTGATCTAATCTCTGCCCGTGCTGATTCACAGTTCATTCTTTTTTCCCCATCTCTGACCCTTGTCCACATCCTCCCAAAAGTTCACCCTGTGTGCTGAGTGTTTTCCTTTCCAACTCATGACATTACATACTAATCCTCAGCTTGGCATTTCTAGCCCTTCCCCATCTGGCTCCTGCCTGCCTTCCTAGACTCAGTTCACAATTTTTTCTTTTATGTCCTCTATATTTAAGCCAAACTGGCTTACCTGCTGTTCCTCAAATCTCTCAGAGGGGCCTTTATAAAGGATGTCCAGCTTGCCTGGAAGATATTCCCTTCCCCCTCCCCCTCTTAGAAACAGAAGTTTCCCTCAAAACTCATCTCAACTACCATCTCTTAAAAATAAAGATAATAATTATAATATTGATATATGTTAATTAACATGATGGTATTAATAACAACAACATCTGTAATAATACGTACCAAGCTCTGTGCTGAGTGCTTTAGAAATATCTCCTTTGATCCTCACAACAATCCTGGGAGGTCGGCACTATTATTGCTCCCATTTTACAGATAAAGAAAATGAGGCAAGCAGAAGTGGAATGACCTGCCTAGGCTCACATAGCCAACAAGTAAGTATCTGAAGTCGGATTTGAACTTAGCTCTTCTTGACTCCATGTCTAGGGCTTTATAGGAAGCGTAACTCAATTTTTTAAACACAATCCAACCCACCTTTCCTCCTATTTCTTCCTGGGCCTCAATCATGTCCATCCATAGTGACTAGTTCTGGACTGTCTAGACGATGATGAGTTGTCTAGACCAGGGTCATCAAACTCAAATAGAAATGGGGACCTTCTTGCAGTCTGCATATTGATTTAGAAAAACACATACCATTATTATTATCTATGTTTTCATTGATTTATTTACTATGTGTTTTTATTCATTTTGTTAAATGTTTCCCTGTTCCATTTTAATCCGGTTGGAAGTGCTGGGCTTGTGTTTGATTCCTCTGATCTAGCTAATAGCCATTCTTAATTCACACGATTTCTTTTTTTTCTTTTTTCTGGTTGGGCTCAACTCCTTTGAGTAATTAGGGGTCTCATTTAGAAAACTCTACTGTGTACCCGAGCTTGAAATAATCAGCCCAATATTGTACCCAGAACAAGGGCATCTGGAGGACTTCGCCACCTATAGGGAACCCCTTCTTTTGGACTCAAGGCTGGGTATCCTCCAAGACAGTTGCAAAGGTTTCAGCAAGCATGCATTTCCTGTTGTATACCTCTCTTGATGTCAAAGAATCGCTGAACAAAGTTACCTCTGATATGACATCTTTTAAAGACTCTTCTAGGATTCTAACATATACATGAGAGATCACTTATTGAAGCCTTTAGGCTAGTGTTTTGTTCTGCCAAATCAAATGTTCTTTTCTGGCCAACACACAATAATCATGGTAGCATCTTTTAAGTTCTTCAACTTTTAGTCAGTTGTGCAACTATGAAGACATGTAGGGCAACTAGGTGGTGCAATGGATAGAGTGCCAGACCTAACATCAGGAAGACTCATTTTGGTGAGTACAAATCTGGCCTTAGACACTTATTAGCTGTGTGACCCTGGGAAAGTCACTTCACACTGTTTGCCTCAATTTCCTTATCTGTAAAATGAGTTGGAAAAGGAAATGGCAAATTACTCCAGAATCCAGAAAAGGGTCACCAAGAGTAATATATAACTGAAAATGACTGAACAACAAAAATAATAAACATGAAAGAGTTGATATGTCATAGTAGAGACTGACTTCAGAGCCAGAAAAACCTGGATTCAGGTACCAACTCTGACACAAACTTGCCATGTGACCCAAGGAAAGCACCTCTCAAGGCAGTTTTCTAAATCTATAAATCCCTGGAATGGGTGCAATTTTCATTGATATCAGGAATTCTACTCTACTAGGGTAATAAACTATAGATATCACAGGTCCAGGTAGGTGGGGCAGTGGATAGAGCCCTGCCCTCAGGAAGACCCAAGTTCAAATCTGGTGTCAGACACTTACTAGCTGCATGACTCTGGGCAAGACACTTAACCTCTTTCAGACTCTATTTTCCTTACAATTAAAATGAGGATAATAATAACACCTACCTCCCAGGGTTGTAGTGAGGCTCAAAGGAGATTATATTTTTAAAGATTTTACAAACTTTAAAGTGTTATGTAAATGGAAGCTATTATTTTTGGAAAATTTTTGTGTCCGTTTTCTTCTGATACCGTCATCAAGGATTTTCTTCATATATGTATAGATCATTTTCACAAAATTATTTAGAGATGGTAAAGTGGGTTTATGGGTGGGTAGATAATGATATTTTCCTAAGCAACATTTTTTAATAGGAATAACATTCATTATCATTCAAGTGTTTACTCTTTCCTACTTTGAGATACCTTGAAAACATTATCCCTCAACAATTCTGAAATGGTGTCTCATTCAGAACTGACGTCTGTGTATTCTTAGTTTGGTCTAGCCATCCTTCCCATCCTTTTTCCCTACTGCCATTTTTACATTCTCATACAGCATTGGGGATTGTATTTAAATCCAAATGTGGTCTGTCACTGATGGAGAAAAAGAATTTATTAGAGAACTCAATATATCTTTTTCATTTATTTTTTTTGGGGGGGGGGTTGAGGGGAGAGAGAGGTCTGTCTAATTTCATTCTTAAGTGTTCTTGGCTTCTGACTTAACTGAGTCTCTCACCAAGCTTTCATCAAATTTGTTTTTCTCTCTATTGCTTCTTGCTATTTTATGAAGTAATACTGCTCATAGTCTTCTACTTTGTCTCCTCCCTAAGATTTTACAAAAGATTTTATATTTTGAACAAGTGTTGCCCTTGGCTGCAATATCTTCCCTCTTGGCAAGGAGATCATGTATTTGCTGGCTCAGGAGGTTTCTAGGTTCTTTTGGCCTCTTTGCAGTGCTGGTAGATTTACATTTAAATTTCCTTAGGAAAAGGTAATAGTCTGTGTTAATATCTGTTCTTTTATTCATTTTACCTTTTTTTTTTTGCTTCAATACTTTTTAAAAATAGGTCAGGTTGATGCTGTTTTAATTGCTTGCTATATCTTCTTATTTAAAAAACTTCTAATCTGGCGCTGATTTTGACCTTTGCTCTAAGAAGCTGATGGTAAAATAGCTGATTTGGAAATGACTCTCACTTTGCTGACCAACTTTTTTCCATCTGTTAAGGTAGTTTAATTTTTGGTGATTTTTGTTCTGTGCTTGCCATGTTTAACATCTCTAAATCCCATTCTTATAGACATGAGCCTTTGGACTCTTTTCTTTCTTAATCCTGAGTCATATTTTACAAGGTATTTGTCTGGATCCTTTCCTGTCACCATCTTTGCACTGAAGGCACTGACTATTAAAGTATATATGATTTAATTTAGAGCAAAGGTTTTTAAATTGTGAACTATGAACTTGCTTTTGGGCAGTTAAGTGGCACATTGGATAGAGTGGTAGAACTGGAATCTGGAATATCTGAGTTCAAATCCTGCTTGAAATTCTTACTGACTGTCTAACGCTGGATAAGTCCCTTAATCTCTGTCTGCCTCAGTTTCCTTACTTGTAAAATGTAGATAATAATAGCACCCACCTCCTAGGGTTGTTGCAAAGATCAAATGAGATAACATTTGTAAAACATTTTGCAAACAATAAAACACTGCATAAATGCTAGCTATTATTATTTTAATTTTTATAACCATATTTTAGTATAATTGCTTTGCTGTGTAATCCTATGCATTTTATTTTATGCTTTTAAAAACTATTCTGAGAAAAGTCTATAAGCTTAGCCAGATTGCCAAAGGGATCATGACACACAAAATGTTAAGAATCATTGCTTTAGAGGGTCTCAATGAATTCTTCATAGAATTTTTCTTTCTTATCCTCTGTAAAAGATAGTGGTGTAATTATCTTAAAGTGGTCTTTCTGCCCATGCTCATTATGAGCCCTGGAATAGAAACTGATCAGATGTCCCATGATGTTTCTTATTGTCTTTGGATACATGATAAATAACATCAACACTGCCAACTCCTTCATGTGTCTCTTCTATGAGAATCTTCAAGCCCTCCTTCCGTTAGCCACAACTTTCTTGTATCTTCTGTTTTCATTTAAAGTGAAAATGTCAGACATTGATATGATTCATTTCTTCCAGCCGTATGTAGTCATTGAATCTGGCCTTCACTTTTAGAGTGCCAATGGTTAAGTTAATGTTTATAGATAATCTAAAATCTTGATTTCTTAGTATCTTCTACCCCATCCCTTGAGCTCTGTTGATGCAAGAAAGCCACAGGGCTAAGGGCCAGTCTGTGTTTTCCTTTGTTTCATGGGTTGCCATGGTCAAAGAATTCATCATTTAGTGGTCATCCTACTGATGGTGAACTTCTCCCTAAGTAGCTAGGCTGCTTTTAGGAAAGCAGAGTCAATCCATCACTGGGTTACCATCCAACCCAACACAGGGGAACATGACCAGGTCAAGAGATCTCTGAAAACTTCTCTGCCTTACCACAAAGAGGTCTTACTTGCCTATTATTCCTGTCAAAACACTCATTTCTACAGTAACAGCATAAAGGTCAATTTAGAGAACTTGAGCCTGGAGGCCTTGGCTTTCCTTCTTAAGAAAATGTTGCTGTCTAATTCCAAGGCAGCCTTAGAGTAGATGAAGCAGAGGTTGGTCCACTTATTGGGCCTCTTGGGGGCAATTGCTGCCTCCTCGCTCTGAGAGTTTAACTGTGATTTCTTCTTCAGAATGGTGATGCAGATGGTCTCATGCAGAAGGGGAGAAGTGCGGAAAGGCTCAGAATAGGCAAATGCTGCTCCAGTTTTCAATTGGGTAATATATATTTGACAGCTAAAGACCAAGGAAGCATAATATCCATTTGTAAAAAAACAAAAAACCTATTTTGGCTTCAATGCCTTGATACGAAAAAAAATCAAGTAATCAATGGCTTTCGTTCTGTACTGCTTACTAGATGAGATGTGGATTCCCTGGACAAGGCATGTCCTTGTCCACTGAGGCCTTTTTTTTTCTGGCACTGACTGGCACTCAAAGATTCTGGGCTGTAACAATAATGAGTATCACCCACATTGCCAGCTATGCTACAACAGAGGCAATTGATCTCTTAGATTTGCTGTAGAGATGTCTTAAAAAGAGATGGAGACTAGAGAAGTGTGTCACAGAGGAGAGGTCTTCCTAAGGCAGATAAGACCAAAAACTCCAGAGAGGACCTCCTGAGAGAGCAGATAGCAGAAAGATGAAGGTACTCCTCAAGGAAAACGAAGTCAAAGAGCATGGCACTCTTCAGGACTTGGGGAAGAATGATGGGAAATAACTTCAAGGAGAAATATCTAAGAGTGAGGACACCTAGACAGATGAGGACACACTGATAGAGACACAAATATATAAAGAGAACTTGAGTGAGATACAGAGGTGGGCTTTACACTTGCTCATAGTACCAGCATCATACAGAGACAAGCAAGATAACTGGAGCCTCAACAGAAGAGAAGAGATTTGGATCCTTGAAAAAAGAAGTTGGGAAAGGAGATAGAGACATCCACCTTTACTCAGAGACATCCACCCTTATTCACCCTTACATCCACCAGACAACCTCAAAGAGAGGTTGTCTAGTATGACCATCTTCACAGGTGCAGAAGGGAAGAAGGATGAGCATTGTAGAGTACTAAGGAACAACTTGACCCTATTCCTTCATGATGCTGTGAGTCATTGAGATTGAGAAGGTTGGAGGGAAGGTGGGTCCTAATTAGGGGAGCATTGCTTGACTTGAGGCAAAGGAGAAGAGTTTCATCGACCGCAGAGCATTCAAGTGTGAGCCCATTCTGTATTTCCTGCTGACTTAAAAATATAGCACCCTATAAATTATAGATTCAAGATATTTTTAGTCAGAGTGCTTATAGAAGAGGTAAGGACTATTTTGGAAAAGGACATGAGCCAAGTTCTGATGCTACCAGGGAAAAGCTGAGGTGCAGGGAAGAATAAAAAATAGTTTACCAGAAATGCCCTCGCCCACCCCCCACCATCAAGTATCTGTATTTGGGTCCACAGAGTCAAGAGCCAGGATCCAATTAATACACAGATTATAGATGATTAAATGGGTGGTTTCTAGGCACTTAGGATGGGAAATGTTGATTGCTATAGATGACCCTTAATGAGTTCACTAATGACAAGTCATGCCAGACTAATCTTATTTTTTTTTGAATAGTTACTAGACTAGGAGACCAAAGGAATTATGCAAACATATTATACTGGAATTTCAACAACACATTTAACAAATTTTTCCATAATGTCCTCCTAGACAAGATAAAGGGGTGTGCCCTGAGTAATAATACAATTAGGTGGATTCAGAATTGATTTGACACAATGGATTGATGTAAATCTATAGGGATGCATATAGCAGTGTTCTATAGGTTCTTCTATTGGCTTTGTCCCATTCAATATTTTTCATCAGTAGTTTGGATAAAGTAATAGATGTTATTGTTTATGAAATTTGCAAATGACACAAAACTAGGAGTAACTGCTACATTGGAAGACAGAATTAGGATCCAAAATAATCTCAATAAGCTGAAACACTGAGTTGAATTTAATGACATAGGTTTTGTTGGGATAAGTATTACAGGTTCGGGGAGGGATGGCTAGAGAACTACTCATGTGAAAAAAAAATTTTCATACTCAAATCTAAGGAACTTAGCAGATTATACTTCAATAGTGTGATGTAGTAGCCCCTCAAAACTTTTATCATTGGCTACATTAGCAGAAGTTTGGTTGTCTGAAAAAAAGGTGAGTGACTAGAATGTAATGGGAACAACAAACTATGGCAAATGAAAAAGTAGGAATTACTGGAACATTAAAGATATTTAACCAGGAGAAGAGAAAACATCAGGGGTAATAGATGAATGGTCAAAGGATATGAACAGGTTGAAGAGAACCCAAAATTACACCTCATCCCTTAAAAAAATTCTAAACTCAAATCAGAAAGGAAAATTAAAACAAATCTGAGACATTACCTCACAATACTGTTTTTCAAAGGTCACTAAAAATTATAAATTCAGCACTGGCATGACTGTTAGAGAATAGGAAGACTATTATGCTGCTGACAGAGTTGTGAATTGGTGCATTATTTTTGAAAAACAATATGGTGTTATAGAGAAAAAAACCTACAAAACTTTTCGGATTCTTTGTCCCAGTAAAGCCACTACTCGAACTCTACCGAAGGATGTTACTGGTAGAAAAAGAAGTAACTTCCTATATACAAAAATATTCGTAGTGACATAATTTTTAAAAAAACAGGTACAACTCATGCATCTGAAAAGTGGGCAATGGCTAACCTAATTGTAGTAGATGAATATAATGAATTATTTCATTATAAGAGTTGGCAAATATGAAAACTACAAGAAACTATAGGAAGATGTATGAAGTCACACAGTGAATATTGCAGAATACTACAGAATTACAGAATTGTTTGCTTCAGTTTCCTTACTTTCCTTACTAAACAATGTATACACTGACTATAACTATATAAAAACAATAAGTTACAATCTGGAAAAATACACAGGAGAAGAGGAGTTCAGAATGGTTCATGAAAAGAAATAGGATGTTTGTTTTGCTGTCTCATTAAAGATAGTTTAGACATTTTTAAAAAACTGAATAAAGGGATGTGCCATAAAGACACTTTCAGGCTTTTGCAGGACTTATGGGGCATATAAAAAGGCTGGGAAAGCAATTAGGAAAAAAGCAGAGACAATGAACCAATTCATATACATGGGAGAATGAAAGATACTTCTAAAAGTGGGAAACCCCAAGCTTTGGAGGTATTTTTAACAGTTACTGGACAAATAATTATTACTCGGTTTATAGTCTAGCCTTCGGTGATTAAAATTGGGAGGTAAATAGAATGTTTACCATAAGATGGGGTAAGATCTGATAGAGGGACTCAAACACCTGGAATGTGTAAAAGACTACAAAGGGAAGATTAAATCTGATCTCATTAGCTAGTTTTGTCATTTTCCTTTCAGTCATTTGAACTCTTCATGATCCCATTTGGATTTTCTTAGCAAAGATGATGAAGTACTTGTGCCATTTCCTTCTCCAGTTCATTTGACAGATGAGGAAACTGAGGCAAACAGGGTTAAATGATTTGGCCAGGGTCACAAAGCTAATAAATGACTGAGGCTGGGTTTGAATTCAGGTCTTCCTGACTCCAGGTTCAGTGTCATATCCACTGTGGCACCTAAGAGCATCCTGTTCTGGTTTGAAAGATCATGGTGCTTGGGACTGAGAATATTATAGTAGGAACTACTATAAGCAGCTATTATTAGCAGTTACTATTTATATAGGGCAGCTAGGTGGTTCAGTGAATAGAGCATTTGGACTGAAGCCAGGAAGATCTGAGTCTAAATCTAGCCTTAGTCACTTACTAAGCCATGTGATTCTGGGCAAGTCATTTAACCTTATTTGCCTCAGTTTTCTCATCTATAAAATAAGCTTCACTATCTGTGCCAAGAAGACCCCCAATGGGGTCATGGAGAGTTGGACATGAATGAACAACACCATTTATATAGTGTTTTAAGGTTTATAGAGCACTTTACATGTTTTATCTTATTTGAGACTCACAATAGCCTTGTGAGGTAAATGTTATTGTCTCCATTTTAGAGATGAGAAAACTGAGGTTGAGAAAGATAAAGTGACTTGCCCAGAGTTAGACAGCTAGTAAGTGTGAAGCAGGATTTGAATTCAAGGCTTCCTGATTCCAAGTTCAGTGTTCTCCGAGGCAACTAGGTGATATAGTGGATAGAGTGTGGAGGCTGGAATCAGAAAGACATCTTCCTCAGTTCAAATCTGACCTCAGATACTTACGAGCTATGTGACCCTGGGCAAGTCACTTAACTTTGTCTGCTTCAGTTTCCTTATCTGTAAAATGAGCTAGAGAAGGAAATAGCAAACCACTCCAGTATCTTTGCCAGGAAAACCCCATTTGTTCATGGGGTCACATAGAGTTGGATGCAACTGAACAGCAACTGCTCTCCTCCACGACTGCCTAGGCTTCGCAGTTAAGACTTCAAGGATGAAAAAAGACAGGAGAACTACAGAGGAGGATTTTTGCTCTTCCCAGACAAGGCTTTTTGCCTTTTCTAAAAGAGCCAGAAGGGAAAAAAAGCATACAAACCTATGATTTAAACCATAAAAATCATGGGAGCACATGCTCATCCCTTGAGAAAAGGGTAGCCATGGATTCCAGCTGAGCTAGAAACTGGAAACACTGGAGATTAAGCACACAGCTGAGCAGCATCTCATGGACCAGCATCTAGTGGAGTCTATGTCAATGTCTGGCAGCAGAAACTGCATCTGTATGAGCAGCACCTGGAATAGACTAAAAAACCAAAACAATGGAGGACCACAGGTACAAACAAAGAAAACAGGAAAGAGCAATTTGATGTCATCACTAGAAAAGGCCCTGAAATACTGGCGTCTCTCCCCATGTAGACCCTGGTCACATATGTTCTTTATGTGTATACCATGTGTGTTCCATATGTATTCTCAATATGTGTGCATTTTTCCAACTGATGTGCGTATTTGTGGGAGAATGTGCCCCAGATTTAGGGAGAGAAATGTTAAAATGTTTTGTGCTATTTTTCCTACAATGCCATTTCAATTAATGCTTTTGATTTGAACTAATTGTGCCTTCTGGCTAACCACTAAAAGTAAAAACATTGGTAGGGAGTGGTGAATTATGGTTTCAGGGGATGTGGATCCAAAGAGAATCTTGAACCTGGGATAGCTACTCCATGGGGGATGTCTGCCCTAAATGATGGGGGTAGGGGGTGTGGTGGTGCTTTAGACTCTATATATAAATAGTGGAAATTTATAGTTTCATGTACATATGTTTATGTTGGGGTTTTTTGTTTGTTTGGGTTTAGGGTTGGGTTTTTTGTATGTGTTTTTGAATGTTTATTTTTATTGATTGTTACTGTTTAGAATCAATAATTAAGCAAATTAATTAATAGATAAATGATTAAATAAATTAATTAAGGAAGGAAGGAAAAGATCATTTTCTTTAGATATTTAGAAGGATTGTCCCATGGAACAGGGATTAGATTTGCTCTGCTTAGTCCCAGGGGACAGAAGTAGGATTAATGGGTAGAAATTATAAGGAGATGGAGTTCAGCTCATTAGAAAGGGCATATTAAGAAGAGAATAGGCAGATCTCGTAAGATGGTGAGTTCTAAGGAACTAGACAGAGGAATCCAGGAAGAAGCTAGACCACTTTCTGGTGTAACATAAAGTGATGGGAGTTCTTGTTTAGGCTAGAATCTCAGGGGTTGGGAACCTGCGACCTCGAGGCCACATGTGACCTTCTAGGTCCTTGGGTTCAGTCTTTTGACTGAGTTCAAGTTTTACAGAACAAGGTTTGGATTCAGTGAAAGAGTCTCACTTGAGGACCTAGAGGACTAAACATGGCATTCAGGCCACAAGTTCCCCACCCCTGGTATAGATATTGTCTGAGGAACCTTCTCTCTCAGAAATGCTATGATTCTTATCAGGTTCCTTTTCCTTTCTTTTGAATTTTAGGGTGGTTTCCATTGTTGTGAATAGAGTACAAGTCCCAGCCAAGTTCAGTGATACTGACCTCCTTCCTACACATTGTGCTATAGAAGAAGGGAACACATTTTTCTCATTTTTCTTTCATATCTTCCATAAATCTCATCTTTCTCCTACTCCTCACCCTAGAGGATATGACAAAGCAAGTCAAGAATTAGCAGTAGTAGGACCAGCTGACCCAACAGAGCTGACCTCAAGAAGGTAGATGAAAAAACAAACACAGTGACGTTTCTGGAAAGCATTCTTGTGATTCCATATCAGCCAGGGATGTAATTAATATGCTGAAGAAGGCTAACCATATAGTTACAGCAAGGAATAACCAATGGAAGCCAATAAACTGCTATTGACCTAGAGGGCTGAGGATGTCTTTTCCTGTTAATAGACATTCTGAGCTCATGCTCAGAACAGGTTCAATCCTGTGAGAGCCTGACCCCTAAAGAGAGGAGATAGGTTCTTTATGGCTCCACCCTAAAGCTCTGGGGAAAATCACTAAAAGCTTAGGTTAGGCTCATGTGCACAGTCTCCCCAAAAGGGAATAGGAAGGTGCTCAGTGTACAAGGTATACAAGATCTTTCCTCCATTCAAAAGAAATGTACAAAAGATTTAAAAGCATGCATTGATAAAGACTTACAACTTGAATGGTAGCCCATCATTTCTATTATACTCTTCAGATAAGTTGATACTTAAAACGAGTCACTTTGTAAAACTAGTGAATAACCATTTTTACTTTCACCTCAGCTCATCTGTGTCTAAACAATTCCCTCAAATTCCAAGAATTCTGTCAAGCCAGGGCTTGGCAGTCAAGTTTGAACTCATCCTTGTTGTGGGGATCGCCTTCTCCAAGAAGGATGTATTTGGAGAAAACTTCTCCTTCTGAAGGTCATCTCTGATTGAGGTATATTGGAGCTCCCAATCTTTTGAACCCAAGCTACTGCCTCTAAGGCTAGAAATGTCCATCATAATGTGGACAAAGCATAAGAGGACAGGCTGGAGGTCCAGGTTCAGGGAAGCATAGTTATTCTTGCTAAGTGAAAGCAGCCACCATAGCTATGGGTGAGAGAGGCTTCCTCATCCCTCACCACTGGAAATTCCAGAGAAAGAGCTCCATGACACATATTCAGACCAAAAGTGTGAGGATAGTAGTTGTCT
This sequence comes from Notamacropus eugenii, assembly GCF_028372415.1. NCBI lineage: Eukaryota > Metazoa > Chordata > Mammalia > Diprotodontia > Macropodidae > Notamacropus > Notamacropus eugenii. Next base: position 622,217,512 of record NC_092872.1, read on the forward strand.
CTCTTTTTAAAGTTCACTGAGTAGGCAGCCCTTCCTGATTCAGTGGCCAATGTTTTTTGATGATGCTCCCTCCTCTGGTGCTATTGAAGGGACCAAGATATAACTGCATTATGCTAAAGTCTTTCAGTACTGATCATCTGGGTGCCTCAAAGAGGCTGGGAGACTCAACTCAGTTCCATGTGTACTTGGAAGCTGTCCTACTATTATAATTTTTATGTAACTGATACCTCCAACATGTTGGAGGGGGATCTTTGTATGAAGGATTTCCAGGGTGACATGAACAAGTAGCTGTCTGCACCATTAGAGGGAGTTCTCATATAGATGATATTGTAGTTCCATCAAAATAATGAAATATTTAAGAAGAGAAATGAGAAAATATTGCTGGTGTTTCTCAGGCTTGCTTCATAATACTGCTAATGTAGAGGAAGTAGGTATAAGGAAGTGGGAAATAGAATGGTAGAATGAAACTTAAGATGGCAGAGTCAGTGACCTCAGAATAGCCAAGTTTTCACACAACTATTCTGGGGAGGATTTTAAAAAAAAAAGAGCACCAGACTGAATGATGATCGAGAAATCCAAGAGAAAAAAAGATCTGTAAGTGCATTTTTCTAGCCTGTTTGTTCAAAGAGAAATCCAGAAGCTTATGGGCATAATGGAAGGATTCTAGTCAGAAAGTCCTGGCCTTGGAGCACAATGCAGGGAAGCCTCCTGTCATATAAACCAGAGGTGAAGCAAAGAGACCTGGAACATATAATAGCATACCCTAAGTTGGAGCACATACCAAGTACTAGTTAGGGACACTTGGCATCTGCAATAGCTAGGTTTCTTTGACTCCTGCTGGGATCCAGAGGTCTACAAAGCTCCAACTGGGAGTGTATAGATCAGACCATGATCTAAATTGTGTCATGTCCCAGAGCTGTGAAAGTTGACAGCCCTCTAGCTTGAACTTTCCCTGAGGTTTATGAAGAACACAGAACTTAATAGCTGAAAGGAGCAATAGTAGGACCCCTGATAAAACAGATCAAAAACCAACACAGGCCCCATCATTCCTTTCAGAAGTAAACAGAGCTTATCTCTAAAACAAAGTCCCAATTAAGGCTGGGAAAAATGAGTAAGGAAAAGATGTCAACAATAAAGAAATCTTAAGGATCCAGATTACCTAAAACACAGCTATAACAGAAGGGAATAATGTCACAACATCTACAAACAGAGGCTCAAAATACACACATATACACACACCTATATACATACATACATACACACAAATATAGCTTGGTCATAAGGTCTACTAGAATTCCTGGAAGAAATGAAAAAAGATATTTGTTATGAAAGCTGTTTTTCTTCTTCTTTTTTTAATTTTGGGGGGTATGAGGACAAGCAGAAATATTTTTGGTAATTAAAAAATAATAAAATAAAAAAGTAAAACATAAAAGAAATGAAGCAAGACTTTTGGAAATGATATTAAAATAATATTATAAATGAAATGAAAGAACTAGAAGAAAGAATTGGAAAGGAAATGAAAGTTATAGAGGAAAGAATTTTAAGTAGAATAAACCTTTTAGCATAAGAGGTATAAAACCTCACTCAAATGAACAAATTCCTTAAAAATGAAAATGGACCAAAAAGAAATGGATTGAAATAACGAAAAATATCAAAACAAAGTCAAGGGTGGAGCTAAGATGATGGTGTAGAAAGACAGACCTGCTCTACCTCTCCCCCATAGCCCATAAAATAACTGTATAAAATGATTCTAAAGAAATTTTAGAGCAGCAGAAGCCACAAAATGACAGAGTGAAAGAGATTTCCAATCCAAGACAGCCTGGAAAGCTGACAGGAAAGATCTATCATGCCAGGCACAGCACCAACAGGACTGGAGCAGGTTTCAGGGCACAGAATCACCAGTAGCAGCTGCAGTTCCCAGATTTTTCAATCCACAAATGCCAAAGACAGCTTCAAAGGTCAGTGAGAAAGCTCTTTTACTGGGGTGAGAGGGGAGTGAAGTCTAGTCCCAGGCTTGGCCTCAGGGTGCCAGCAGTCATTGCAGCACCATCCACTTTTGGAGCCTTCTGCCTAAAGATCCTGGGGGAATTGACCAGGAGATCTGGGTCTCAGTTCTAAGTCACAGTTCTGGGGTGAGGAGGAACACTGGCATGGTAGAGTTGGTGGAGGCTCTGGATAGGGAATCATACTCGCATATCCTGGGCAGAAAAGAGTGCTTGTGGTTGCTCCCAGACAAGAGCATAGGGCAGGAGAGAAGTAAACTCCTCTGCCTTTATTGTGCCACCTTGAAGGAATTGAGAACTTACAGGTCCCTGGAGTATACCCTCCACTTGACAAAGGACTCAAAAGTCAAGTAGCTGACTGGGAAAATGCCCAAAAAAAGGGGAAAAAAATAAGACTATGGAAGACTACTTTCTCGATGAAAAAGTGTTTTTTTCCATCCTTTCAGATGAGGAGGAACAAAGCATACTATCAGAGGAAGAAATAAAAGTCAAGGCTTCTACATCCAAAACTTCCAAAAAAATATGCAATGATCTCAGGCCATGGAAGAGCTCAAAAAGGATTTTGAAAATGAAGTAAGAGAGGTGGAGGAAAAATTGGGAAGAGAAATGAGAGTGATGCAAGAAAATCAAGAAAAGTAAGTCAACAGCTTGCTAAAGGAGACCCAAAAAATGCTGAAGAAAATAGCACCTTTAGAAATAGACTAACCCAAATGGCAAAAGAGGTCCAAAAAGCCAATGAGGAGAAGAATGCTTTAAAAAACAGAATTAGCCAAAGGGAAAAGGAGGTTCAAAAGCTCACTGAAGAGAATAATTCTTTAAAAATTAGAATGGAGCAAATGGAAACTAGTGACTTTATGAGAAACCAAAAGATCATAAAACAAAATCAAAAGAATGGAAAAATAGAGGACAATGTGAAATATCTCATTGGAAAAACAACTGACCTGGAAAATAGATCCAGGAGAGATAATTTTAAAATTATTGGTCCACTTGAAAACTATGATCAAATAAAAAGCCTAGACATCATCTTCCAAGAAATTATCAAGGAAAACTGCTCTGATATTCTAGAACCAGAGGGAAAAATGGAAATGGGAAGAATTCACAAATCATCTCCTGAAAGAGATGAATATTGCAGCCAAATTCCAGAGTTCCCAGGTCAAGGAGAAAATATTACAAGCAGCCAGAAAGAAACAATTCAAGTATTGTGGAAATACAATCAGAGTAACACAGGATTTAGCAGCTTCTACACTAAGGGCTTGAAGGGTTTGGAATATGATATTTCTGAGATCAAAGGAGATAGAATTAAAACCAAGAAATCACTTACTCAGCAAAACTGAGTATAATACTTCAAGGAAAAAAATGGAATTTCAATGAAATAGAGGGCTTCCAAGCATTTTTATTGAAAAGACCAGAGCTGAATAGAAAATTTTATTCTCAAATACAAGAATAAAGAGAAACATGAAAAGGTAAACAGGAAAGAGGAGTCTTAAGGAACTCATTAAAGTTGACCTGTTTACATTCCTACATGGAAAGATGTTATTTGTAACTCATAAGATCTTTTTCAGTATTAGAGTAGTTAGAGGGACTACATATATACATATACATATACATATACATATATACATATATAGAGAGAGAGGTGTGTATGAGTATGTATGTATGTGTATATTATATATGTGTAGGTATGTATATGTACATGTGTGTGTGTATACATATATGTGTATATATATTACATATATATATATATATATATATACACACACATAGACAAAGGGCACAGGGTGAGCTGAATATGAAGGGAGAATACCTAAAAAAATAGAATTTACTGTTGAATGGAATGTACTAGGAGTAAGAGAAAGGGAGAGGAAGAATGTAGCAAATTATCTCACACACAAGAGGGAAGAAAGAGCTTCTACAATGGAGGGGAAGATGAGGGAGATGAAAGGAAATTGAGCCTTAATCTCATAGGATTTGGTTTAAGAAGGGAAGAGCACTTACTCAACTGGATATAGAAATCTATTTTTCTCTGCAGGGAGGCAAAGGGGAAGGGGATAGGAGAGGGAAGGTAGAAAAAGGGACAGCAAATTGGGGAAAGGGATAGTCAGAAGCAAACACTACTGTGGGAGGACAAGTCAAGAGAGGGAATGGAATAAACGAAGGGCAGGATAGGATAGAGGAAAATGTGGTTAGTCTTTTACAACATAAATATTTACAACAAAAATATTTTACAACATAAATATTTACAACAAAAGCATTGTTACACATGTATTAAATTGCTTATTTTCTCAATGAGGGTAGGTGGGGAAGGAGAGAATAAGCTTTAAGAATGAATATTAAAAATTGTTTTAGCATGCAACTGGAAATTAAGCTATACAGGCAGGCAATGGAGTATAGAAATCTATATTGCCTAGAAAATAGAAGGAAGAAGGATGAAAGAACAGTGGGTAATAGAAGGGAGGACAGACTGGAGGAAGGGGTGGATGGGCTGCATGCTCTCCCAGGGTGGCAGATGGAGAGAGATGGGGAGAAAATTTTGAATTCAAATTCTTGTGGAAGTGAATGTTAAGAACTAAAAAATAAATAAATTATATATTTTAAAAAAAAACAAAGTTAAAAGACCAAAAACAAATACAAGAAAATTTGTCTCCTATTTTAAAAAATTTACTTAGAAAACAAGTCAAAGAGAGATAATCTAGGAATCATCAGGCTCCCTGAAAACCATGAACTTTTTTTTAAAAAATACTTGAACACTTTATTTCAAGAAATTATAAATGAGAATATTTCAAAATTAGAACACACACACACACAGTTTTATGTGGAAATACAATAGAGAACAGAGAGAAGACAGACATGGGATTAAGAGGGAGCATAAAATTAAAGGATAGGAGAAAGGGAAATCAGTAATTAACAATTACAATTGTGAATGTGGAACAGATGAATTCACCCATAAAATGAAAGAAGATAGTAGAATGCATTTGAAAACAAAATGCATCAATGTGTTGCTTACATGAAAGAAAATTGAAACAAATGTTTACACAGGCTTACAATGGGAGGTGAAGAAAAAATCTACTAAACTTGATGCAAATTTTTAAAAAGCAAGGGAAGCAACCATCATTTCAGACTATGTTCATTTTCTTCTGTATCTTGTATACATGATCTGTTCTACTGATTTATCTCTATTTTAACTAATGCCAAATAGTTTTGATAATTACCATTTTGTGCTATATCAATTTAAAAATATTCATTAAATGTCTACTGTGTGCTGGGCATTATAATTATATGTAATTACAAAGAAGGATATAATCCCTACTTTCATTGAGTTTACATTCTAATGGAGAAATGATAAGTACATATAGATATCGATATATAGTTAATAAATACAGATATATACCAAATAGTTAAATACAGAAAGGTAGTTTGGAAAGAAGGGCACTAACAATTGAGGGAATAAGGAAAGGTTTCATACAGGACATGAAGCTTGAGCTGCATTTTAAAGGAAGAGAAGAACTTAGTGAGGTAGAATTTAGGAAGAAATGCATTTCAGGCATGGGGAATGACAGTGCAAAGGTGCAAAGATGGGAAATGGAGAATCTTTGGTGAGAAAGAGAGAAATACAGTTTGGCTAGATCACATAGTAAGGGAGGGAGAGTTATTCTCAATGAGATGAGAAATATAGGATGGGTCCTGGCTGTGTAAAACTTTAAAAGCTACACAAAGGACTTCATATTTTATCCTAGCAGCAACAGGGAGCCACTGGAGTTGAGTAGGAAGGGTAATCTAATGGTCAGATAAGCACATAAGGATAGTAGTGCAAAAGGTGGACTATGTGAGAGACAAGTCAGAGAGATCAATTAAGCAACTGTTGTAATATACAGGCAACAGGTGATGAGGACTTAGCTTGCTTAAAGAGACTGTACACATGAGCCAAACCTAAGCTTTTAGTGGATTTTCTGAGAACTCTAGGAGGTTGGAATAAAAAGTAAGTGTGGGTGGAGAGAAATTGATGGGTTTTGAGTCTGGCAAACTTGAGTTCTAATCCTTCCTCAGGACTAATTAGTAGGGTGACCAGGGGCAAGTCATTTAACCACTCTCAACCTAAGTTTTCTCATCTGTAAAGTGGGAATAGTAATGCACCTACCTCATAAAGTTGTGGGGATCAAATGAGATTACATATGAGAAATTTTTGCAAACTTTAAGGTGCTATATAAATGCTATTTTTATTGTTATCATTATTCAGAGAAGCCTAGGATGACTTGTATGATTTGATGTATAGTGAAGTGTGAAGAACCAGAACAATTTATCTTATAGCAACATTGTAATGGAAAACAATTTTGAACGACTTACAAACTATGGTTAATCCAATGACCAACTAGAACTTGAGTCTTGATGATAAACTGAGCTATCCACTTCCTGACAGAAAGATCAGACTCTAATACAGAAAGAAACATATACATTTTTGGACTTGGCCAGTGTGTGGATTAGTTTTGCATAAGTATGAATGTTTATTTCTCTCCCCCCCAAAAAAAGGAAATAGAGAATTTTTGTTAGTTAGTAACCACCATGTCTAGATACAGTTAGACCACCATGGTCTAGGATCCTAAGAACCTTTCCATCTGCCTCTGTGTGTCCTGTTGTTCCGCTTATCTGGAGAAGGTATCTGGGATGAGGAAGTGGGAGGAAGGGAAAAAAATTTTTGTTCATTTAAAAATAAAATAAAACTGAAAGACTTAATTACACTGTGATCAGCACAATGACCAACCACAATTTCATCAGACCAATAATAAATCACATTACTCACCTCCTGGCAAGGATATATTTATTTTTTGGACACAGTCAATGGAGCAATTCATTTTGCTTGACCATGCTTATTGGTTACAGGGGTTTTGCTCTTCTTTTCAGTGAAGGCTGGGGGAGGTAACAGGCAGAGAAAACAGATTTTTGTTAATTGAAGAAGGTTAGATTAAGTAAAAGAAGATATCTTCTTTCAACATCTCTCCTTTCCTCCTCTTGCTCCTCTTCTCTTCTTTCCTTTCCTCCTCTCTTCTCTCCTCTCCTACCCTACTTCCTCCTTCTTCCCTTCTACTGAAGTGTGTGGGGTCTCTGGTGTGTTCTTGTAGGTAAAAGTTTTGTATTTATGTCTAGGTACACACTGGTGACCTCTCCAGCGGTGTGGGCACATAAAACAGCAAGAGGAAATTCGTTGATGACAATCTGAGTGCCTTTGGCACAACTGTGCCTGTCTGCCTGATACTCCCTTCTGAAACCAAATCTCTTTCTCTTTGGGCATGCCCACAGCAGAGATGAGAAATTGTCTCTACACAAACAAAATCTCCTGATACTGGAATGCTACGTAGAAGAGAGATGCTCAGTGATCCTCCCATGCTCTTGAGTGGAAAATGACTCTTTCATATTCAGCTTCTGTGATCTTAATTACTAAATACTAACTGTTTCCTCTTTTACCCAGGAACCCTGAGGATTTTCCTCTCCCAGTCTGATTTTTTTTATGAAAGGGGTCATCCAACTACTTAAAGAAGCCTATTCCTTGAATGGGTGTATCTCTCTCAAAGTGAGAAGGTCTTACATTGCATCCTGGGCCATCTCCAGTTGTCCTGATGAATATCAGGCCACTGGACCCAGATGGCTCAGGAGAAGAAAGTGAGGCTGGTGACCTTGCACAGCCCTCCCTCACTCAAATCAAAGTCAACTGCAAGTCATGTCATCATCTTGATGTCATGGTCCTCTTTGAGAACTAAGGACAAACACAGCCACAAAAACCACAATCTGCGATCTCTACTTTCAAATACATAATTTTCACTTCAAGATAACTGTGATAAATGGATTATATATAGGGTGTCTCAAAAATCTTAGTGCAGTTAGAGCTTTAAGAGTCAAAAATCTTAGTGGAGTTTTAAGTTTTAATAACTTGAAATTCCACTACATTTTTGGAGGGTCCTACATCACTTTGAAGTTAACAAAAGGCTTTATATACATTTTTTTACTTGATCCTCCTAACAATTCCTATGAGGTAAGTACTATAATATCCCCATTTTACAGAGGAGGAAACTAGTCCTCAGAGGGGTTAAGTGACTTGCGCAGGGTTGCATAGCTAATAAGTGCCTGAAACTGGATTTGAAATCACGATTTTCTGACTCTTAAGTCCAACTCTTTATGCACCAACCTGCTTCCTAGGTTCTTTGACTGAGCATAAAGCAATTTGTTATTCTGTTTATTTGTTTTTTACATTTCACCTTGGCTCTTCACCATCTAAATAACTCCCAGTTCATGTGATCTGGTAAGATAACCCAAGCTTGGGCCCAATTTTTCTTGGTGACTGTCTTCTCCAAGAGTGCTTGCGTAGTTGCTGGGAATTCATGAAGACATCCATCTTTCATCTAAGATCAAGGAAAAACAAATACAAAAGAGACAGCCCAAAGCCTCGGCTCTGATTGCCTGTGTAGGACATTTGTTCTTGCTGCTAAGTGCCCTGGTGTCATGGGGGCTGAAATGGAAGATGGGACATGTTGTCTCTTTCCTATTGCTTGTTTGCTTTAGGAGAAGTGTCTAGAAATAATCCTTCTTTCACAGCTGGAAGGGAAGAGACCCCGGAGGGCAGGGAATCTCTTCTCCACACTTTAAATATCCTCTGAGTCATTAGTTCTTCTTGCTCAACAGCTATTAAGAGGACTCTGTCATCTCAGAGTGCAAACCCTTCATTGCTGTGTTATACATAACCAGAAACAGGCCCCAAAGATCCTGCATGTGAACCAAATAGGGCAACTCTATATAGGCTTCATGGGGTGACCTTCACACCTAAGTATCTACAAAATAAACACAAGCAATTATGGGGGTGAGGGTGGAGAGATCCACCAGGAAGAACAGGAAAGGACTAATGTAGGACAAATGTACCATTTGTATTTTGAATAAAACTAGGGATTATAAGATGCTGAGTTAGGGAAGTGGAACAGGATGCAATCTTAGGAACCAAGTACAGCATGTTCAAAGAGAGAGATTTAGGAGATGGAAACTCATCTGTGAGGAACCCCAAGGAGACCAGTTAGGTTGGACTGAAGAGGAATGATATAGAATTTGGTTAGTAAGATAGGTTAAGAGAGGCTTTAAATGGAAAATAGAGGAATTTGTATTTGATCCTAGAAATATTAAGAAATGAAGAAGTGACATGTTTGGATCTGTGTTTTAGGTATCTGATCTTGTTAGCTGTATGAGGAATAAATTGGAGTGGGGAGAAGCATGAAGCAAGGAAACCAGGTAGGTTATCGCAATAGTACAGGCTAGAAGAGATGAAGTCCTGAACATGGGCAGTGCATAAGGAAGGAAGGGGAAGGATGCGAGAGATATTGTGGAAGTAGAATCAAGAAATATTACTCACTGGTTGTATATTTGGAACAACGGAGGGAGAGGAGTCAAGGGTGACAATGAGGTTACCAAACTGGATCACTAAGAATATGGTACCCATGACAAAATCAGGGAAGTTTGGAAGAAGAATCAGTTTGAGGAGGAAGATGATGAGTCCTGTTGAATTTGAGAAGTTTTCTGAATGCATCATTTGAAATGTCAAATAGGCAAATGGAGATGCAGGAATGGAGGACAAGAGAGAGATTTGGATTGGATATATAAATCTGGATAGATCTATAGATACCTACACCTCTGGGAGCTTATGAGGGCTCCAAGAGAGAGTATAGAGAGAGAAGCCCAAGGACAGAGTCTTGGTTCATATCTACAGTTGTGGGGCAGGATGTGGATTCTGACCCAAAAAAAGAAGGTTGAAGAGTAGTCATAAAGGTAGGAGAACCATAAGAGAGTAACATTACAAAAACCCAGAAAAGAAAGTGTTTCTAGGAAGAGAGGTTGGTCCACAGCATTAAATGCTAAAAAGAGGTCCTAAAGACCCAAAGTCACCTCCATACAGTGATGAGGCATTGGAGTAGGTTGTTTATAGAGGGTTACTGAAATTTTGCAGGATAGTAATTAAAGTAGGAGTTCTAATACGGTAGGAGTCACACAGCTCTTCATTTAGTATGGCTACTAATCAATCAATGAACATGTTATTTATTAAGCATCTAATAAATACTGTGTAAGATATTGGGGATACAAAAACAAAAGTGTGATTGTCCCTGTCCTCAACTACAAGTGTAGGTTGTAATTTTGAGTACCTCAAGGAGACACATCTCTCATCCAGAGGTAAGAAATAATAATCCAGAGATGGTAAAGTCACTGCTGTTCTTTTTCCAATTATCCTGCTGGTAAAGCACAAAATAATAACATTAATAATAAATTGCATTTTCATAGTGCTTCAAGGTTTGCAAAGCACTTTAAATGCATTATCTCGTTTTACTTTCCCAGTAATCCTGTGAGGTAGGTGTTGTTCTTATCCCTATTTTATAGATGAGTAAACTGCAGCTCAGGTAGTAAAGTGACTGGTCCATGGTCAATGTCCAGTTGGTGTTGGAGTCAGGTTTCCTAACCCAAAGTCCAGGATTCTTTCCACTCTGCCAGGGACAGGGGACCTGCAACCATGAGGCTCCATGTGGCCTTCTACATCGTCAAGTTTGGATTCAGTCAAAGCACCACATTTGAAGACATAGAGGGCCACATGTGACCTCCAGGCCACAGGTTCCCCACCCTTGCACTATGCCATTTAGCTCCCAAGTCAGAGGGCAGGAGGTTCATTGTCTTATGGAGTTATACAACCCAGTTCTCTTCAATCACATAAGCCCTGACATATTTGGAGAACATAATGTGGAAAAGATATCAGACTTTTTTCTACTTGAATTTGGAAAGCAAGGGGTAGAAGCTTGAGAGAGGTAGATTTTAGTTTAACATAAGAACTTCCCAGTGACTATAGTTATCTAGAAGTGGAAAGCATTGGCCTGAGTACTGATCATTGAAGGTATTTTTGTGGAGAATGGATAATAATTTGTCAGGGAGGTCAGAGATGGAGTTGCTTCTCAAGGAAGAATTGGACCAGATACCCTCTATGGCCCCTTCCAACACAGACATTCTGTGAGTCCCCAAAGCCTTATGTTCCATATGCTTCCAATAACAGCCAAGAGAGAACAATGTATAAAGCAGGTACTATGGCATTGGGAGAGTAAGTTTCACTGAAATATTTCTCGGCATCATTAAGGCTCCTGATTCAAATGGCTGTCAATCTAAAAGAGCCATCACTAAGGTTTTAGAATGAGCAGTTCAGTCCTTACATGTCTAACATAGTAGGGGTTGGGGGCAGTGGTGTACTAGTAAATGTTTAACAACCAACTCTCCGTGGAGGAGGTAGGGAGGACACACAACACACTTTAAAGTTTTATCTACATTAATAACATTTTCTCCTTCACATTCTTAAGTCTAGACAATCAACAAAATAAGCAACCTCTCATTCTTACTGTGATTTCTGACGTGTAAATACTCACAATGAAAATTTAATAATAGGCTCTCAGAAGCTGGCTCCAGCCCACTCCTGGCTGAGAGTACAGTCAGTTCTACTATAACACTTGTTTGAAAAATGTGAATTTGTTCCAACAAGACTAATTTCTAAAGGAACATTCTGAGCATACCTCAGATTTCAAGTTTGTATATACAGGATTTCTTCCTTGAGAAGCAGAGAGAACACAGAAAATTGCATCCCTTCACAATAACTCACAAGCTGCAATCCTTCTAAAATCAACCTCCACAAGCAAACTTTAAGTCTTTTTCAATGTCAAGTGTCATATTCATGGTATACCTTTTGAAAATGCAGTAGGAGCTCTGGACTGAGGAAGGCTGGTCTACCCTTCCCCCTTCCCCCCACCTTCTATGGTAGCCAGGGCCCCCAGACCCAGAGCTGGGGCCCACTAAGGCTCTGACCCCTAGCCTATTATTCTCCTCCTCCCTTCCCCACCCCCCAACTGGACCTCTAAGCAGAGCAGCAGCCAGAAGCCAAGGGCATCGGACTATTTATTGTAATATTTATGTATTTCTTAACCATTTAACACATAAACTGTGTTAGTATTTTTATTAAATTCCTAACTTTTTTTTTGATGTGTCATTAATGGAAATTTTTTTTTTTGAGTGTGGTGACCCTAACCCCATTTGCCCCCATAAGGCCTGTGGTTTTTAATTGCCCAATTTTGCATAGCTCAGGGCTTTTTTGCATAGCTTAACAAGTATGTCACAGAACTGGCTATAGGTGTAGTTTAATACTAATAATGATCATTAGAGGTGACATTTATACAGGACATGCTATGCACCAGACATTGTGCTAAGTGTTTAACAATTACTAACTCATTTGATCCTTAAGACAACCCTGGGAGGTAGGTGCTATTATTATCCTCATTTTACAATGGAAGAAACTGAGGCAAATGGAGATTAAGTGACTTGTCCAGGATCACATAGCTAGTAGGTATCTGAGATTAGTTTTGAACTCAGATCTTCCTGGCCCTCTCTCTGCTGCTCCACTTAGCTGCTCAAGTCTATAGGATTACCATCCAATTTTTGACTTCTGAAGTTCAGAGTAAGGAAAAAAGGGCTTAATAGAATCAGCAGCCTGAGGGATTGCTGACCCTTGCTGCTTGTGTGATTTTAGGCATTTGACATCAGAGAGCCTCAGTTTCCCTCCTCTGTAAAATGAGGAAGCTAATGATTGAGGACACCTTCTAGAATCTAGGACTCCACAGTTCTGTGATCATTTTCACCTACAAAGGGCAGTGAGGGAAGGAGAGACAGAAGTGAGGAGAGACTTTTGCAGCTCTGGATGAGAAAGGGCTGCTGTGGATCTGACCCTATGGAGGGCAGAGCTGCAGTCGGACGTTCAGATTTTTCCTACAATGAGCAATCTGTGCTATCTGTGGGAACATAGTCATTTATCTTGATGCTCAAACAGAAACCACAGGTTATAGGTGGTGGTTGTTTTTATGAGAGCCAAGAGCAAGGCATTATCGTGATGGGACTATGGGGCCGAGAGTTTCACTAACAGTGACAGAGAGATAATCACATCCTTTCTGTGAGTGCTCTTTTTCAGGAGCAAGCATTGTGCCCTAGAAAGAGCATCAGACTTGTCAGGAGGCCTCAGTCCAGTCCCTGGCTTCTCAGCTTACTAGATGTCTGACCTTGAGTAGCCTATTTCTTCTTAGTGCTTCAGTTCCCTTGTCTGTAAAATGAAGGGGGACTAGATATCCGTGGTCCCTTCTAGTTCTAAAGGTCTGACTTGGCTAGCAGCCATGCCTACCACGGAAACAGATGCACTGACTTCCCTACTATGTAATGCCTTCTTATCACTGTTTGTGCCTATGGGGAAATCCACCAGAAAAGATGAATGGAGACCTTGAATTGTCTACCCATTCTTTGCACTTTAGTCACTAAATCACGGAACCTCAGAGTTGAGAGTGATCTCAGGATTCATCTAGTCCAACCTGTACCTGAACAAACACTGCCTCTGGGGATGCCCACCAATTGTGCAATGGCACATTAAGCAAATTATGGCACATGAGTATAATGGAATACTGTCGGGGATGGTTTCAGGGAAACTTGGAAAGACTTGTGCCAACTGTTACAGAGTGAGGAGAGGAGAACAAGAATAAAATTATGCTCTAACAGTAATACTGTAACTTTGAAAGATTTAAGAGTCATGGGCAATGAGATGACCAACCAGCATTCCAGAGGGCCAATGCTAAAGCAAATTACCCATGCTGAAAAGACTTGGGAAACTTTAGATGCAGAATGAGACTTGTGTTTTTGAACATAGCCAACGTGGGAGTTTGTTTTTCTTGACTATGCATATTAGTTGCAAGAATTTTGTATTTATTTTTTCTTTCCCTTCAATGGTGGAAAAGAGTCAGGAGGAAGGGAAAACAAATGCTTGTGGATTAAAACGGAAACAAAAACAAAGCCCCCCTCTACAATATATGTGGCAAATGGTCATTGAGTCTTTGAAGATTTCCATTGAGAAGGAACCTACTACCTCCTGAAGCAGTCAATTTCACTTCTGGACAGTTTTAATGGTTAGGATGTTTTTCCTTCTATCAATCCTAAGTTTTTCTCTTTGCGGCTTCTGCCATAGGTTATTGGTTCAAACACAGGTTCTTTTGTTTTTCTTTGTAACCCCAGTGGCTGGCACATAATAGGTACTTAACAAATGATTGTTGATTAACTGAATGACCTGTAACCCTTTGCCCAGAACTGCACAAAACCCAAGAAATCACTAAGATGAAGAAGTGTTATTCCTATCTATCCTGTCCTGAAGAGAGAGGAAAGAAAGGGAGCATCATGTGGGCACACCTATTTCAGAAGGAAATGATTACCTCGAAATGAAACTTCCATTAGATCCCTCCTCCAGAATCTGTTCTCCAAAAGATGGTATGTGACCTTGCAGAATGTTATTAGCACATGCAGGATATCTGTTGTGACCAGATTAAATACTGCTCTGGAGCAGGATTATAAAAAGCTGGAATTTATATCATGTTTCATCTCTATCATAATAGCACCTCTCATTCCTATGGTGATTTCTGGCTCACAGGCCATTTCCCCCAAAACCGTGTGAAGTTGCTAGTTCCAGTATTATATTCTCATTTTACAGATAAAGAAATAGGCTCAGAGATGTGAGATAACATGCCTGTGGTCAGATAGCTAGTTAAGTGAGAGTCAGAACTTGTTCTCCTGCCTCCAAAGTCCAGTGTTTTTCTATCACCTTGGGGTGCCTTTCCGATCTTATTTGATTCTCATCTCACCTTTGTGAGGAGGGCAGTACAAGTATTAGCTTCCTTTTATAGATGATGAAACTGAGGCTCAGAAAATTTTTTTAATAGTATTTTATTTTTTTCAATTACGTGTAAAGGCAACTTTTAACATTCATTTAAAAATTTTTTTGAATTCCAATTTTTTTCTCCTTCCTACCCTCCCCTATCCCTAAAACATTAAGCAATTTGATATATATATGTATATATATATATACACACATATATATATATACACATATATATAATGTGTGTGTGTGAGTGTGTGTGTGTGTGTATGTAATCATATAAAGCATATTTCCATATTAGCCATGTTGTGAAAGAAGAAACAGACCAAAAGGAAAACAACCACAAAAAATAATGAAAGTGAAAATAGTATGCTTCTATCTTCATTCAGAGTCCATCTGCTCTTTCTTTGGATGTGGATAGCATTTTCCGTCATTAGTCTTTCGGAACTGTCTTGGATCATTGTATAGCTGAGAAGAGCTAAGTCATTCATGGTTGATCACACAATTTTGCTGTTACTGTGCACAATGTTCTCCTGCTTCTGCTCACTTCACTCAGCATCAGTTTGTGTACATCTTTCAAGTTTTTTAGAAAAATTAAATTAAAGAAGCTATAGGTCATATTGTAAGGGCCAAACTTGAATTTGGAGGGCACGGTTTTGAATCTCAACTCTGCTGTTACTTATGTGACTTTGGGCAAATCAATTCCCTTCTCTAGGACTCTGTTTCTTACAGTTACCTGTAAGGTGAGAACATTGGACTTCATGATCTCCAGGTTCACTTCTAACTCAGCTTTATACCTAGTAACAGGCAAGGCTGAAACTTGAAAGTGGCTATTTTGACTCTGAATTTAGACCTCTTTCCACTATAGGTGATTGCCTTGTCAAAGCCTTTGAATAGCCTTATTTGGTCTTTTGTTGGACTTGAAAACATATAGGAAACACAGGATCAAAGATTTGAAATTGTAAAGAAACTTAGAGGTCAATTAGTTCCAAATTCTTGAAGAAACTGAGGCCCAACATGTGAGATCCAAGGTGACTGACCTCAGGTCATCAGCACCAGCTGGTCATGCTCTGTCACTAGACTTTGGAGGTTTGGCCTCCAGTGAAAATGAAATCACAGTGAGGAGAAACTGAGGCTATCTTTAGTTTAATCCAAAATGGTGTTTGTAAAGCCATGAGTATATGCATGCATTTGAGTACATGTGTATGTGCACCTGAGCTCTTGACATAATCTTGGCTCTTGCTATCCCGATCTGCCCGACCTTCCCCATATCTCCTAGGTGAAGCTGCATCCGCAGTGGCATTGCAAGACAACCAATGAAAAATGTTTTGCTATATTCACCCTGTTGCCCTTGGCTCCAAAAAATTGCTTCCTAAATCATGGTAGAGTTATAGGGTTCTTAGCAAAACCCAAACCACTCTCTGCATCTCCGAAAGCACAGGGATATTAATCAGATGTGTGAGCATTGCAGAAGGTACATTTGTTTTAAACAAACAGGAAAACAAGCAAGTAAGCAGTAACAAAAGAACACAGCCTCTGGTGTATTCAACCCAGAGCAGAATACATGTTGGGAACTGTGCCCAGCTTAGAATATCTTCACTCTTTCGCAGATATGCTGATAGAGGCATCCGTTGTCTCTGAACACTCTCAACTCATTTAGGCTTTATGGCAAAAAATGATAGGGAACACCTGCCGAATGGCGATGTTCTCTTTCCAGTACAGCTGAATGGGAGCAGTGGGGGTGATCCTTCATCTTATGCAGGATTCTTGGAAGACCCCCATACCTCAGGCACATCCTTAAATCAAATTCAGCTGGGACCTGGCAGGATTTGCTGGAAGGATGACAGGTATGAGCATCTCACAAATATTCCCAGAGAGTGCCCCCACCTGAAAAGAGGCAGAAGAGAGATGATTATTAACCTGACTTTTTAATTCATTTGCTCTGAGTCTAAACCTCTGGAGGAGAAGTATAAAAATAGCATTTTTTTCAAATTATTGTTCCAAGCAGCCATCTGACGATTGACAGCATGTGTGGAGAGTCCTGCTACGGAGAAGGCAAGGCAATGATCATGCTATTAATTCATGGGATCATAGGATTTAGAGATGAAAACCTGGAGATCAGATAGTAGAACCTCTTTCATTTGACACAGGGGGAAACCGAGACCCAAAATCAGACCAGCACTTCTATAGCACTTTTTCAAGATGCTTTGCTTACAACCAATCTGTGAGATAGGTAGTGTATGATTGTTGTTGTTCACTTGTGTCCAAACTCATGTGACCCTCATGGGCAATGGGGATTTCTTAGCAAAGATTCTGGAGTGTTTTGCCATTTCTTTCTCCAGTGTGTCCCCATTTTGCAAATAAGGAACTGAGGCAAATAGTGGTTAAGTGACTTGCCTAGAGTCACACAGCTAGGATGTATCTGAGGCTGGATTTGAACTCATGAAGATGGGTCTTTCTGACTCCAGGCCTGGCACCTGATCTACTGCACCATATAGCCACCCTAATGTCATTAACAATGTTCAGTGATCAGTGATTCATGTTATATGTTCTAGGAGTTCAAGTTCTAGGAGCCAGTGTCTCACTTTCCTCTCCTGTACAATGAGGGAGTTGTAATCTCATCTCTTAAATGAACTTACATGATCTCTAGGTTCATACTTAGTGAAAAATCCTATGATTTAATATGAATAATTAATATTTTTATGATGTTGCCTATACTAGACAACTAGTTGGACTCTCAAGTCAAGTCAGTGGGCATTTATTAAGCACTTACTGTGTGCTAAGCACTGTACTAAGCTCTGGAGATACAAAGAAAGGCAAAAGAAGAGCTCATAGTCTAATAAGGGAGACTATGCAAACAACTACCCATAAACAAGATATATGCAAGATAAATTAATGATAATATTAGGAGGGATTGAGATTGGCTAATACCCAGTTCAAGCAATAATCTAAAAAAAAGCTGTACGATTCAGCATTTTTATTAATGGCTTGGATGAAGATTTAAATGGCATGTTAATCAAATTTGTAGGTAATGCTAAGTTGAGAGGGGTAACTAACACATTGGGATGGCAGAACTGAGATCCCATATGTCTTTGAGAGGCTAAAATTATAGGCCAAATTTAATAATCACACAGGATTTAATAGAGATGAATTCAAATTCTTTTACTAGAGTTCAAAAATCAACCATGCAGATACAAGAAGGGGTTGCAATTCAACAAAAATGTATACAAGGAAGACTACTGACCCCTGTCACAAGTTAAGCCCAGCTAGGCCTCAGAATGGTACCTTGGACAGGTAGCACACTTGACTGTGGGGTTGTTGATTGATGTTCTTAATACCAAGAAATTTAGGCCACTCAATTCAATTGAACAAAATAATTATTTCTTATATACAAGGCATTGTACTAAGCACACTGGGTACTATACTTGATGTATGTGACCCCTGAGGCATACATAGCTCACTGATTCGTCTTCTGAGGGGAGAGAAGAAAGAATGGTGTCCCAGCAAAGCAGAAGTGTGCCACAGGGAAGGTGCCTGAAACCTTGTATTGCCACAGGTGTGTTCTGACCTGGTCCTCCTTTTTCCTTTCTAGTACTTATACTCTGGCCAATGACAGTTACATCTAAATGTAATCATCTAAACAGTCAAAACTGCAGCAAAAGCCCTGTTTCTCTGTGCTTTAATATACTGGCTTCAGGTAGTTTCAGTACAGGAGAGAAGCTGGTGCCCTCACTGGGTAGATAGCCAACTGTACTACTTTCCCATTGTATCAGATTTCCATTGCATTTCTATAAGAGACTTGAGCTCGCCAACTAAGCTTGTCCTTAAATACGATGTCCAGAACTGGACAAAAACACTCCAGGTGGGGGTCTGCCAAGGATAAAGTACCACAGAACTATGACTCGGGGCACCAAGTTTCTGTTGTGGTAGTCTAAGATGGTGAGCACAGTAGATAGAGCACTGAGCCTGAAATCAGACTTGAGTTCAAATCCAGCCTCAGATACTTACCAGCTATGTGTGACCCTGGGCACAGGGTCTGTTTACCTCAGTTTCCTCAACTATAAAATGGGGATAATACCATCACCTATCTCCCAGGGTTGTTGTGGGCATCAAAGAAAATAATATTTGTAAAGCATGTTGTATAGTGCCTGGCACATGGTGGAGGGCTAATCCTTTCCCTTCCTCCTATTGCCACAGTGGACTCCAAGTTCATCACAGCAGCGGTGTGACATGGGAGCCAAAAAGGCAATTGCCACTGTGGGCTCCATGGTGTCTAGAGCTTGGTGTCCAGAACAATAGATCTGCTGTCCTGTGCCACAAGCATCCTGCATCTGGAGTGTTTTTGTCCAGTTCTGGGCACCACATTGAAGGAAGACTTAACTGGCAAGCTTAAGACAAAAGGGCAAAGCAGGATGATCAAAGTCATCAAAACCATGCCTTTCAAGGATCATTTGAGGGAAGTGAGGAAAAGAAGATTTAGGGGAGACATGATTGTCATCTTTAAAAATCTTAACAGTTATCAAATAGAAGAGGGTTTGGACCTTTTCTCTACTTTGATTCCACAAGTTTAGAGCTAGGAGAAATGTGTGAAAGATACAAGGGAGGGAGATGTTTGCTCAATATGAAGGAACTATTCCTAAGAATGAGAGCTGGCCAAATACAGTTTAGGTCATCTTTTCAGGGTGTAGGTTCCCCCTGTCATAGAATCACAGAATCTCAGAGACCATCCAGAGGTGGGGAACCTAGATTCAGTGAAAGGGCCACACTTGAGGACTTAGAGGGCCACATGTAGCCTCGAGGTCACAGGTTCCCCACCTCTGATTGTAGCCCAACCAATATCTGAAGAGGAATCCCCTCCACAAGATTCCCACGAAGTGCCCACCTAGCCTTTGGTTGAAGATTTCCATAAAAGGGCAAACAGTAGTTGTAGGAACACTGGCAAACACAGGCTGCGAAAATTCCTATGGTACCAGAAGAGATAAGATTTTTATAGGGTAGTGATCGATCCTTGCTATTCTATCTTTAAAAAGGAAAAATAGAGGTTACTTCAAAGGCTGAGACAGAGTGGGCCTTCATACCTTTAGCTTCTTACATAGCTTCCAAGACCAAACAGAAATGATCTTTCCCTCTGAATGCATCTTTCCTCCAAAATTTGCTATTTCCATTCAAGGCATCAAATTCTTCTAGGCATCCTGTTCACTTCTGAGATACGGTGATTCTATGATGGGAAACCCTACTCCCTAACCTTGGACTCCAAATATTGACTCTTTATGTGACCTTGGGCAAGTCTCTAAAACAGTCCAGGCCTCATTTTTCTCAACTATGAAATGAGAAAGTTGAACTAAATAACCTGTAAGGACATTTCCATCTCTAAATTAACTATCCAGTCATTTGGATCTCTGAGCCAGAGTTTTCTTATCTATAAAATAACTCTAATGCACTGTGGATTCCTCTCTTTACCCCACCAAGAATGAATATCTCAAGATCAAGTTACTTTGTACAGCTCTAAAACTATTTTATAGGGAGAGAAAAGAAGAGACTAAACATTTGTTAAGCAACAAATGCATGCCAGGAACTGTGCTAAACACTTCACAAATATTATCTCATTTGTCGTGCTCACAACACCCATAGCAGGTAGATACTATTATTATCCTCATTTTACAGTTGTTGAAACTGAGGAAAACAAAGGTTAAGTGACTTGCCCAGAGTCACACAGTTGGTAAGTGTCTGAGGTCAAATTTGAACTCAGGTCTTCTAAATTCCAGGGCCAGTGTTCTATCTATTGTGGCATCTAGTTTGGAAACTAAGAACCAGTGTGCTTACCTTTGATATATGACTAGAAAAGTTGCAACAAAGCATCTCCCTCATAAACTTAGGGTACTTTCTCTCACAAATCAGCCCAGTATCAGCAATAGAGGTCATAAGTAGAGAGGCAAACCTAAAAACATACTGCCAAGGCATGCTTGAGGAGCAAAATTTCACATCTCCAATGACGTAGGGCTAGATGCTGCCCTGGCAGGTGTGGCTTCACCCTCGTTTCTACTGCCTCCATGTTTTTAGATCAGCTGAAGTCCTTGACTAGGGAAGTGTGATGTTCTTTGGAACTTACCTCAATCCAACTCAGCTCATTTCCTCCATAATCTCTGCCTGCACTACAGTCTTGGTTTCAGTTGGAGAGGTGGCCCTTCTCACCAATCCTATCTATGCCCCCTTGATGACATCCTTTCCTGACTTCTCCAAGCAAATTGTCCCCACTGTCTTCTTCCCCCCCTTATCTTCACTTTCTCCCTATCTATTAGCTCTTTCCTTGATGTCATTGGAGTATGTTATAAAACACCTAGGCAGAAAGAGAAAATAGATAAGGGGTTTGGGAAACAAACCACAATCCTGCCACAGAAGCAAATTACGGTAATGGTGGGAAACTTCATTTATCAGGACATCGGCTGGAGTTCTCTTTCCCAAAGGAGAGTGGCTAATAACTTCTTGACTTGATTTAGTGATGATTTTATCTTTCAAAAACTGGAGGAACTAATAAGGGGAAATTCTATTCTGGATCTGATGTTCTAGCATCAGGATCTAGCAGGCAGGAACTGCTACGATGAAAATGTTGGAATCCGTGATGAGAGAAGGGATCACTCCCTTCTAGAGTTGTGAAAGAGGAGAGAAAATCCAGGCATAGTTGGATATGTGCCCTTGATTTGGGGAAAGCAGATTTCAGAGAGTTCAGAAGAAAAGTAGAATCCTATGGAGTAAAATGCTACAAAAGAAATCAGCTTAGAGATGGGTGATACCCAAGAATGAAATTCTTGTTTGTATTGCTTTGTTTTCACGTTAGTCATGATGTAAAGAAGAATTAGAACTAATGGGAGGAACCATGAGAAAGAAGAAACAAAACAAAATAGCAAAAGAAAAGGAGAGCCAAAAGTATGCTTCCATCTACATTCAGACTCCATATTTCTTTTTCTTTTTTTTTAAATTTATTTATTTAAATTTTAACATTCATTTTCACAAAATTTTGGGTTCCAAATTCTCCCCATTTGTCCCCTCCCCCCACCCCAAAACGCCAAGCATTCTAATTGCCACTATCACCGATCTGCCCTCTCTTCTAACATCCCTCCCTTCCTTTGTCCCCATCTTCTCTTTTGTTCTGTAGGGCCAGATAACTTTCTATACCCCATTACCTGTATTTCTTATTTCCTAGTAGCAAGAACAGTACTCAACAGTTGTTCCTAAAACTTTGAGTTCCAACTTCTCTTCATCCCTCCCTCCTCACCCATCCCCTTTGGGAAGGCAAGCAATTCCGTATAGGCCATATCTGTGAAGTTTTGCAAATGACTTCCATTATAGTCATGTTGTGTAAGACTAACTATATTTCCCTCCATCCTATCCTGCCCCCCATTGCTTCTATTCTCTCTTTTGATCCTGTCCCTCCCCAAGAGTGTTGACTTCAAATTGCTCCCTCCTCTCACTGCCCTCCCTTCCATCCTCCCCCCCACCCTGCTTATCCCCTTCTCCCCCACTTTCCAGTATTGTAAGATCGGTTTTCATACCAAAATGAGTGTGCATTTTATTCCTTTCTTTAGTGGAATGTGATGAGAGTAAACTTCATGTTTTTCTCTCACCTCCCCTCTTTATCCCTCCACTACTAAGTCTTTTGCTTGCCTCTTTTATGAGAGATAATTTGCCCCATTCCATTTCTCCCTTTCTCCTCCCAATATATTTCTCTCTCACTGCTTAATTTCATTTTTTTAAGATGTGATCCCATACTATTCCATTCACTCTTTGCTCTCTGTCTGTGTGTGTGCATGTGCGTGTGTGTGTGTGTGTATGTGATCCCACCAACTACACAGATACTGAAAAGTTTCAAGAGTTACAAATATTGTCTTTCCATGTAGGAATGTAAGCAGTTCAACTTTAGTAAAGTCCCTTATGACTTCTCTTTACTGTTTACCTTTTCGTGCTTCTCTTCATTTTTGTGTTTGAAAGTCAAATTTTCTTTTCAGTTCTGGTCTTTTCACCAAGAATGCTTGAAAGTCCTCGATTTCATTAAAAGACCATTTTTTCCCCTGAAGTATTATACTCAGTTTTGCTGGGTAGGTGATTCTTGGTTTTAGTCCTAGTTCCTTTGACTTCTGGAATATCCTATTCCACGCCCTTTGATCCCTTAATGTAGAAGCTGCTAGATCTTGTGTTATCCTGATTGTATTTCCACAATACTTGAATTCTTTCTTTCTTTCTAGCTGCTTGCAATATTTTCTCCTTGACCAGGGAACTCTGGAATTTGGCCACAATATTCCTAGGAGTTTCTCTTTTTGGATCTCTTTCAGGAAGTGATCTGTGGATTCCTTGAATACTTATTTTGCCCTCTGGTTCTAGAATATCAGGACAGTTTTCCTTGATAATTTCATGAAAGATGATGTCTAGGCTCTTTCTTTGATCATGGCTTTCAGGTAGTCCCATAATTTTTAAATTGTCTCTCCTGGATCTATTTTCCAGGTCAGTTGTTTTTCCAATGAGATATTTCACATTATCTTCCATTTTTTCATTCTTTTGTGATTTCTTGGTTTCTCGTAAAGTCATTAGCCTCCACCTGTTCCATTCTAATTTTGAAAGAACTATTTTCTTCAGTGAGCTTTTGAACCTCCTTTTCCATTTGGCTAATTCTGCTTTTGAAAGCATTCTTCTCCTCATTGGCTTTTTGAATCTCTTTTGCCAATTGAGTTAGCCTATTTTTCAAGGTGTTATTTTCTTCAGCATTTTTTGGGTCTCCTTTAGCAAGGTGTTGACCTGCTTTTCATGCTTTTCTTGCATCTCTCTCATTTCTCTTCTCAGCTTTTCCTCCACCTCTCTAACTTGATTTTCAAAATCCTTTTTGAGCTCTTCCATGGCCTGAGCCCATTGAATATTTATTTTGGATGTTTGGGATACAGAAGCCTTGAATTCTATGTCTTTCCCTGATGCTAAGCATTGTTCTTCCTCATCAAAAAGGGTGGGAGGAGATATCTGTTCACCAAGAAAGTAACCTTCTATGCTCTTATTTTTTTTCCCTTTTCTGGACATTTTCCCAGTCAGTGACTTGACTTCTGAGTTTCCTTTCCACACCCACCTCCCCACCAGATCTGCCCAGCTAGTGCTTGGGGGCTGAGATTCAAATGCTGCTCCCCAGCCTCAGGGCTTTCAGTGGGGACGGGGCTGCTATTCAGTGTGAGATTAAGTTCAGGTGCTCAGGTGGGGGCAGGGCCGCCACACAGAGCTTAGTTCCCTCAGGGGGTTTATGAAGAGGTCTTCGACAATGGATCTGGGCTCCTGCCTGTTTTGGGAGCCCCTGCTTGCTGCTGCCTCTGCTGCTACCTCCTGAGGGGGGTCCTGAGTTATGGAGACACCCCTGTCCCCTCTCGGCAAGCTGAAAAGACCCTCTCATCAACTCTTGGCACCTGTGGGTGGAGGGACCTGCACAGCCACTGGAGATTCTGCCCCAGAAGCCTGCTCAGATCTGCTCCCCTTGGTGCAGCCCGGCCAAGGCAGGGCTGGGCTCTGCTCCAGGTCCGGTGCATGACGGACCCTTGGCGTCAGTTTTTCAGGTCTCTCTGGAACAGAAATATCCTCCACTCCATTGTTCTGTGGCTTCCACTGCTCCAGAATTTGTTGGGAGTTCTTCTTTACAGGTATTCTGTGGGCTGTGATTTCAGAGCTAGCATATGTGTATCTTTCTACTCCACCATCTTGGCTCCTCCCCCCTCCATATTTCTTTCTCTGGATGTGGATAACACTTTCCATTGTGAGTCTTTTGGAGTTGTCTTAGATCCTCCCATTACCTCAAGAAGAGATAAGTCTATCAAAGTCAGTCATCTCATAATGTGGCTGATACTGTGTACAACGTTCTCCTTCAAGAATGAAATTCTGAAGACACAAAGAGAAACAATTCCAGCAAGGAGGAAACATGTGAAGAAATATAAGCAAACACTGGATGACCACCTGTTGGGTAAGTCATAGTGGGTATTTCCTTTGGTTAATGAGTTGGACCAGATGACTACTAAGGTTCCTCTTTACTCTTAAATCCTATGAATCTGCTATCTGTATCAGATGTGGAGGGAGTTTCCATACCAGGAATTCCCAACACCAATAAAGTCACACATTTAGATGCCTCATCTCCCACCTCTACCTTATTGCCCCCCTCCTCACTGCCCTTCACCATGAGGGTTAATAATACCTGCAGTATTACAAGATCATCTAAAGTGCTTTGTACACCTTACAGAGGCATATAAATGTCAGATATTATTAATGAGACTAAGTCAATTTCCACCCCACCCTCCTTTTTTTTTTGCCATGACCAAGAACCTAAAGAGAACTAAGAAGTGATGCCCAAGGCAGAGATTTCTCTCACAGAAGTTCTCATGTCCAACTTACCTTTGGATTATTTTAGTATTTATGAATGAGCTTCTGCTCTGGACAACTTGTTTTTGGAATGGCATGGTATAAAGGCTAGAATCAGGAAGACTTGGGTTCAAATTCTGCCTTCTAATGTAATTACCTATGTAATCCTGGAAAAGACACTTGACTCCTAGGTCTTAGTTTCATCATCAGTAAAATCTGGGGGATTGGACTTGATGATGTCCAAGGTCATCAGCTTTAAATTTGTAACCCTATGCTGCTACAAGGCACCTGGTAGAGCACTGGTCCTAGAGTCAGGAACATCTGAATTCAAATCCAGTCTCAGACACTTCCTAGGTATGTGACCCTGGGCAAGTCACTTAACCTTTGATTGTTTGACAAGAAAGATTCATTGGATCCCCTGGAGAAGGAAATGGCAAACCACACTAGTATCTTTGCCAAGAAAATCTCAAATTGGGTCACAAAGGGTTGGACACAACTGTAGTAACTAAACAGCAAGATCCTACAACCTTCGTATGATTTCACTTTCCTTCCTCCTTTCTCCATATCAATTCTACCTATAAGGGCAAGGGCTAGTACGGAGGCATTATGGAATGGTGAAATGACCATCTTGGCCCTGATGTCAGGAGATCTGAGTTCAAGTCCTGTCTCTAATAACTTCCTATTTCTATGACCCTAGGCAAGTCACTCTCCTAGCCTATGATCCTTCATCTGTAAAAGGGGCATAATATTTTCACTCTTTACCTCATAGAGTTATTATGAAGAAGGGACTTTGTAAATCTCAAAGTTCTACCAAAATGTGAACTATGATTACTGAGATAAGGACCACCCAGGGTCCTGGTTCCCTGCAAACTGATAGAATAAGATAAAAAGAACTTGAGAAATTATCTAACAACTCTCTCATTTTAAAGATGAAAAAACAGAGACCCACAAAAACAGAGTCTGATTATACAAGTAGGATAATCTCTGTCTCCAAGTTCAGAGCTCTTTTCACTTAACACACATTTCCTTCCTTCATTCAGGTAATTTGATTCATTCATTCAGCTGATGTTGAAATGCCATCATGTGTGCAGGGCCTTCCTTATACCCAGCTCTGGGGCAAATAAAATTCCACCCCTGATCTCAAGGAGGTTGCAAACTCAGGAAATCATCCGATGTTCCGACTGAAAGGCACCTCAGAGAACATCTTTCTCCACCCCCTCAGAGAAGGAAACTGAGCCTCAGGGAGGGGAAGAGGTTTGCAGAAACCTCACAGCACTAGCATTGAAAACCCATCAACCGCTGTGGCCCTGGTCAGTGTTTCCAAAGCTGTACATTCAGGCTCTGTCCCATTGCTCCCATCAGAGAATAGGAGCCCACAGCAGAGGCCCTGGTCCTGGATTGTGGCTTCAGAAGCCAGAGGAGGAGGAGGAGGAAATTAGAAGTCCTGACTCTGGGAAAAATCATGGCAGAGCAAGGGACTGGGAGAAAAGGAATGACATTTACCCTTAGCCCTGACGTAGAAAGGCTTCTCTTCAAAGTATTTTATTTTGAATTGGGGGGAGGGGAATGGGGCAGGGGGTTTGGGGACCTTTTAGCCTACCTTCCAAGGGGGCCACATTGCTAAAGATCTGTCCAATGAATAAAGGGGAAGGAACATTGCGCTACTTCTATCCTTCCTCTTTGGCCCCCTCCTTTGTCTGTTTTCCTTTGCCCCCTTCTCTCATAGTCAAGGTTGAGGTTGTATTCTCTAAGGCAGGCAGACCAAATATTTACCCTGGCTGCCACAGTGGTTTGTCCCAGGAACAGAGAGGCCTAAAGCAGTAAGGGCAGCAGCCCAGCTGCTTGTCAGGCAGGAACCCTGAGACAGGAGCAAGATCTGGGTTGGCCAGTTCTCATCCCCAATCCCCCCTCCCACACACACACCCTTGACTGGCGCCCTAAAGGCTTCTGCAGTTTCCCATGGGAGGTAAACCAGCCAGTGACATTTGGGGTACCAGACTCAGAGAAGCCACAGTGTTTCTGCTGGTGCCACGTCATGCCCCAAAGCCCCAATTCTACTTCCCCACCCCCATCCCCCTTTTAACGTTTAATGCTGACAAGTTGAATACAGGAGGAATAACAGCCATTTGTTCTGGTTATCGCTGCTGGTATTGAAGCCAGATGTGTGTGTTACTGACATTGACATGGTACATCTGGCGGGGTTTTTGGTTTCCATCGTGGCGTTTACCACATCCACCCCAGTCTGCTGGAAAAGAGGAGGCGAACATCTGGAAGTCATTGCAGCTGTCACGCTTCAAGAAAAGAGGATCTTGTACCACAGAGAAGAGAATTCAATACGTAACTGAACAAAATTATCCAGCTCGTCTTGTCAGTCTGGATATCAAGCACATGCAGGAAAATGCAAAGGGCACTAGAGTACCCTCCCTTCATAAGGGCTACTGGGCACCATGACTGCTCTTTGGCTGCCCCAGCCACCAGGCTCCACCGTTCTCTCCCCCTTAGGTTCTATTAACAGAATAGTCACATCCATCACTGCAGGCACAGTGTCTTTTGTTTATTCAATGCTATAACAGACTTCTTTAGTGCCAGTTCTTTCTTAACCACATTTAATGAAGGTTTTGAAATAACCACTACCTGTCCTCCTATAATTCTGTCTTTCTTTTCATACCACTCAGTTTCCTCATCTATAAAATGAGGGGGTTAGATTAGATGATCTCTCAAGCTCCTTCCAGCATGACCCCTGAGAATCTGTTTCTAGCTCTAATCTTCCATGTTCTAACTCAGACAGCATTCTAAGGCTCCTTCCATTGTTAACATTCTATGTTCTAATGTCCCTTCCAACCCTACTATTCTGTAGTCTAAGATCTCTTCTATTCTAACATTCTATGTTTCTAAGGCCCATCTAGCACTGATATTCCATGTTCAAAAGTTCCTTCCAAACTTAACATTCTGTATCCTAAGTCCTCTTCCATCACTAATGTTCTATGCTCTAGGGGTGTAATAGCAAGCACTCTATTATATCCAGGATGATCTGCAGAAATTAGAAGTAGAAATTACAAAGAGAAAATAGAATAAAAAGACCATTAGACAAGGCTTCTGTCTGAGAAACTAGCACAGATCAACAGACAGATCCAACTGTCTGACCATTACATACATACATTGTTACCAGAGAGAAGCACCAACATCTGGATTTTTAAAGGGGGAGAGGGGTGGCTCTTTAACAGCTACCCAGAGTCTCGTCCGGCCAGATCACTTGAACACTCTTCCAACGAGTGAGCCCCGAAGCAAAATGCTAACCCCAGAATATATAGAGAGCCAGAAGGCATCATAACCTACATGCTGCAGTGCCTAATTACC
Source organism: Notamacropus eugenii (assembly GCF_028372415.1). Lineage (NCBI taxonomy): Eukaryota > Metazoa > Chordata > Mammalia > Diprotodontia > Macropodidae > Notamacropus > Notamacropus eugenii. Next base: position 622,245,976 of record NC_092872.1, read on the forward strand.
AATAGGTGTGAAAGCCTTCCCACTTGCAATCCTCTCTTAAGCAAGCTTCCCTTAATGGACTCCATGTGAGGTCAATTGTGGGTGGGAAAGATCTTATATCCCATTAACATTACAATGAGCTATCTAGCACTGATGTTCTGTGTCCTAATGTCCCTTCCAACCCCAACATTCTGTATCCTAAGGCCTCTTCCATCTCAAATGGGGCTATCTAACTCTGACATTCTATGTTCTAACATCCTTTCCAATTCTACCATTCTATAGTATAAGGCCTTGTCTAACCCTAAAAGGCTATAGTTTAAGGCCCTTTCTACCTCTAACATTCTATGTTCTATGCTTATCTTGCTCTGACATTCTCTGTTCTAATGTCCCTTCCAGCATTAATAGTTTATACTCTAAGTTCCTTTCTGGCTCTACCACTCTCCAACTTCCCTCTCCTTGGCTTAGCATTCAAAGTCCTCCACAGTCTGAACCTGTTGAAATTCCTCCCACTCACTGCTGTTCCAACATGAACATTCCCACCTCCAAGCCTTCATTTATGTTGTTCCTTCCACTTGGAAAGTCTTACCTACACCCTTCTCCTCTGGATCTTACTCTGGATTCAGATTCCAGATCAAGGCAGACCACATATTGTACCTTCCCCAGCAACTCCAACCTGCAGTAACCTCTTTCTGTACGCTCATAGAGCACTGATTGCTTGTAGCTATAAGTTCATTTCTATGCTGCCAGGCATAGTTACTAAACTGTTCATGTGTTTGTGGGGCTAGTCTTTCCAATAAGACTGAGATCCAAGACAGCCAGGATCATGTTCTATGCTTCTTTTGTGTAAAATTTATTCATCCCCTTATGGTTTCAATGTATTGGGGAAGCTACTGGATTTTGAGTCAAAAGACTTTGTTTAACACCTTACTATTTTGTGACCTTAGGCAAGTCACTGAACCTCCTTAGGCCTCATTTTCCCCTTCTGTATATAGTTGGATCCTTACTACAACTGAAATATGGAGATTGAACTAGGTAAGCAAAAAAGTCCCTTCTGACTCTAAATCTTCTGATTTATTATCTTATGACCTATGACCCCACTTTCATTTCATACATTTTCTTATTTAATGCTCACAATAGGTAGGTAATGAACTCTTTATCACTGGAGTTTAAGCAAGACTAAATGATTCCTTGTAAGGGATGTTACAGAGAGGATTCCTTAGCTGAACAACCTGTGGTACCCCTTCTGATTAAAAAATTCTATATTTCTCTTATGTGCATTTTACAGATAGGAAACTGAGGCATATGAAGATTAATTTACCCAAGGTTACGGAGCTAGAAAAGTTTGGGAACCAGGACTTGAAGCTAGTTCTTCTGAGTTTTAGACCTTTTCTGCTGGGGGCAATGGATAGAGTACTGGCCTTGGAGTTAAGACGATCTGAGTTCGCATCTAGCCTCAGGGAATTCCTTGTTGTGTGACCCTGGGCAGACTTCTGTCTGACTCGGGTTTTCTAATTTGTAAAATGAGGATAATAATAGGGTTTTTGTGAGGATCAAATGAGATGATAATTGTGAAACACTTAACACAGTGCCTGGCAGAATAGTAGATGTTTAATAAATGCTTATTTTCTTCCTGTTTTTCAACTACAGCTCACTGTTTCTGTATCTAAAACCATTGTTATTTATTGTTCTTCATGTCTGATCCTTCAGGACACCTTTTGGGGTTTTCTTGGCAAGATACTGAAGTCGTTTCCCATTTCTTTTTTCAGCTCATTTTACAGATGAGGAAACTGAGGCCAGCAGGGTTACCTGACTTATTCAGGGTCACACAGCTAGTAAATGTCTGAGACCAGAATTGAACTCAGATCTTCCTGACTCCAGTGCTCTATCCACTGTGCCACCTAGATATACCCATAATGAAGAGTTAATAAATTCTTATTGAATGAATGAGTGAATAAATGCAATTTTCCTCATATCTTTTCCCTTCCAATTGGTGCTTCCTTTGTTTTCAGCTTTATTCTGTTAAACATAACACATTTAAATGTTCCTTCAGAGGAAAGGAAGCTGTAGGAACCTAGCACATAAGTAATAACAAGAAGTCAAAGAATACAGCAAAAATTAATTTGTTTGGCCTTCTATCCACTGGAAATCCCTATTATCGACCACTTCTACTCATCCATAGTGCAATGATAATTGATTTCTATAAATACAAAGTAGTGGAATGATAGCCCAGCACCACTGAGTAATCTGAGGCCTGGGTGCAGATACTAACAAGCTGAGGAGCCTTGGGTGAGAAATTTAATTGCTTGAGGCTTCAGGTTCTTCATCTGTAAAGCAGGGATATTAATATTTGCATACTCCAGCCCCACAGGGCTGTGGTGAAGAGAGCCCTGTTTGGGAGGACTCTTGTCAATGGTGTTAGCTAGCATCTCTCCCAGCTTTGTGTTGTTAGCAAATAATGATCAGTGTGCCATCCATGCTTTTATTCAAGACACTAATGTATACCAAAAGTATAGGAACATTTAATAAGCATATTAAAAGCACAATTAGTGTTGAGCCATTTTGCAGTAGTATCCAACTCCTTGTGATTGCACTTGGGGTTTTCTTGGCAAATATACTAGAGTGGCTTGTCATTTCCTTCTCCAGCTCATTCTACAGATAAGGAAAAGGAGGCAAACAGTGACCAGCCCAGGGTCACACAGCTAGTAAGTATCTAAGGCCAGATTTGACCTCAGGAAGATCCAGCATTCTATTCACTGTGCCACCGAGCTGCCCTAAGCCACACATGACTAACCTTAAGGGATTATTAGAAATATTTTTGTTAGAATAATAATAATTGAGAAGCATCATGGTATAGTGGATGGGGCATTGGAGTTAGAATTAGGAGGACCTGGGGTCGAATCCCATACCAGACACTTACTAGCTGGGCAGGGCACTAATTTCTCTGTGCCTCAGTTTCCTCATCTGTAAAATGAAGGGGTTGGTGTTGGCTTCTGAGGTCTCTTCTATTTTATTCCAATTTATGATCTTAGGTCTCTTCATTTTCTTCCAATGTATGATCTTGTAATAGGGCATCTTTCCTCTTGACTTGAAATAGACAGGCCAGTCTCCATGGGATTGTCTACCTCTCCTCTCGGTTCTGGAAGATAAATAAGTTAATGACCTAGAAAATAAAAGGAAGAAGGAATATAAGGGAAGGATAAATACTGGAAAGAGTTTTAGTCATTTGAAAAGGATTAATGACATAGTCTGGTTCATAGGATCATAGATATATAGTCAGAAGAAACCTTAGAGGTCAAATAGTTCAACTCTTTCATTTTACGGATAAGGAAACTGAGGCTCAAAGAAGTTAAGAGATTTGCCCCAAAGTCACATAGGCAGTAAGTGGCAGAGCTGGCATCACATGACTTCAAATCTAGCATCCTTTCTATTGTTCCATGATATCTGGGTGACCACTTGGCAGAAATGTAAAAGCAGAGATTCGTCAGTCCAACAGAGACCTGGACCCCTAAGTCCCTTTCAGGCCAGATGTTTTATGATTCTAAAGGATCAGACTTTTGGAGGATGAGAACAAAACAAAGTCAGCAAGCTTCAGAGAAGGTGATATGGTGCAGGGATTGGGAGGGGTAGATGTTGCTCCTCCCACCATAGAAGGAACCACGTGGGATTTTGGCTTCTATCATTGCCTTCGATGTTTCAAAGTATCCTATCTCCACTCCTATCATCCGCTTTCACGAAAACATGAAGGATAAGACGCTAAAGGAAAAAGTAGGCTATGGAAGGAAATTAGCCAAAAGCAGACTTATTAGAAAAAAGAAAGCAAGTCTGAAGGTAGAGAGGGCACAAGAGAAAGGCAGCATCTCTCCCACAGGAAAGTTTTACCTTCCGTTGCTTTCTTTTTTTTGTCTTAATTTTTTTTTTAATTAACAAGCATTAATTTTTTTTCTCTCACCTACTCCCTTAGTTGAAAAAAGAAGGGGGAAAAAAACCTGTAACAAATACATAGATTCAAACAAAATAAAGTCTTTCCTCGGTCAAATCCAAAAATGAAAGCCTCTCTCTTTACATCTTCCGTCTTTCACCCTTCTGTCAGAAGGTCTTCCATTAACTTTCCCCAGACCTCAAAAACACACACATATATAATTAATGGGCACATATGTATATAATATACACATAATAAAAATTAAAATATAATATATACATATATGTGTGTTATCTCATTTGATCCTCTAAGCAACACTGGGAGGTTAGTGCTATTATTATCTACATTTTACAGAGTAAGAAACTGAGACTGAAGGAGGTTAGGTGAGAGGTTGTCTAGGGGGCACCCAGAGAGTAAGCGTCTAAGGCAGGATTGAACTCAGGCTTTTTGGACTCCAAGCCCAGCTGTCTCTGCATTGTGCTACTTAACTGCCTTCTAAGGCCAGGGAAGAGAGGGAGGAAAGGCAGAAAAATGCATGTTGAGAGGACAGAAAGTGGTCTTGTTTGACTGGTGCCTAGATCATGTAAAAAGCTACATTGCATAGTGGAGAGAGAGAGCCCTCCTCAGAGACAGGAAGCCTGGATTCCAGTCTCACCACTAATCCATTCTGGCTTCACCACCAGGAGCAAGTCACTTAACCTTTCAGTGTTCCAGGCAATATTCTAAGATTCTAAGTTATAGAGTAGGGGCTAGCCTGTATTTATAGAGAAAGTTCCCTCATCTAAGAATTCTCTACAACAATGAAATCACAGGATCAGTTGTTACTAATCCTTAAGAATATGTATGTAGATAGATATATACATATATACACACATCCATCCATATATATATATATAGAAGAATGTGTATTTATACACATATATATACCTATACACATACATATATGTATGTAAGATGAGTATATCTATGTAGATACATCTTACCTAAGCTATCTATCTTATAGTGTATACACACATATATATACATGTGTATATAAAGATATTTATATGTATATATGTATGTATGTGTTAGTGTATATATGTGTGTATATATACATTACATACATGTGTGTATTCCTCAGCTACTAGCACAAATGTTTATTGAACTGAACTAAATTCCATTAAGAAATAAGCTGATATGGTACAAACATGACCAAACAAGGAATCAGGAACTCTTGGGTTCTAATTCCAGCTCTGATACTAATAGCTAATTGTGTAACCCTGAGCTGTCTCTCCTCCTGTGGACCTCAGTTTTCTAATCTGTAAAGTGAGAGGGCTGGACTGAAAGAATCTATGATCCTTTCCAGCTGGAAAGCTCTATGATTGATGGAGGAGCCACTTTTGAGTCTAAATCTGCATATCATCTCTTAACTCAATCCCAAATCCCAGCCTTAATCTGCCTTCCATTCCCTGGGGTTCCTTCTCTTTTCCTAGGTAAGCAGCAGCCCTTGCCTCTGATGGTGACTCTAGATATTAAATTCCTGACATCTTTCTGCCTGCATCAGCACAGGGAAGTGCAACCCATCAGTTTCCCAGAGAACAATCATCTGGAATAGGAAGATCGCAGATTAATGACCTAGAAAATCTCCCACAAATGGAAACAGTACTTAATTAAGCCACATTAAATCATTATTCTTTGTCTCTGCTTTTGGCCCCTCACTATCCAGTTGAGGATTGAATGAATCCTCTAGCCTTAGGATGGTTCAACTCTATCATTCCTAGAGACTCATAAAGCCCTAGGGTACAACTTGCCTGTCCCTATCCCCTCAAAGGAACAGCACCAAAAACCTCAGACTCTTTCCATGAGAGGTAATTGTTATTTCTAATTTGTCTCATTTTGTGATTAACTTGACAGTTTGACTAACTGCAGAAGAGCCAGGACTATATCATCCTCTCTTAAAAATCTAAGAAAAATGAAATTTAAAAAGCTATTTAATGAAGTCCATTAGTTGGGTAAGAAATAGAGGTTGGGGAATCATGCCTCAGCTAAAAGCATCTTATCTGTGCTTACTGACTTCTCCAGGAAGAGACGAAATCAGAAGGAACTCCCAGGCCCTGTTAGAATGAACCATCCCAATTGAATTTGTGAAGCCTCAGTTTCCCCCTTATGTCCCCTATCCTCAGCTCCTTTCACGGACACCCCTGCTATTGACTTCTCCATCTGTTGGTCCAATAGCCCATTCAGAAGCACAACATAATGCAGCATTGACAAAGAAACTCCTCAGATGAGAAAAGTCCAAAGAAGCTTTCTTAATAACCATGTGCAACATCACACCAAGAAGGCAGATAAGGAAACATTTCCAAGGAACTCCCATTCATCCAGCCCCTGTATTCAAGCCTTTAGAGCTATTTTATGATTTTTCCTGCTTTCTTACCACTCAGAGCCATTATTAAGTCCTATCAATTACATCTTCTCAGAATCTCTCAAACCTATTCCTTCTTCTACTCCCCTGTTGATTTAACTTAGGACCCTATTGCCTCTGTGCTGGAATATTACCATTATCTCCCAATAGGTTTTACTGGTTCTGCTCTTTCCCCTTTACAATCTATCTATTTCCAGACTCATCAATCTTATGTATGGATTTGGCTGTGTCACTGCTTTGCTCAAAAATCTCCAGTGGCTCTTTATTGCTTAGAGAACATTCAATCTCTATTTTCTTCCACAACCTGGAGCCAGCCTACAGTTTTCGTCTTATCTTGTTACCCTCCCCTCCCCCCAAATTCTTTAGGATGGGTAAGGACTAGTCCTGCAGTTTCATTGGTGCAGGAAATTCTTGGATAAGGGAACTTTCTCTATAAATACAGGCTACCACCCACTCTATAACTTAGAGTCTTAGAATATTGCCTGGAACTTTGAAAGGTTAAGTGACTTGCTTCTGGTCATGAAGCCAGAGGAGATCAGAGGTAAGACTTGAATGCAGGTTTTCTGTCTCTGAGGAGGGTTCTCTCTCTCCACTATGCAATGTTGCTTTTTACATAGTCTAGGCACCAGTCAAATGACACCACTTTCTGTCCTCTCAACATGTATTTTTCTGCCTTTACTTACTCTCTTCTCTAGCCTTAGAAGCTTAGAACCACAATACAGAGACAGCTGAGCCTAGCTAGAGTTCAAAAAACCTTCATTCAATCCTGCCTTAGACACTCACTAGCTGTGTGACCCTAGACAACCTCTCTCAGCCTGTTTCCTCCTCTGTAAAATGCAGATAATAATGGTACCAACCTCCTAGTGTTGTTGGGAGGATCAAATAAGATAACACAATATATATTATATGTTATAGATATAGCATGTATATGTATATATAAAATAGATACTTCATATATAACATAAGGTGCTTTGCACCAGGGAATCCGTCTAGTGGCTTGGCCTGAAAGGACTTCCATAGGCAAATCAATGGAGTCCAAGGACCAATTAAGATGTCGTTGAGCCTCTAGTCAACAACATGCCAACATTCATGCTAACCATACTTTTCACTTATTTTAAAGACTTTAAATATTGGCATCAGAATTTAAAATAAAGTTATTCTAAAGTGATAAAAAAAATCTCTCATATTCTAACCTCATTATTATATCATTTCTAGTTCTCCCTTCTCTCCCATCCCTTGCTTTCTCTCTTTTCTCATTGCCACCACCCTTAGTGGCTTCATTACGAACCCAATCTGATCTAATCCAATCCATCATGTATTTATTAAGCACTTACTATATTCAATGCACATTAAGAAAAGATAAAATGAAGAATAGGCCCTGGCCTGATGGAGCTTATATTCTTCTGCCCACATGGATAAATTAAATAGTTTTATAATGTCTTCCCACTTCCATTCTCTTCTACCCTCAAATCAACCTTGACATGCTACCAGAGAATTTTCCTTATTCCTAAATACAATTCCTTCCTCCCTTGTTCCCTCCCTCCCTTTCTCTCTCTCCCTCACTGCTTCCTTCCCTCCCTCCTTTCCTTTCTTTCCTCCTTTCCCTCATTCCTCCCTCTCTCTCTCCTTCCTCCCTCCCTCCCTTCCTTCCTTCCTTCCTTCCTTCCTTCCTTCCTTCCTTCCTTCCTTCCTTCCTTCCTTCCTTCCTTTCTTCCTCCCTCCCTCCCTCCCTCCCTTCCTTCCTTCCTTCCTTCCTTCCTTCCTTCCTTCCTTCCTTCCTTCCTCCCTCCCTCCCTCCCTCCCTCCCTCCCTCCCTTCCTTCCTTCCTTCCTTCCTTCCTTCCTTCCTTCCTTCCTTCCTTCCTTCCTTCTGTCCTTCCTCCCTTTAAAATCTTAAAATCCAGTTGAAACTCCAAGTAAAATGCCACCTTCTCCAGGAAATCTTTTTTGAACCTTAGGTAGATTAGTAGAGGGACATAATCCTTAGCAAGACTACAAACAAATGACAGAGAAGGGCACATAAGGACATTCCATTCTCCTCTCTTCTAACTCTCCAAGAATTAGCTTCATTCAGTCTCACTGTCCCTGTTGGCTCATTCACTCCGGGGCATGATTCAGCCCAAACTGAGGAAGAAGCTAGGTCTTTTACCTCTCTAAGTCACGTGCTATCTAATGTTGCTATCTGTGTTTGTATTTTATTTTCCTATCAGACTATAATCTTCTTGAGGGCAGGGCTTATGTTTTATGTAGACTGCATAGCCTTCAGTGCCTAAGCTGTTCTGCTCCTAGAATGTGTAATTATATTTACTGAATGAACAAACGTATGAATGAACCCAATCCAGCTCCATTTCCAGTTTTGTTTTTATTCTCTCCATGCTCTGAACAAATTAAAATTCCACCTTATGCTTTTGCATATGAAATTACAGCTGAAACTTGGGATGATGACCCCCAGTTCTTCTTCTCTGTGTGTGCTGAATCATGCCTTTGGTTGACTGAGCCAGAGGGATCAGCAAAACGGCGTTATCTCGGTAGCCTTTCACCACATCTGATTCCTAGAGGGTTATCAGAGAGGTTCCAAGGTGGAAACACATGAAGGAAGGGGAATGTTCTTGTCTTCAATTCATTGCTGTTTCCTTCCTTGCCCTGTCTCTTAGGAATTTTGTCAAGGACTTCTATCTCCTTCCTAGCCTCACCCATAGGCCGTTAGGGGTCAATCCTCCTTTGGGTGTCTCTCTAGGTAAGTTTATCTGTTTCCAAGTGGAAAAGAGGAAGGAACAGCCACTTTGGTTTCCATAATCCTGACCCAGGAACTCCAGACCTATAATAGAAAAATGATCTTGGTATCAAAAGAAAGAAGGCACTCAAATGAACCACTTTGCTATCCCCCCAAGACATATGAGCCTCCTACACACACGTGTAGTATTTCAGTTCAACAATCCTGTGTGGATATGGTCAACGAAGTTTGCCTTTAACCGTCTTCCAGCTCCCCTTTCCTCACTGTCTCCCCATGATTGGTCCCCTTCTGCCTAACTTGCATTCCAATCCCATAAGGCTTTGAGCTTAGCAGTTATGTATCCCTAGCTAAATAATAGCTATTAGCTAATAATTAACTCCTATTTATTGATCATATATTAGGTGCTTAGTATGTTTTGTAACCTACAGTGTTTCCTTTTTTGCCTTAGCTGACAGAAACTTTAGCATTTATTGATTATAAGGGTTAGGACTAGACCATTCTGAAGGTCCATCCCTCCCACATCTAAATCTTTTGAACTCCACGGTAAGAGTACAGGATTGTAGACTTAGAGCTGGAAGAGACCTCTAGTCCCTTCTAATCCTCCTATTTCACTCCCTCAATTTTACAAATGAGGAAACTGAGGCCCAGAGTGATGTTCAAGGTCACACAGCTATTTAACTCAAGTGCCTGAGCACACCTATTCTTTCTGAGGTTTGTTTTTTTTTTTTTTTTATAAATATGGCATCTCCCATTTTGTTTTGTGTCTTTATATTCCAGTGCATAAACTAACTCATCTTTCTTTGAAACTAGATGGGGAATAAAAATATTATAAATATAATATATATATTGTTGTGGAGGGTACACAAAAGCATCAGACAGAGTGTCTGCTCCCCCAGTGTTCACAGCCTGGTGGAGGAGATTGACTTTTCACACATGAAAATATAATTAACAATACCAGGCAGTGTAGGATATGTGTTATAAAGGTATCAACATGGCATTGGAGACAGACTGCTCTCTGTGACATGGTGCAAAGAGCAATCCACTTAGAATCATGGGATCTGGGTTCAGATCGTACTTCTGCAACTTATTACTTGTAAGACCATGGACAAATCATGAAATTCTTTGACCTTCAGTTTCTTTGTCTCCTTATGATTCCTTGGGCATGAGGGCAGCCCTGAGTTCTTGAATACTGTGCAAGCAGGGAACAAGTTTGGAAAAGTCCCACCAAACAGGAGAGGCTTTGAATATGGATCCTTGGATAAACTCTACATCTGTTGTCCAAAGACCAAACCAGCTAAATTCAGGGAGGTTCATCAGATGTGACAAAGGTTGAGTTTTTTCCCCCATATTCCTTGAACAAAGTAAATATCTTGTATATTTGTCCTAATATATCATCTCCCAAATCTAGGCATTTTCTCTGGCTATCCCCAATGCCTGGTGTGCTCTCTCCTCATCTTCCCTTCCTTACTTCCTTCAAGTCTCAACTGAAATCCCACCTTTTATGGGAAACCTTTCCCAATTCCCTTTAATTCTGGTGCCTCTCTGTTGATTATCTTCAATATATCTTGTATGTAACTTGTTCACATCTAGTTGTTTTCCAGTTGTCTTTCCCATTAAAATGAACTCAGTCCCCTTGAGGGCAAGGGCTATCTTTGGTTTCTTTTGTAACATTCTTTTTAGCTTAGTACAGTGCCTGGCCCATAGTAGGCACTTTAAAAATGTTCATTGACTTACTGACTGAAGACTATCTACTAAGTTATTAGAGTGCTGGTAATCTGCATTAGTGGAGGGACTACCCACGTTGACCACCTGCAGATTCTTGAACTGATGGAATATTTCCTCACAACCCTGTGAGGAAGGTGGTGGAAGTGTTTTGTCCCCAACATACAGAAGGAAAAATAAAGAAGAGGGCAAAAAAGGATGACTTGCCTGTGCTCGCACTGTGCTTGGTGAAGTGAAAAGATTAGAGAGCTGGGGTTCACACTCCTTCTCTGTGACTCCATAGCTGTGTGACCTTGAACAAGATGCTTCCTCTGGTTGCCTCCTCTTTAGAATGGGGAGGGGAGTAGACTGATAGTTACATGGTTGTCCTAAGTCTTCCCCAGGCTAAACATACCCAGTTCCTTCGATCAATCCTCATATGACACCACCTTTAGGCCCCTCATCATCCTCATTACCCTTCTCTCCGTACCCTTCAATTTGCCGGTGCCCCTTCTGAAAGATGGCACCCAGAACCCAACATAATATTCTTTGAATCAAGTATGCCATAGGCCACCATTCCAGAGCCAAGCTGCTACACTACGCTAAGAGTACCCTTAGGTGAGGTGGAGTGTGTCTTCTCTAATGCTATTGGCTGAATTGATATCAATTGTATTCCACTCACTTTAGCCATCAATGACTAGCATCTTATTTCCATTTAACCAATTAATATCGATTAACTTTTACAAAGAGATATTTACTTTGAAGATTACAGCAATAAAAAAAGTTCAAACATTTCCCCCCAAACACCTCTAGAGCACAATCTATACCACCTCCAGGATCTAGAGAGTGGGCTCAGTCTTAGCTGATTTCCTACATAACAGTGGTCCCAGAAGTGTACTTCCAAACTGGGCATTGCTGAGACCTAGCTACTGCTTGACTGTGTCACTCTTGAAAATCAGGCCTTGCTCCTTGGGACATCAATACTAGGGTGGCTACAAAACCTGGCCTAGACGTTGACACTGACCCATGGAGTTCTGAAGGCTCTCTCTTCTGACCTTTTGAAACCCATATGGCCAGAGCTTTCAGATTTATCTCCTTTGCCTATATCTCTCCACTCACCCACCCTCATCTTTGTTCATATAAACTATTATCTAATTACATTTTTCTGTCTCATATTTTTAAATTTGATTTTTTAAACCGCAGTCTATATATTTATTCTTCTTAAATCTCATCTTCTTAGATCTGGTCCTATGCTCTAATAGGGTGGGGAAGCTGTGGCCTCAAGGCCACATGTGGCCCTCTAGATCCTCAAGTGCAGCCCTCTGATTGAATCTAAACTTCACAAAACAAATCCCCTTAATAAAAGGATTTGTCCTGTAAAACTTGGACTTAGTCCAAAGGCCATTTTCGAGAACCTAGAAGCTCATATGCGACCTTGAGGTCGCAGGCTCCCCACTCCTCAAATCTAGTTTTGCCGGAATTTGGAGAAATCCTTCCTCTTTCATTTAGTATGTTAGCTATTCCTCACAGCTTTAAGTTTTCCAGATATTTGATGGGTTCCCCTTCACTAGAGGGATCTGTAAGCAAAGGCTGTTTTTTCTCTTTGGGGATTGTTGGAGAAGGAGATTCTTGTTCAGGAATAGGCTGGACTAGGTGTCTTCAGAGGCTCTTTTGACTGATGTTCTCACCAATAATACCTCTAATAATAGCTAGCATTTATATGGCACTTTAAGATTTGCAAAGCACTTGATAAATATTTGCTCATTTTATCCTCACAACAACCTCCTTGGGAGGCAGGTACTATTATTATCTCCATCTTACAGATGAGGAAACCAAGGCAAACAGATTTTAAGTGCCTTGCCAAGAGTTACCCAGTCAGTAAGTACCTGAGATTGAAGGTCTCCACCATTAGAGTTTTGCTATCTATTTCTACCCATAATTAAGTTAGCTTTTCCTTTAAAAGTTTGAATGCTAGAGAACTTGGTAATATGTTTGGTATTGACATTACTTAAGTATCTAAGGGTACTTTTTATCATAGCATAGTTTCCCTGTTTATCTCTCTTAATTAAATCTCTTTTAGGCTATCTTTGATGTACTATTCAATTCAATCCAATAATTCAGAATATAGTATTAGGCCAGAGGGAGTGATACGAGAAATAGAGAAGTTGCTGTCATTCATTGCCCTCATGAGTACCCAATCTAGTATAATTAAAATTTATAATATACATGATTATGTTTTATTACATAATTAAAATATACCATATTATATTACATCATCAATTAATCAATCAAAAATCTATTTATTAAGTACTTACTATGTTCAGATACTGGAGATACAATGCCAGAAGTGAAATAATCTCTTGCCTCAAGAAGCTTATATTCTAATGGGAAAATCAACATGTATGTGTATGTATATTCAATAGTGATTTTTTTTCTGACCAGGTGTATTACATATCACCCTCCCCCAGCTTCTCTAGTACTCATGGAAGGTTGGGAAGGGGAGATTCTCATATTAGCTACAAGCACAGGTACCACTAATTGAGTTCCTCCAATTTCAGGGGCCCAAGCAACCAAATTCCATTTAACCTCTTCACAATTAAGATCAGCACTTGCAAAAGAACATTTCGTTCAAAGGTATAGTAAGAACAAACATTTTCCCCAATATATGAGCCATAATCTTCTCTACACCCTCATATTCTCTGGGCAGGCGACAGGGATCAGGATCACAGCTTAGCTCCAACATTAGTCCCACCAAGTTCCGAGGCCAAAGCTTCTTCTGCCCTTGCTTTCCAGGACCCTAGCTTCTCACAACTTCCCTGCCAGCAAGATTTGGTCTGGATACTTGGGCTTCAAGGCAGCCCTGGCTCAGGCTCCTAAGTTAGGGATTTCTCTCCCTGTCGTAGACGTAAGTCAAGACAAACAAAGCAAGACTGAACCTCAAATCCCATTTCTGGGCCTCTACCCTCTCCAGCGTAGAGTATTGTGTCCATGTTGTGGATGAACAATAAGACCTTTATCCCTGATGCCACCTGAAAAAGACAAGAGTCTCTCCCAGTCTGGTTGCCTTAAAGACACAGGCAGTTCCCACTGAAAAGAGCCTGTTCCTAACCACATGGTAGGCAAATGGAGAATGTCTTCTCCTAGAAGCAGATCCTTGGCATTTCCCATATGAGTGTCTCCATTTTAGGTAATCTGGAATTTACCAAAGTTATGTTACATATGTATATATACATACATACATGCATATGTGTATACACACACAGATGTGCATATGTACATGACATTTACAAAATAGACATAAGATAGCCTTAGGTGGGAAAGTACTTTCATCTGGGATATGGAGGATAAGGTGAAGAACCAGACAAGGCCTCCTGTGGAATTTTGAGCTTTAACTGAGTCTTAAGAAACTGGAAATTCTAAGAGGTGAAGATGAGGAAGAATGCATGAGTCAGTCAGTACAATAGCAGGAAGAGAGGAAATTCAGTGTCATGCATGAGAACAGTAAGACCAGTTTGGTTGGATTGTAGCGTGCATAGACAGGTGTAATGTGCCATAAGTCTGAATATAGGATAGGGCCAAACTGAAAAGAATTTACATGCCAAACAAGAGTTTATATTTGGTCCTAGAGGTAAGAAGAAGCCACTAGAATTTACTGAGTAAGGAGTGACATGATGAGATCCAAACTTTTGGAAAATCACTTTAAGAAGCCATAACCAAAGGGCTATTTGAGATCTGACTAGGGATATCAAGAAGGGCATAGTGAAAGAGGTGGGATTTGAACTGGCCTTTAGAGAATGGGTAGGAGTTACATAATAGAAGAAAATGGAAGAATCCAGAAAGATAAGAGAGGAACATAGTAGACAGTGCCAGAATCTGGAATTTGAGAATTGACTGGATTGGGGAGAGACTTGAGGCATGAAGACCAACTAGGACAGAAGCATCAAATTCACAAATCGGAAAACTCCTGGGTTTGACTGGAAGCAGATTAAAATGCAATTGGGAAATATTTAACAAAATGAAGGAACATACAATATAACAGATAATACTAATTTGTGGTTTTCTAAGTCAACATGAGCCCCTCTGACATCACTGAACTAAGTCCATTGCAATAGTCTGGGGCCTACAAAGGATCATGGATTGGACCAGACCCTAGGGATCATAGAGTCCAAACTTTTAATTTTATAGATAAAGAAACTGAGGCCAAGGGAGGTTCTGTTCTTTGTCCAGAGTTACAAAGCTATTAAGTGTTTGAAGTGAGCTTTCAACCTAGGTCTTTCTGACTTAAAGTCCAATACTCTGTCTACCATACCTGAAACATGACCTCTTCTGTGACCTCCCTGATACATGATCATTCACCTCTTGAACGCCTCCAGTGATAGAAAAGCCACTACCTCCGGAAACAGTCTCTTCTACTTTTAGACAATGCTAATTGTTGGGAGGGACCAGCTCGGTGGTGCAGTGGATGGAGTGCTGGGCCTGAGTTCAAATTCGGCCTCAGATACTTACTAGCTGTGTGACCCCGGGCAAGTCACTTAATCCTGTAGGCCTCAGTTTCCTCATCTGTAAAATGAGTTGGAGAAGGAAATGGCAAACCAGTCCAATATCTTTCCAAATGGAATCACCATGAGTCGGACATGACTGAAACCACTGAACAACAACAATTGCTAGGAAGTTTTTCCTTACATGGAGTTGAAATGTAACTCTCTGAAACCTCAACCCAAGTTCTGTCCCCTGAGATCAAACAAACAAGTCTAACAAGCAAATAAATCTCTCTTCCATATGACAGCCCTTCAAATGTTCTCCTAATTTTTCTCTGCTTCAAGCTCAGCATTGCAGATCCCTTCAGATAATCCTTTCATGGCATTGTCTGCCTGGCTATGGTCACCCTCGTCTGGACTGTTGTTGTTTAGTGATTTTTCTTGGCAAAGATACTGGAGTGGTTTGCTCCAGCTCATTTTACAGATGTGGAAACTGAGGCAAACAGGGTTAAGTGACTTGTCCAGGGTCACACAGCTAAGACGCATCTGAGGGAAGATTTAAACTCAGGTCTTCCTGACTCCTGGCCTGTATTTTATCCAGTGTGGCACATAACTGTCCATGCTTTTCTGGATGCCCTTTAGCTTATCCACATCTTTTGGTAAAATGCAGTACCCATCTCTTAACACAACACTCCAAGTATGCCCTGATCAGAGCAGGGTACAAGTGGATCATCACCTCCATAGTTCTGGACCTTATGCCTCTTTTAATGCAGCTTAAGATTGCATTAATTTTTATGGCTGCCATGCCATCTTTTTAATTCACATTAAGCTTGCAGGTTACTGAAACCCTTTGATCCTTTACACTCAAAATGCTGTGAGGCCACACCTCCCTTATCTTATACTCATGATGTTGATTTCTTGAGCCCAAATGTAAGACTTCATATGTATCCTTATTAAATTTCGTCTTATTAGATTTAGCCTTTGTTCTGGACTGACAAGATCTCTTTGGATCTTGTCATTCAACATGTTAGTTTTTCTTTCCAGTGTTGCATCTGCAATCTTGAAAAGTATGCTATGTCTTTTTTCAAGATATTGACAGAAATGCTAAACAGCATAGATATTTGTGTGGAAGGAAGGAAAGAAGGGAGAAAAATAAAGAAAAAAGGAAGGAAGGAAGAAAAGGGAAGGGAAGGGAAAGGAAAGGAAGGAAGGAAAGAGAAGAGAGGGAGAAAGGGAAAGGAAAAATTGGGGAGGGAGGGAAAAAAGGAAGGAAGGAAAGATCAGTGTCTTGGACTTTTTTCCTTTGGGATTTGAGGGGAAGTGTTGATCAAAGTAGTACTACCAATGGTTTAACTTTCCTGGCACATACTTCAGGGTGTTTTCCTTTTCAGCTTAACTGGCTTAGCTTTTCTACCATTGGTGGCAATTGGTTAGTACTTGGTGGGGATGGCCCCTTCTTCATAGAAGTTTTTCCCTCTTAGTTGACACTAATCCATCAGTGACCATTCTTTAGGATTGGTTACTCAATGAGCTCCAAATTATCTAATTACCATTACCATGTCTGACTGATAATTCTCCATTCTGACCACAAGGGGTAGCATGAGAGACTTTGACAAACCCTTTGCTAAAACTCTAGGCGAACCAAAGCTACAGTATTCCCAGATCTACCATTCTAGAAATCCTGTCAAAAGAAAGGAAATGGAGTTAGTCTGGCACGACCTATTCTTAATGAAGCTGGTTGCGATTCTGTTAATAACAAATCCTGATATTTTGCCAGAAATCAAAGTCGATCTAATTAGTCTAGAGTTTACAGATTAACTTCCTTTTTTTGAAAATTGGCACATTTTCCCTCCTTCAATACTTCTGATGGCAGTTCATCTGGGTCTGGTGACAAACTCATCAAAGGCAATTAGACATATTCTTATTATCACCATACTTCTCTTGAGAAACAACTCCTGACTAATCATCTTTGTTCTTCTGTTAGAATCCAAAGATTGTTTTCCTTGGCAGGGAATACAGAAACAAAAAATAGTGGGGGGGGGTGCATTGGGAGGATGGCAGGAATGGGGGGTGGGATTGGAGAAGGGACTAAGTGTTTATGTAGCACCCTTCTATGTGCCATGTACTAGGCTAAGCACTTTAGAAATATCTCATTTGAGTCTCACAATGCTGGGAGGTAGGTGCTGTTGTTATCCCCATTGGACGATTAAGGAAACTGAGACAGAGAGAAATTCTGATTGGCCCAGGGTCACCCAGCTAGTAAGTGTCTGAGTTTAGATTTGAATTCAGATCTTTCTGAATGCATGCTCAGCACTCTATCCACCACACCACCTAGCATCATTAATTCCAATTACTCTAATTAATAATATTTCTAATAATTCTAATTAATAATAATTAATTCTGTCTATATTCTGTTATTATTGTGCCTGATGCATGGATCTAACCCTCCTTTGATCCCTTCTATCCTTCTGTGCCCCCACCCACCAACAAAACTCAACCCTTTTTTGCTGTCTTTACCTTTCTGTGCCAGCCTTGGCTCATTCTGAAGGTTGACAAGTTTGACACTCCTTTTCTAGGACTCTGCCATGTTTTTATATTCCCCCTGCGTGACCTGCCCTTGTTTCCATCTTCTCTGCAGATCTTTTATGACTCTAAGCTGATCAGTAAGTTCCCTGCACATCCACATCAATAGCTTTAGACAGCTTCCCTTTGTCTTTGTTGAAATTGTTAGTTTCTCGCTTTAGTATTTCATCCTTCTGAGCTGTCTATTCCGTTCCTCCTGGTCTGGCTTCCCCTGAAGAATTCTAATCCATAACATTTTACAGATTCTTTCTTCCTGACTTTTAAAAAAATATTTTTTCCATTTTTAAAATTCCAAACTTAATGAACACCAAATAAAATAATCATTTCCCTATACATTATAAAACAGGAGGAAAGAATTGTATGTGAAACTGAAAACTCTATTATATAGAGCTTGCTTTTCTTTTTAAGTATGTAATAAATTCAATATGTAACTTTGAAAGTTGTCCTCCTTTGTCTATGATTCCTTTGGGGCTTCCTTCTGTTTTCTTCTCATTTGAGGTGGGGGAAGGGAATCCTAGTCCTACATCCAAAAAAATAGAAAAACAGAAGAAAAACAAAACCCATGGAACAAATACTTAGAATCAAGAAAAACAAATTCCCACACTGACCATGACCAAAAATGCATACCTCAGTCTGCATCTTGGGGCGTGTGGGGGGGAGGAACCTGCAGCCTCAAGGCCACATGTGGTCTTCTAGGTCCTTGGGTGCAGCTTTTTGACTGAATCCAAGTTTTACAGAACAAATCCTTTTATGAAGAGGATTTGTTCTGTGAAATTTGGATTCGGTCACAGCACTGCACTTGAGGACTTAGAGGGCTGCATGTGGCCTCGAGGCCACAGGTTTCCCACCCCTGATAGTCTTTCTCCAAACCCTTTTGATTTATTCTCCACAAACCTTGGAAATGTGGGCGATGCTCAGCTTTTTCTCTCCTCAGTCACAAATTCCAGAACAAAGTGGTCATTTCCCCTCAATGCCCATCACTTCTACTTCAGCAACCAATTCCTCTTACTTGGAGAGAATCACATTAAAAATTGTAGTTCTCTTTGCTACTTCCTCCATCCCTTGGAAGGTAAAATGATCACTTTACAAGTGAGGAAAACCGAGGTACAGAGGTACAGCAATTTGGTCATCAACAGCTGGTGTCAGAACAGGGAGTGGAACCCAAATATCTTATGTCTAGCACATCATGTTACTCCCTTGGAACTAGTCTCCTGGGGAGCTGGGACAACCAGCTTCTTCTTCTGTTCTTTTCATCTAATCAAAATGGTGACTCATATTTCTACAGGGATTTACCAAAGTGCTTTCCTTACAGCAACCTTTTGAGGTAAGTGGTGCCAGTGTTTTCAACCCCATTTTATAGATATGAAAATTGAGTCTCAGAGAGCTAAACTCATAGATCTATGACTGAAACCAAAGTCTTCTGACTTCAGAGTCAGGGCTTGTGTCCATTATACCACACAGCCCCTCACTACACCGATTTCTTCTAGAGGTGGAAATCCTTAGCCTTCTCTTGAGCACAGAACATTTCCCCAGGAAAGAAACCTGCTGATTTTTCATCTCCTTGTCTCCTCTAAGCACCCTCTAAATCAGACCTGCATTTCCAGTGGGAACAATGGCCCTCCTTTGCAGCTAGTCTAAGTTTTATCGTCTGGGACATTTGGGCTTAGAACAGCGTGGAGTTCACTGCAGAGTAGAATAAAGCTTTAAATCTCTAGCTCTTAACAGCTTCCCCACAGCCTCAGAGGTAACCACATTTTCTCAGTTGCTTCCTCTCATCTCTCTAAATATATCTATATAATCTCTGCTCACTGGAGCCTGACTCCAGCCCTCTGTCTGCACTGCTTTGGGCCTGTTGGAAGGGGGAAGATTTGGAAAGAAAAATTAATAGACGCAGGCCTATAAAAATAAAAAGCTCTTCAAAGACCATATGAAGAAATAATTAAATGGATTAAACTAGAGGGGAAGAAGGAAGGGGAAGAAAAGAAAAGGGAGGGAAGTAGAAAAGGGGTGGGGTGGAGGAAAAGGGGGTTCAGAAGGTTGAGGCCTGAGGAGTCTGAGCTCTAATTGAGACTTATATTGTGCATTATAGTGGAAAGAGTTTAGAGTTAGGAACTTAGATTAAAACCTTGTCTTTGATACTTCCTAGTTGTGAGAACCTTGGGAAGTCAATCCAGCACTCAGCCTCAGTTTCCTTATTCATAAAATGGAAATAATAACACTTGCATTACTTATACTACAAGATTATTGTGAGGCAAGTGCTATATAAATGTGATTTATTATTATCATTATTTTCATTACTGATTCCTTTAGTATCTTGAGCAAATGGATTCTCTTTTCCTTTTCTCTTCTGCATTATAGGTTGGACTCCTATCTGGAACGGTAAAAGTTCTGTGAGAGCTGGGACTATATTCTTTCTTAATCAGAAGATTGAAGATTAAACATGGCTGGTTAACCATGACATCATTGATCATAGAAGAAAAGCATTCAAGGATGGAGGTGACCTTAAAGGACAAGTGGTCAAATGTCCATATTTCACAAATGAGAAAACTGAGGTCCAGAGGTTTAAGTCCCAAGATTACACAGGTAGTAAGTAGCAAAGCTACAACTCAAACCCAATTCTTTTGCACCCCGAATCTAGTGATATTTTTGTTACAACAAGATGTCTCATATTACATATCACAAAATAAATTTCCTGAGCTCCACTGGGTTCTCCTCATAACATCCTTGGCAAGTGGTCAATAAGAGTCTTCTTGAAGACTTCTAATGCAGAAGAGGTCACTGTATCCTAAAACAGTTTTTCCAGTTTGCGTTAGCTCTCCATATCCCTTTCTCCATCTCTCTGGACCCAGCCCTGAAAAAGTATCTGGAAAGTTGCTTTTAATTCTGAAACAATATTTCATCTCCCCTCTTACCTCACCCTACCATCTCCCCAAGAAGCTTGCTCACTCTCATATCCATGATTTCTTCCTCTCTGTTGTCTCCTTCCCTCCTTTATCTGAAAAAATACTCCCCCAAACCCTTTCCTTGTCTACATCATTTTTAGAAACTATTGTAGCCAAGCAGGGCATTGATCAAGTGTTGTGGACAGGGTGATTACCAAAACTAATATGCCAACACAATCACTGCCTTGTTTCCTTATTATGTCTCTCTCGTCTTGTTTCCTTATCTAGTGTCTCTAAGCAGTTCAATGGATATGGATAGCTAAAAGATTGCTGACATTGTAGAAATTATTTCTCTAACTGGCTCACCTACCACTTCAGCCTAGGTTTAGGAAAATCCCCTCACTACTTCTTAAACAGGCCTATTCACTGAATGCGAGTTACCTCACCCTAAGTGAGTACCTGAATAGACCTTGGCCTAAAGGGGCCAAGGTCTCCCAATGCATCCTGGGTCATCTCCAGTCATCCTGATGAATATCTGGTCACTAGATTCAGATGGCTCTGGAGGGGAAGTGAGGTTGGTGACCTGCACAGCCCTCACTCACTCAAAACAAAGTCAAGTGCAAGTCATGTCATCATTTCTCTGATGGCAAGGTCTTCTTTGGCAACGAATGATGAACACAACAACTAGGAAAATCTACTCTCCCTTTTGATTTAACAATCCCTCCCCCAAACTGCAAGCTTCACACTTACAGGCTTCAACACAAATAACTGTAAATGGCCTGAGGCTTTAATAGCAGTTTCAAGTAACATAGAAATGCAAATAAGCATCCAAAGGAATAGGCTTCTACTTATAAGCTGCAACAGCTGGGGACATAGGGGAAGAGGTGGAGAGGAAAGGAGCATAGAACTACTTCCTTCTCCTTCTCACAGGGGAAACAGGAAATGATCCATCAGGCAAGAAAATAGAAGGCAGCTTCTTACTCCTGGGAAGCAAGGGAAAGAAAGGTGCTATGAACTGAAGTCTGGGAGTTCCATCAACCACTAACAGCTGCTGGTTCCCAGTCAGCCGACAATCTGTCTCCTCCTTCCTGAGACTTCAGCTATACCACAGATCTGAGTTTCACTGACTTTTTCTCATTTCTGTCACAGGGATAGCATCCAATCTCCCAGTCCCCAGTTGGCTCATTAGGGAAAAAAAAGCATGGAGGACCAGCACAGTCTGCAGCTGGGGTGATAGGAGCATCTTCCTCTTCTCTGTGTCTTCTCTGCATGTCCAGTTTGTGACTTCTCCTCCTAATTGTTTCAGAATTAAAAGCAAATTTCCAGATACTTTTTCAGGGCTGGGTCCAGAGAGAAGGAGAAAGGGATAAGGAGAGCTATCCCAAACTAGAATAAACTGCTTTAGGATACAATGAGCTCTTCTGCATTAGGAGTCTTCAAGAAGATTCTTATTGACTACTTGCCAAGGATGTTATTGAGGAGAACCCAGTGGAGCTCAGGAAATTTATTTTGTGATATGTAATATGAGACATCTTGTTGTAACAAAAATATCACTAGATTTGGACACAGAAAGGACACAGAAACCAGGTTTTCCAGTACAAAGGGTGTACCTCTAGTTTTTGGTCCTTCAGCATCTCTAGAAGAGAGGCTGTTATCTTATCTCTCTTCCTGTTCATTGACAAAGTTCTAGAAAGAGTAGTGTACACTTGCTGCCTGTGTAGTCCCTCATTTTTCAATTGCTTGTCATGTGACTTTCATCCAAACTATTTTACTGGTATCTACTCTCTCAAAGGTTGCCCATAATTTCTTAATTATTAAACCCAGTGGCTTTTTCCTAGTCCTTTTCCTTGGTCTTTCTGCAGTTTTTGACAACGTGATATTAAATCCTTCTGAACATCCTCTCCTTGTTTCCGTACAGACATCTAGTTCTTTCTTACTCTCCTTCTCAAATTCTTCACTGGTCCATCATTCTTGTTCTGTCTCCTGTGGGCCACCCAAGACTCTCTCCTAGGTCCTATTCTCCCCTCTCTTTATGTACATTCTATTGGACTTCTAAAGGCAGCCCTGTGGTATAAGGAGGTGGTTAGACTGCTAGATTTGGAGTCATGAAATCCCGAGTCCAAATGTGTGTGTGTATGTGTGTGTGTGTGTGTGTGTGTGTGTGTAACAGCACCAGAGAAAGAACTGATAAATAGAAGTATGTACAGAATCATTTTACATATATATACCTATTTGTGTCTAATGGTAGCCATTCCTAGTGTGGGAGGAAGGGGGAAGAAAAAGAAATTTACATGATAATTTTGTTATCTCTTTGAAAGGAATGGCAAATTGTGCATAGCTGATTTGCAGTTTCACATGCAATCATCTTTTCTTTTATTGTATTATGGGATGGAAATGCTTGTTTAATTCCATAAATTAAAAATAAAATTTAACAATGACTCAAAAAAATAATAGCACCTACCTTACAGGGTTGTTTGGAGGATCAAAAAAGATAATATATGTACTTTGCAAATCTTAAAGTGCTTTATAAATGTTAGCTATCACAATCATCATTATCATTGATCCACTCTTATGAGTTCAATCATAATTTTTACACAAATGACTCCCAAATGTATATATCCAGTCCCAGTCTTCCTTCTGAGTTCCAGTCCTACATTGCTGATTGCTTTTTCACCTCCACCTAAATGTCTTGCCACTACCTCAACCTTGACACATTCCAAACTGAATTGATTATCTTCTCCAGATACTCTTTTCATCTTCCCTATTTCTCTTGAGGAACTGACATGCTCCAAGGCTCCAAATTTTAGATTCATCTTTGATTCTTCCTTCCCCCTTAATTCATTCATTTTCCAAGCCCAGTTGCCTCCATAA
Organism: Notamacropus eugenii; assembly: GCF_028372415.1. Lineage (NCBI taxonomy): Eukaryota > Metazoa > Chordata > Mammalia > Diprotodontia > Macropodidae > Notamacropus > Notamacropus eugenii. The sequence goes on from NC_092872.1 coordinate 622,269,523, forward strand.
TGTCTCCTATATCCTCCCTCTCCCCTTTGTTCACATCCCTACTCATTTCTCACCTAGACTATTCTTACGTAGGCTTCCTAAATAGTCTCCCTGACTCTAGGCTCTCCCATCTCCAATACATTCTCTATACAGATGCCAAAATAATCTTCTCAGTGTACATATCTGACTATGCTACTCTCCTGCTCAAAAGCTGGCTCCTTATTAAGATTTTATTTTCATGGGACAAAATATAAATTCAGTGACTTGATACATAGGCCCTTTCCAATCTATTGCCCCTCTACTTTTAAGCCTTATTTCAGATTGCCCCCTTTACATACTGATGGGGGCTATCCTTTCTCTCCTTCTTCTCTCCTAACCCATGACCCTGATCCTTTGTCCTCTTTCAAAGTTTGTTTTTATCCACAGTTACCTCAGAGGGAATAACTTGTGGAAGTCAGAAAGGTGTTAGGTATACACGTGGTATTCTACAGGTCACCTCAGAGAAGATGTAGTCAGAGGTTGGTGACTAGAGCAAAGTCTCACCTACCTTGCCCTAATTGAATGAATGAATAAATAAAGGCTTTGCTAAGTGTTTGCCATGTTCAAAGACCTGTGCTAAGGCTGGCTATCCAAATAGAAAAATAAGAGTCCCTGGTCTCAAGAAGCATATGCTCCAGTGGTGGAGACAACACATGTGGAAAATTTCAGCTGCAAGTCATATAGAAAGGACTATGGTACTTAGGATGTCATTGCAAAAAAAAAAAATACCTCTTCTTTAATGTCATTTCCACTGAATAAAAAATCCTATCAGTTTCTAAGGTTGAACCATTTAGCGATGTCAAACACTTTCATGGCAAGAACTTTTCCTAGATCTTCAGTAGCTGTGATTGTAGCACCAGCAGGAGCAATGGTCAGGCTCCATTTCCACAGGGATTGTTTCCCAGGGTGATAGTAGTGGGCACTATGCTAGAAGCCCTGCTCTGCCAAATGTTCTTGGGTTCAGGGTCCTGAGCTATCTCCATCAGAATCTGAGGGGAAATACTAGTCAAGGTAGTGATGGTACTGTGACTTCTTGGCACATCCTACCTCCTGTCTCTCCCTTCAGATGCTTTACTGCTTCAACTACTGCCTTTCTTGTGGATATCATTTGGTTGGCAACAGTTGGGGATGGTCAATCCCTTCTTCACAGGAGTTGTTTCTCCAGATGATGGCTATGAGAGCTTGTTTAGAAGTAGTAGTCTGGGGATGCTTCCACACCCAAACCTCTTGGTTATATATGCCTCTTGGTGGCAGTTTGATCAACAGTTGTTGCTTTTGGTTGTGAGCAAGGAGGGCACCCTCTCCATAAACATTTCTCTCCTCAATATTGACTGTGGGAGTTGAGTTGGATGGAAGTAGATCCTTTGGTTTGAAGGCTACTGCTATTCTAAAGGCTTGTGGGTTCAAGTCCATTAATGGTCTCCATCAGGGTTTGAAGGGAGATGGTCAGGGTGCTGCTGCTGCTGGTGGTAGCTTGATTTGCCTAGTAGTCAAATTATGGTTTTAATCTTCTCTGGAGTGTTTGCAGAAAGACATAGACAAAAATAGGGTGAGGAGGCATGGCAGGATTATGATCAGAGCAGGTTGGAACTGTAATCTGAATCAAGTTGTTGGAGCCCTTACTCCCAGGAAATCATAGATCCATCCAAGTATTGAAGTATCTATAAAGAATAAGAAGCAGTTGCAATAAGACCCCAATATTCCTAGAAATCCTGCTTCAGTAGCCTGACCTCAAAGGAATTTTTTCATGTTTTGTGAAGGTTAACCCATCCAGGATGCATTCTTCCTTTTCATCTTCCCACCAAAGTGTCTCCTAGTTCTAGGACATCCCAGAGCACCCCAGGAAATTCCATGTAGCTCATAAAATCCTCCACCTGAGGACTAGGGGATCTCAACATCACCAGTAATATCCCAGTTAGAATAAGGGGGAGCACCATGAAGGCTAAAGTTGGAAGTTCCCTCAAAAGCACCTATCTAAGATGGTGAGCAAGGGAAAACTAGGCAAATGGAAGTCATTGCAAGAACAACTCAGCTGCTCAGTCAAGGGGCAGGGAATTTGCATGGTTGGACAGGGAGCTCCCTTTAAAAATTTCAGTTTTGTTTCTTCTTTACTGTGCCACCCGAGGCAAAGTCATTCCACCTATTTCTACACTTCAGTTTCTCATCTATAAAAGGAGGATTGGACTAGATGGTCTCTCTTGATTCCTTCCAACTTTTGAAGCCTATGAGAAGAGGTAGTATTTACCAGGATGAAGTTTTTCTATTGTGAGTCTCTAGAGGAAAGCACACAGGCACCACCAGTGTATGCCCAGAGGCAGGGAAAGGGGCACAGAAGAGAGCATCCTGAGGAGTGATGACTGCCTTCTCCCTAGCGGATCTGGTTACAGGCCAGAACCATTCAAGTCATGCCATGTCTATAAAAGAGAGAGGGGGATTTTATTTTACTTTATTTTCATTTTCATTTTATGACTAAAATAATTGCCCATTAGTGCCAAGGCTCATTAGATGGAGGCAGGTGATACAGTGCAGACAGACAACCCTTGGACCCAGACAAAAGGGGGCGCTGCAACTTGTTGCCATCTGAGAGGGGATAGCCTCCATATTGACTCATCATGGAAGCTGGCTCTATGCCTGACCCAAGGAAAGCCTGGGAGAGGAAATGGACATCCATTCATCCAGGCACCACCATGGCTAAAAGGTCTCCACATTTCACACTCCCAGGTTTTAATTACCCAGTGGAAAAGGTGAGACAGTGGAGAGGAGAAAAATCTTGAAGAGACATTGACATCCTATCCCCTGAGACCGATATGAGTATCCTGGAAAATGCCATCATAAAAAAAAAAAAAAAAACTAAAGGGCAAGCAGGGCTGAAAGAAAGACTAAGAAGTACTACTTTCTTCTAGGGATGTCAGATATATCTGTCCATTCCCTCTATCCCATCCTTCCTAGTTCAATCTGACTTCCCTCAACAAAACTGATTTCCAAGATGTGGCAAAACTGCAAAGCATGAAAAGTTTATTGTCCAGGACCCAGGCTGGGCCATTTCTCACTTGTATCCCCTTACACAAGTTACTTTACCTTTCTAGGTCCCTGAAATCACCTTGTAGATGCTTTTTATATACTTCTTGCGTATACACTTGTATAAAGGCATAGGTCGCGCAGTGACTAGAGTATCAGCCCTGGAATCAGAAAAACTTTGTGAGCTCAAATTCAGCCTCAGACACTAACTAGCTATGTGATCCTGGACAAGTCACTTAACCCTATTTGCCTTAGTTCCCTCATCTGTAAAATGAGCTGGAGAAGGAAATGGAAAACCACTCCAATATCTTTTCCAAGAAGACCCCAAATGGGGTCACAGAGAGTCAGACAAGACTGATCAACAATGAAAAAAAATATACTTGTGTAAGTATATATGAGCATACATGTTGTCTCCCTTAATGGAATTTAAGATCCTTGAGGGCCATAAATTTTTCATTCTTGCCTTTGGATTCCCTGGCGCCTAGCACAATGCCTATTACATAATAAGCACTTAAGAAATGCCTGTTGAAAAAAAATAAATAATTTTTAGAAAAAGAAATGTCTGTTGATTAATTGGTTGGTTGAGAGGTCTCAGTTTTCTCCTCTCTAAGATGATGGTAGTGATATCTCACTTCCTGACTCATCTTATCCATATGTTCTAAGAATATGCAACTCCATAGGATTTAAAGTTCTTCCCAATCTAGCCCTTGCCTAATATTCATTATTACTCTTCAGTCCTCTTCACATACTCTACAATTCAGCCAAAGAGCAAGGAACTCTTGCTGTTCCTCACTTAAAACTACATCGCCTGCCTTTGTACAAGCTGTCCCCACCATGTCTGGAATGTGGTTCCTCTTCACTTCTGCCTCTTACAATCCCTGGTATTCATCAAGATTCAAGTCAAGTTTTTCCCTGGATAAGAGAGGAGAAAATAGACCTCTACCTTTTCATTGAAGAAGAAGGGGATAATGGGCATGGAGTTTGCATATACTGTAAAACATGGTCAATGTGCTGGTTGGTTTCACTAAACTGATTTTTGGTGGAGGTTTGGGTTTTTTGGGTTATTTTTAATCTTTGTTACTAAAGAAAGCTCTCTGATTAGGGGATGGGTATATTTGGAAATAAATATGATAACAACTCAACATTTATATCAATTTTATATCAAATGCAATTATATAAATTAATTTTTTGATAAATGAAAGAAATGAAATAAAAAGAAAAGCTCTACTGTACTTATCCACAATGATAGATGACAGTGTAAAGTATTAGCTCTTTCAGATATCAAAAGACCCTATCTCACTTAGACTAAGTATTAATAGCTATTTTATCTTTAAGATTTATCAAGCACTTGAAGTAATAATTTTTTACAAATCTGTATACACATTTTATTGATTTGCTCCACTCACATTTCTCACCCTGAGTTATAAACTATTCTATAATCTCCAGCCTGATTTACATGTAAGAGTTTCTCTGCTGTACAAAATGATATGAAAAGGAAGAAAGTTTTCCCTTGAAGATTGAAAATATTTAAAAATCAAACCAATCAACTCAGTCTCCAACACATAGGACTTATTCCCTCTCTCCCCTTCCCGATACCACCTCAGGCTCTGGGAGGGAATTAAATTCATAGTTTTGCTTAGTTCCTATAGGGTCCTGAATTCTAAGACCAGAGTCCTCCCTGGGCTCAAGTCTCAGATATTGTAGTTTCTCAAGATTCCCTGAGAAAGCAAAACCAGTCTACATAGTGACCACAAATTGACCAACATATGCTGCTCTATAATAACTGAACTAAGTTATCAATTTAATTCCCTCCTAGAAAATGAAGTGGAGAGGGGAGGGGAGGATTAAGTCCTAGGTGTTGAAGAGTAAGTTGGTATATTTGCAATTATACCTTTGAATAAATATTTCCTTACAAAAGCTAATCTGTCTGTGATTTAATGAAATTGGGGTGCAGTAGATATACTCCTACACTTGAGAGAACACTGTTAATGGGAGCTGGAGCCATTGAATGGGAACTCAAATCCCAAAACCCTCATAGGAACACTAAAGAACCATAGAGTAAGTGTGAGCTGTAACATACCTGGTCTTCAGGCAGCAGGAGCTGATGCAATCCATGTTACAATGACAAAGCATTTAATTTCATTTTTTATATAAATTAATTTGTTTTCAGTCAAGGCTACTCTGTTTTCTCTCCCTTCCACTTACTCCCGATACCAGCTGAGAAAGATAAACAAAACTTTTGTGATAAACATGTATTATCACACAAAGCAAATTCCCATATTAGCCATATTAATCACAAAATATATATCTCAATTTGTATTCTAAATCCTTCACCTCTCTATCAGAAGGTATATAGAAAAGGGGGATAAGGAAGGAAATTAAGTGTTTACTATGTGCCAGGCTCTGTTCTAAGCGCTTTACAAATATGATCTCATTTAATCCTCATCACAATCCTGAGTTAGGTACTATTGTTATCCTCATTTTTATAGCTGGGGAAATTGAGGTAGATAGAGGTTTAAATGACTTGGCTAGGGTCACACAACAAGTGACTGAGGCAACATTTGAACTCAGATCTTTCTGATATGTTTCATCTTTAGAACTCTGGGACTGGAACTGGTTATTTCATTGTCTTTATGATCCTGTCACTATACGAACTGTTCACCTGATTCTACTCACTTCACACTGGGTCAGTTCATATGTATCTTCTCAGGGATCTCTAAAAACTCATCATTTCTAACATCACAATAATATTCTCACAGTTATATAACGTAACTTGTTCAGCCATTCCCCAATTGGTAGGCACTCCCTCAGTTTCTAATTCTTGGCATCACAAAGAAAGCTGCTACAAATATTTTTGTACATCCTTACTTAAGATACTTCCTCTCATATTCTTCCCTCCCTCATATTTCCCCCTTTCCCTGCTGTTTCCCAGTGGTGTGAAATGTATTTCTGTATCCAATTCTGTGTATACATGTGTGTCCTTCCCTCCTCTGACAAGTTCCGATCAGTATCATCTGTTCCCCCCACCTTGTTCCTTGTTTTATAGACCTACTTATATACCCCAATAATATAATAATATTATATTATAATATTATTATAATTTTGCACCTCCTTTCTTTCCCTTCTTCTCCCTTCCTCCTCCCAGGGCATTCTTCTTCCTCTCCTCTTCCATTCTTTTAAAATCATTAAGACATAACAAAACCAATCCCAAGACTTCCCATCTAATTAGATTCCCTCTGTGACCCCTGATGACAATCATTTCCCCATATTGGAATGTAAGCAGTCTATCCCTGTTTGGTCCCTTATGATTGTTCATTTGTATTTACCTCCTTATATTTCTCTTGACTCCTATGTTTACAATTTAAAGTTTCCACGCAGCTCTGGTCTTTTCATCAGGAAAAGACCTTCATTAGAGATTCCTTTTTTCCCCTTGTAGGATAATACTCAGTTTTGCTGGTGAAAATATTCTTGGTTGTAAGCCTATATATAGTTTGCCTTTTGGTACAATGTATTCCAAGCCATCATCTCCTTTATAATAGTAGCTAATAAATCATGTCTGTTCCTCTTCTGTACTTGAATTCTTTTTTTTCTGGCTGCTTGCAGTAATTTTTTCTTTGGCCAGGAAGCTTGGGATTTTGGTTCTACTATTCCTGGGGATTTTATTTGGCGGTTTCTTTCAGGAAGTGAGAGTGGATTCTTTCTATTTCCACTTTGTCCTCTGGCCATAAGAGATCTGGGGAGTTTGATTTCTTGAAATATGATGTCTCAACTTTTTTTCTCATGGCTTTAAGATATTCCAATGATTCTTAAATTATCTCTCTTTGATTTGCTTTCCAGGTCAATTGTTTTTGCTATTACATTTTATTCTATTTTAAAAAATTTTTTACTTTATTTTAATTTTCTTGTTGTCTAGTAGAGTCCTCTATTTGGTCTGTTCTAATTTTCAGGGAATTTGTTGCTTGAGTGAAGTTTTGTACCTCTTGTGCCTAAGGCTCTTAATTTCCTTTCTAATTCTCTCTTCCATAGCTCTCATTTCTTTTCTAATTTTTTCCCTCTTGCACTCTCATTTGTAAGATCAGTTTTAACTCTTTTAATTCTTGCTTCATCTTTTCCAGAAATTCTGGCTGAATTTGTGTTTTTCTTCAAGGTTTTGCTTGTAAATGTTTTAGAGTCATTCTCTTCTTCTGAGTTTGTGTCTTGACCATCCCTGTCACCATAATATCTCCCTATAGTGTGTTTCATTGTTTTGTTCATTTGTTTGCTCATTCTTCTAGCCTACTCCCTGACTTCAGACTTTATGTTAGGTCTGGACCCTGCACACTTATGGAGGGAATGTTGGTCTTTCTTAGGGTATTGAGTGTTGAGTTATTCTGGGATCTAAAGAAAAGGTCAGCCTGGGGACCTGCAAGCTTTCAGTGCTCCCAGCATGTTCCAGTCCAGGGCAAAGTCTGATTTCTGCTCCCCTGGTCTAAACTCTGCAAGTTCCTAATCTGAGTATAGATCTGAGCAACAGTAGTGTGCTGCTGAATTCTGCTACTGTCATTCAAGTGGAAAGCTTGTATTGTTCAGAGTGACAGAACTCCCATCTGGTCTGAGCTTCCTGACCTGGTTATTCCACTGCAGACTTCAGAATGGACCACACAGTTGCTCATTGCTTCTGAACTTGCTCTTCTCACTCCTTCCCCTGGAAGGCAAAGATCCCCTCTTCAGTTTGCCTATGTCTCAGAACTGGGTAGTGAGTGACAGTTACCATATGGAATCTATTCCTGAACAAAGTTGGGCCCTTTTTTGCTTAATTTGGAACCACTTTTTGCCATGGTACACATCTTTTCCCTGCACTGGAATACTCCACAGCCTTTCTGGGCTATATCCCTGAGCTCAGTGTCCACAGGCCAACTGAGGCTGGAAAAATGATTCACTGTGGGGTTTTTCTTGGATTTCCAGATCAAGACTCAGTCTGGTACATTTTCTAGATCTGTTTGAAGATGTTGTAGAGGGGAACATGACTCCCAGATCTGCCCCATTTGGGAAAGTCACATAATGAATGAATAGATTATAAAGCATTTATCAAACATTTAATATGCTCTAGGCACTGAGATAAAAGTTGCAGATGCAAAAACAAGAAAAAAGACCCTGGCTTTAAGAAAGATTATAACATAAAAAGGACCTAGAAGTAAGGAAGTGAGACCTATGGTAGAATGGTTTGGAAATGTCTAGAAAGGCATGGAGTCCTGGTTCCTGACAAGATAAGGCAAGAGCTCACCCATTAGAACCCAGAGCCCCTTTGGTCCCCTGTTTTCTCCCTTGTGTCCCTTTCATTTCTAAATCTGTGATGCTATGACCTAAACTCAACCTCACAACAACCCTTCAAGATAGAGACCATATGTACTCTTCATACCTTTATTTTACAAATTAGGAAATTGTCTCAAAGAAGTTGGATAACTTGGTCAGTTATTGTCTGTTTATTATTGTCTGGGACAACTCAGGTTTATAAAATTCAGGCCTAGCATCCTTTCTGCTATATGATGCTTTCTATAAGCTTTATTTTTAAATATAACTTTTTTCAATGAACAAAAATCTACTTTTCCTCCCATTCCTCCCAGTTCTCCCTAATCCTATTTCTAAAAAAAATGTAAAACGTAACTCTTTTAACAAATATGCAATCAAGTAAAAAAAATTTCTCATGTTGGCTACATTATATGTATATATGCATATATGCGTGTGTGTGTATATGTTTATCATATGTATGTCTAAATATGTACCTAAATCAATCTCTTCTATCGGGGAGGAGAGAGGGAGGTTAGCATGCTTTATCATTGGTGCTATGGAAACATGGTAGGTCGTTGCTACTGAGTCTTTCAAGGTTATTTGTCTATTCAGTATTAATGTATAAATTGTTCCCCTGAATTTGCTCACTTCAGTCTCTATCAATTCATGGAAATCTTCTCATATTGTTTTGAAGCCATGCCCTTCATCATTTCTTATGATGCAAGAGTATTTCGTCACATTCATTTACCACAATTTACAAACATTCCCCAATTGATGAACATCCCCAGTTTCCAACTTTTTGCCCTAGGGAAAGGGACTCATTGTGGGGAGAGTAAAAGAACACAAGAAAGTAGAGAACTCATTATGTTTCTGTGGTAACATAAATCTGGAAAATAAGTAATGAATTTGTGAGCCAGTGGTTCAGCCTGCTCTCAGCTCCATTCTTCCTGGCTTGTTTACAGTGGAAAGACCTATTTGGAAGCATGTAACCATGAGCTTTATGGAATTATTTTTCTTCTTATTCCCTATTATCCTTCTTTTTTCTCTCCCTTTCTTCCTTCTCTTTCCTTCCATTGCTCCTTCACGGCTCCTTCCTTTTTCTCTTTGACCTTTTTTTGTCCCTTTTCTCTTCCTCTGCTTCCTTCTCCCTCCTCTTCTCCTATTTTTTATTTTTTCTTATTTCCTTTTCATTTCTCCTTAATTCTTCCTTTTCATCTACCCTGTTCCTCTTTCTTAACCTCTTTTCCCCTTTTTCTCCTCTTTTTCTTCCTTCTCTCCCTTGCTCTCTTCCTCTTTCTCCTTGCCCCTTTTCCTTCCCCACTCTCCTCTTCTCTTCCTGCTCCTCCTCTTCTTTCAGTTCTATCTCTCCTTTGCCTTCTTTTTTTTACCTTTCTTCAGGTGACCCTGCTTCCCCTCACCTACTCTCTCTTTGCTTAGGTATCTTTCTCCATTCTTCTTCTGGTCCCTAGTAGTTCCTTCGTAATAGCTATTTGTCTTACAAAGTTCTTGCAAATAGAGCCCAGGCTAGGAGACTAGTAGTAGGCTTTCTTTTGGTGGTTAACCCATTCTTTTTACCCTTTGCTTTTGCTTACTTTTGAGCAATGATTCTCAAAGTAAGGTCTGGTGATTCCAGGGAATCCCTGAGACCTTTTCAGGAGGTCTGAGAGGTCAAAACTATTTTCATAATACAGCTAAGGTACTTTAATTTCTAAAATGGTAAAGATTGATAAACATAACCCATATTGAAAAAAAATGGGGGAAATGGGAAAAATCAATAATTTTTAAGAGTATAAAAGAGTACTGAGACTTTTAAAAATTGAGAATTACTGCTTTAGAGAGTAGACTGCTGCCTGTGAAGGGTCTTGGTGAGGCATATTTCTACAGCTTGCAGACTTCTAGGAGCATTGGTGACATGGACCACGGTATTTTTTCTTATCCTCATAAAAATGACATGCAAAATGGGATATATATATATATATATATATATATATATATATATATATATATATATATATATATATATATATATATATATATATATATATATATATATATATATATATGGAATTGCCCATTATTGGGCACCACCAAAAGGAAGAAAATGTCCCATTATCAGAGCACCATGTACTCCTATGTGGGTAGTTGTATTCAGTGCTAGGTCTGACATGGTAGAAAATAGGCTGACAAGTTGTAGAATGTCCAAGGAAATCCACAGCAAGGGTGGTAGAGGTTCCTTGAAACTACTATATAAGCTGAACAGTTTTAACAATAATAATAAATACAACACTGTTTTAAGATTTGCAAAGCACTTTCTATTATCTCATTTAAATGAAGGAATTGGAAACGTTTAGCTAGAGGAGAGACATTTTAGAGGCTATTTAATGGTGGCAGCATGGTATAAAGGATGGAGAACCAGTCTCAAAGCCAGGAAGAGGTGGGTCAAAGTCTTGCCTTTGACATATATTAACTATGTGAGTCTCAGCAAATCATTTAACCTTTCTATGCCCTAAGACTATAAGTTGCAGAGATAATCAGGGAGCTGTATTTGTAGAGGAAGTCTGGTCTCTCACCAGGAGCTCCCTAACCCAATGAAATCATAGGTGCAGCACCTATCTCAACCCCTAGGATAGTGGTCATGTGAAGAAGGAGATGAAATATTCTGCTTAGCCTCAGAGGGCAGAACTGAGTACAATGATGCCAATTGCAAAGGGACCAATTTAGGTTTGATTATGACTATTATTCAAATGATAAATAGAATGATGTCTTTGAAAGGCATTGGGGTCTAAAAAAATACTAAAAGTCTACTAAATGTAAAAAGTACTTAAAAAGTAAAAAGTGCTAAAAAAAAGTTTAAGAAATGTTAAAAAATAAAAAAAAAATAGTAAGTTTTCCAGTAAAGGCTGAATAATGACCAGGAATGAAGAGGGTTAGGAAAGCACTAGATGAAGAATTCTTAGGAGTGTTTCATCAGGTGCCCAAAAAAGAGAAATGACTTACACAGCTAAGAAATCGCAGATCCAGTTTTTTGACCAATAGCATGAATGAAGATGTTCCAACTTCAGGGAGCTGCCTTTGGTGACCCGCAGGTGAGGATAGACCTAGGTGTATCTGACAGAAAACAGGCCCAGATTGCTGGAAATGTCCCTAGTCATTAGGCTTCGTCATCTCACTCCAGGGAATGAAGGTATTCAAAAACAGTTTTCAGATGAGCAGTGAAAGGGTCAAAGTAAAATTTTAGACTTGTTTTTAAAAACTAAGGTCTCAGCCAAAGGCACCAAGCTGGATCCATTGCCCCTTGCCTGTGTCCACACTGGCCCCACCCTCAAACATTCCTCCTGTGAGGCGGCTGCTAGTTGGGTATGCTGAAAAAATATCCAGCTTTTCCATTGGGACTGAGAGTGTTCTATTAGCTCATTTAATTTAACACCAGTCATGCCAATTTGCTGTTTTTTGGGAGCAGCAGAACACAATAAGGCAGAGCACCGTTGGTGATTCAGGGAAACCTTGGCCAGCACTGCAGCAGCAGCAGCAGCAGCAAAGAATTAAGGGGTTTCTCTTTTCTTTGTTTCTCCAAAATGTAGTTTTCCAAGCAATTGCTGGTCTGACGCAACGTAGCCTGCTGGGCCCTGTGGCGTAAATCTTCCCGACAAGGGGGCAGTTTTTCTGCTTCTTCTTGCAAAGCTGAAGGCCTGCTCTCTTGTAGGCCAATGGAGCAGGTCTTGAATTCATTAAAGTTTGGGCCACTTAGTAAAGCTGTCTCCAACCTTTCTCCCTGGACTCGGGGTCTGCCTAATACAACTCCCGTCCATTTTATAAAGAGTCCTGAGCTTGCATAAAGGAGGGGATGGGGCTTAAAAGGGAGGAGAAATGAGGGAGACAGGGAAGGGGGGATGTAGAGAGAAAGATAGGATGAGAGAGGAGAGGAAGGAAAACTCTTGCAGAAGGTTAAAAAAGAGAAAAAGAAAGAAAGATAAAGTAAGGTTTTGGGCCCAAACCATTTGTGGAGAGAGAGACAGGACCCCTAGGCAAAGAGTGGATTAGAGACAGAGAGAATGGAGAAGACAGAAAGGAGGATGGTCAGACTGACAAAGAAGAGGAAAAAATAGGATGAGGGAGAGACTGAGAAATAGAAAATGAGGAAGAGAGAAGCGAGCACCACTGCAAGGAGAGGAGGAGGAAAGAGAGACAGACAGACAGACAGACAGAGAGAGACAGAGACAGAGAGAGATAGAGACAGAGACAGAGAGGGAGACAGAGAGAGATAGAGACAGAGAGAGTCCAAATCCTTAACCATTTGTTGGCTCACCTAACTAGGAGGCAAAATTTGCAAATTCTCCTCAGAGGATCCAGGATACAGAGGATTATGCATGACTCATCTCACCAAGTCGGTCAAGAAAGCAGGTTCCTGAAAAATATTTCTTCTTTTGACTGTAGAGAGAGAAAGTTCCCAGAAGGAACCCCCAGGTGGCTGCAGCTTTTCTGGATTACCATGTCTTTTCCTCATTTCCCTCTTCCTTCTTTCCCTCTCCTCACTCCACCCCTACTTGGGTCCAGTAAAAAAAAGAAAGAAATAAAAAATCCTCTTTTGGCCTTTCTACGGTCCCTTCTCTTCCCCTCCCCCTTCTCACCTTCCTTTTCTCCTCCCTCCAATCTGGTATAACTGGTAGAATTCCTACTTCCAGCCTCTGAACCCCCTGCTTTCCCTGTATCATAATCTTCTTCAGGAAGTCTGCCCGCATGAACTGAATGGAGTTGTTGACATCCCTATTAGTCTGACCATGACTAGTAGCCTCTCCTCAACTTGTGCCATTCCCCTCCTGCCTTCCCCCACAAAAAAACACCATCCTCTTTAAAAGAATAAGAATACTGAAGTACTGCAGTCATTCTGGTGTTGTTTCAATGGAATAGCAGCTCCTAGAGAATAGGGACCAGGCCTTATGTATATGAGTGTGTGTGTGTATATGTAGCATAATAAATTCAACATATATGCAAGTAATTAACACTCTACTTCTGACCTTTACTAACTGTGTGATCCTGGGCAAGTCCCTTAATTTCTCTGAATTCTATCTACCTTCTTCATCTATGAAATGGGAATAATAATACCTCACAAAATGGGTCAGTATATATTAAGTGTTTTATAAACTAGAGAGTGCTATGTGAAAGTCAACCATTATTTATTGAAGGGGCAGCAGTTTAGTGGATGGATTGCCAGGCTTGGCGTTGTGAAGACCTGCTTTTAGACCCTTCTTTAGTCTAACATACATTAGCTCAGTGACCACTGACAAAGCATTTAATTTCTCTGTTCTCCAAGCAACTCTCAGCATTAGAGATAAGCTGTTGATCTGCGTTGGTGGAGGGAATTTCTACATTGGAAGTACCCCATACTGATGAAACTGGAGAAAAATCATGAAACCGAGTTAACTGGGTTCACTACAAGTTTATGTTATATAAATTCAACTGGGCCATCGCTGAATAAAGGAAATCCTTTTACATTTCCTTAGGGAGTGAATTCACTATCACTATCCAACATCCAAATTAGTTAACAATTCCCTCCAAACCTTTTCATCCCTTTTACAATGTTTTATGGCTCCCCCTCTCTCAGCTGAGAACCTTGACTCACATTGCACTGAAAAAATTGAGGCCACTCTCCAAATGCTCCCTCTTTTCCCCTCTCCTCATCTTACACCACCCAAGGTGCCTTCTACCACTATTGTCTCCTTCATGCCTATCTCTCACTTAGTGGTGGCCCCGCTCCTTACCTAGGCATATCCCTCTAAATGCACAAGTGACCCCATTCCATCCTGTGTTCTCCAACAGATTACCCCTTCTATCATCCCCATGCTTTCCTTTATCTTCAGTCTTTCCCTCTTTACTGTTTGCTTCCCTACTGCCAACAAAATTGCCCATGTCTCCTCCACCTTTAAAAAACTCTCACTTGTTTATCCCTTATTAGCTTTCGTTACATAGCTCTTCCTTTTTGTGATCAAACTTTTTGAGAAAGCCATCTATAGCAGATGCCTCCATTGCCTTTCCCTTTACTCTCTTTTCAACCCTTCACAGTCTGGCTTCCAACCTCATCATTTAACCAAAATTGCTCTCTCCAACGTTATCATTGATCTCTTAATTGTCAAATCTAATAACCCGTTTAAATTCCTCATCTTTCTTTACCTTTCTACAGTGTTGATCATCCTCTCCTACTTAATACTGTCTTCTTTCTATGTTTCCCTGACACTATTTCTAACCTGATTGATTCTCCTCTTAACCTGTTTGCTCTCCTCATTCTCCTTTACTGGATCTTTTTATGATCACTAACCTCCAGTGTCCCCTGTGGCTCTATGCTGGACCCTTTTCTTTTTTCCCTCCATACTATTTCACTTGGTGACCTCGTCAACTCCCACAGATTCAATTATCATCTAGAAGCTGACAATTCTGAGATTTTTCATCCAATCCCAACCTCTGTCTACTAACTTCCAGACTCCCATCTCTAATTATCTATTGGACATCTCTGACTAGATGCCCCTTAGATATCTCTAACGTATCCAAAACTAAAGTCATTACCTTCCCCCTCCCCTCTACTTCCAAACTTCCTTACTGCTATGGAGGGCACCACTATCCTCCCAGTTACCGGGGCTCACAACCTAGAGGTCAGACCCCTCACTCCTACACACCACCCCCATATCCAAATCAATTGTCAAGTTCTATCATTTCTTTCTTCCTGACACCTCTCATATATGCCTCCCTTTTCTCTTCTGACACTGGACCTTCATGGTATAGGCCCTCATCATCTCACTGCTGGACTGTTGCTAATTGCAATAACCTATTGGTTGGTCACTCTGACTCAAGCCTCCCCCTAATCTAGTCCATCTTGTATGCAGATTTCAAATTTACCATCCTAAATTACAGATCTGACTATGTCCTTCTCTATTCATTAAACTCCATGACTCCCTGTCCACACGAGAGTAAAATATAAAATTCTCTTTCGTATTCAAAGGTCTTCACAACCTGTCCCCCTTTTTACCTTAAGCGTCTTATTACAACTTACTCTTCACCTCACTATGTACCTGAGATCTAGTGACACTGGCCTCCTTGGTGTTCCTTGTACAAGACAGCCCATCTCCTGACTCCAGACATTTCCTCTGCTTTCCCCTTGAAATTTTCTTCTTCATTTCTCTCTTCCTTCTAAAATCCTACCTCCTGTAAGAAGCCTATCCCGATCCTCATTAACTCTAGCCCCTTCTGTCTGCTTATAATCTCCAGTTTATCCTGTATATATCTTGTTTGTTTATAATTGTTTTTGTACTGACTCTCCCATTTATACTGTGCACTTGCTGGAAGCAGGGACTGTCTTTTGATTTTTTTGTATCCCCAGCACTTGGTACAATGCCTGGCACAAAGCAGGCAATTAAATACTTATTGACCATTATTATCATTACTCTGCTGAACTATTATTGTTACTATTATTATCTACCTAATGTTGAATCTACCTCCAAGACAATAGCTTCTGGTGCTCTCAAGCAGAGCCAGTCCTAGGCAAAATGGTGGTCCAAGTTATCAGTATTCTGACAAATTTTAACAATTGACTCATGGGGCAGGGAAGGGCAGGGAAAGAGGGAGGGGAATGTACCCACAGCACACTTTTAAATTTAATCTACATTATTAACATTTTTCCCATCATTTTCTTAAATGGGGACAATTAAAAAAATAAATAAATCAAGCTCCAAAATGTAGCATTTGATGATTTGGTGGATATAAATGTTCACACTGAAAATTTAGCAATCTGTTTTCATGCACTGGTATAAGCTGGTTTCAGCACACCCCTAGACCAAGCCTCTAGCTTCTGTTTAATTTCTTCCTTCTATAATAGCTCATCTGTCTCTCTAGAGGCAACTTGGCAGCACAGGCAATAGAGGACTGGGTCTAGATTCAAGAAAATCTTAGTTCAAAAGTGACCTCGGATGCTTACTGCTGGGGAAAATTGTGGGCAAATCACTTAATCTCTGTCTGCCTCAAGTTCCTCAACTGTAAAATGAGAATAATAGTAGTATCTGCTTCCCAGGGTTTTTGTGAGGATCAAATGAGATATATTTGTAAAGTGTTTAGTCCAGTGCCTGGCAAAAAGTAAGTTCTTAATAAATGTTTCCTTCCTTCTTTTCTTCCTTCTCTTTCTTCTTCCCTTCCATTCTTTCCTTCCATTCTTCCTTTCTTTCCATTCTTTCCTTCCTTCATTTCCTTCCATTTTTTCTTTCCTTCCCTTTTTTTCTTCCTTTGGACTTCAAAAAAGAAGAAGAAAAGGGGATTCTTTTCACCCCATCTCCAAAAGCAATGGCAGTGAGAATAAGTCTGAGTCCGTGACTGTCTTTTTCTGCTTTTTATTTTCTTCTCTGAACATAAGCCAGAAACCAGAAAACCTGAGAAATAGATATTTCCAGCCCTAGGGATAACCTTATGAGTCTGGGAGGTCAT
Organism: Notamacropus eugenii; assembly: GCF_028372415.1. Taxonomy (NCBI): domain Eukaryota; kingdom Metazoa; phylum Chordata; class Mammalia; order Diprotodontia; family Macropodidae; genus Notamacropus; species Notamacropus eugenii. Next base: position 622,286,290 of record NC_092872.1, read on the forward strand.
TGGACTTGAACTGACTAGCAAGTGGCGACTCCCTCAATAGCGGGAGAGAAGGAGAGAAAAAACATTAATACTAGGGGGATATTTCAACCGAAAGGACCAAGAAAACCCAAGCCATGCCCTGGCAACCTAGGAGATCTAAACTTTAGGAGTTGCTCAGGCAGTGAAATTTGAGATGAAAGTGATGCATCTCTCTCAACACTCCCACAGTATTATTTTAGGATAGTATAATGTTTATGATACATTGTTCTCTTATACTTATATTTTTTTAATGTGTACTTAAGAGTCCTTAGCATTTTAGGTATTTTCTGTGGAGGAGAAAATAAACCATTATTCCCTTTCTAATATTCATATTGTACACTGAGTGCCTTTTCTAGAAGAGATATCATTACCCACTTTTTGGGGAGACCTTAGACATGAGTCATGCCTAAGCTTTATTTTAAAGATTTTCTTGAGCCTAGCTGGAGGAACGAGTAATAAGCTTGATCCCCATTTTTTATGGGTCAGGTCTACTAGTCTGTATGAGTCCAGAATCAGAGTCTATCATGGGAGGGATCCTTAGGACCATTAGTGACATTCTTTAGCAGGGCAAGGAAATCAGGTGTTCATGGGCTAAGTGATAGAAAAGGGGGCTGTAAGTGCGAAGAATCATACAATTTTTATTGATTCTTCGGCTTCCACATTATGATGACCACTTTACTTCAATTAGACTCACATAGAAATGTTTATAGCTCATGTTAATGTCTATTCCCTTATCCATTTCCTATTTTTTACATCAATTTGTTCAAATAAGTCTGGTTGGAGATGTTTTAATAGCATGACATATCATATTGATATTTTCTTTTATTCAATATTGATTTTTATCTTTGCTGTAATAAGTCAATAGCTGACTTGAAAATGACTCTCGTATTAATAGCAAGTATTTCCTCTGTCAAAATATAGTCAGTCTTAGATTGTGTCATGTTACTTGTGGCTAGCCTACTGGTAATGTGCCTCTCTGTAGTGATTTATGCTGGTCCTTGGACAGCAGAAAAAGACTTATGCTAGATCATACTTGAACCCTTTCTCCTCATGGTCTACTGCTTAGCCTTCAAGAACTCAGAGTTATCTTCAAACTGCAATGAAACTTTGGAGTGTGCCTTAAGGATTAAACCTAGAAGTACTATATAAATGCAAGTAATGATCATTTTATGATCTGAATGGCTCAGGTAGCACATCCCACCACCCCGGAATTTTCTCCCACCTCACCCTTGTCTCCTAGCTTCTCTAGCTTCCTTCAAATCTCAGCTAAAATCTCACCTCCTTCAAGTATCCTTTACCAGTCCTTCTTCAGGTTAGTGCCTTCCCTTTAAGAATATCTCTAATTTGTTCTGCATCTTATTTGTACACAATTGTTTCCCTGAGTTAGATTATGAGCTCCTTGAAGTCAGGAACTGTTTTTGCCTTTCTTTATGTCTCCAGTCCTTAGCGAAGTACCTGGGACATTGTAGGTGTTTAATAATACTTGTTGACGTGACTATCTATCTATCTATCTATCTATCTATCTATCTATCTATCTATCTATCTGTCTGTCTGTCTGTCTGTCTATCATCTATCTACCTATGTATCTATATATGTATGTGTCTATCTATTTATGTTTCTAGCTATGGAGCTACACGTACCAAATTCTTAATGAGGTTTTATGCTATGTAGCTACTTATATCAAAGTTTTAATGAAGTTTTATGCTAATAAGGCTTAAAACTGCACTAAGACTTTTGAGACAGCCTATATGGTATTATATGCACCATGCATAGTTAGCTAGGTACCTAATGGATTTTGAGTATTGGGCTTGAAGTCAAGAAGACTCTTGTTCAAATCTTTCCTCAGACTAGTTGTATGACTCTAGGTAAGTCACCTAACCTTCCTCAGCCTCAGTTTCCTTATCTGTAAAATGAATTTCAGTAACAGGTTTCAGGGTTGTTGTGAGGATTAAATGAGGGAATATATGGAAAGGACTTTGCAAACTTTAAAGGGTTAAATAAACACTAGCTGTTGTCATGTATATATATATAAATAGAAAAATAATATTGATTGTAGGACACATTCTGGTGGGGTTTTTAAAGTTATATTTTAGAAGAAAAAATATAGTCTCTCTTCAAACCAACAAAATATATTTGTGCTTGGACCCAAGGTTCTGGACTAGATGCCTTTTAGAGCCCAGGATTACCCAGTTGGTTCTCGGAAGGCCTACCCCACAGTTTCCACTGGGGCTGAAAAAAACAACATCCCAAACTCCAGGGCATGGTGGAAATGCTGACTGAGACTGCACTGCATGTGGCCAGCACAGCTTTATTTGTTTTGGACTTTGATGTGCATCTTGGGGTGGGGAGTGGGGAGTGGATTTTATCATCAATATCATCATCAAACAGTATTTATTTAAAGTGTCCAGATGTGCATGGTACCAGGAGAAGCAAGTTCAATGTGGTCAGTCTGTAGTATTTTGAGACCTCTACTTCAGACTAAGCACTGTTGTTCATTAAACATTCATGTGACTTTGTTCACCCTCTTCCCCTCCCCACTCCACACCCACCCAACTTCCCTTTACTTCGACTTTTAGTCCAAAAAGAGTGGGGGGAAGGGGAAGCATATCTAGGCATAAACCCCAACAGGCTTCCTCAGGAATCTCACAGCGACTGTACCAGAACCATCATTTGAATTGAGTTGGTGATCCCCGCTGTGGAGATAATGAGTTGCAAATATTTCCCTTCAGAAGGATGAGTTGGGCCTTTGAAGTTTTGTGGAGCACACCCAGAACACCACAGCCACATAGACCACAGGCCAGCTTCCCATCAGGGCCTTTGGAAATTCCTTGGGACATGAAGGGAAAGGGAGTGTGTGTCACATGTGGGGAGCAGAATGGATCCTTCCATACTCCCTCCCTCCCCATCTCCATCGAAGCAGTCATCCTGCTACAAAATGGGAATTATGCTTCCCACCCCCATGGAAATAAGAGCATGATGGGATCTGGGTCATTTCCAGACCAGGAAAGAAACTGATCATTGACAGATATGCCTTAAAATCACAACAATATGCCCCAATACACATGTCTAGGGTGGAAAAGAAATCAGGCTATGTCTGAAAGAAACCAGGAAACTGGTCCAATAACTATCTGGGAAGAAAAATAAAAGAAATACACACTATTTTTACTCCTTTAGATCTCCTTCTAGTATATTTTTTTTCCTGGAGAATATGTCATATACCCATAGACTCAGACCTGGACAAAGCCTCAGTTCCTCTAGTTCATCTTCTGCCTAGGCAAGAATGTCTTTTGTGACATCCCTGCCAAATGGTCATCCAGCCAATTCTTGAAAACTTCTACTGATGGGGAGCTCACTGCCTGATGAGATAAACTATTCCCCTTTTAGACAGCTGTGAATTGTTAGATATCTGATGTCAGAAAGAGAGCTTGGAAGCACTGGGTTTAAGCAGTCGCTTGGAGGGTGGTTCTCCTGCTTGCAGCTGTGTGGTCATGAGCCAATCACTGTGCCTCTCTGACCTTCATCTTCTTGATCTATAAAATGAAGCTAATAATACCTGCTCAACTTACCTCAAAGGGCTATTGTGAGGCTCAGATGAGATCATGTCTATTAAGTGCTACAGGAGAGGGAGTTATTATTATTTTTATAACAAGATGAAATCTGTCTCCCAATAAATGATGCCCATTGGTCCTTTTCCTGTCCTCCAAAGCCAAGAATATCAAATCTTTCAATAAGGCTTGTCTCTTTCCTGCATGACAACCCCTCAGGTACTTAAAGGACTCTTTAAGAAGAGGGGATGACGTATTTACTGTAGTTTTCTGAAAGAAATTTTAAAGAATGGTGGAACGGCCAATGAGGTTGGATGTATGCATATTTTGAGGACAAGACAGAATTAGTGCATCCTGCTGCCACTATGCTCAGTCAGAGTTTGGGGAACGGAACAGGGAAAGGTTGGATCTCTTAGATAAGCCACGTTGTGGGAAGGTACATAACAACAACAGTAAGCAATCAGCCAATAAGCCATTATTGAGCACTTACCCTTGGCTCTTATAACAGCAAGGCCCCCAACGTGCACAGGAGGGCCTCCCATACAGGTTCTTAGATCTGCTTTTCTAAAAGCAAAACAACTTTTGAGGAGTCAACAATCACTTTAATCAAGCACATATATCATTCACTTAGTTCAGGGGGAAAAGTCAGCACCCTGAACATCAGAGAAAATACAGAGAAATAAAGACCGACAGACAGGGCTTCCATCTGTCTGACCATAAGCAACACATCCATCACAGATCAATAGACAGATCCAGCTGTCTGACCATTATGTACATACATAGTTACCAGAGAGAGAAGCACCAACATCTGGGTTTTCAAAGCTAGGGATGCTCCTTAGTAACTACCCAGAGTTTCCTCTGACCAAACACTTCCAATGAGTAAATCCCAAAACAAAACCTCACCTCAGAGTATATATACACTTTTCAGAGCCAGAAGGCGTCACAACCCATGAGAAACAGAACCTCATTAGAAACTAACAAAAGGTATGGGCCTTCCTACAAAACAAATCTCCCCTAATCAAACTTCCTTTAATGAGCAGGTCCATTAATGGATGGGCAAGATCTTTAACTCTCATCATTAACATTATAGTCCTGCACTATGACTGGGGAGACAGAAGTGTGCAGAATACAATTAGCAATTACTGAACACCTACTGTGCACTGAGTACTGAGATTAGGGATACAAGAGGCAATGACCTTGGGCCTTTCAATTTCCTTTCTCGGGTCCTTATTTTCCCTATTTATAATATGAAAGGGCTGGACTAGGGTCTCTTCCAGTTCTGAAGTGTCATGGCTTGCTGACCTCAAGATGTTTATAGCTTAGTTAAAGGACCAGATTGACATACTTTAAATAACTGTCATTGAATCCACATTATAGAAGCAGTGACTCGTTCACAGATTCACTCTGGCTCTGAGCTGTGCTTCCAGTCCCCTAAGCCCCCACTGAGCTCTCTTTTCCTGCTCTGAGATGCCTGGGGATTTGGAACAGTATCCTTCAGATACAGCATCTGTTAGGGTTACCTCTGCATTGCTCCCTTGAATACTAGACTTGTCTCCTTGGAGAGGGCACTTGTTCCCAGCATGCATTCAATCTGGCTAGCTTCACAGATTGCAGATTCACGCCTGTACAAACCGCCTTAATCTTCCTTCTCCTCACAGTATCTTACTTTAGGGGTAAATTCAACCCTCTAGGGATCCACACTGAAATTCAAGCACTAACTGCTGATTAACTGAACCCAGGTTGTCCTACAAACTGCACACTGCAGCCATATCACATTGGCCACTTACCCTGCTAAGGAGGGGTGAGAGTCATGGCAGTTGGTTGTTAACAACAGAAACAGTTAAGGGTTTAATTTGGGGGGATTGACTGATTAAGTGGTAATGATGAGCTGTTGAGAATCTTTGTTTTCTAGGATTGTACTTGAATTTCTGGGATTGTACAGTATAAATTGTATATAATATAGGCAATAGTGCTTCCTGGGAGTGAAGAGAAGACCAATAAAGGTAAACTGGCCCTAAAAGAGCTGGGACATGGTATTAGGGGTAAAAACACCTCTTCTTCCTGCCAGCACAGTCAGATGGGGATGAGAAAGGGGTGGTGTGGTAGAGAACAGTTCACTCTGGGGTACAGGGTGAGAGTCTGTGTCCATACACACACACATACACACACACACACACACACAGAGCATTTCATAGGATCATAGACTTAGAGATGGAAGGAATCTTGAGGATCCTCTAGTTCAACCTGCAAACTTTACAGATGAGAAATATGTGGCCCAGAAAGACTGAAAGAGTTGGTATCCTGAGTCACATAGCAAATGGCAGTGCTGGCATTTGAAACCTGGTCCTTTGATGTCAAATCCAGAGCTCTTTCCACTATGTCACTAGCAAATCTTGGAGGGGACACTCTGAAGGGGTATATCCAAAGGAAATGATGACTAGATGTTCGGTGAATGAATAAATGAACGATTTAATGAATTAATTAACATAGGTGTAACCCTTTGTGGGAATGATGGCACTTATCTGTGAATATAGAAGCTCTTTGTGGAGAATTACCCTGCCCTCACCTCCAGTGCCATGAATAAGATAGTAGGCATGGCACTCAAAGAGGACCCTGGTATGAAGAGAACCTTTATACTTAGATGAGGAACCAGTAAATGACATTGTATTTGGACTCGGTCTGTTGGAAGCTTCTACTCCATATTGGGGTGAGCTCTGCATGAGGAGTTTCCCAGCTTTCTGTCTAAGCGTTCTAGTGAGGTCTATAAACCCCACAGTGACCCAGGGATGATGTCACAGACATCCACGCAGGATTACACTGGGGCAGCGGGAATTCAGAGAAGGAAGAACTCAAAAGGGTTACACAGTGTAGTTCTGGATGGGAGCAAGAGTACTAGGGTTGATATCAGTGACACTTATTAGCCATATGACCCTGAGCAAGTCACTTAACCCATCTTGCCTCAGTTTCTTCATCTGTAAAATGAGGCGGAAAAGGAAATGGCAAACACTCCTGTATCTTTGCCAAGAAAACCCCAAATGGGGTCATGAAGAACTGGACATGACTGAGATGAGTGAACAACAATAACCCCAGTTTAATTCCTTATTACTTATATGAAGTTGGATGAATCCCTAAACCTCTGGGTTTCATTTTTTTCTCATCTGCAAAATAATAACTACTTCCATTTTTTTTATAATAGCACTTAAGTTCTACCTTTTAAGAATCATAGGATCAGGATTGAAAGAGCCCTTTAGAGGTCATCTAATCCAACTTATCCATTTTATAGGTGAGGAAATGGAGGATCAGAGACATTCAATGACTTGTCCAAAGTTACACACGTAGTAAGTGACAAAGTCAGGATTTGCACCCAAGTCCATTGACTCCAAAGTCAGTTCTATAATACCACAAAACCTCTATAAGCCTGTGGAGTAGATTTGTTCAATTGTTTCAATCATGTCTGACTCTTCACGACCCCATTTGGAGTTTTCTTGGCAAAGATACTGAAGTGGTTTGCCATGTCCTTCTCCAGTTCATTTTACAGATATGGGTAACAAGGCAAATGAGGTTAAATGACTTGCCTAGGGTCATATACCTGGTGAAAGTCTGGAGCTAGATTTGAATTCAGGAAGATGAGTCTTCTGGATTCTAGACCCAGGGCTCTAACCATTGTACCACCCAGCTGCCCCATGAGATAGAGTAACTGCTGTAATTCCCGTTTTACAGATAAGAAAACTCAAACTCAAACAGAGGAAATCATTTACTCTTGGTCACACAGATAATAAGAGTCAGAGCCAGAGTTTGAACTCAGGTCTTCTTAACTCCTGATTTCATACTGCCTCCCTGTTCTCAAAGATCTTTTTAATCCAGTGATCCTATGCAAGCTTCATGGAGAATCTGAGCCTTGAAGAACGGGGAGGATTTAAATAAGCAAGAAGAATGAAAGGCACAAAGCTAGGAATGAAGAGGTCAGAGAGCTGAGTAGTGAGGAAAGGGACCTGACAAGATGCACATTACGTGCCAGCAATCAGTGAGAAAAAAAATCAGCAAAAGTGGGAGAAGACATCCTTTTCTGCCAACAAGTTGGGACAAATTTTCCTTCTTCCTCCCTCTCTTCCATGAGCTCTGCCAAGCTCAGGAAAGCCTGGGAGCTCCCCTGCAGAATTTATAGGGATCTTCCAAACTGTGTTTTGTCAACAGGAGGCCTTTTATTTTTCTATTCAGAACAAGCAGCATCTCAGATTCCCCCACCCACCTTCCCCACTGTGGGCTTTTCCTCCTGGCCTTGCCAGTTCCAGAGGGAGCCAGTCCCAACTTGCTAACCCAAGTTGAATGCAGGGCCTTTGGGGTTTGAGGTCCAGAGGGGGAAGTGTGTTTGGCCAAAATGTCTCTCTTCCTCTCGAATTGACAAGATGTGGGCAAGTTACAGACAGCTGCATTCAGTATTTATATTATGCTAAAAGGCCAACTCAGCCTTCCTTCCTGCCAAGGTCAGTAAGTAAAGTTCCAGGCAATTCTGCTCTGTGGGTGTCTTCTGGAGAAACCCGCTTAATCTCAGGGAGCTTCTGTTCCAAAAAGGCAATTCATTCCCTCTCCCAGGCCTCTTCCCTCACCCCAACCAGACCAGAGAACTTTTAACGTCCCTCCCAGTTCTACATATGTGAGTCTGTGACCTAGGTCATCTTCATCTGCACAGGCTCTTGTTTGTCAATGCCCTTGCTTACCTGAACACAGTCCTCTAGAGGTGGCCTGACCAGGGCAGAGGACACATGTACCATCACCACCCTTATTATGAATGTTATGTTTCTGTTAATGTAGCTTCAGAACACATTAGCTCTTCTGTCTGCCACGGTCACACTATTGATTTTAGATTGATGTTGCGGTCCACTCAAACCTCCAAACCCTTTTCTTTCTTAGGGAGGGTAGGAGACGGTGGAAGGAAAGTAAAGAGCAGACCTGTAATTTTATTGTTGTAGGCAATGCCTGTTGAGAAAACTCTCTATACCAATATAGACTGGCGCCCACTCTGTCATTTTTAGTCTTAGAGTTGTCTGGCAGTACTGAGGGGTTAAGTGATTTGCCCTGGGTCACCAAGCCGTTAAGTATCAGAGGCCTGAACTCAGGACTTCCTGACTCCAAAGTCTACATCCTATCCACTAAGCTAAGCTGCCTCTCCTCTAGAGTTTCTTCAGGTAACCTGTTACCTAGCCAAACCTTCCCCATCTGGTCTTTTTGTAGGCGAATTTTTTTAAACCCAAGTTCAAGTGGTTAAAATCTCTGTCCACCTCATAGCTATTTGCCTTTCCCAATGCTACTATGGGTTGGCAGCCAGGCTGGAGGAGCCCCTGGGGACCAGCATGAATAAGAGCACGGTGGGAATGAATAAAGTGTGTCTAGCATACACCATAGATGACATGACAAATCCTGGGTCATGTGTTGGGGAGGAGTGGGAAAATAAAATTGGGAAGATGGAACAGTGAGAAATAATAGAGGGCCCAGAAAGAGTAAAGCATTATTCTTAACAAGTAGTCTTTACTCTGTCAGAGGAGTTAGGTTAAAGTAATGATGAATCAACCAGCATAAGAGGGCTCCTCATGGTCTTATAAACCCTGTTCGTCAGGAGCTTTTATAGCTGTTGTCAACTGGGACCAACTCAGAAAACCCCACTGGGTGGTATCATGTTTTGGCCCCTCCCAGCCCTAGTCCACCATAGTGACCCATGGAGTACTGCTCTCTCCCTGCACATCTGTGTGGATGACACGAAGCAGCACAGCCGGGTGTGGGACGAGAAGCCCAAGGGGTTAGATCTGGGCTTTTTGTAAGCAAGACCCTGAAAGCCCCCATTTCATTAGCATTCCTGCTCAGGATAAAAGCTCCAGGCTGCCTGTCCAGGCCTTGTGCCATTGGTCACGGCCCATAAAGGCCACACACAAGACCCAGATAGGAGATAATAGTTCACCCTGATCCTGGCCTGAAATCCTAGGCTTCCATCAAAGGCTGCTCCTCCCTTCCCCACACATGTGTAAGTGACACCTGATGCGGAGCTGGGTTGTTATTCTCCAGAGCAGTCGGGTTTTTACTCTCTTACTGATCATTTCAAGAGGCTGTTCCATTCCCCCCACACTCCCCACCCCTCCTCCAGTGATCCCAGTGCCTTTGATCTCAACCTCCTATGGAACATATGTTCTCAAAGGCTGCCTCATTGGCATAGATCTGCCTCTTAAGGGTGGGTAGTTTGAGAAGATTTATATCAAACAAACATTTTTAAAACTGTGAAATTTGCAGTTAACTTCAGATCAGACTTTTATAAAGGAGCCTTCAGCCCTTCACATGTATGGTGGCTGACAATTGATCCTACCCAATAACTCTAGCAGAGACATGAAGGATGCTGGCTAGGCCTCTGGAAGGAGGGTTGGGGAGTGGAAATGGATTCTTCCTAACATTGCCAGTTTAAGGAATAGCGGGTGGTTGAAATTGGGCAGGTTCTTTTTGTTGTTTGGTTGTTTCAGTCATGTCCAATGCCTTGTGACCCCATTTGGGGTTCTCTTGGCAAAGATACTGGAGCGGTCTGCCATTTCTTTCTCCAGCTCATTTTACAGATGATGAAACTGAGGCAAAGAGGGTAAAGTAACTTGCCCAAGGTCATACAGCTAGTAAGTGTCTGCGGCCAGACTTGAACTCACAAAAATAAGTCTTCCTGATTCCAGACCCAGCGCTCTATCCACAGTACCACTTAACTGGCAGGCCTATATAGTATCATTTTGATAGGACAGGGAAGGCCCTGGAACCCAAAATTCTCTTTTCCCATGTGACAGCTGACTCCAAAAATTTTACTATCAGCACACTACACTGGAAAGGATGTCAGACTCCTAGTCAGGATACCTGAGTTTGAATCCTGGTGCTAGTAGCCAGTGACCATAAGTAAGTCACCTCACTGCTCTAAGCCCCTCCATTTATAAAATAATATCTACCTTCCATGGTCGTTATGAGGAAAGCATTTTGCACACATCAAAACTTTAAGTACCTAACTTCCATGGGCTTCAGTTTCCTCATTTATCGATAGATGACAGGTAAAGGGCTTACTAAGGGCTTACTGTGTGTCAGGCACTGTTCTAAAGACCAGGGTTACAAATACAAGCAAACGGCAGCCTCTGTCACTGAGAAGTTTCCATTCTAATGGAGGAGACAATACACACATAACTATATGTATAAGATACGTACACTGTAAATGGAAGGTGAGTCAATACGCATTTATTAAGAATGGAAAGCAAAACAAAAGGCGGCTCCTCCTCTCAAGTAGCCCACAGTCTAATGGGGGAAAGAAAGTGAAAACCACTATGTCCAAAACATATACATAGGATAAATTACAGACAATCCACAGAGGACAGAGACTGGCATTGAGGAAGACCAGGAAAGGCTTATTGGAGAAGGTAGGAATTTAGCTGAGACTTGCAGAAAGTCAGGCAGGAAGGAGACAGAGAGAAGGAGAGCTCAGACTCCAGGCACATGGCATAGCCAGTGCAAATACTTGGAGTTGGGAGATATTTTGGTCAAGGAACAGTCAAGGAGACGCAAAATTGAATGTACATCGAGGGGAATAAGAAGATTGAAAAGATGAGAGTGGTGGTGGGTTATGAAGGACTTTAAATACCTAAGATAGGATTTTGGTTTTGCTCCTAGAGGTGATAGGGAGCCACTGGAGCTGGAGCTGGCAGGTGACTTGGTCAGATCTACACTGTAGGAAAATCAATGTGAGAGCTGAGTGAAGGATGTATTGAAGTGAGGAGAGATGAGGCAGGGAGACTAACCAATAAGGCTATTGCAATTGTCCAGGAGTGAAGTGATGAGGGTTTGCCTCAGGGTGCTGACTTCATGAGTAGAGAAAAAGGAATGGATATGTATATATACAAGAAATGTGAAGGTAGTAATAACGAAACTTGGTAGCAGATTGGATAAGTGGCATGAGTACAAGAGAGGAGTCAAGAAAATGATATCAAAAAGGAGAAAAGATATAGGAGGACAGCCAGCAGGGATGGTAGGATCAAGGGATTGTGTTTTTTTTAAGAATACAAACATGGGTGACTGGAAGGATGGTAATAATAAGGACAAAAGTAGGAAATTTGGAAAGAAGGGAAGGATTGGGGGGGGAAATAATGTTTTGTTTTAGACACTCAATTTTAGCTGTGTACAGAACATCCTGTTCAAGATGTCAAAAAAGCAGTTGGTGATGTGAGACTGGCACTCAGGAGACAGACTAGGACAGAATATATTGATCTGAGAATCATCTTCAGAGGGGACCCATGGGAGATGATGAGATCACCAAGTGAGATTGTATAGAGGGAAGAGAGAAGAGGGCCAAGGGGATAGCCTTGATAGAGATATAAAGGACTCAAGGTGTAGAATAAGACATATTTTTTGACATGGTCAATGTAGAAATTTGTTTTCACTTGACTATACACATTTGTAATGGAGGAAAAGAGATCACTGGTGAATTTGAAGGGAGCAGTTTTAGTTGAGAGATGATATTTAAAAAAACATCATAAAGTTTACAAGATAATGAAAGAAGGTGAAGTGGAGGCAGCAAATGTAGAGTGCTTTCTCAAGGATTTAGCTAAGAAGTGAAGAAGAGATGTAGAACATTCTATCTCCCAACTCCAAGACTTTGCACAGGCTGTCCCCTTTCCTGGAATTCTCTATTGTTTTATCTCCACCTCTTGAGTTTCCCTGGCTTTCTTCTAGACTTGACTCAAATTCTACTTTCTACTGGAGGCGTTTCCCAGTCCTCTAAGCTGTTAGAGCCTTCTCTTTTGAGATTACTTTCCACCTCTCCTGTATAGATCTTGTTTATATCTGGTTATTTACATATTATCTCCCTTATTAAAATGTATACTCTTATGGGTAGAGACTATGTTTTTTCCCTTTTTTCTTTCTCTCCAGTGCTTAGTACAGTACTCACCACCCAGTGAGTGTTTAATAAACTGCTTGTTGACCAGTTAAGATATCTAGAAAAAGCGGTCGGTAGAACTAGTTGGCTTGACTATGAAAATCTGGTCTATGCTGAGTGATTAGCCTCTAACAGTAAGAAGCCAGAGAGCATGAGACTTCTCCCTCCATCATTAACTTTCCTCTCCCAAGACTGGTCAACTCTAACTCTGGGACCTTCTTCAAGCTTAAGGAAAAGACTAAAAGAAGTTATTCCTCAGAACGATTTCTAGTTGGCTGAGAGAAGTTTGTTTGGAAAGATGAACCAATGAGCTCAAGAGGAGCTTGAGTGAATTTTCAAGGTAAAAAACTGTCTTCCTCTGGGATCATAAGGATGGCCAGGCTACATCATTTCCTCCCTTCACCTCACAACAACCCTAAACCTTTTAGGACAGCTTTAAAAGTTGGCAGGAACTTATTCCGGTTCTGTTTAGATCTCTTGAATTTATATATATTCTTATCTACTGTAAGTAAATCCTCAAAAATGCACTCTGATGCAAGTAGAGATAGGATGGGAAAGGAGAAAAGGGAAGATGGACCTAGAAAATGGTACCTGGGGACTGTGGTTGAAGAAGATAGATAATAAAGGCTTAAGAAAGGCAGTGTGTATGAGGTACCACATCACACCTATAAGATTGGCAAACATGACAGAACAAGAAAATGATAAATGCTGGAGAGGATGTGGGAGAGTTGGAACACTAATTCATTGTTGGTGGAGCTGTGAGCGCATCCAACCATTCTGGAGAGCAATTTGGAACTATGCCCAAAGGGCTACAAAAATGTGCATACCCTTTGACCCAGCAATATCGCTACTAGGACTATATCCCCAAGAGATCATAAAAATGGGAAAGGGTCCCACATGTACAAAAATATTTATAGCAGCACTCTATGTAGTTGCCAAAAACTGGAAGTCAAGGGGATGTCCATCAATTGGGGAATGGCTGAATAAATTATGGTATATGAATGTAATGGAGTACTATTGTGCCATAAGAAATGATGAACAAGAAGACTTCAGAGAGGCATGGAAGGACTTATATGACCTGATGCTGAGTGAAAGGAGCAGAACCAGGAGAACTTTATGCACAGCAACAACCACAGTGTGTGAGAGCTTTTTCTGGTAGACTTAGATTTTTGTAATAACACAAGAACTTCTGAAAAAAAAAAAAATCCCAATGGTGGACCTCAAGGCAAAATGCCTTCCACACTCAGAGAGAGAAATATGGAAGTCACTCACATAATGTAGCAGATCATGTTTGTGTATGTGTATCTGTTTGTGTATCATGTTCTGATTTGTTATACGGATTCTTTCATTTATCTTAGTCTGACTACATAGCATGACTATAGTGAAAATATACTCAATAGGAAAGTATATGTAGAATCTATACAGAATTGTATGCAGTCGTGGGGAGGGAGGGAGGTAGTGGGGGGTGGGTGGGGAGGGATAAAATCGCAATTGTATGGCAGTGATTGTTAAACATTAAAAAAATAAAAAAAAAATAAAAAAAAATAAAAAAAAAAGAAAGGCAGTGTGTGGAGTTGTACAACCATCAGATGGATTCTAGAATCAGGAGACCCAAGTCAAGTCACTTTCCCTCTCAAGGCATCAGTTTCCATGTCTATAAAATTAGAGGATTGGACTAAATGATCTCTAGGGTTCCTTCTTGCTAATATAGAATCTCTGAAGAATCAAAGCTGGCCCCAAGACTAAAAAGGTCTAGAATGCTTAGACCCTCTAATTAAACTACAGGTTTAGAGATAGCTCCACTTAATGAGGACAAATTAATAAGCACAGTGGCCCAAGGCAACTGTTATTCCTGGAAAGCGCATGGCTGATCAATGCAAGTTATTCACATTGTCCTCCATCAAAACCTTTAGGGCACATGTTGTGATTTTTCTTTTATTTTCCTTTTCAAGGATTCACTTAATATTGATTTCAAATGGTTAAAAATCCAATTGAGGATGGAGAGGGGGTAGCACAGTATAATTATCTCAGGACCCAAACCCACCCAGCAACCACTGGAACCGCATCTCCTAGAGAAGGGCCTGCCTGTGTGTTTTGCACTTTTCTGAAGTACAAGTGATTTGGAGAGTAGGAATGGCCTCACAGCCCTTCGAAGATCAGCCTCATGATCTGGAATTATGATCTATATGTCGACATCTGGGTGGGAGGGGCTTAAATTAATTTCAACAATTAACAATAGAAATTTGGTGGGAATAGGTCCAGACCTTCAGCACAAAGACTCTTGGTGCAGGAACTTCCTCCACTGAGTCAAGAGCTCTATAATTTACAAAAAGCATTGGCTAGAACACCAAGTTGAACGACTTTTCCAAGGTCACATAGCCTGGATTTGTCAGAGGCAGAACTTAGGATCATAGATTCAAAGATGTAAGAAATATGATAGATAGATGACAGATGAGAGAGGAAAAGGGGAGGGCGGGAAGACTATCTAATAATAATAGTAACAGCTTCTCATAAGTTCATGGATTCAGAGCTGTAAGAGACCTTAGTGGTCACCTTATCCAATTCTCACTTTACAGATGGTTTGCCCAAGCTCAGACAGTGGCAGAACCAAAATTTGAACCCAGGTTCTCTCATTCTAAATATATCATTCTTTCCACTGTGCCAGATATGATCCATTTATCCACATTTCAAAGCATTTTCCTCAAAACAACCCTGTGAAATAGTATCTCCATCTGTCTGATGATGAAACTGAGATCTAGCAAGGCTGAGAAATTCCAAATGTCCCACAGCTAACAAATTACTGAGTCCAAAGTTGAGCCCCATCTCCTGATTCCAATTCTAGTCTTCCTTCCAGCACTTAGCATGGTGCCTAGCACACAGTAGGTGCTTAATAAATGCTTCATTGCCTGATTTTCCACTTCATCCTCAATCCTGCCTCAGAGCAGAAGCAAATTGTCCATCACAATTTGGCTTGCCTTGTTGGTACAGGCAGCAAATCTGTTTTAAATCAATTCCCTCAAACCTAATTTATAAAAGCCAGACATGCTGTCTGAAGCCTGAAGTCTGCTCATACTTTGAAAACTGCCACCAGTCTCTGGCCTCTGAGCTCACACGTATCACCTAGTGACAATGACATGGCCAGGTTGAGAGCAGGTCCCCAACCTGATCACTCCAAAGTTAAACATCCCTGGAAGATGGTCCTGGCACAAAAATACATCTGTCTGCTTTCCTTCAGCTGAGACCTCACTCCTCCCTCTTTTCAGAGATTTATCTATCATCTAAAAACAGGTGGCATCCCCAGAGGAAGGCAGAGCCTGTCAAGTTGTTAGAAATTGGTCTCTTAAGACATTTTAGTATGACCCAGGAGCTCTACAGACTGCCTGAGACAGGTGAGCAAAATATTGGAAAGCCATCTAATGCTGTTTGTTCCCGTGGGGATGCTGGAGGATGCTGTGCAGCCTGGGTGTTCTCAGAGGGAGTGTTTTATACATTGTTCATTGCTAATAATTGACAGCAGATGAATAAATTGACAGCTTGAGGGTGGGCTGTAGAAGGAAGTGAGGATAAACAGCCATAGAAGACAATGTTCAGAACTGAGAGAGGCCTTAGAAATTATCTAGTTTAATCTCTCCTCATTTTAAAGATGAGAAAAAACTAGCTCGTATTTACATAGCAAGTGACACCTTGTCATAGTGGCCAAAGAATAAGTAATAGTAATAATAATATTTCTATTATGTGCTAGGCACATGGGAGGTAGTTGCTGGTTGATATCTCCATTTTACAGATAATGAGACTGAGGCAAAGAAAGTGAAGTGACTTACCTGAGGTTACACAACGAGAAAGTATCTGAGGTCAGATTTGAACTCAAATCTCCCTGGCTCCAACCCGAGTTCTCTATCCACTCTACCACCTAGCTGTCTCAGAACTCCTAGAACCTGTCCTAGAGTTGGGAAGTCCTGGTTTTAAGCCCATCTTCTGATACATACTGACTAGTCATTAAATTTCTCCACCCTTCGTAGATAGAGGGAGTTTCACCAAGTTTCCTACGCCAATAAAATCAAGGGTCTAGCCTAACTCTCTCTCTCTCTCTCTCTCTCTCTCTCTCTCTCTCTCTCTCTCTCTCTCTCTCTCTCTCTCTCCATATATACATATATATACACATATATATACGTAGTTATGTATACATATATAATGTATATATGTAAAACATAAAATATATTTTAAAACATAGGTTTGTAAAACATTTTGTATACTTTATCTCATTTGATTCTCACAATAGTTTTGTGATATAGGTAGTATTGTGATCATCTCCATTTTATAGATGAGGAAGTTAAGGCTTTAAGGTTCTTAAGAAACTTATTATCTCACTTGATCCTCCCATGTATACCATGAGGATTGTTATCCCTAATAAACTGGGACTCAGGAAAGTTTAACAGATCATCCCGTTTCAGTGGTGCCTTATGCACAGTCATATAAGCTTCAGTCCCACATCCCAAACAGCCTATTGGACATTTCTAATTGGATGCTCTGGAGACATCCCAAACTCACCATATCCAAACCAAGCTTATTATGTTCCCACATACACATAACCATCTCCTCTTCCACCTTCCATTATTTCTGTCAAATGAACCCCCATTCTTCCCTTTTACCAGTTTCATAACTTTAGTATTTATTATTCTTGACTCCTCACTCATTTTCACCTCAAAAATCTAACCAACTGCCAAATTTTGCTTTTTCCACTTCCTCATCCTTTCACATCTCACCCTTTTTTCTCAGCTACCCCCTTAGTTCAGACCCTCATCTCCTTTCATCTAAATTGTTGCAACCACCCCATGCATCCAAGAATAAAAGCAAGCACGAGCCCCTGAGATGCTGACTATAGTACATTGCCTTAGGCGTCTAAATGTGGACCCTATATTTTTCTGTCAGTATTGGTAACCTGTGCCTCACCTTAGACCAGGGGCTCTGAACTTTATTTGTGTCTTTGACTCCTTGGATAGGTCTGAAGAATCCTATGGACCCTCCTCAGGCTATAAAAAAAAATACATAGGGTTGCAAAGGAAACCAATTATATTGAAATAGTTATGAAAATATTTTAAAACAGGTTCATAACCATGAGTTAAGAACCCCTGCTCTAGACCACCTATCGTTTTTAAATTGGATTCTCAAAACTCCATTGATTCTCTGGTAACTCCTTAATTTTCTAATCTAGGCCCTTATTCCTGCCTCCTAACTCCGGCCAATCCATACTGCTAGTCTCTGCGCCACTGACCCAGCATTTTGGGGAACCCTGTCCAAGGAGACTCACAAAGCTAAGTTTGTGCCATGATAGAGCTTTGGCTTGAGTCCATGTCAGGCATTCATTCTGCCCTGTACAGAGCTGGGAGGAACATTCTAACTTTAACCATACTATAATAACACAGACAATTTCCATCCACAACAAGTGAGCGGTCATGGAGACTGATCTTGATTTTTTCCCTGATGGCTTGAAAGTGAGAACAGAAGGCAAAGTCACAACCCAGCTGCTTCATTCATAATGGTGGAGGTGATAAACAGGTGTAGACACAGGCAGTTTCCATGGTTGCTTTCAGGGAAAGCCAAAAAGGACTGTTAGTTCATCCAGAGAGCCAAGAAATATGAACACTGAGGGAAATATCACAGTAACCTGCAGGGTAGAAGCTGTATTTCCTGCCTGAAGTGGTCACCAATTATATCTGCTGCAAATGCAAGTTGGTTTCTCTCCAGAAAGAAGATGAAAGGGCTTGAAGGAATACCTCTGTACCCTCCAGCTTATTAGAGAGGATGAAGGGATCTTAGACAGGATGGAAGAAATAATCCAGGAAAGAAGCCAGGGGGAAAAAAATGCAAAGTGGATAGAGGAAAGCCATGCTAAATAAATGGTGGTGGAATGGAAATATGCAGCACAGTAGGGAGAAGAAACTGCAGACTACCAGAGCTATGCACCAGCCTGGAGGGAGATATCAGAATAAGACTGGCTCCCTGCCTCCAGAAACCTTCTAGTCTCCAGAGCTAAGCTCAGTTTAGCCTAAAGTCCAGAGACCCAATGCTAATAGGCAGGGAAAATATAAGAATCTCTGAATTCATAGCTTGGGAGCAGAGCATCCAATCAGCCTTAATGTTCCCCCTCCCTCCTCCACCCCTCGTACCCCATTCTAGTAACTAGGCACTTGCTCCTTATGAACAATCCCAGTTCTAGTGAAAAGTTTCCTCTCTTGTCCCCTGAGTTCCTGATTTGGTTCTCCTTGCATTTTTCTTTTCTTTATTTCTTTTTTTGGAGGCAATGGGGGTTAAGTGACTTGCTCAGGGTCACAAGAGCTAGTAAGCGTCTGTGCTTGGATTTGAGCTCAGGTCCTCCTAACTCCAAGACCAGCATTTTATCCACTTTACCACCTAGCTGCCCCTTCTCCTTGCATTTTATAGCAATCATTACTCTGGTACTGGGATCCTAGCTTGTCCCTTCGATCTTCCTAGTAACCAGTCTGCAGAGTCACTTCCATTGACCCAATATTTACTAAATGCTTACTGTGTGCAAGACATTTTGCTTAGTTCTAGGAATACCACAGGTCCAGCTTTGAAAGAGTTTACAACCCATTAGAACAAATTTTTTAAAAAAATAAAAATCACTGTGATATAAAGTCAGAATCTTGGATCTGCTATCTGTAGTTGCATAAGGGACATCATTTAACTTCTCTGCATCTCAGCTTCCTCATCTATAAAGTAAAGGGATTGAACTAGACAATTTCTAACTGTTCAAAAACTCAGCATTATACCTCCCACTTCTGTACCATCTCCCATGGCTAGAATATACTCCCTCCTCATTTCCACATCCCAGAATCCTTATCTTCCTTCAAGGACCAATTCATGTGCCACCTTTTCCAACCTTATCAACCAGTGCATGCTTCCTCATTCCTTATTGGTCTCTCCTTTATCAGATTACCTTGCATTTACTTATCTGTGTAGCCTAACATTTGGATCACAATCAGTGTTTGCTGAACTGAATTGAAATAGTCAACCACCTACTTGTCTGAATTTCTACTTATTGCCTGTGGCTGGAACCTTTCCAGAAAGTCCCAGTTCTGATGGATGGTTTGGGACATGAGATGATGATTATAACAATTCTTTGTAACTATAAAGAATTATACAGCTTATATAACTATATGGTTTATAGAAATATAAACCATAATTATTATCATTTTCCGAAGTCCTCATGGTGTTGGATAGGTGACTCTAGGGTTTGAGAGGCTATACATGGGGATCTCGAAAACTTGCAGATTATAAGAAGCTGTAAAAGCATTGAGTTAAGACCTGGAGATGGTCTTTATATTTGCCTCCTGAGAATCAGCCTTGTAAAATACAGAGAGATCCAAAAATACCATTGTTGGGAAACTTCTAAGATGTAGAAAACATCCTCGGTGAGTACAATTAGTATGGAATAGTGGATAGTCCTGCACTTGGAGTCAGGAAGACCTGACTTCAAATTCTGCCTCAAAAACTTACTAGTTATATGGCCCTGGGCAAGTCACTTAACTTCTTTGTGACTCATTTTCCTCATCTGTAAAAAGATGTTCACTTCCAGAAACCCAAGGGAGGGGGGATGTCTTATTTTGGCTTATTTCATGGATTGGACATGCTAAATTATTAGCAAGTAGTAGTAAAAAGAGAAAAAATGCCATTGTTTGTCCGTGGTCCAAATTTATGAGTTAATTTAATTTCCCTAAGCCAGAGTCCAAATTGCAGAATGTGCTATATATATGTAATAAATGGCATAGCATTCACTAAGGACTTTGGTTCAGTACTACACACATATGTATATATGTGTGTATATATCTATATCTATCTATCTATCCATCTATCTCAGGGTGTGTCGCATCTATGAGAAAGATCAGCAAATGAATCCAAAGGACTAGAAAATTCTCACCTTGACTATTGCAATGGTCTTTTCTTTGGGATCTCCCCTCTCCAATCCATCCTCAACACAGCAACCAAGATGATTTTCTATAATATTAGATTTGCTCATACCATTTGTTGTTGAATCATTCCACTCATGTCTGACTGTCCATGACCCCATTTGGGGTTTTCTTAGCAGAGATACTGGAATGGTTTGCCATTTCCTTCTTCAGTTCATTTTCAGATAAGGAAACTGAGGCAAACAGGGTTAAGTGACTTGCCTAAGGTTGTGCAGCTAAGAAGCTTCTGGGCCAGATTTGAACTAAAGTCTTCCTGACTTCTGGGTTGGCACTCCTACCCACTGTGCCACCTAGTTACCCTTGACCATACTATACCTCTGCTCAGAAACCTTCAGTGGCTCCATATTGTGTCTAGAATAAAATGCAAATGATTAAATTTGGTTTTTAAAGCCTTTCACAATCTGTGAACTTCCTTCCCATCATTCCTGTTAACATATTCAAGATTCTCAATAAATTGACTTACTTTCTGTTCTCCAAACTCAGCATCTCCCTGAGCTGTCCCACACAATTGGAATACACTAGCTCTTTATTTGCCCATCTTAGAATCTCTGGCTTCCTTCAGAGCTCAACATCTGTATCATCTCTTAGATGGGGCCCTTCCTGATTCTCCTAGCTGCCAGTGTCTATCCCCCCCAACACACATAGCACTTACTTTGTATAAATTTTGCATATATCTATATGTGTACATTTTATTTTCCCTTTGGAATGTAAGTTCCAGGTGGTCAGAAACTGATTTCATTTTTTACTTTGTAAATTTAATGCCTAGGACAGTGTCTGGCACATGGGTGCTACATTAAGAAGGCATTTAATAAATGCATGTTGGTTTATTGATTTCCATTTTACAAATGAGGAAAGTGAGACCCAGAGAGGGGAAGTAATTTGCTCAAGATCAACCAACTAGTTAGGGCAGAGACTCCAATCTGCTTCTTCTAACTCTAAACCCAGCATTCTAAACTCCAGATGTCCTTTATTATAAGGTACATGTTAATAACTCAGGAATTGGAAGAGGGCTATAAGGAACTCCTCAAATCTCCCATTAGCACACTAATGGCTAAGTTTATCATATCAGATAATTCCACTTGTCACTTAGGAAGACAGGGAGAGCTTGGATGAGAGAAGAGAGAGGAATAATCACAGACGTAGAGCATTAACAGTCCTTGAAGGGGATGGGGAAGAAAAGGAGGGGCTGAAGAATTGGGGCAAGGTCTAAGGAAGGAGGCCAGAGGAGCACTGTCCCCACTGTGCTCTAGGCAACGAGGGAGGCAGACAACATGACAACTCTAGTCCTGAGCTTTCCTTGCCGAGGATTCATTACCCTTATAAGAAATGCATAAAATGAGTTCACACGCAGGGATCCATTTCTTTAATTGGACTGAAAGAGCCTTAGGTCTGCACTCAAACAGTGCATTGACAATGAGACATATTAACACTCTGCTGGGCCTGAGTCATCTGACTCTGATTTAGTCCCATTAGTATGACTTGTGCAGAAGAGAGGAATCTGAAAGGATGGTCCATGGTTTCTCTAATAGAGACTGTCCCCTACTACACTGGAAAAGCTAGTTAAGCAGGCCCAGCTGGGAGAACAGCTTGGAGAAAAGAGGACACTATATCTCTTCTAGGACCTGAGTCGACCCAGCACAAATCTGCCTCCATGCACTTATCCTATGTTCCTTCCCCCACTTTTTTTCCTGATCACTGGTCTGGATTGTATACCTCCGTAAACCTTAATTCATCACAGTTTTCCCATTCTGGTTCCAATATTCCCAGACACAAATTTTATGGTTTCAAGCATGTTGGACATTATCTTCATCTTTAATGATTTTTCCTATGGTAACCCCACTTATCTTTTAACCCCATTTATATTTGTACCTACTCAAATACTTTTTATCAATGATTTTTGTTTTTACATCACAATCATTTCCCTCTTCCCTTCTGCACCCTCCCCTAAAAAAATGAGCCTTCCCTTATAATAGGAAAAACAGTTAAGCAAATACTTCTTATCCAGTGGCAGTCTGGCAATGTATACAACATTCTGCCCTAGCTATACCCCTCCCACCCTCTATCTCTGCCAAGAGGAGTACAATATGTCTCATTAAATAGGTAATATTTGTAAAAGTGCTTAGCACAGAACCTGGAACATAGTAGGCACTTTATAAATTTACTTATTCTCTTAAATATAAAATATTTATTCTCTTCCCCTCCTCCTCATTAGCTATTCCCTGGGGATTTTTCTGTCACTTAGAGTTGCATTTCCTTTCAGCTATCTTTTCATTTATATTGTTGTAGTCACTGTATATATTATTCTTTCAGTATTGCTACTCTAGCTTCTATCAGTCCAGGAAGATCTTCACTCATTTCTCTGGTTTCCTCCTGTTTGTCATTTATTACTGCACAATAATATTCCATTATTTCTATATATCAGTTTATCTCAATCATTCTTCTATTGTTGGGCACTCATTCTGTTTTCAGTTTTTGCTGTCACATAAAGTGCTGCCTTGAACATTTTGTACATCTTGCACTTTTCTCTGTGTCCTTGACATCCTTAGGATACCTTTCCAAATCATAGGATTGTTCATTCTTTCACCAAAGATGTATTAAGTATTCACCACGGACAGTGCCCTGTGACAGGTGCTGAGAGAGATAGTCCCTGCCCTCAAAGACCCAGCTGATCCCCTGTGTGATCTTGGACAAGTCATTATCTCTCTCCAGGCCTCAGACTTACATCTATAAAATATGGTGGTTCATGAGAAGATCCCTAAATCCCTCCCCACTCGGTTCTAGGATGAGTGCAGCTGGTACCATCTTATTACAGCCTCTTTGAAAAAGGTAAGTCACAAACTTTCTGAACCTGTTTCCTCATCTGTGAAATGAAAGGGTTGGACTATATAACCTCTAAGACATCCACTAGCTCTAAATCTATCAGCTTGTGGTGCAGAATTTTAAAATGTCAGGGATGAGTCTTGGGTAATCTTCTGATACTGCTCAGCATTACTGATTGGTAACCATGAGATGCTTCATGGCCTTGGGACAGAGACACAAAGAAAATAACCTCATAAAAAATAAGTGTTCTAAATTTAAAAAAATAGACTTAGTCACTCACTAGAGACTTTAATTCAAATGATGCAGTTGTGGTTAGGCAGTTAAAAGGTAGTGCTGATTACTAGGTATGTTTCTGTATGGCCTTGGAGAAATCTGTGTGCAAATATTTTTCTTGGGTCTAATTTAGATGGCAAAGGAAGCTGTCTAAAGCATCAAAGGAGCAGTCATTTGCACCTGTATGGTCTCTGTTTCATCCCAGAACCTGAAAGCTTCTGCTTTCCCAAAAGGTAGGACCTATGGGGGATTGAAGAAATGGCCAGCATTATAGTGCCTTTTCCAAGGTTATACAAAGTCACAGTTGGATCTTGGTGATCTGACTCTCATCTAGACTGGCCCAATTCCCCTTTGTCCAAAGGGAGCCTCTATTCTTACTGACTGGCCTGAGCTCTAAACCTAGCTGGAGTAGAGCCTCCAGTCAGAAATCTCAGGAAAATCAATCTGTTAAGTAGCAAGGATTTGCTGAGCACTAACCTAAATTATAACATTTAGAGCTAGAAGAGACCTTAAGAGATCATCCATAAGGAGTCTGGTGGAACCAGATGGAGAAATGATCGTTAAATTCTCAGTAGCACTGGCAGTATCCTTTAATGGCAGGGATAATTTGTGCAATTTCCTCTATTACAGTAGTAATGAGAGACTTCAGTTATCCAGACATTTGTTGAAGCGCTGTTCTAAGAGCTAATAATTCATCATATAAGTATACAATGTAGCATAACACAATATAATACAACATAATACAATATGATACAATGATCATTTTCTGGCTTGCCTTCTTGATAATCTCAAAAGATGGTGAACCTAACAAGGAGAATTTCTGTTCTGGAACTGATTCTCAACAACATGGAGGAACTAATTCTTTTTTGCTGTTCCATCATTTTTCACTTGTGACTGACTCTTTGTGACACCATTTGGGGTTTTCTTGGCAAAGATATCAGAGAGGTTTGCCATTTCCTTCTCCAGCTCATTTTACAGATGAGGAAACTGAGGGAAATTGAGGTAAATTACTTACCCAGGGTCATACATCCAGTAAGTATCTGAGGCTAGATTTGAATTCAGGAAGATGAGTCTTCCTGACTCCACACCTGGCACTCTATCCACTGTACCACCTAGCTGCCCCAATTAGTTCCTAGGGGTAAGAATTACGAAAACCTTCGAACCTGGACTACTGCAATAGACTTTTGGTTGGTCTCCTTGCTTTGAGTCTCTCCCTGCTCCAGTCCACCCTCCCCTCAGTTGTTAAAATAATCTTCCTGAAGCACAGATCTG
The DNA here is from genome assembly GCF_028372415.1 of Notamacropus eugenii. NCBI lineage: Eukaryota > Metazoa > Chordata > Mammalia > Diprotodontia > Macropodidae > Notamacropus > Notamacropus eugenii. The sequence continues at coordinate 622,311,144 of NC_092872.1, forward strand.
AGTGTGTTACTCCCCTATTCCAGTAAACTCCAATGATTCCCTCTCACCTCCAAGATCAAACATGAAATCCTCTATTAGGCTGTTATGACCCTTCATAACCTAACCCCCTCCTACCTTTCTAGTCTATTTTATATCTCACTCCCCATCACCCAGTAACATTGGCCTCCTTGCTTTTCCTCATGGAAGATGCACCATCTTGGATGCTGGGCCTCATCACTGACTGTCCCTCATGCCTAGAATTCTCTCCTTCCTCATCTCTGCCTCCTGACTTTAAGTCCCTTATTTCAAGTTCTTGCTATAATCTCATCCTCTATGAGAAGTCTTTTCTTGATTACCTCCAATTTATCCTGTATATATCTTGCTTGTATATAGCTATTTTCATGATATCGCCCCCAATAGTCTTTAAGTTTCTTGAAAACAGTCCTCCCTAACCTTTTTTTTTATCCCCAGCACTGAGCACAGTGTCTAGCATATAGTAGGCACTTCATAAATGCTTATTAACTGACTATGCTATACTGTTGCTCATACATACTGTGACATGAATGCTAAATTTAGGAGAGTAGATTTCAAAAGGTTCAGAGAAAGAATCAGTAGGAATCCCATGGCCTAAAATTCTACAGGGGAAAATCAGCCTAGGAAGAATGGGAAACTCTCAAGAAGGAAATTCAAAAGAGACAAAGAGAGGAATGACATGGAAAGAGAACACTCTCTACAATCTCCGTTCCTCATTTAGCTGGGAGGAATTTATCCAGATCTTTTTCTTAGAGCAGGATTTAACAGGGAAGAGGCAGAGAGGCCATTTGGTCACTTCAGAGTCTAAGGAGAGAGAGAAAGGCTACCATAGGGAACGTGGAGGGCTTCAGGTGCCCAAAAGCAAACCAGACCTCTCCCAAAGCTTTACCCCACCCTACATCTTTCCTCTCACTAGCTCTGAGACAACATAAGGTGAGTTAACGGTGGTTTTCAGGTGCCATGAGACATGTGCATGCCCTCTGTTTCCCCTCAGCTAATGAATGCTCAATTCCTGTAGATGGTTATCCAGGCAGTCCTGGGGCTCCTAATTGCTGGCCACAGTGACTGGAGTGGCTAGAAGGCTCTCCCTTTGGGTCAGACAGTTGTTTCAGACAACTTACTCCTGGACAAACAAAAAATAGCTGAGCCACCTTCCAACCTTTTCAGCCGTGGGGAGGTAACGGGGCAGGGGTTTCAAGTAAGAGCTATGTATACTGGGTTTTTCCAACCTGCACAAAAGCAGTCATTACAGCAAATAGATGGTTTGGCTCTTGCAAATCTGTAATTTCAAGCTCTGATGTAACGTGTTCTCAAAGCTGTTTGTGTCTCATCTCATTCATTCAATGATACAAAACCAGGGAGAGGGCTGAAAGCATGCTCTCAGCCCAGTCACAGGTCCCTGGTGATTAGCAGGCTCCTAAAGATTGGACCCTCAGATCCCAACAAAAAGGGATCCTGTAATTTCTGCATTAGGATGCCAATCCCTGGTCTTGCCCTGCTTCGTAGGTGCATGTCCCCATCTGATGCTACTATTGCTAACATCCTTCCTGAACTGATTTGAAGCTTGAGTCCAAATGAATCCAGGTTCGCTAAGAGACAACAAGGCCTGACTTCCCTTGGCTTGCTTTTGGATACCTGGAAGGTGTTCACGAAGCTGCTGGAGAGAGAAAATACAACAGACACCAGATATGGGACTGCTCAGTAAGGACAGCCAGTGTAGGGCTTACTCCTAGTGAACAATGATAAAGAATATAAATGTTTTTAAAAATAAATATACATACACACACATATAAAGTATAATGATGCTGGGTGAATAATGAAGAATAGAGGGGACCCTGATCTTTAGGCCCTGGGTCAAAAGGTCCCACTCAGAACACCTCCTTAGGGTATAATCCTTCAGAAGCAGTATAAGAAAATACATCGTGAATGTATATGTAGAGCCCATAGCAGATTGCATGCTGTCTTGTAGAGAGGGGAGAGGGAGGAGGGGAAGAAAATTTGGAGCTCAAAAGCTTGTGGAACTGAATGTTGTAAACTAAAAATAAATAAATAATTAAAGAATATATTGCAAAGACTTTGTGAATGTCAATGATTTGTTGTTCAAAATGCATTTTCTTATACTGCTCCTGAAGAGTTATACCGTAAGGAAGTGAGTTGGGATCTTCTGACCCAGGGCCTAGAGATTAGTTCTAAGGCTTGCTTATCCCAGCTCCTACTCTCACTGATAGGTCAGTCCTCCAGGGAAAGGTTAAATCTCCCCCTGGGATCTAGATGTACCCCCTGAGGGAGTTTAGGGAATATTTCTAATATTATTAGCTCTCTCCAATGTTACCTACCAGTGATTAGCTCCCCAGTATCATTTAATCAGTTAATTAGTTAATTTTTACAAAGCAATATTTCCTAAACTGATATAACAAGAAGGAAAGTATAAATATTACCCTCCCAGATACCTGGGAGTACTCTCTCCCCATACCACCTCAGTCCTGGGTAGAGGAAGCTTGGACTTAAAGCAGTTTTTATAAAGTTTTTACAAAGCGTGTGTCCCACCAAGTTCACTCCCAAAGTGGCAATAACTGATGTATGGGTCTCATCTCCTATAGGGCTACTCAGGGCTGTGCTAGCACCTCACTTGGTAGCAAAGTCTGGACTGCACTTACGTCACAGATGGCCTGCTCTCCCTGTCTTTCTCTTTCTATTTTTGAGACTAACTTTTCAAGTAAGTACTAATTGTTCTTTCAAAAGTTGGATAGAATTCTGTGAATCTATCAGGACCAGGAATGATTTTTCTTTGGTAGTTCCTTCACAGCTGAATCTATTTTCTTTTCTGAAATTGGCTTATTCAAGATTTCTATCTGGTCCTCATTTGGGTATTTTATATTTTGAAAGGTGTATGTTCTCGGTTTTGTTAGCACCTAACTAACAATTCTTAATGTGTTCTGATTATTCATTTTATTTCTTCTGCTTTTGTTGTGATTTCACCGTACTTATTTGTCCTTTTACCAGTTTGATTTTTCTTTCCTTTTCTCTAATCAGACTAGCTAAAGGTTTGTCAGTTTTATTAGTCTTTTCAAAGAACCAGCTTTAAGTTTTATTTATCATCTCTAGGGGTTTTTGTTTCCAATTTATCTATTTTCTCTATAATTAATTTATCCTTTTTGTGCTTGTTTTCTAATTTTTAAAAATACATATTCAGTTCATTAATTCTCTTTTTCTATTTTATTAATGTAGGTTTATAAGGATATGATTTTTCCCCTGAGGACTACTTTCGATGCATCCCAGAAATTTTGGTATGTTGTTCTATCATCATTTTCTTTCACGTATTATCTATTTATATCATTTGTTCTTTGACCCACTCACTATTTAGGATTTCGTTGTGAAGTCTCTATTTAGGTCTGTATCTTTTGTTTGTGGTCAGGAATCCCTGATTTTTATTACATTATGTTCTGTAAAGGACACAGTTACTGTTTCTGCCATTTTATATTTGTTTGCAATATATCTGTGCCTTAATATATGGTCAATTTTTTTTTAAGTTTCATGTGCTAAGAAATATGTATATTCTTTTGCAGTCCCACTTAGAAAGCACTATAAGTCTTTTAGCTTTAATTTCTCCAGCAATTTGCTCAGTTCCATATTTTCCTCCCTTCTTTTCCACTTCCCCTTTTCAATCCTTCTCCTGTTCTCCTCTCCCACTCTTCTGCAGATTCTTCTTCTTTAGAGACCACAGACCTCATTATCCCCTCATTGTGACCTGGGCACATCCCATAATCCCCTCCATCCTCCTGCTCTGTCCTTCCCTTTTGTACATCTTTCTCTTTTTGCACTGTAGTCCCACCAAACACATTGATACACATGTAGGCAGGATGCCACCACGTTCTGTTCGTAATGCACCAGACCTGCCCCTTAACTCTTACACTTAATGTTTGTCTTCATTCCTTTCTCCTTGTATACATTTGAAAATGTCTCTTACTGGTCTCTTTGAAATCACTCATGGTCAACTTGCTGTTGCTGTCCTTGACTACTGCATCTATTCATTCCTCCTGCATTTTTATTGTCTGAGGTGCTTGAGAAGTTTTCTAAAATGTTTCAAACACTCCTTATTATTGAAAACCACCTCTTTTCATTTATATCAGATTTGCACAGCAATTTACCCTGGACTGAATACTGAGCTCTATTGCTTTTCATAATACATTACTCCATTCTCCCCTGCATTTTTAGGAAATTTTCCTGTATTATTTCTTGCATCATGTTGTTCTTGGGGCCAGCGTGGGGTGGAGGAACCACTTCCAGCTGTGTTTTTTTGGGACACCTATGATCTTTAGACTGTTTCTATATATCTAGTCTTCAGGATCAATATGTTTAGCTTGCGTAGAGAGAATATTTTCTTTCAGTGTTATGCTTCTTTCCTTCTAGATTGTCCTTCATTTCTCTGTATTTCTATTCCCAAACAATTGTGTCTTCTTTTGTTTCTTCGTTGAAATTTGCCATCACAGGTTTAAGTTTTTCTGTTCTATGAATTATTTTGCTGTGTAGGCCATGAATTCTGTTCTCATAATTTTCATTTCTCTTTTAAATCAAACAGGAACAGTGTGTTATGGCTCCATATTCCCCTCATATGCTACAGGATACTTTGTCTCATCAAGTGTTGGATCATTTTCCTTTGATTTCAGTATTTATTCAATATCTATATTCATAGATGTCCAAACTCATTTAGCTATAATGACTTCTGCTATTGATTTTGTCCCTGTTGGTTTACCTACTTATGTTCAAGGTCCTTGAGTTTTCTTCTTCCTGGAATCTTTGGAAATTTCAGTCTTTTTTCCCTTTGTTTTCTCCCATTGTTCACTTTCTAACTCCTTCCCCTCTGATAGTGTTTTTCCCTGGGAGTTAGATCTCAAAGTGTCTCAGCCTTTCCAACTCTGTCTGGGTAATTCATGGTTCACAAGCCTAACTCTCTGTCTAATGTGACTTTTTATGGGATAGAAATGGATGCAATGCTCTTCCCCTCAGGCTTAGTGTAGCACAGCACAGCTCCTCCATATACAATATCCTGTCCTGCTGACCTGTCCTGCTATTTCTGTTCCTCAGTTCTCTGGTATGGCACTGGCAATTCAGCCACGCTGATACCATGGGTTTGATTTCTGTAGTTTGGTTCTCTAAGCCACTGTGAGGTGGGGACAGTAAGAGTATGAGCTTGAATTCTATCTCAGACCCAGAAACATATCCTGCTCCTTTCCCCTATTCCTCTACTCTCTCACAGAGATGTTTTGAAGTATACAATGCCACCTCAGCTTTGGCTTTCACAGTCCCAGTAAACACCTACAGCTTAAACACCTGGAGTCCAGATCTTCATGAGACTAAAAAGAGGAATAGGACCAGGATATGGGTTTGGATTTTGCTGCAAGCTCATGGGTAGGGTCCTTGAATTGGCTGGTGCAGCCTTGCTGCTGGTGGTATGGTGGGTGCTGGGATTAGGGGTGCTGAGTGAGCTCAAGATAGATATCAATTCACTTTTTAAAATAGTTTGTTTGGATTCCATGTGTCCTAGACCAAAACTATCAAACTTGTAACCCAGTGACTGTAAGCAACCTGAAACATTCTCAAGAGGACTGGAACCAAATTAAAATATAATTGGGAAATGTTTTTAAAAATTAATAAAAATGTAATATAGATAATGCTAATCTGTGGTTTTCTAATCAAAATGTGGCCCAAAGGCACTGATTTTTGTTTGAGTTGATACTACTGTCTTAGACCCTGTGGATCCAGCTAAATGCCATATTATTTCTGCTTTGGAGAGAATGTCTAGTCCATCTTGCTAGACACATTTTCTCTCCCTACCTTTCAAAGCTAATAAAGTAGTAGCCATAATCCTTCACCTAAAAGAAAAAAATAACAAAAAGAGCCAAGGATCACATCTCTATATTCATGGGTCACATGTAGCCCTGGCTGAGAATGAGGTCTGCCTAAGGCCTCTCTTTATCTAGTGGCTTACAGCATATCTCCCTCACTCAGATACAGCCAGGCAGGAAAGGGATGACATCTTCAATGTACACCCAGTTCCAGCTCTACAGGCTTTCAAAAGTCAGTCATTTTGCCACATAGTTAGTGGACTAGAATCAGTTACCAAATATCTCTACATGCTCCAAAGTCCACAAGGGGATTGCATCAGCTGAACAGACTACGCATACTCATAATGTCTAGGTATGGCCAGTCTTCCGTTACAGTAGAATACCAGCAACATCAATATGGAGATCATCGCTTAACCTGTTGTATAACTGAATAGAGAAGGGCAATTGAAACCTGGAGGGACCAGCCCTTTTGTGCTAGCTAGAATGCTAAACCATGACAGGTGATTTTGTCGGAGTACGTAGGTATAACAAAGGCAAACGCTGATAACCCTTACCTTCACCTAGCCCCTTTGAACTTCCCTCAGCTTTATATATGTGCTGAATAAGGACCATCATGGAAGGTGAAGGATGTTCTCCTCACCTAATCTGCTTTCTACTCCCCGGGGTCTGTGTTGTTTAGTTGTGTGGAAGCCCTATATGGTTTGAGGAAATACAGGTTGAACATTAAGGATTTATCAAGAATTAAAAGAAATTTTCTAATTCCAAATCAGATTGTTGGCTAGGACCAAGGACTTGGGGACAGCATAAGCAGAATGATGGTTCAAAAGGAAAGATTTAGTTTTAGGCTGGGCCATCTCTTTCTTATTGCCTTACTAGGGAGTTTAGTAGCTCATAGCCACAAACTAGGTACCAAAAGACCTTTAGTCCTCCCTTACCAGAGAGAAGCTTACTATATGATGCACCTTAGCAGATGATAGCAGAGAATAGGTCAGTAGAGGAACAGGAACAAGTGGCGATACCCAACAAAGGGAAGCAACAATGTCCAATGTGATGTCTGGTAGATAGATAAGAGACAACACTTGGGAGAAAATAGCACAATGGTGTCATAAGAAGACATTGGCAGCTCTTGTAGTATCAAAGGGGTGAGTTGTCCCTGCCATGCATGCACCCTGGACATGTGTCCCACGCATGTGCACTGGACATGTATGTTCCTAGAATGAATGCTCCTTCACAAATATTCCTGGTTCATGAATGTTTGCGACATACATGCCTTCTCACACTGATGGTATGGCAACCTGTGAAAGAACGTACCCCCATGAAAGTACGGGGGAGGGATATTTTCTTGTCCTTTGTAATGTCGTTTGATTCTCTTTTGCTTTGAACTGTTGTGTCCCACTGCTTAGTAAAAGTTGAGTACATCACTAGTAGTCATGGGTTAGGCTTTAAGCAGATGCTCACCCACAAAATAATTCAAATTCTTTGGGGTCCCACCTGTAATGGGTGAGATACCTGTATGCTACAGAAGTAGAAAGTTATCATTCTCCAATGGAATGCCTGCTTGCTGTTCCTCATATAATAAATTACAATCTTTCCCACCTTCAGAAGGAGAGAAATGATTATCAATAACCAATTATTAATGGAGAAGAGGGGAATCCATGGTTTTTTTCCCTTTCTATTTCCTCATTCAAAACCCAGTCATTGTGAAGAAGAAGTTGACAATGAGACATTCTCCTCAATCTTGGACCCCACCCAACTAGGAGAGTTTATTTTTGATTAAAGGGTAAAAAGAATCTATTCTAGGTGAATTCCAGTCCATTGTTGTACTCCAGGTAGGACTGGGTGGAGAATAGATCCTGTTGTCTAGATTACCCTGAAGGCAAAGGTAGTCTGGCTTGAGATGAGTCTCTTTGTCCCAAGAGGGATGACATGATCAGAATCAGAGTCAAAGTCAGTCCCAGCCCCTCATTAAAATAAGCCCACCTTCATTATAACATTCATTCTCTCATTAACTGTTAACCAATCAGAGCTGATTTCTACCTGTCAGGGATAGCCCCTTTTCTAAAGGTATATAACCATTTGATGGTCTCCAAGATTCATCTTTAGTTTCTGAGAGAACCACTGACCTCAATTTATTACTAGCTAGTCATAATTAATAAATTGATTATTATTAATTACCTAGAAACTATGTCTCTCAGACTTTTCATTCATGAAAATGCCCTTGCATACTGTCACCCTTCCTCTGCTCCTTGGAATTAGTAGCTTTCTTTAAGGTTTAATTCAGGTGGCACCTCCTACAAGAGTTCTCTCCTACCTCACCTCAAGTTTTTAATGTCCCCCCCTCACAAAGGACTTCGTATTTACTTTGTTCATACTTTCTATTACTTATATGTCTTCCTCTTGTATGCTTGCTGTAGAACAGAAGTGCCATAAGAGCAGGAGCCATTTCCTTTTTTCTTTCTGTCCCTAGAAAGACACCTAGTATAGTATCTTGCACATATTAGGTACTTCATACTTACTGATTTGAACTAAATTTCTCAAATTGTCAATCTAGGGGCAACACTGGAGAGTGAGTGAGCCAGTCAACATAACATATTTATTAAGTAGTTAGTATGTGCCAAGTACTATACTAAGTGCTAGGAAAACAAACAAAAGTAGAAAAGAAAATAATCCCTGCTTTCTTGTATTCTAAGAAGACAAGACACAAAAAGAAGTTGCAAAGTTGGAGGGAGAGAAACAAAGATACCAAGTTTGGGGGCATGCAGTCCAAAGAGCAGCCTGGTGAGGAATGATCTGTACTCTCTGTACTTGGAGGTTCTGGGAGTAGCCATCCAATCAGAGGAAGAGGCCACAGCAGTGGCTAGCACTTCCAACGTGTGGATTCCAGGGCTGGAGTGAAGCTTCAGGATTAAGAGCTGGGGTGTGATAGAGGAAGTCCAGAGTGGAAAGAAAGGATGGAATAAATAATTAAAAAGGAGGGAGGAAAGAGAAGCATAGAGGTACATGGGACAGACAGCAGAGTATTGTGAGATAATTGCTAGTGTCGACAATCTCCTACCCAAGTTTTGAACATATTGCTTTGCAAGATTCATTAATTTTATTTTTGTTTCCCGTTTTATTTATTCTTTACAAAAATCCTCCTCCAGTGTCACATCATGGTGTGGGAGTATCCTTGGACTCTAGATTAAAGTTATACTTACAGAGCACAAACTCTGGCAGGAATCCTGGTAGAAAGGCTATGAGTAGAGTGAGTCATGAACTCTGTTTGAGGACAAGTCTCGCTAACTTTGGAGAATCTCATTACCAGAATGTTGGCTCAGGTGATATGTATGTAGCAAGGGCTATGCCCTATATGTAGCACGGAAGTACCATTGTGTATCTCAGAATAAACGTCTCTAGTCTCTTCTCTCCTTGCCCCACTTGTCTTGAAGGGAGATTTTATTTATTGCCAGGAAGAGAAGCAGGAGATGGATCCAGAAAACTGGCCACTCTGTTCACCTCAGAGAGAGAGAAAGCACCAGATTAGAATTTTATCTATCTTCTCCCTTAAATATGATTCATGTAGGGGATACAATTTTCAGATTCAACTAAATTTCTGATTACTGTTTGTTTTAATGGGGAAGTAGGACCTCAAGCTTTATGTCCAAGGTTTCACAAACTTCCCACAAAATAGCAGTTCCAAAATCAACACACATAATAGGTAGCAAAGAAACCCACTTTTCCAAGTCAATAGCAAAACAAAAGTCAGAGAAAGTACATACATAATATTTGTATCATTATGTTTGAAAGCATGCAAACATATATATCAATATATACCAATGTGAAGGAGTGAAAGAGTTCTCCCACTGGCAGGAATGAGTTAACTCAGTTCAACCAATAAAGTCCCAGATCTCACCCAAAGGGGAAATTCACCAGTCTCTAGTGTAGCAAGTTGGATATAGAGACCTGTTGGAGACTGCCAGCTCCTTTCAGCTCCTTTTCCTTCAACAGCCTAAAGTGGAGCTGACCTCATTCATCTTCTCTCTCAAAGCTAGAAGCCAGAAACACCCAAAGCAACTCGAGAGTCCTAAGAGCCTGAAAAGACTTAAAGAGTCTGATGCTTTCCTCTCTTCCACTCTTGCCGACTCCACCTTACCCCTCAGGTGGGTGCAGAGCATTGATCTCCACCAATGAGTTCAATACCAATGGATTTAGAGACTCAGATTATAGTTTTTCCATATCCAGCTCTGAGTTCTTGGAGTTGCCTACCTAGGGGTTAATTATTTACTATGGGTAACTCAAATCCCACTCTCCATGGGTTGGAAAGCCTTCAAACAAAAGACTGCTTCTAACTTTCTGGTTTTTCTTGTGTACAAGAAAATAAGTTCTATATGAATACTTCTGGTCAGTTCTTTTAGACACAGTGGACTCAATGGTTACATAAATCAACGTGAAGATGTATGATGCATATAAGCAGGCTACAGCATGTTCTTTCATACAAGTCCTTGTTGGCAATACATCCAAAAGATATCATTATCTTTTCTGGGACTGACAAAGGAGATGGGACAGTCATGTGGTATTAAGGAATCACAGAGAAGCAGAGTCAACAAATGGACAGCATAAGCAGGACATTGGAACTCTCTCCCCACCTCTGTCCCCTAAATATTAGGGGAAAAAACAGGAGGAAGACTTCCATCACATTGGCTTGGTGCTCAATATATGGGAGAATAGTCCAGGCCAAGAAGGTGTAGAGGGTACAATCTGCTCTGGTAGAAGGAATGATGATGATGACAGCTAATATTTAAATAACACGTTAAGATTTGCAAAGCACTTTATGTATGTTATATCATTTGACCTTTACAACAATCCTGTGAGATAACTGCTATTATTATTCCCATTTTACAAATGAAGAAATTGAGATTGGGAAATGTCAAGTAATCCAGGGTCACACAGCAAATAAATGATTAAAGCAGGATTTAAACTCAGCTCTTCCTGACTCAAAATCTAGCCCTTTGTTCCAATACAACACCTGTGCACTCAGACCTATGAAATCAAAGTCTCAAATTAAGACCAGATATGCCAAATGTTTATGTCAGTAGTTCAGACCTAGCCTTTTTCCCAAGCTACAATCTCATATCACCAATGGCCTTTTGGATGCCTCAAACTGTATGTCCTATACACATCTTAAAAACTCAACATGTCAAAACACAACTCATCTTTTCTTCCAAACCCTTCCCTCTTCTCAACTTTCCTTTTATTGTCAAGGATACCATCATTATCTTAATTCCTCACTCTTACCCCACATATTCAATTTGTTGTCCAATCTTGTCCTTCTACCTTTACAACATCTCTTAAATATATCCTATTCTCTCTACTCACACAGCCTCTACTCTTTGTCTTCTTAATTTCTTCTACCTTGGCACAGACCCTCATTGCCTCTCACCTAAACTATTACAATTGCTTGATGGCTGGTCTCCTTACTTTAAATCTCTCCTCACTCTAATCCATCTCCCACCTAGCTGCCAGGTTTTTTTTCCTAAAGTACAGATATGACATTGTAGTAAATAATCATAGTAATTTAGTATTTGATCCAAGCTTTAGGAACAAAAACTTATTATTTGGCAAAAACTTCTGGGAAACTTGAAAACAATATGGTAGAATCTATGTATAGACCAACATCTCACACCATATACCAAGATAAGGTCAAAATGGGTATATGATTTAGACATAAAAGGTGATACCACAAGCAAATTAGGAGAATATGGAATAGTTTATCTGTCAGATCTATAGATAGGGGAAAAATTTAGAACCAAATAAGCTATAGAAAGCATTCCAAACTATGAACTGGATAATTTTAATTACATAAAATTTTAAAAGTTTTTGCACAAACAAAATCAATGCAACCAAAATTAGAAGGAAAGAAGAAAACTGGGAGAGAAGAATTCATAACAAGTGTCTCTGATAAAGGTCTCACTTCTCAAATATATAGAGATATGTGTCAAATTTATAAGACTACAAGTTATTCCCCAATTGACAAATGACCAAAGGATATGAACAGGCAGTTTTCAGAAGAAGAAAAAATCTGAGGGTGGAGCCAAGATGGCAGAGTAGAAAGATGCACATAATCTAGCTCTACCCACACAGCCCATAAGATACCTGTAAAAATGACTCTAAACAAATTCCAGAGCAGCAGAAGCCACAAAATGACAGAGTGAAAGAGATTTCCCACCCAAGGTAGCCTGGAAGCTTTTGCTCCTGGGTGAGAAGGGAGCAGGGTCCTCCCCTAGTCCCGGCTCCAGGAGGTGGTGGAGGCAGCAGCAGCAGTAGTGTCCATTTTTGGAGACTGCAGCCTAAAGCCCCTGGGGAAATTGAGTGACTGAGCTGAGTCTCAGTCCTGAGTGGTAACCCTAGGGTGAGGAAGAATGCTGGCATGGTGGACCTGGTGGAGCCTCTGGAAAGGGAATTCTACTTACAGATTCTGGTCAGAAAAGCTTTGGTAGCTCCCAGACCAGAGTGCAGGCCAGGAGAGGAGTAAACTCTTCTCCCTTGATTGAGCCACCTTGGAGGAACTGAGAACTTACAGGTCCCTAGAGTATACACCCCTCTTGACAAAGGACTCAAAAGTCAAGGAACTGACTGGGAAAATGCCCAAAGAAGGGGAAAAAAATAAGACTATAGAAGGTTACTTTCTTGGTGAACAGGTATTTTCTTTCATCCTTTTGAATGAGAAAGAACAACGCTTAGTATCAGAGGCCTCCAAAATAAATATGAAATGGTCTCAGGCCATGGAAGAGCTCAAAAAGAATTTTGAAAATCAGGTAAGAAAGGTGGAGAAAATATTGAGAAGAGAAATGAGAGCAATGCAAGAATATCATGAAAAGTGAATCAACAGCTTGCTAAAGGAGACCCAAAAAAATGCTGAAAAAAATAACACCTTTAAAAATAGGCTAGCTCAATTGGAAAAAAGAGGTCCAAAAACCCAATGAAGAAAAGAATGCCTTAAAATGCAAATTAGTCAAATGGAAAACGAGGTTCAAAAGCTCACTGAGGAAAATGGTTCTTTAAAAATGAGAATGGAGCAGATGGAAGCTAATGACTTTATGAGAAACCAAGAAATTACAAAACAAAACCAAAGGAATGAAAAAATGGAAGATAATGTGAAATATTTCATTGGAAAAAGAACTGACCTGGAAAATAGATCCAGGAGAGACAATTTAAAAATTATGGGACTACCTGAAAACCATGACCAAAAAAAGAGCCTAGACAACATCTTTCATGAAATTATCAAGGAAAACTGTCCTGATATTCTAGAACCAGAGGGCAAAATAAATATTGAAAGAATCCACTGATCACTTCCTGAAAGAGACCTGAATAGAGAAACTACTAGGAATATTGTAGCCAAATTTCAGAGTTCCCAGGTCAAGGAGAAAATATTGCAAGCAGCTAGAAAGAAACAATTTGAGTGTGGTGGGAATACCATCAGAATAACACAGATCTGGCAGCTTCTACATTAAGGGACTGAAGGGCTTGGAATATGATATTCCAGAAGTCAAAGGAACTGGGATTAAAACCAAGAATCACCTACCCAGCAAAACTGAGTATAATACTTCAGGGGAAAAAATGGTCATTCAATGATATAGAGGACTTTCAAGTATTCTTGATGAAAAGACCAGAATTGAATAGAAAATCTGACTTTCAAACACAGGAATCAAGAGAATCATGAAAAGGTAAACAGGAAAGAGAAATCATAAAGGACTTTCTAAAGTTGAACTGTTTACATTCCTACATGGAAAGATAATATTTGTAACTCTTGAGACTTTTCTCAGTATTTGGGTAGTTGGAGGAATTTTATACACACACACACACACAGAGAGAGAGAGAGAGAGAGAGAGAGAACAGGGTGAGTTGAATAAGAAGAGATGATATCTAAAAATAAAATTAAGGGGTGAGAGAGGAATATTATGGGAGGAGAAAGGGAGAAATGGAATGGGGCAAACTATCACTCATAAAAGAGGCAAGAAAAAGTTTTTTCAATGGAGAAGAAAAGGGAGGAGGTGAGAGGGAAAAGTGAAACTTACTCCCTTGACATTTGGCTTAAAGAGGGAATAACATGCTCACTCAATTTGGTATGAAAATCTATCTTACACTACAGGAAAGTAGGGGAGAAGGGGATGATAGAAGGGAGGGCAAATGGGAGAAAGGGGTAATGAGAAGTAAACACTTTTGGGGAAGGACAAGGTCAAAAGAGAGAATAGAATAAATGGGGGGCAGGATAGGATGGAAGGAAATATAGTCTTACACAACATGCCTATTATGAAAATCTTTTGCAAAAATATACATATATAACCTAAATTGAATTGCTTGCCTTCTCAGTGGGGATGGGTGGGGAGGAAGGAAGGGAGAGACGTTGGAATTCAAAGTATTAGAAGCAAATGTTGAGAATTGTTTTTGCATACAACAGGGAAATAAGTAATACAGGTATTGGGGTATAGAAATCTATCTTGCCCTTCAAGAAAAGAGAGAAGAAGGGGATAAGGGAGGGGAGGGGTGTGATAGAAGGGAGGACATATTGAGGGAAGAGGTAATCAGAATGCACGGCATTGTGGGGTGGGGGAGGGGAGAGATGGGGAGAAAATTTGGAACTCAAAATTTTGTGGAAATGAATGTCAAAAACTAAAAATAAATAAACATAAAAAAGAATTTAAAAAAGACCAACTTTTAAAAAAAGAACGAAAGAAATTGAAAAAAAAAAAGAAAAAAGCTATCAATAGCCATATAGAAAAATTCTCTAAATAATCATTGATTAGAGAAATGCAAACTAAAACAACTCTAAGATAGCACTTCACACTCATAATCTTGGCTGATATGACAAAAAAGGAAAAGGATAAATTTTGAGGGGGATATGGGAGAACTGAGACACCAATGCACTGATGGTGGAGTTGTGAACTGATCTAGCCATTCTGTAGAGCACATTGGAACTATGCCCAAAAGGGCAATCAAACTGTGCATAACCTTTGATCCAGCAATACCACTGCTACTTCTGTATCCTAAAGAGATTTTTAAAAAGGGGAGGGGGGAGAGAACAAATCCATACAAAAATATTTATAGCAGCTCTTTTTTTGTGGTGGCTAAGAATAGGAAATTGAGGGGATGCCCATGAATTGGGGAATGTCTAAAAGTTGTGTTATATGATTGTGATGGAATATTATTGTGATATAGAAATGACAAGCAGGATGATTTCAGAAAAAAACTGGAAAGACTAACATGAACTGATACAAAGTGAAGTGAGCAGAATCAAGAGAACATTATCCACCATAACAGCAATATTTTTCAGTGATGAACTATGAATGATTTAGCTGTTCTCAGCAATACAATGATCCAAGACAGTCCCAAAGGACTCATGATGAAAATACTGCCTCCAAAGAAAGAACTGATGGGGGGCGGAGCCAAGATGGCGGAGTAGAAAGACGCACATACACATAGCTCTGAACCCACAACCCATAGAATGGCTACAGGGAAGTAACTCACGGCGAATTCCGCACCCAGAGGCCACGGAACATTGGAGCGTGGGAGATTTCTGTTCCAGAGAGACCTGCAAACCTCTCGCCGGGGGGGTCCTTCGCGCTGCGGACTGGGCGCCAGGACTGGGAGCTGAGTGCAGCCCTGCCGCGGCCGCGGCACCAAGAGGAAAAGATCCGAGCAGGCTTCACAGACAGGATCTCCAGCGGCCACGCGGGTCCCTCCACCCACAGAGGGATCTGCAAACCTCTCGCAAAAGGTCCGTCGCGCTGCAGACACAAAACCCAGCCCAGACCTGCTGCGGCCACAGCTGCGGCACCGAGAGAAACAGATCCGAGCAGGCTTCAGGGACGGGATCTCCAGCGGCCGCACAAGTCCCTCCACCCACAGGTGACAGGGGTGGGTGAGAGAGTCTCTTTGGCGGGTCGAGAGGGGAGTGGGGTGCCCCCATAATTCAGGCCCCCCCCGGGAGGTAGAAGCTGAGAGGCGGCTGCAGACAGGGGCTCCCCAAGCGGGCGGGAGCCTGAATCCATTGCGGAAGGTCTGTGCATAAACCCCCTGAGGGAACTGAGCCTGAGAGGTGGCCCTGCCCCGACCTCAGCACCAGAACATAATCTCATACTGAATAGCAGCCCTGCCCCCGCCAAAAGCCCTGAGGCTGGAAGCAGCATTTGAATCTCAGACCACAAACACGGGCTGGGAGGATCAGGAGGTGAGGTGGGTGTGAGGAAAATATTCAGAGGTCAAGTCACTGGCTGGGAAAATGCCCAGAAAAGGGAAAAGAAATAAGACTATAGAAGGTTACTTTCTTGGCGAACAGGCATTTCCTCCCTTCCTTTCTGATGAGGAAGAACAATGCTTACCATCAGGCAAAGACACAGAAATCAAGGCTTCTGTGTCCCAGCCCACCCAATGGGCTCAGGCCATGGAAGAGCTCAAAAAGAATTTTGAAAATCAAGTTAGAGAGGTGGAGGAAAAGCTGGGAAGAGAAATGAGAGACATGAAGTCAAAGCATGAACAGCAGATCAGCTCCCTGCTAAGGGAGACCCAAAAAAATGTTGAAGAAATTAACACCTTGAAAACTAGCCTAACTCAATTGGCAAAAGAGGTTCAAAAAGCCAATGAGGAGAAGAATGCTTTCAAAAGCAGAATTAGCCAGATGGAAAAGGAGATTCAAAAGCTCACTGAAGAAAATAGTTCTTTCAAAATTAGAATGGCACAGATGGAGGCTAATGACTTTACGCAAAACCAAGAAATCACAGAACAAAGAGAGAAGAATGGAAAAATGGAAGATAATGTGAAATATCTCATTGGAAAAACAACAGACCTGGAAAATAGATCCAGGAGAGACAATTTAAAAATTATGGGACTACCTGAAAGCCATGATCAAAGGAAGAGCCTAGACACCATCTTTCATGAAATTATCAAGGAAAACTGCCCTGAGATTCTAGAACCAGAGGGCAAAATAAATATTCAAGGAATCCACAGAACACCGCCTGAAAGAGATCCAAAAAGAGAAACTCCTAGGAACATTGTGGCCAAATTCCAGAGTTCCCAGGTCAAGGAGAAAATACTGCAGGCAGCTAGAAAGAAACAATTCAAGTATTGTGGAAATACAATCAGGATAACACAAGATCTAGCAGCCTCTACATTAAGGGATCGAAGGGCATGGAACAGTATATTCCAGAAGTCAAAGGAACTAGGACTAAAACCAAGAATCACCTACCCAGCAAAACTGACTATAATACTTCAGGGGAAAAAATGGTCTTTCAATGAAATAGAGGATTTTCAAGTATTCTTGATGAAAAGACCAGAGCTGAAAAGAAAATTTGACTTTCAAACACAAGAATGAAGAGAACCATGAAAAGGTGAACAGCAAAGTGAAGTCATAAGGGACTTACTAAAGCTGAACTGTTTACATTCCTACATGGAAAGACAATATTTGTAACTCTTGAAACATTTCAGTATCTGGGTACTGGGTGGGATTACACATGCACACACGCTCACATACATAGAGACAGAGTGCACAGAGTGAATTGAATAGGATGGGATCATATCTTTAAAACAAAATGAAATCAAGCAGTGAGAGAGAAATATATTGGGAAGAGAAAGGGAGAAATTGAATGGGGCAAATTATCTCTCATAAAAGAGGCAATCAAAAGACTCATTAGTGGAGGGATAAAGAGGGGAGGTGAGAGAAAAACATGAAGTCTACTCTCATCACATTCCACTAAAGAAAAGAATAAAGTGCACACTCATTTTGGTAGGAAAACCTATCTCACAATACAGGAAAGTGGGGGTTAAGGGGACAAGCAGGGTGGGGGGGATGATAGAAGGGAGGGCATGAGGAGGAGAGTGCAATTCGAGGTCGACACTCATGGGGAGGGATAGGATCAAAAGAGAATAGAAGTAATGGGGGACAGGATAGGATGGAGGGAAATATAGTTAGTCCTATACAACACAACTATTATGGAAGTCATTTGCAAAACTACACAGATATGGCCTATATTGAATTGCTTGCCTTCCAAAGGGAAGGGGTGGGGAGGGAGGGAGGAAGAGAAGTTGGAACTCAAAGTGTTAGGATCAACTGTCGAGTAATGTTCTTGCCACTAGGAAATAAGAAAAACAGGTAAAGGGGTATAGAAAGCTATCTGGCCCTACAGGACAAAAGAGAAGATGGAGACAAGGGCAGAGAGGGATGATAGAAGAGAGAGCAGATTGGTCATAGGGGCAATTAGAATGCTTGGTGTTTGGGGGGGGAGGGGACAAAAGGGGAGAAAATTTGTAACCCAAAATTTTGTGAAAATGAATGTTAAAAGTTAAATAAATAAATTTAATAAAAAAAA
Source organism: Notamacropus eugenii (assembly GCF_028372415.1). Taxonomy (NCBI): domain Eukaryota; kingdom Metazoa; phylum Chordata; class Mammalia; order Diprotodontia; family Macropodidae; genus Notamacropus; species Notamacropus eugenii. Next base: position 622,329,343 of record NC_092872.1, read on the forward strand.
AAAAAAAAAAAAAAAAAAAAAGAAAGAACTGATGTTATCTAAATTCAAACTGAAACATACTCTTTTTCTTCCTTCCTTCCTTCCTTTCTTCCTTCCTTTCTTCCTTCTTTCCTTCCTTCCTTCTTTCCTCCCTTTCTTCTTTCCTTCCTTTTCTTCCTTCTTTCCTGTCTTCCTTCCTTTCTTCCTTCTTTCTTTCCTTCCTTCCTTCCTTTCTTCCTTCTTCACTTCCTTCCTTCCTTTTTTTCCCCTTTCTTTTCAGGTTTTCTTACACAAAATGACTAGTATAGAAATGTTTTACATGATTGCACATGTATAACCTATATCAGATTGCTTACCATCTCAGGAACGGGATAGGAGAGGGAAAGAGGGATAGAATTTGTAACTCAGAACAAACAAAAACAACAACAAATGCTAAAAAATTATTTTTACATGTAATTGGGAAAAAATAAATATTTTTTTAAAATAAAGTACAGATTCGATGTTATCATTCCCCTACTCAGTAAACCCCAGTGGTTTCCTATTACCTCCAGGATCAAATATAAAATGCTCTGCTTGGCATTCAAAGCCTTTAACAATTGGGCCCCTCATATCTTCTTTGTCTTCTTACATTTTATGGCCCTCTACACTCTATGCCTTTTCACTGGTCGTTCCCCATGGCTGGTATGTACTCTCTCCTCACCTCTATCTCCTGACCTCCATTACTTCCTTTGGCCTTTCCTGCCTCTTCTCTCATGCTACTTCCCATTTACACCATTTATATCTTGTAGGTACAACTTTGTTGTCTCTCCCATTAGAATATAAGCTCCTTGATGGCAGAGACAATTTTTTTTAACCTTTTACTGTATTCTCAGTGCCTAGTACAATTCCTGGCACATAGTAGCTGCTTAATTAAGTACTTGTTGAATGGTTGAAAGGAACATGTGTGTGTATTTATATGTGTATGTATACATACATATATACATATATAAACATGTACATATAATATATATCCTTTCAAAGGTATATTCTGTATATAGATCTATTCACCCATTTTTTTCTTTCAAATATATCCGTAGAAAACATTATCCCACAAAACTGTGACATTAAAATATCTATATTTACTAAGAAAATTTTTTCAATCTTTATTTGCATTAAGAAATGCTTTATGAATTGTCATCGTCCCTGTTCTTTGTCCCTGTCCTTTTCATTGTCATTCTTTTGCTAATATCCCAATTATATGTGGCATTCAGGTTTTATATAAACTAGATGGAAATGGAGAGGAGAAGTACAGACTATATTTGGACCATTATGGTATCTATATATGTAGGTTCATGGCCCTGAACACCATGCTGGCCGTCATGTATTATCCCATGCAGGCTGCTAAAAATAACTCACCCATCTGCTTACTTGCCTTTCTCACTTTCCCCAAACATAAATTGGCTGGGTACTGACAGACAGCAGGAATCTGGCAGAGAGGGACTTCCGACAGCTCTGCCATTGCTACAAATGGTCATCAGTGCCCAGGAAAGTCAGAGAAGAAAGCTTGTTTCCAGAAGACACCAGCCTTAGGTGACCTTGAACGAGGAGAAGTTGACAGATAGGTACTCTGCTGTGTGCAGACTACGTAGAATCAAGGACTTCCTTTCCCTATACATTTCTGAGAATTTCCAACATTTGTCACTCTCTCCAATCTTGTTAGACTTTTTATATACCCAGTGAGCAAACTCCTAGAATAGAGGTTCTTAATATGTGAGTGTATATATACATATATATGTATGTATGTGTGCATGCATACATGTGTGTATGTATTTATACATATACTTATATATACACATACATATGTGTTACTATTTAAATATAGTTGGTTTCTTTTGTAATCTTATGTATTTTATTTTATTTTAAAACATTATTCTGAAATGAGGCCCATAGGATTCACCAGACTGCCAAAGAGGTCCATGACATACACAAAAAAGGTAAGAACCCCTGTCCCCGAGGCTTGGGGCTGCCAGATTTCATCATTATCTTTGTTCTAGGTCCCACTGGAGGGTGGAGGAAGCAGAGCACAAAGTCTTTCCTGGGTTATGGACTAAAACCCCAGAATTTTGGAGTTGCAAGGAATCTTGGCAGCTCTAATGCAACCCTTCACCTCTCTCCAAGAAGGTGGAGTTCTTGGAACCATGGTTGGTCATCATGTTGATCAAAGTTCACAAGTCTTTCAAAGTTTTTACTATATTGCCTTTATTGCATTGCTATTGTATAAATAGCTCTAATTATCAGGGAGTTTTTCCTTACATCAAGCTTAAATTTTGTCTCTAGGACCAAACAGAACAAGTTAAATCCCTTTTCAGCATGACAGCCTTTCAACTTCTAAAAGACTTCTGTTATTTCCCTGCTGAGCCTTCCCTTCTCCCAGTTCCTTCATCTTCGTATGACATTGACTGAGGCCCTTCATCTCCTTGGCTACTCTACTGTGGATGCTCCCTAGTATCTTTCCTAAACAAGGGTACCCAGAACTGCTCCAGCTATAGTCTGCCTGAGACAGATGACAATTATCACTTCCTTTGTCCTGAAAGCTGTTTCTCTCAAAGCATTCTAAGATCATATCAGCTTTCTGGACTACCACTGATTCATATTGAATTCTCATTTCCTTTAGATCCCTAGATCCTTTTTTTTCTTCAGAAAAACTGCTGTGTACTCAGGATTCCCCCATCCTATACTTGTAAAAGTGAAATTTTTAAGCATATTTTAACTGTAGCATGAGACTTACCATTTGTTCCTATTTGATTTCATCTTTTTAGATTCATTTCAATTGCCTTATCTATCAAGAAATTTTTGGATCCTGACTTGTCATCTAATGTGCTAGCTATCTCTCCCATTCGAACATCTGATAAGCATGTCATCTACTTCAGTATCCAAGTCACTGATAAAAATGCTAACTGGTACAAAGCCAGGTATGGATCCCTGGGATTCTCCACTGGATGCCTCCTGCCAAGTTTACTTCAAATCATCAAACCATTCTTTGAGACCAACCATTCAGTCAGTTCTGAATCCATCTGAGTGTACTATTACCTAGCCATATCTCTCCATCTTTTTGTCTTTTTTTAAGTACATTTTTTTCAAAAGAGGATCCACCTTCTCTTTCTCCTACCTCCTACCTGCTGCTTCCATTAAGAAAAAAAGAAGTACAAAACCTGTTACAAACACGATCAGTCAAACAAAACAAGTCCCCTTGATGGCTGTGTCGGAGATATATACACACACAAATATATACATATACGTACATGTGTACATATATACATACATATGTGTCTATGTGTGTGTAGAAAGCCAGTCTGGACTCTGAGTTCACTTCTCTCAGGAGACAGATAGCCTGTTCATCACGAATCCTCTGGAATCACAGGTCTTCATTAGGTTGTTCAGAATTCTTAAGTCTTTCAAAGTTGTTTGTCTCTGCAATATTGTTATTATTCTACAAATTGTACTACTGGCTCTGTTCACTTCACTCTACCCTCTCTATTTTTTTTAAATTATTTTTTTTTTATTTTCACAAAGCTTCATCTTCTTCCCTTGGAATTCCACCTCCCCAAACACACACACTTTGAGAAATCAAGAAAAAATAAAACCCCTGTTACAAATATGTGCCATCAAATTCCCCTGGTTGGCCATGTTCAAAAAAAAGAACATGTACTCTGAGTCCATCAGCTCTACTAAGAGGCAGGTAGCATGCTTCACCATGAGTTCCCTAGAGTTCTGGTTCTCCATAATTTTCACATGAATAAAATGAAATGCTTTATCTGATGCCCTGCTAAAATCTAGATGTGCCCTAGGACAGGGCATCTCCCTGATCTAGCTTAGTATCCCTTTCAAAAAGGAAATAAGGTTACTCTAGCATGACCAGTCCTTGATGAAGCCAAGCCAATCCTGAGATTGCCACTTCCTTTTCCAGTTGTTTACTTAAACATACTCTAACCCCTTCATTTTGGTGATGAGGAAGGACACACCAAGGACACAAAGCCACCAAGTAAAAGAACCTGGATTTGAACTCATGTCCCCTGATAACCCAGTTCAGTGCTATATATTATTGTAAGGGGATGGTCAGGAGACTTCCCCAAATCAGGTGGATGAACTAGCTGACAGAATAGTGAGAGTTTATATGAGATTGATATCATGCTTTCTAAGAAACCTGGCTTCATGGAAAAAAAGCTGACCCCAGAAACAAGAAGATGCTGGTTCAAGTCTTACCTTACACATACCAGTTGTGTGATTATTGCAAGTCACTTCTCAGCTGTACTAAATTCCCTAAGATGATAAATTACAGAGAAGGTGATAATCTGCCATAGTAGAGGGAATTTTCTCACCTAGGAATTCCCTAATCCAGTGAAATCACAGATCCAATTTCTGTCCTCAGCCTTGGAAGGGTATTGTCATGCCTACTTGATTTTGTTGAGAAATTTAGCCATAGATTCAGTAGCAACTCTTTGAGGAAGAAGACATGTCCAAGGCTAGTCTAGGCAGTGAATAGGAATCATTTAATTGTCATTGATTGTATGAACTAAAAACATCATTTTATGGTACTATAAAAAGGAGCCTTGAGGAATAGTAAGACTTCTTTTCATAGGAAAGAGACCAGAGCAGGGACTTTGGTCCCTAGAGGGTTGTGCTCTGTAAGGGTCATCTTAGTTCCAGAGATGATAACCTCTTAGCCTGAAAGGTAGAAGCAGCTGGGGCTCTGAGTTCCTGTGCTCCAAATACCTTTGTCTGGAAAGGCAGCAGCAGAAGTACATAGCTATTGTACTTGTTCTCAATTAGGTGATCCCAAAAGATGGCTACCATTTGGCCAAGGTAACTCCTGGACCCCAGTCTTCTAGAGGAAGAAGGGGAGATACTGGACAGAGTCAACCTCCTGGGGAGAAGCATGTTATGACATATAGTGACTGAAACATTTATAGTCAAATTTCTCAAGTTCAGATGCTATCACTTAAAAGCTGTGACTGTGGTCAGATCATGGAACCAATTAGGTAAAGTAGTCCTGGACTTGGAATGAGAAGACCTGAATTCAAATCTTCCCTTGATATTTATTAGCTATATGACCTTGAGCAAGTCAACTTGAACAAGATGTTTCCACATCTATAAAATGTGGATAATAATAACACCTACCACCCACAGTGGTAATGATAAAAAATGAGATATTCTAAGAAAAGCATTTTATATTTCTTTTTCTCATCCTTCCATTCTTCTTTTGAGATAATCCCAACATAACTGAATCATACCCAGGCCTGCTAATTAGACTTTCTCTAAGAACCCTAGTAATGATAAAGTTCTGAGTGAATATATGTATCTTTTCCCTTTATAAAAATGTAAACAGCTTAACCTGGTTTAGTCCTTTATGATTTCTTCCTTAGATTTACTTTTTCATGCTTCTCTTGACTCTTACGTTTAAATATCAGATTTTCTATTCAGCTGTGGTCTCTTTATCAGGAATGCTTGGAAGTCCTCTATTTCATTAAATATCCATTTTTCCCTAGTTGGATTATATACAGTTTTACTGGGTAGATTAATATTGGTTGTAACCCTAGTTACTTTGCCTTCTGGAATGTCGTATTCCAAGTCCTCTGTTTCTTTATAGTGGTAACTATTAAATCTTGTGTGATTCTGATTGTGCCTCCTTCGTATTCGAATTCTTTCTTTATGGCTACTTGAAGTATTTTTTCCTTGATGTGGGAGCTCTAGATTTTGGCTAAAATATTCCTGAGAGTTTTCATTTCTTTCAGAAGGTGACTGGTGAATTCTTTCAATTTCTTCTTTGCCTTCTGGTTCTATAATATCTGGGCAGTCTTCCTCTATACTTTCTTGAAATATGATGTCTAGACTCTCTTTTTGGTCATGAATTTCAGGTAGTCCTTTGATTCTTAAGTTCTGTCTCTGAAATCTATTTTTGAAGTCAGTTGTGTTTCCTACGAGACATTTTCTCAGTCCTCAAACTTTGTTTTATTATTTCTTGATGTTTCCTGGAGTCATTAGCTTCCATTTGGACAATTCCAATTTTTAAGGAGTTATTTCTTCAGTAATATTTGTTTCTCTTTTACAAAACTATTCATTCTCTTTTCATTGCTTTGCATAGTTCTCATTTCTTTCCACATTTTCTTCTGCCACTCTTATTTGGCTTTATAAATCTTTGTTCATTTGTTTGTTTATCTAACTATTCTAAGAATTCTTGTTAGGAGATCAATAAATGATTAATTGGTTGATTATGATTTAGTGGATTACATGTTCTAATACCCCAACCTGTGTGTTCCTTATTCTTCAGGGAACCTGTGCCCTCAAAGCTATGTGTGCCCCTCTAGGTTATCAGCTGGGCCCTTTGGACCGAATCCAAACTTCATAGAACAAATCCCTTTAATAAAATGATTTGTTCTGTAAAACTTGGACTCAGTCAAAAAGTTTCCCTCTCTCTGCCATTTTCTGTTCCAAAACATCATCTAGCCATCTCCACCAGGGAAGCCACTCATACAAGGGTTATCTCTGCGCCGTATTTCCCAATGAGGACATGTTTCACAGCAGGTACCAGATAAGGAGTCCATTAAACTACCATCTCTTCTCATTGCATAAACTCCCCTATGCACTCAGGCATGTTTATCTTCCTTTCACCTGACTAGATGACTTTAGCTCAGCTTAGGGACAGCCATGAGGAAACTGCTGACAGCAACCTGAGTCACCCAAACAACAGGACCAGAGCCCAGCCACCTGAGCTTAAGGGGGAGAGTTAAGGAGTCAGAGAATAACAAAAGAAAAGAGAGATCCCCTGGTAGAGATGCCAAATGAAACCCCACACCCTCCCTAAATGACCTTTCCTCCTTCCTACTTCGAATCACTGCACATATATATTTATACATATGCATGCTGCCCCCCAAATCCTGCCTGTCCCAGTTGTGGAGCTCCACAAAACCAAAGGACCAAGAGAAAAGGCTAGAAAAGTCAGTCTGCTTATTCATTGTGGTCTTGTCTCAGTACACCATTGACCTTAGGCATAGGTGAACTAAGTGACTGCCTAACTGAGCCTATACTAGGACAGAGTAATTAAAAAATATTGCATGTATGCATGTGTGTGTGTGCATATATATTTAAAAGAATGTCAAGTTCTAATGGACCACAAGCTCAAAATGAGTCAGCAATGTACTGTGGCAGCCAAAAAAGCTAATGAGACCTTAGATTATATTAGCAGAATGACAATATCCAGAAAGACAGAGGAAGGAGTCTTGCTGTCCTCTGTCGTGGTTAGGCAACACTTATAAGAATAGAACAGAGAGTAGTTTAAGAGAGAAGGAGCTTATGGAGGAGAGGGGAGGAGAAGGAAAAGGAGGGGGAGAAAGAAGGGACAGATAGAGAATGGAAAAAGAACAACAGAAAGAGGAAATGAAAGTGCACCAAAGATGTCTGTCCAGAGCCAGTGTCAGAGCCTTGACATAGGAAGTTCCCAATTGGATGACAGTAGTTTTGGTGGGCATTCAGCCAGATATGGGGAGAGATACTTAACATATGTCAATCCATTTGTAGGGGATGGTGGCAGCCTCCTTCCAGGCCCAGATTCCCAGCATAGACCCAGTTGTTCAGCAAAGAAGCCACCACATACCATGTTCACCACAAAAATAGAAGGAGTTGTTGCCAAGTCAAATGGTTCAGAGGGTGCCACCATGTTTCTCTGCTGAGCTCAGCACCATGGGCCATGCCTCCCACCACAAACCCAGTTGCAGGAGGTAAGCATAGTCAAAGCCCTACACTGAGCCACGAAGATAGGGAATGGGGAGCCAGGAAACCACCAATCAACCAGTTGTTGAGGCTTAGATGTTTCCATTCCTTCCTGGATCCAGGGAGTAAAGGCAAGAATATTTAAAAGGATTATCAGAGACCCCTCCCCTCCTTTCCTTGGGGAAATGGGGGACATGGGCACAGAATGTTATATATGCCACCAGCTGTGGTAACTATATCAGTCATTTTTTGTTTCATTTCCTATACAGAACTTAAACACACACAAAAATACATGTCTATATACATATGTATGTATATATACATATAACATAACACAAAAATAAAATTGCATAGGAATTTGTGAATCTCTATTTCATACCACTTGAATCAGTTGTTTTAGCTTAACTGTTTTTCTTTGTTGGAAGGGAAGGCTCACAGGATGAGAGAGCTGGAGACAGTATAGGTAGAAGCAATTGTGATGTGAAAACCAAAAAATAATGCTAAAACTTAATAGAAGTTTTAACAGCAGGGGAAGGACCATCAATTCTGAAATCGTCAAACCTAGGTTCAAATTCTGACTTTGATACTTATTGCCTATGGGACTTGAGATAAGTCCTTTAACCTCCCTGGCCTCTTTCCTCAACTGTAAAATGAGGAGGGTAGACTAAATATTCACTAAGTTTCCTTTTAGCTCTACATCTATGATCTTGTGAACTTTAAAAAACAATAAGCAAGTAGATAGATGGATAGATTAGATAGATAGATAAAGAGAGAGAGAGAGAGAGAGAGATGGATGGATAGATGGGTGGATGGATGGATGGATGGATGGATACATAGATAGATGGATAGATATGCAGATAGGTAGATAAGTATGAGTACCTGCTGATGATAGTGATCTTGAGACTAGCCATCTTGATTCTGAGATAACTAGAGTGGGCACTATTGAGGTGAATTATCCAGAAGAGCAAAGCAGGAAATTCCTCCATCTAATCATTCCTCATCTTCACATGTAAGCCTCCCTGGAGGCTCCATCCATAGGGAACTGAGAAGGGTTCAGCCCCTCTGTCCCAGAAGACCCAAGTTTCCCAGTATGATCCCTTGTTTGTTTTGTCAAGCAATTGGAATAAGCCAGGAACATAACTTGTCCCTTCCAGGAATGAAAGAAGACAATGACCTTGCTTCCTCAATCCTCAATCCAACAAAATGAGAATAATGGTATCTAATGCACATTACTCTAGATAGGGTCTCCCTCTGAAAGTTTCTTTTTCTAGTTTCCAGCTGTAAATTCAGTCCAAAGAGACCAGAGCTGCAAACAAGTGTTAGATGTTGGAAGTGCTGTGGGGCTACAATTCTGGCTGCAACTAAAATAATTTGGAACCTAGTTTACAAAGAAGGAACTTCAGTCCAGAATGAACATGTTGAACTAGGTAGAACTCAAGGGCTTATAAGGGTCAAATAATAGGGAAGTCATAGTGGAAAGACCAAGTTTAGACTCATGAATAGTCTTGACTAAGCAGAACAGGTTACCTGGGAAAGAAGTTAGTCAGTGAGAAGCCGAAGATTCCAGTCTAAGAAACCAGATGTTCTCAGCCTTGATGGGTCAGTCATGCTTCTAGATGAAGTCCATAAATCTAGTCCTCCTAACTTCCTTCAGTCAGAGTTCTATTTATGATGACATCTCTGACTGAATTTCTCCTCTATCCCAAGCACTAAATATCACTTCATATCAGCATATCCTATTGTAGATATGAATAAATCAGGAATTCTGGGGGTACAAATAGGAAATATGTAGGATTTTGCTGCCTAATACTTTTGAGCTTAAAAACAATGATGTCTAGGTCTCCTTATAAACTTCTAGACTTGGTGAGAAAGAAGACCTCAGAGGAAAGCAAGGAAAGCTTCTACCCACAATATTAATGGCACTTACAATATCCTGAATGATCATCCAGCCTCTGCCTTAAACATAACCTCAGTAACAGGAAATTGATTACCACTCAAGGAAGTTCAGTCCATTTTGAGACAGCAAGAATTATTATGGAATCCTTCTTTATATTGTCAGAACTTCTAATGGTCTCATTAGAATAGAAACTCTTTGAGAGCACAGATTGAGTCACTGTCTTTGTCTCCCCATTGCCTAGATCATAGTTGTTGTTATCTAATCATTTTTCAGTTGTGTCCAACTCTTTGTGACATCATTTGGAATTTCTTGGCAGGAATACTAGAATAGTTTGCCATTTCCTTCTCCAGCTCATTTTCCAGATCAGGAAACTGAGGCAAATAGGATTAAGTGACCTGTCCAGGGTCACACAACCAGTAAGTGTCTGAGGCCAGATTTGAACTCAGGGAGATGAGTCTTACTGACTCCAGGCCCAGTGCTCTATCCACTGCACCACCTAGCTGCCCCTAGCACATAGTACGCACTTAATAAATGCTTTTTGATTGGTTGGTTGATCCCAATTCTAACCTCTGGGGTGAAGTGTAACAAATAACCACTTTCTTTTTTTCCTAGATGATAGCTTTTCCAACACTTGAAGATGTTTGGAGTTCTGATGCACATCTGCTCCTCCTGTGCATAGTAAACAACCCATGTCCTTCCTTCAATACTAATATGGCGCAGCCACCAGTCTCTAGCCCATGGTCATTGTCTCCTTCTTGATATGCTCCAGCTTGTCAGTGTCCTTCTTAAAACACAGCGGACAAAACTCAACACAAAGTTGCAAATGTGTTCTGGCCCCAGGCAGAGTTTAGAAGGACTATGGCCTTACTCTTCTTTGGGTTGGAAAACCATTGACTTCTAGATAAGTGGTATGGTCTAGTCGGAGAGATTTCTCACTATGACTAATAATAATTAACATAACTATTGTTAGTCATAGCATAATTGCTAGTTAGCATAACTATTATTAATATAATTAGCATAAATAACAATTAGCATAGTTATTGTTAGCATAACTGATAATTAGCATAACTATTGTTAGTTACAGTTAGCATCACTAACAGTTAGCATAACTGTTGGTACTTTAAGGTTGGCAAAGTGCTTTACAAATATTATTTCATTCTATCCTCACAATAACCCTCAGAAGTAGAGGATATTATTATCCACATTTAGTAGATGAAGAAACTGAAGCAGGTCAGTGACTTACCTATGGTTACACATCATGAAAGGAAGTTATTTGGATCTTCCTGCCTCCAAATCCAGTGCTCTATCCAGCTCACCAACTAACTGACTGACTACAGTTGGGGCAAGCCAAACTTTTTGGGAGGCAATGTGTCCAGTAGAAGGACAATTGGACGTGAAGTCAGAGGACCCAGGTTTGAATCCCGAAGTGTCAATTTCATCTGTAAAATGAGGGAGGTGGACCAGAAGACCTCAAAGCTTCCTTCCAACTTTAGCTCTGTGCTCCCTATGAACGCTAATGTTCCTCATTCTGTTCACTCTCCTTTTTTCCTTTTTAATTGGATCTGTTATTTCATCAGCGTGGGGAGCTACTGATGAATAGCTTCCTCTATCAATTCAGATCAATTCTCTACAACATGAGTCTTTGAGAATTGCCTGGGAGTCTTGAAAGACTGTCACTTGCTCAGGACCAAAGAGTCAGCACATGACCCAAGTGGGACTCCTAAACTCTGAACCTGACCCTCTATCCACTGAGCACTGCTTCTTCTATTCATTATACTTCTCTTAATCCAGTCTAAAATCAAATTACCTATTTTGGGCTCTCACATCACATGGCTGACTCATTTTGAGCTAAACCCTCAAGTTGTTTGCACATCGACTGCTTCCTAACCATGTTTTCCCCATTCTGGGTCAGGTAGACTATCCTTTCTAGAGAGGCCAGGGCTCTGGGTTGAGTCATCCATCAACCCAGGTAACTAGACTGCTACTACAAAACAGTCTACTAACTGTCCTGGAATCTGCCCTCTGTCCCCTTCACTTAAGCCTCCCTTAGAAAACAGGGGAGCAGATGATGGAAGCCTCACCTTACTCTATAGAATGTATCAGTGTGCCTCAGTTTCCCCAGCTGTAAAAGAGAACTAATAATAGAATCAACCTCTCTGATTTACTGTGAGGATCAAACGAGATAATATTTGTAAAGTGTTCACCATAATTCCTGGCATGTAGTAGATATTCAAAAGCTTGTTTTCTTCTAACACGTTAAGTTCACAATCATTGACTAATAAGAAAATGTTTTGCATGACTGCATATGTATAACCTAATTGCTTGCCATTTTTTAAATTAATTTTAAAAATTGCTTTTATGTGTAATTGGAAAAAAAAGTAAAATATTTTTTAAAATTATTTTTCCATGTAATTGAAAAACAATAAAATATTCGAAAACTTCTTTTAAAAGATTGCAGTCATCAGATTTAAGGCCACAAGGACCCTTAGAGATCATCAACTCCTCATTTTACAAAGGAGAAACTTGAGCCCAAGAGATGTAAAATCATTTGCCCAAGGTCCTACAACTATTAATTCCATAGAAATGGAATCTGAACCCAGATCTTTTGATACCAAAGCCTCACCAGACTAGAAACTAATCATTGGTCCTTTCTGCCACCACAGCAGGTGCTATAGAGGCACCAGGGGGTCCCCCAGGGGTCTATGTAGGTGGAAGGTAGAAGGTACCTTCAGGTCCCTTCAGGTTGTCAACTTTTGTGACTGACCTCCAGGTGCCTGGAGCAGGGCTGAAACCATCTGTGTCACAGGGAGAAAATGAATAAGCACATTTCCACCTCTGCAAGTAGCTTTCTCTTCTCTCTGTCCCCTCTACCTGATCCAGGCATTGAATCACTACTGATGTGCTGGTGACATCACGACCTGTTGCCATGGCCCTGTGTGTCTCATCAAGTCGGGGACCTGATAGAGAGAATGTCAGGCTGACTAATTATTAATAGTGAAGAGGAAATTGGCAGATAAATGTGCTGGAAATCTCTTGACTGCTGGTTTCACAGGAGGAGGGAGAGGGAAGGGAAGAGAGTGAGGGAAAAGAAGCAAGAGGATGTGATCTAGTCCACCTCCTCAATTTTCAGGCGAGAAACCTTGAGGCCCAGAAGGGATGACTCATTGCCTGTGATCACAAAGGTAGCAAAGGAGTAGAATCATATTTGGAACCTAGATTCTCTGACTCCAAGTCCACTCCTCTCTCCATTATGCCTGACAGCTTCAGAGAGTCCTGAGAATGAGGAGAAACAAAATACAATCTCATCTTTTAAATTTAGTGATTGCTTTCCTCAGGGACTGAGAGAGCTAGAATGATATGAGATATTCAACAGCAATGTTTGACCCTCATTTTTTTATTTCTTAGAGACTAGAGTTGGCTCTCATCAGACAATAACTTATGCGTTTCTCTCATTATCCCCATTTCTGCAAAAAGCCTGTCCCAGGCCTACGTAATTTCACTGCCTTCCTTCTTAGACTTTTATCCCACTGATCTCATCCATATGTTATTCGTGGGGCAGCTAGGTGATAGAGTGGACAGACGTCTTGGAGTCAGGAAGACTTGAGTTCAAATCTAGCCTCAGACATTTACTAGCTGTGTGACCCTGGGCAAGTCACTTAACCCTTTTTGCCTCAGTTCCCTCCTCTGTAAAATGAGCTGGAGAAGGAAATGGCAGACCACTCCAGCATCTCTGCAAAGAAAACCCCGAACAGGGTCATGAAGAATCAGACACAACTGAAACCACTGAACAACAACATCTTACTTGTACATAATTGTTGGCATGTTTTCTCCCCCTTTAGATTTAGACCTCTTTGGGAACAGGGACTGCTTTTTGCTTTGTCTGCCCAGAACTTAGCATAGTGCTAGGCACATAGTAGGCATTTAATAATGTTGCTGATTTGACCTGACTTATTGATTTTCTATCCCATTTAAAATATTCACTCAAAATTTCTCTCCTCTTTTCAAACCTCCAACTTCACTCCTCCCTAAAGATCTAATGATCATCTACCACACTCCTGCCATAGCACTTGTATTGAAGTCTCATTATAGGAAAGGCCTCACTTCTCTTCATTCATAGTCCCAGCCAGTGAATCTTGGAAAGTATGTGTGTATAAGGCAAGGTCCAGGGCTCTAGAATCTGGGTTTATATAGCCTGGGTGGCCCCCCAAAATCACTCTCTTGAGCTTGTTTTGTATCTACCTAAAGTAGCCTCTAGGAAATCTCAGAGCACAGCTTAAGGATAATTTGTGTTTAGGTCAAGCAATCAATCCATAACTGAATGAACAAGCATTCGTTAAGCATCTACTAGGGCCTAGGCTCCATGCTAAGTCACAAAGGATACAAAGGTGAGCAAAGCAGCCCCTGGCCTCCAAGAGCTTATACTCTAAGAGGGAGACAAAAGTATCTATAAGTATATATAAGACCAGTTAGTGTGCACATAATATATGCAAGATGAGTACAAAGCAGTTTGATCAGGGTAGGCCCTAGACTGTAGGCCTGAACAAGAGTAAGGGCGAGGGAGATGTCAGATCAGAATTTTAAGACAATCACTTTGGCAGGTCCATGGCAGAAAGAAGTCGAAGATTTTAGGCAGAGAGATAAAAGAGGAGGCTATCACAATGATCCAGATAAAAGGTGATAAGAGCTTGAGCTAGGATGGTGGATGTGTGAATGGAGTAAAGATCTACATGACAAATGTTGTGGAGGGGCCAGCTTGATGGCACAATGGACACAATGGACAGTCAGGAGGACCTGAGTTCAAATTTGGCCTTACTAGCTGTGTGACCCTGGGCAAGTCACTTAACCCCCCCAACTGCAGAGAAAGAGAGAGAGACAGAGAGAGAGAGACAGAGAGAGTGAGCGAAAAATGCAGAAATGTTGTGGAGAAAGAAATAAGATTCAGTATATGTGGGTATATGTGTTAAGTGAGAGTAAGGAGTTAAGGATGACAATAATGTTGTGGACTTGAACGACTTAGAAACATAATGGTAACCTCAACCATAAGAGGGGAGTTCAGAAAAGGTATGAATTTTGGGAAAAGATAATGAGTTCTACTTGGAGCATGTTAACTTTAAGATGTCTACAGAATATCCATTTGGAAATGTCTGATGTTGTTCAATCATGATCATGTTTGGAGTTTTCTTAGAAGATACTAGAGCAGTTTGCCATTTCCTTCTTCAGCTCATTTTACAGATGATGAAACTGAGGCCAACAGAGTGAAGTGACTTGCCCAGGAAGGAAGAAAGTGAGGGACAGAGGGAGGGAGGGAAGAAGGAAGAAAGAAGGAAGAGAGGAAAGAAGGGAAGGACAGAGAGAGAAAGGGAAGGAGGGAAGGAGGGAGGGAGGGAGGGAGGAAATTCCATTCAGCAGGAGAACAATCAGCTTAACTCCTGGCCCACCCTGCTTCTCCCAGGCTCTAATTACGGAGGAGCGTGAGGGACAGTGAGTGGGCAGATAAGGTCCAAGAACCACTGGTGGAAAAGGAGTAATCTAATCTTCCAGCTCTACTTCCTCACTTGGCTTTTTTCAAGGTCAGGGAGTTCAGATTCTCAAAACCTCTAGGCTAAAAAGAAGTCAGGGAGTAAGCCTTGGCAAGGGGAATAGCTGTCGAGGGCAAGAGTAGAGGTGTTTCAGATAAAGAGCTCTGTTTCGATGAGAATATCTCTTTCCGATCCCACTATGCTGGCTTTCCCTCTGCTTCTTTCTTAACCTATCTGAGAGACCATCAGATATACAATGCTCATATCCCCAACTCCTTAGGAATGAGTTCACTTTCCATGCCACCCTAGGAGATCAGTATTAGCCATAGATTTCCTTTATTAAAATTCTTAAATATTCTAAAATATTTAAATTTAAAATATTCTAAAATCTAAATATTTGAATCCCTTTTTTAAAGCTGCCTTCAAGAATCTATCACATTCTGATCGCTAGACATAAAACCATACCCAAACTCCCTCACTCTACCTCTCTTTCCCTTCCCCCTGCCACCACCCTGGGATGTTTCATAGGATATATTTATAAGGGGAAAGAATAAATTCAGAAATAGCATACACTTGTCAACCAATACACAAACATTTATTGATCAAGCACTTGTTATGTTACGGGGAGACCAAGCAAAAACAGTCCTATTCTCAAGGAGTTTATATTCTAATAGGAGAGATGCCATGTTAGTAAATTCTTATATTCAAGATACACACAGAGTGATGCAAGGTAGATTTAGTGGAGAAGGCACTAGCAGCAAGAAAGACTCACCTTCACAACCTAACCTCACTGTCTTCCCCAATTCCTCACTCTCACTCATCATAGAGGTTGGACCAATTACCAAATCATTTCTACCTCCCCAACATATCTCACATACATCCCTTTATCATACAGCCATCATCCTTGTTCAGACTTTCAATTCCTTTCATCTGGACTATTGCCTCTCATCTCTTCCTACTCCAACATATCTTCAGCTGCCAAAGTGATTCTCCAAAACTGTAAGTCTGTGTATGTCACTCATCTACTGAATAAACTCCAATGACTCCCTCTTACCTCTAGGCTCAAATATAAACTCCTGTTGGACATTTAAAGCTCTTTAGAGCCTGATCTTTTTCTACTTTTCCAATCTTTTTGCACATTTTCTCCCCATATGATCTCTACAGTCCAGCCACACTAGCCTATGCAATATTCCTTACATATATAATACAGGGAATGAGATTTCTTTCCCAGTCTCCATGCATTTACTCTGACTGCTCCCCAATTTCTCATCTCAGCTTCTTGGAATTCATGTTCCTCTTCAAGACACATCTTACTTCTACCTTCTTCATCAAGCCTTTCGTGATCCCCCAGCTCCTAAGGCCTTCCCTATCTCCAGCAGCCTTGTATTCACTTGTTGTGTATTAGGTGCATACTTTATACTATCTCCTCCATTAGAATTATGCTTGAGGACAAACACTTTCATTTTTTGCCTTTAAAAGTAAAAAATAAAAAATTGTAAAGCAAGGGCTTTTTTTTACCTTTGTAAAAGGTTTTTGCCTTTGTACCCCCAAGATTAGCACAGAACCTAGCTCCTAGTTCAAGCTTAATAAATGCTTGTTGCTCAAACAAACTCAGTTGTTTCTAGTTGCAATGAGGGTTGGCAGGGCCCTGGTATTTTGTTCCTATCTCTCATATTCACTTGCCATATTTATTTCATACTATCTGAACATCATCTCCTTAACAGATTAAAAACTCCAGTCAAGAAAGCATGGTGGCTTATGTAGTCATCCCTTCCACATCGTGGAGGTAAGAGGTGCAGCACCCTCACAATCTGGGAAATAAGCATAAAATTTTTTTCCCTCCCTTTATACCAGAGAAGAAATTTTTATATTCAAGTGTATATTTGTGATATTCAGAGATAAAATATGTTGATATTGTGCAATATTGTGCATATATTTTATGTACTTCTGAATTTCTAAACTTTTTCTGTATCATCTGCTGGCCCTGGTGTGTCATCTGTGGCTTCCACCTAGGACTGTATCCCAAAGAGATCATAAAAATGGGAAAGCAGCCCACATGTACAAAAATATTTATAGCAGTTCTCTTTCTGGTGGCCAAGAACTGAAAATTCAAGGGGATGCCCATCAATTGGGGAATGACTGAACAAGTTGTAGTATATGAATGTAATGGAATACTGTTGTGCTATAAGACATGATGAACAGGAAGACTTCAGAGAGGCCTAGAAGGACTTATGTGAACTGATGATGATTGAAAGGAGCAGAACCAGGAGAACTTTGTACACAGGAACAACCACAGTTTGTGAGGAATTTTTCTGGTAGACTTAGCCTTTTACAGCAACGCAAGGACCTAAAAAACTCCCAATAGACTCTAGAGGCAAAATGCCTTCTACACTCAGAGAAAGAACTATGGAATGAAGCAGACTATTTTCCCTTGTGCTATGTTTTGTTTTGTTTTGTTTTCATGGTTTCTCCCATTCATTTTAATTCTTCTATGCAACATGACTAAGGTGAAAATGTATTTAGTAAGAATGTACGTGTAGAACCCATATAAGATTGCACGCTATCTTGCGGAGGGAGGGGGAGATGGAGGAGAATGGAGGGGGAGAAAATCTAAGATTTATAGAAGTGATTGTAGAAAACTGAAAAATTAATTAAAAAAAAACTTGCCCCAAATTCTCATGTAATTTCTTATGCAAGCCTGTGATATATCAAAACCATGATGGGGAAAGCCACAGTGTGGGAGGGATAACTGTATTCTAGTTAGAATGAAGTCTTTGTTCGTGGAAGAGAGCCATAACAAAGGATTACGGCTCCAAGACTAGAGTGCGGTCCTTAGCAGATTTCCCCAAGGGAAATTTTTTCTGAGAGAGGACATGCCTGGTAAGTAACATAGTGAAAAACCCCAGAATGTAGTTTAGACCTACCAGGGTATAGCTAGAATGGAGGGCCTAGCTCAGAGCAACTAGGGGGCACCATAGTGCACAGAGCACAAGAAGACTTCTGCCAGAGTTCAAATATGCCCTCAGACACTTATTAGCTGTATGACCCTGGGCAAATCATTTCACCCTGTTTGCCTCAGTTTCCTCATCTGTAAAATGAACTGGAGAAGGAAATGGTAAACCATTCCAGGATTTCTGCCAAGAAAACACCAAGTAGGTCACAGAGTCTGACAACTGAAAAACGACTGATCAACAACTAGGGTTTTGGGTTTTGTCCAAGGTTGCCAAAATTTAGAGTACATGGATAGTATTTAAAGTCCTTCAGTAGCCTAGAAACAACAGAATTTAATTAATGAGAATAATTAAAATAGGAGCATAATTAATTAATAGTTAAAAATAGTTAAAAATTAAATTTAAAATAAAAATCATTATAACAGATGCCACTAGATGGTATAGGCTTCACACCCCAAATAAACTCCTTCTTGGCCCTTCAATTTCAGTCCTGCACCCAGACTCCTTGACAGACATTTTCTGCAGCTTATCCCTAAGCACAAAAACTGATAGCTATGGCTCTGGGACAGAGGCCCCATTTCTAGATTCAGATTTGAACGACGTTTGCTATGAAATAAACTTAGTTGCTTCTAGTTGCATTGATGATTGTCAGGGTAAGCACAGAGTGTAGCTACTGAGACAGGTGATTCCCTGCTTTATATATTTGAGAAGATACCTTAGAGCCACAAGATCTCAAACCCTGTCCCTTGGAACCCTGGAGCTCCTCAATGTAATGCAAGAAAAATGTTGTTATGGTAGACCAGCATACACAGTAAAACCCATGGTCTCTCCACACCTTAAAAGATTGGTTTCATGACTTATACTAGCCCCAAAACTCATCACTTTGTGACCAACCTGCTAGCTATGAATCCCTCAGCGTTTAGTTAGTCCGGCCCTCTGACAATAGCCACCCAAGTGGTTGGTCCCTGGGCCCATGTTTGAAGTCTTTCAGTTTGATAGAAACTGAAATAACTTTCATTCTGCTCACTTAGTCTTCAAGAGTCAGATTATAGGGATATCATTCAAATGGTTAATTCAGTTTAACATCTGACTCACCTCCCCAGTTTCACCAAGGACCTCCATAGCCCAATCACTCTCCCTGCAAGAATTTGTTCACAGCCAGGCCTGAGACTCAAAGAAAAAGCCTCTTGAAGCTTACGTTTGACCAAATAAGTTGGCAAATGCTAAATTCTTTCACTGGTTCCTTACTCTCAAGAGGGTGATGGAGGCTGAGAACAGGAGACTGAAAGGCACTACTAGTTGTGGTTGTGACCTACCTCAGAGCAAGGCTGTGACCAACCTGCTCTGTTCCACCTCTCAGAGGCAGCCTGTGACCGACCTGCTCTGTCCCACCTCTCAGAGGCAGGCTGGGACCAAGCTGCTCTGTCCCACCTCTCAGAGGCAGGCTGGGACCAACCTGCTCTGTCCCACCTCTCAGAGGCAGCCTGTGACCAAGCTGCTCTGTCCCACCTCTCAGAGGCAGGCTGGGACCAACCTGCTCTGTCCCACCTCTCAGAGGCAGCCTGTGACCAAGCTGCTCTGTCCCACCTCTCAGAGGCAGCCTGTGACCAACCTGCTCTGTCCCACCTCTCAGAGGCAGCCTGTGACCAAGCTGCTCTGTCCCACCTCTCAGAGGCAGCCTGTGACCAACCTGCTCTGTCCCACCTCTCAGAGGCAGCCTGTGACCAAGCTGCTCTGTCCCACCTCTCAGAGGCAGGCTGGGACCAACCTGCTCTGTTCCACCTCTCAGAGGCAGCCTGTGACCAAGCTGCTCTGTCCCACCTCTCAGAGGCAGCCTGTGACCAACCTGCTCTGTCCCACCTCTCAGAGGCAGGCTGGGACCAACCTGCTCTGTCCCACCTCTCAGAGGCAGCCTGTGACCAAGCTGCTCTGTCCCACCTCTCAGAGGCAGCCTGTGACCAACCTGTTGAGGACACTAAAGAAACCCTTTTCCCTAGCTGGAAAATTGTTCCAAATCCAGCAACACAGGAGGCTCAGTGAGGTCAAAAGCAGCCTTTTACTCACACCCTGCCCCTCCCTCCCTGCCTCTTCCCCCTGCCACACATCCATGCCAAACACCAAGAATAACCCCTCGCTGGGGGAAAGAGCAAGGTAAAAAAAGATTTTAATTACAGCTGCTGTTTCTGAGTTTCCCCTCCCCTCCCCCTCTCTCCTCCTCCTCACCCCCACTAAGGGAGCACACTTCTTGCCCTGGCTTGCTCTGCGGCTTCGATGTCAATCAGAGGCCACTCAGAATCTAACTGGACCTAAAAAGGACAGGGTCTCTTCGAAGCTTAGTTCCATATCTAAGGGCCCTTAGAAGTATTAGAAATGTTCTCTTTGGGAATTTCTCTGACAACGCCTGAGATATGTCAGAAGTAGATTCTAATACTTTAGGGATTGAGAGGGACCCTAAGATGGGTTCCAGTTCAGATGTCCTCCCAGTGTCCAGTTTCCAAAGCTCACCTGAGTTTGCTATTCCAATAACAACCCACCAAGTTAGGCAGTACAGTCATTATATCCATTTCACTGGTGAGGAAACCAAGACTCAGAGATGACAGTGATTTACCAAAGTCATGCCTCCAAGTGAGTGGTATTTTGTCTCTGGTTTTGTCTCTGGCTCTCCCCACTCCCAGCTAAGGTGGCCTCTCAGGTTTTTCCCACCATGTTGGATCTCACCCCATTAACAGCTGCCATGACAAAGAACACTCTCATATTTGTACCCTGTCATATACTGCTGATAGTTGGCACACAACCCACCCTACAATCCACCAACCTCTCTCCTCACCACAAGCTAGAGTACCAACTTTACCAAGCAAACATTTTATTGACCCTACCTGCTCAGAGACCACAACTGGGTTGGGTCTGTGGGGCCTTATTTGGAACACCTGACTGCTCTCTTGAACTCCAGTGAGCAAATAAGATGTGAACCTCCTCTCAAGCACAGTGCTTGGTGCATAGTAGGCATTTAACAAATGTTTATTGATCTATTGATTGAAGAAGCCTTTTAAGAAGTATTTCTCTCATGAAATTAAAGGAACAGAGAAATAATGGAAATAAAGGAAAAGAGAAATAATGAGATCGGATGCTCTGGATAGTGAGCACTGAGTCAGACAACAACAATGATAGTTTTCTCCTTCAAGGCTTTGCTCAGATGACCCCTTGGATTCAGTAAGATCAAAGTTCAAATCTGGCTTCACCTCTGTGTCCCTGGGTAAGTCACTTAACCGTTTTATGTTCCAGTTTACTCATCTGTAAAATGGGGATATAATAGCTCCTTCTTTCCGGGGTTATTGTGAGAACAAAATGAAAAAATATTTGTAAATCTCTTTGTAAGCCATAGAGTACTATGTAAATGCTACTAATATTATTCCCTGACCATCCATACGTAGGTGAAAGTAAGCACTCTCCTCCTCAGTTTTTCCTAGGACTTTGCTCACATGAATGCTGATGTAGCTTTGTATAGAGTATGCACCCTGTGCTCCCCCGAAAACCTCTGGAGACTCCAAAAATAAAAAATGACTCCTCACTTAGAGTTTAGAAGTTTCCAAAGGAGCCATCAGCGAATATTCTGTACAAATCTACATTAAACTTTGACCTCATTATTGGGCTTATCACATACATATTACCTTATATAGCTCACGTATAAGCTCTGGGAGACTTCATTCCAATTTCCACTCTTACTGGCAATTCAGGTTTCTAAAGCAGGACATCTCCCCCTCAGGGTCCTAGAAGTAACCCTAATGGACTGGAGTTTCTAAATTATTGGCTTGCACCCTTATTTCATTATGTTCTACCCAATATTAATCACTAGTTACAGTTATATCATTGGTCAGTTTCATGAGTATGTATTCTCCCCTATACTAGCTTGGTCTCTGGGGAGAGTGAGCTCAAACTTAAAAGTATTCATCTCACCAAATTCATTTCTGAGTGCAATATCGTTAATGAACAAAGTCACTTCCTTGCTTGCAGACAACAAGGTCTCAGCTATAGAGCTGATAAATTGCCAAGTTGGATCAAATAAGTGCAATGCTTGGTGCTGAGCTGGCTCTCTAGGCTCAGCTTCTACCAAAGTCTGGTTCAGTTCCTAAACCTTTGGAGGTTCATTCTTCTAATCTTTCCATGCTCATAAAATCCCAGCTATCTCTAATACTCGTCCTAATGTCAGGAAAGAATACATACACCCCAATGACGGAAGAAATAGTAGGATTATATGAACCCCAAGCCTAAAGAGAGAAAGCCAGCAGCCCCCTCACACACCTGGCAGATCATGGCAAGATTTCCAGCAGCCAAGAAGAAAATGTAATTTTGCCAATTAGTGCTTTTTTGGAATGCAGTGTTGTGCTCACCAAACAATCAAAAAGGTTCTCTCTTCACCACATAGTAAGCATTCAGGAAACAGGGGCAGAATACTGCTTTATTCTCTGACATCACTATAAAGGAGAACATGGTGCTGAGCATGTTAAGCACTGGGCTTTCAATGACCAGTCTCCATGGCTGCTGCTGTTGAGTTGTTCCATTGTATCCAACACTCTGTGACCTTATTTTGGGTTTTCTTGGCAGAGATGCTGGAGTGGTTTGCCATTTCCTTCTCCAGCCCATTTAACAGATGAGAAAACTGAAGCCAACAGGGTAAAGTGACTTACCCAGGGTCACATAGCTAGTAAGTGTCTGAGACCAGATTTGAACTCAGGAAGATGACATGTCTTTCTGATTCTAAGCTAGTGCTTTATCTACTCTGCCACCTAGCATTTGTATCATAATTATTTTTGTCCCAGGTGTTGGACCATAAGCTTCTTAAGCATTATAAGCAGGGCATGTGTTGTATCTTTGCATCCTTAGGGCCTTACACATAAAAGAGATACTTAATCAATGTTTGTTGAACTGAGCTATTAGCTGACATTTTTATAGGCTTTAGGGTTTACAGAGCAGTTCCTCTCATTTGATCCTCATAACAAAGGTGTGCGATTGACAGAGCAAATATCTTTATCCTCATTTTACAGTCCAAGAAACTGAGGCTTATAGAGCTGAATTGGCTTATCCTAGATGATACAGCCAGTAAGTGGCAGGGGGCAGAGGGGCAGGCCTTTGCCCCAGCAGCTCTTTTTATCTTAAAATGATTTTTTCCAGCCACGGACTTCCCCTACTGGGATTTTGTTAACAGCCTTTGTCTTCAAGAAAGTGAGTTCAGAATTCTTCCAGGAGGTAGATAGGTGGATGGGGGAGCAGAGTAGAGGGAGAGAAGATGAGAGACTTTCATCCATGTGTGCCAAGAACATAGTCCCAGCACTTCTGAAGCTCATGAATCCTCATAGGACCATCAAAGCCAGGGCCAGGGCCAATAACTCACTGTTTGTTGACACAGTGAAATGCTTCATCTCCAAGTCATTGCCATCTGAAACATTTTTCCTATCTCTCATCTTTTCTACATCAAGTATACAACTGTTCCATTCATCCCTGCAGAAGAATCTATCACCAGGCCCACAAGTTACCTCTGCCAGCAGGCAGAGCAGGATACTGGGCTCCATAAGGAGGGAGCGAGAACCAAGGATGCTGCTACAGTCAATAAAGTCCCAGGTGTTTCCCCTCCACAGCTGGGAGCAACCCCCTCCCATTTACTCCCCAGCAGGCCAGGTCAACAACTAAATTTCATTCCTATGAACAAAGCAGGAAGATTGGATGGGAATAAGGTATGGAAGCAGCAATTTCTATTATTGACTTCCTATTATGTGTAACATGATGTGGAGGATATAAAGAAATATAAATTGTATCTCCTGCCTCAGGGAGATTACAATCTAATCAGGAAACTCTATACACAAATATGAAAAGATAATTGACAATGTGAAGCAATAGTGGGTATATATGTAGTATATTAAGAAAAGGCACTAGGTGTAAAGTCTGAAGACTTGAGTTCAAATCTCCATTCTGCATCTTGCTGTGTGACCCTGGCCAAATTAATCATTTCCTAAATGAGGGGGCTACATTAAATAGCTAGCATCCCTTCCATTTCTAAACCCTATGAGTGGTCTGGAAAATCAGTATTATAAATAATGAGAGTGCAATATTCACTGTGCCTAGAGTATCAGGCAACATTGACAGAAAACGTATGTCGTAGATTTTGTGCTGGAAAGGACTTCCACAGCAATTAAGTAGACCAATCCTCTTGTTTTACTGATAGGTGACTAAGGTTTGGAGAAATAAAGTGATTTACTTCAGGTCAAACAGTAAGTAGCAAAGTGGAGATTGACCCCACATTCCCTGACTGCCAAATTCATCCCCATTTCTTCGTACTACACTGTCTTTAATCAAAGAGCACTCTACATTTTGTACCGCAAGCTCATGCTCCTTGACCTTGCAGCTTTGAGAAGGACATTCATGTAGTAACTAAGAAGAGGAAGGCGAGACCCACCTAATCAGCTTGGTCAACAGTCTGCCAGATACTGCAGCCAAGATGGCTTTTATGTCCTCTAATAGGAAGTAGGATTTGAGCTGTCTCCCAGAGAAAATCTCAACTTGAAAACTGATTTATACTTCATGTGCTGATTGGAGATGGGTAAAGAGAAGTGAAAGGGAAAGGAAAGAACCAGGAAAGAGTTGGCAGTTCTTTGGTTTCAGCAAAGGAGCCGATGATTCTAGGCATGGCATGTGAAAGGTTGGCATGGCACAGCATGGCACCCTAATGCCATCATCTAAACTAACTCGAACATGGTATATTGGAAAGAGGAATGGGTTTTAAGTCAGGAAAGAGTCCTAGCTCTACCATTTGTTAGTTTCATGATCAGTCAGCTCTCTGAGCCTCTGTTTTCTTGTCTGTAAAATAGGGCTAAATAACACACATTAGATACGTTGCAAGTCATTTTAAAGAAAGCACTTTTTAAACTTTAAATCACTGTAGAAATGGGACCTATTACAAAGAAACAGTGGGTGATTGCTCAGGATTTAACGCTTTGATTATAAGGTGAGAAAAAGTGGGAGAGGGGAGCAAACTTGGAAATTTGTAGTCCCTAAGAGACCCCCCACCAACCCACATCAATCTCCTGTGAAAACTGGTAACATAACAGCAAAAGCCACGCCAGGGGTCCCACCTTGTATTATGACTTGTATTTAGATAACAGCTCCTCAAAGAAGGGGACTCCTTCTGGCTCTGTGGTTCCCTGCCCTCAAATCAATCAATAAGCATTTCTTTTTTTTCTTTTTTTTCTTTTTTCTAGTAATTGATTTGTTTTCAGTTTTCAACAATCACTTCCATAAATTCTAAATTTTCTCCCCCTCCTCGAGACATGCAATCGTATATAGGCTCTACATATACATTCTGATTAAACACATCTTCACATTAGTCATGTTACATAGAAGTATTAGAACTAAAGGGAAAAACCATGAGAAAAACACAACAAACAAAGGAGTGAATAGCGTGCTTCATTTGTTCCCGACTGCGTGGTGCTTTCTCTACATGTGGATGGCATTTACCGTCATGAGTCCTTTCAACAAGCATTTCTTAAACACCTACTATGTGCCAACCACTGACATACAAAGACACAAATGGAACCCACCCCACACAGAGGGCATTCATTGATCTGGAATGGGTAGGAAGAAAGACAGACAGTCCCTCATCTCTGCCCTTGACCCCTTCCCTACCCCATCAGTTAGTTCTAGCCCATTTTATAGCCCAGAGCTCTTCTGCTAGGCGCACCCCAACCCATTTTTGGCCCCTGCTGGGAGCATCTCTGACCACCTGCCTAGGAATTTCTGCTGGCTTTTAATATGCTGAGTGTGTTGCCTGGGCCAGAGCTCTCTCCACCCCCTCACACCCCAGGCAGGAAGCACTCCAGGGCCTGCAGAGAACACATCTGCCTAACCATAATTGGGCTTCATTCTCAGGAGTGATTTGTGTGTCAAAAATACACCGGGGCTGTAAATCAGGTGGTAGGAAACGCTGTCCCCCGTTTCCTTACCACCCCCTCCCAACCCTCTGCCCCCATCGAAAGCTGCTGGCACACGTAGCTATTGGCTCTCTGATTGGGGGGGGGGGAGGAGGGAAATGCTGATTGGAGTTACACTCTCTACCTCCATTTTCTAGCATGAATTAGGAGCAGCAGTGACTGAGTGCCGAGTTCCTAGCTTTCCTTTGGCATCTCTTCAGGGAGGAGGAAGAAGGAAGCTTTGGCCCCTCTTTCCAGATGGGCAGAGGGCAAGGTGGTATCTCCAGGTCTAACTGCCCTCACCCACCAAGACCCACCTGAATCCAACAGCAAATACTAATATCCCCTAAGCTGGGGGCTCCCAATTTGAGGTCCATGTACCCCTGCCTTGTGGGGGGAAAGGGAGGGGACGGAGAGGGGATGGGGAGGGGATGGGACATATGAAATTTCTAAAGGAGCACAGGAATATTTGGTAAAGAACTTCATTATCCTGTTGAAGTTCATCTCTAATTTACTTTTTGTGTGCATATGCATGATAAATTCTAGAATTTATTTCCTTTCACACTGAATGAGGAGTAAAGGAAGGTGACCCTGTCCTGAACCAACAGGCTTTTCTAGTTGTCTCTTTAGTCTCAACTGAAAATTTCAAAAGCAAGAACTGTTTCACTTTTACCAATTCACTTTACCAATCAATTGATCAATCAGTTGCTATGTGCCAGTGTCTTATAAACCTTAGAACGTTATATAAATGTCAGCTATTAATATTATTGAAGCTCTGTAACTTAATAGCCTTGTAACCTTCCCATCACCTCTTTGAGCCTCAGTTTCTTAACCTATAAATGGGTGTAGGGTAGTATATTTTCAGTACATATACCTCAGGGAGCTAAGTGGCACAGAAAATCAAGCACTGGGCCTAGATTCAGGAAAACCTGAGCTCAAATCTAGCCTTAGACACTTACTAACCATGTGACCTTGAGGCAAGTCTGCCTCAGTTTCCTCAACTAAAATATGAGGATAATAATAGCCTCTAACTGTAGGGTTGTTATGAAGATTAAATAACACATGTGCTTAATGCAGTGTCTAGCATAGAGTAAATGCTTAATAAATATCCGTTCCTTTGTTTCTCTTAACCATAAGGATTATTGTGAGGACAGAGTTTATATAAACCTTAAAACATTTTTAGAAATTTGAGTTATTACTGAGGACAGTCCTGAAATTGAAAGTGCCTGTCATTTAAGGCCACAACAACCTAACCAGGAGAGTGGGATACAGCCACTTAAGATGAAAGCTTCCACTGGGCTTGCTTGTTCCTGTATCCCCACACCCTGACTTCTAGCATCACAGAAACCTGGGCCTGAAATGTCAAAAGTAGATAGAGCTTAGCGCATGAAATGGTGGGTGGAGGGTCAGGCCCAGGATGGGACAGGAGGGGAAAATTCAAGAAATCTGTTCTGGCTCAAGAATGGGAGAAACTGAATTTTCTCAGTGTGGGGCTGAGTTCATAGAGATCATAACATTTTTTGAGCTGACCTCCTCTCTATGAAATGAATGAGGGATTTCTGGTTTCCAACCCCACTGCCCTTTCAAGGCCCAGACCCTGTACTCGCCCCCCCCCCCCCCTCTGGTTTTCTGTTTCCATTCCTGGCAGTGGTTTTAGCTGTGGGAAACAGGTAGGAAACCATGATTCTGAGGGTTAAATGGAGAATTATATTTAGTGCTCACAGAAAGACAAATATTGGGTTAGCAGCCAAAATGGAAGGGGGGGAGAATGCCCAAAGCAAACAGCAGAGGCAAGGAATTCCTCCCAAACAAGGTCCCTCTTCATTCCTCCAGATCCAGGTACAGGGGGCCTAGGAGGGGGCAAGATCTATTTAGCTGAGAATGCTAAGCCCATGGACATGTTTGACAGCCATATGCTATTCCATCTTCTGGTCCTGTGGAGGCTGAGGTCCTCTCAGACCTCCTCACCAGAAGCTGATGAAGCCTCTGAAGACAAAATATGGAAATTCTTAAAAGAAAAGCTGCCCCCCTTGATCCCTGGGATTTCTGAAGCTAGAGTTAGAGGGGGTTGCTCAAGGGGGAGAGGCACACCTCTGTGGAAGACTGCTGACATTCTCAGGGTGAGCAGAAAGAGGACTGAAGTGAGAATCAGGAAACCCTTTTTCTAATCCATCATCCCCATCTCTTTGGGTCTGTTTCTTCCTCCCTGAAACATGAATTAGACAATGTGATCTCTAAGGTTGATTCCATAATATTCTAGGGGTTTCTTCTACTTTTCTCTACAAAAAAAAAAAGAATGGGATGGGGTGAGTGAAAAATGTTCCCAACCAACAGCACTCATCTTGATTGGTAGCTGTCCATACTTCGTTCTCAAAGAGGACCATGACATAAGGTAGGTGATGCCATGACATACAAGTAAACTGGATTTAAGTGATGGAGGGTCATCAGCCTCAATTTCTCCTCCAAAGACACCTGGGTCAAATGACCAGTTAGAGATTAGGACAAACGAAGGTAGCTGGAGACGAAGTGGGAGACCTTGGCTTTTTCAAGCTAAGGTCTTTAACAGGTCTCAGTTTGACTGAGGCAACGTTCATTCAGTGATTAAAATGCTTGAGAAAACTAGAAGGATTTTTTGCTTTTCCCATTCTCACCCCAACCTCCTCCTACTCCCACACTTAGCTCCCTCTGTTTATGTGCTAGGTAAGGTCTGTTTTCTGGATCTTTGGAAAGGATGCAGAAAAAAGAAGACCTTTCAGAAATCCCAGTCCCCGAAGGCATGACTCTGGCTATCTCTATTGCCGTTGTAGAGCTGGTCCCACTGGACTGTGAATTAGTGAGGTTTCTGTAAGAAGAGGATTGAAAGAGGGAAGAGAGGACAACAGCTGGTTTACTGTAAGAGCTGGGAAGGGGTGAGAACAGGGAGAGAGGTCATGGCTGATAGTTGTGGGGGGAGGGTATGGAAAGGAGGAAAGGGCAGAAGGAGGGGTCAAAACTGACTTCCTAACATCCTACAGATGGAAAGCAGACAGGTCCTGTCAAAACTTAGGCCTTGCTAAATTTTCATCAGAGGGATTTGCATGAGTTATTTGCATCAATCCGTTGGATTTCTTCTCTACTAAGAGAAAAAATATCTAGATCTCAAAGGGGAATGGAACCTAGGAATTTCTGGACCTTTTGGGATAGGAAACAGAAACTGCTGATCATGGGAGTAGAAGCTGAATCCCTTGTCCAGCCTCCTACTCTCCTCCACCCTCCCTCCCAAATCCAACATCTTGGAAGTCCATGTTCCTCTGGAAGATGAGAGGGATTGTGTGTATAGTAGAAAAAACACCGAGTTTGGAATCAAAAGACCTGGATTCGAGTACTAGTTTTGCTACTTTCTGTGTGACCATTGGCAAGTTAAATAATCTGTCTGAGGCTCAGTTCCTCATTTGTTAAATAGAGATAATAACATTTGTACCGCCTGCTTCACAAGGTTGCTGTGAGGAGGTCACTTTTTAAACTTTAATAAATAAAGACTAGGCTTCTGAATTAATTGATGTAGAGAACTTGTGGATAAGGAAACTCTGGCTGATGCCTTGGCTCTTTAAGAGTCCTAGCTTTGAAAAGTTAAGTGACTTGCTCAAGGCATCTCAATGGTGCAATGGATAGACTAAGGGATAGAGTGCTGGACCTGAAGTCACACCTTGAGTTCCAATGCAGCCTCAGACGGCTTCTAGCAGTGTGCTCCTGGTCAAGTCACTTAACCATGTTTGCCTCAGTTCCTCATCTGTAAAATGAGTTAGAGAAGGAAATGGAAAATCCCTCCAGTATCTCTGCCAAGAAAACCCCAAATGGGATCATGAAGAGTCACATAGCCTGGGGATGTATGTTAGAGATGGGATTTGAACCTACTGCTTCTTGGTTCTAAGATTGGCTTTCTAATCCTACTACCCCCATGCTGCCTCTCTTTAAGGCACTATTTAAATATGAGATATTATTAGTAGCATAAGGACATTATCAAGTCTTCATAGTTTTCTGTCTCTCAAACGCGTATATCCATGTGTTTCTCTCCTGCCTTATCTTGAATAGTTTTGTCCTTCATGGCATCTGGGCACCCCCACAGTCACTAGGCAGGAAACACCAAATGGGAAACTGGAATTTCCTGAGTATGATGGATGTTGACTCCAAATGGCCCCAGATTGACTTGGTCTTTATCTACTAATTCCCTGAACCCTGACAGCTACAAATGCTAGAATCTTCACTGGAGAGAGGTTATTTCAAGGACTGCCTATCTTGCTTGATACTACCTTGTATAGTAAGGAAAGGGGAAGCCTCATACAAACACTTCTCAGGTCAGTGGAGTCCAAGGCCGTTTCTTATCTAGCATGAGAAAGCTGAGTTCTGACCTTTAGAGCTTCTTCCACTACCCATGTACAGGAATGTCAAATAGCTCTATGATAAGGGATCCCTTCTTCCCTAAAGCATAAATAGATAGAACCAAACCTACTGGTTTCCAAACACTATGGGAAGGAACCTCAGAGAAATAGACCATATAATCAGAGATGAAAACATAAAGCCACTGTGAGTGGTTTGGAGCCTGGACCATTCAAGGAAGGCTGTAAGAAAAGCTACAAAGAAGTCTAGAGAGAGGGCTTTGACTAGGTGAATTCACTAGAAGGTGTTAAGAAAGAACCAAAGTCCAAATGCACTGAGATATCTTTAGGACATGGATTCCAGTAGATAAGCTGCTAGACTAAGATGACAATGATAAGAATTTACATTTGTATAGTTGGTGTCAAATTCAAATAGAAACTGGGCCACTGATCTATACATAAGGAATCTTGCAGGCTGTATATTAACTTAGAAAACCACTTATTAACATTGCCTATGTTCCACTGTATTTTTCTTTATCTTGTTAAATATCTCCCAGTTACATCTTAATCTGATTAGCACTAGAGTGCTGCTGGCCTACAATGTGACCCATGAGTGTTTGACACTTGCTCTAAAACTTTGGGAGGAAATTCACAGATAGCAAGGCAGAGTCCAATAGAGATTACAACTGAACCTAAAGAATTTGCTCCCTTCCAGGCTCTTGGTGACTTTAATTTCCTGCCTTCTGACACTTTAGCCAGAAAGTCTATGTCTGTAGAGTGGGAGGACATATAAGAACTCCCCTGATTCCATTGGAAAGATGAATAATATGGTATCAGAGATAGAGAGCTGGAAAGAAGCCTCAGAGGCCACCTAGAACAACCCCCTCGTATTACAAATAAGGTAAGGATGTCCCAGAGAGGTTAAGTAATTTGCCCTGGGTCATAGACATAGTAAACACCAGGCCCATTGTACCAGGATGTGTCTGGACTCAGTATTTACCTTCCACGAGTGCATTCCCACCAGCAAGCATTTCTCTCTCATCTGTGAAACAATGGTTGGTTATATGTAATTAAGCCTTCACTACGTCCATGCTGAGCATGCCACACCCCCTCCCTCTGAAGCTGTCTTGCCCAGCTAACGCTAACGCATTCTATTAGGTGAGTATATGAACAGTAGAGTTGAGACTCCTAAAGTGAACAGTTCTTACTCCCAGAAGCAGAACAGGCCTTGGGTAAAAATAGGAAAATAAACAAATTTGTGTTCATGCTCCCACTTTTCTCTCCAGGACTTTTCCTATCCAAAAGGTCTGGATCTCTCAAGTTGTCCTGTATCTCCTGACCACAGAAGAAAGTGTTACAATAAACTAATTCACATTAAGGGATTAGTGATTTCATATATTACCCCTCCCAGGAGTATTTACATTTTTAAAGAATCCAAGGAAAAAAAGATAATCCCTAGGACAAAGGAAAGCATCTCTAATGCTGGAATTTTCAGGCCCTGCAGAGGAGCCTTCTACAAAGAGTTCCCCTGGGTGACCACCTACTCTGCCCACTTATAGATCTGGCCCCGCCAGTGACACTATTCAGGGCATTCTCAAGAGACTAGAAGCATCTTTCCTCTTGTGGGTCCAGAGTTTCCATGGCAAAAGTTGTGAGTGTGCTGCACTTTACCACAGCTGCGCTCCTGAAAATTGTTTATAAATACCATTTTTGTCCATAGACTCCCATTTTAAGTGAATGAATAAATATGTTAATACCCTGGGAAAACAAGCTATTTAGATACATTCCACTGTGACTTCTTTCAGTAAAGAAAAAAACCACAGCCTGTGGGTCAGTCTCTTCTATTACAGTTGCCTGAGCCTGTGCTGGCTTTGATATAATTCTGCAGATAATTTGAGTGCGTGCCTGGTAAAGGACTGTAGCCTAATCATTTAAGTAGAGACACTTACCTCTCTTCCCTAAGAGGGAAAACAACTGAGTTGAGAAAACAATATATCAAAGATAATCCCTTGGGGGAGGACTTCTGCTTCAGTTAGAGAAAGAGAAAAGGTTACTTTCTCCAAAGATGCTGGGGACCTGAAAAAACATGCTTCTTGGATAGTCAGAGGAGGACAGCTCAAACTGAACAGGGAGTGTAAGTTGAGGAAGAAAAGAGACGAGACTTCTGGGGTAGTTAAGGGTGGGGAATTCAAGCCCAACCCAAAAAAGGACGGGGGGAACAGACTTTATCCTATCCTCCACAGTGGCTGGTGGATGCTTTCTCTTCTCTTTCTTAATTCTCAGCAGATGACCTAGCCTCCTCTTCTATTTTAAGATGGAGAATATGCAGCGTAAATTCTACTCTACCCCATCTCCTTACTCACCCTCCTTTCCCTTCTAGTCTAGATCTTCATTCCAAAGCCAACGCCTTTACCTGTGCCTTTGATCTTATCCTCTCCCACCTCCTCTGTGGGGATTCAATCTTCTCTTTCTATTGACAACCATGAGAACTTGGTCTTTAGCACAGAGAGATGATTCTCTGATGTATTTATCCATTCCTAACTTCTCTCCTGACCTCAACTCTCTATTAGATAGACATCTTAAACTCAACATGTCCAAAACACAAGTTATTACCTTCCCCCACAAAACCTTTGACTTTATTGAACTTCTCTGTAACTGCAGAGGCACCCTCGTAACTGAGGTATCAAACTCAGCTCCTCACTCCCACTCACTTCACATATCCAGGCTGTTGCCAAATCCTGGGATTTCTACTTTTGTAATATCTCACATAGACACTTCTTTCTCTCCTCTGACTCTGCTACTACTCTCATGACCTCAGGCCTCAACTGTTGTAATATCTTTCTGGTTGATCTCCCTGCCTCAAGTCTGCCCCCACTCCAGTGTATCCTTCACTCAGCTACCAAAGAGTTTTTCCTAAAGTACGTGTCTGACCAAGTCACTCCCCCACAGAATAAACTCCAATGACTCCCTGCTACCTCTAGGATAAAATAGAAAATATTCTGTTTGGCTTTTAAAAACCTTCACATCCTGTCCTCTTCCTAAATTTCTAGTCTTCTTACACCTTCCTCCCCTTCACATACTCTACAATCCAGCAACACTGGTCTTCTTTCTGTTTCTCACACTTCTGTTCCTTCCCACTGGCTTGGAATGTTCTCCCTCATCATCTCTGCTTTCTGGCTTCTTTGGCTTCTTTTATCTTCATTTACAAACTGAGATCGGAAAGGATCATAGATACAGAGCTGGAAGGAACTAAGAGGTCAGTTAGTCTGACCCTTTCATTATACAGATGAGAAACCTAATGTCAAGAGAAGTTATGGCACTTGCCCTAAGTCATATGACTAGTAAGAGGCACAGTATGACAAAGATGGACAGATAGATAGATAGATAGATAGATAGATAGATAGATAGATAGATACAGATAATTTATTAAGCATGTGCAATGTACCAGGCATAATCTAAATAAAGAATTAGCAAAAGGATCAGAGGGAGGATCAGACAGGTAGAAGAACCAGGAGACAACAGTATCATGTAAAACTAGAGAAGAAAGAATGTATTGGAGAGGGTTATCAACAGTGTCAGATGTTGCAGAGAGATCAAGAAGGTTGTTCATTTGAGAAAAGGTCTTTAGATCTAGCAGTTAAGAGATCATTGCTAACTTTGGAGAGAATAGTTTCAGTTGAGATGAGGCTGGAAGCCAAATTGCAGAGAAGAGAGAAAGGAAAGAGGAAATGGAAGGACCTCATGTAGACAGCCTTCTCAAAGAGTTTAGCCAAAAAGTAGAGGAGAAACACTGGACAATACCGAGCAGAAACTGGTCTTTCATTGGACGATACTGAGAGGGATTTTAAAGGATGGGGAAACCACGCGTGTGTTTGCAGACAGCAGGGAAAGATCCAGTAGGCAGTTAAACACTGGGGATAAGAATGAAAAAATCAAGATAATAGAGCAATCTGCAACAGAAAATGAGAAAAGATGAGATAAAGAGTGCGTGTAGAGATTTTGGCTTTGGCAAGGAGAAGATCTATTTTTTCCTCTAAAACTTGTATGAAAGAAGAGATAGTGGGGAAGAAATCTGAAAGAAATGAGAAGAGGAAGCTCTAGGCAAATGTCAAAATTTTTGGTAAAGTATGAGACATGGTCCTTAGCAGAGAGTGAAAGAAAAGAGAGAAGCTTGAGGAAAGTTGAGAATGTTTGGAACAGCAGCTATGGAGCATGGAATAGCAAATTGATTAGGTGCTTTTCCATTATTCATGCCAGGGGAAGGTCTAATTAGGTTACATATATTAAGTGATAGCACAGATAAATTTGTTTCATTATCCACTGACTATTAATATCAATCCTAGTTATTAATCAGAGGCCACATGGCTTCTGTGGCTACTAAGCTGGTTTCAGAGTCAGGAAAATTTGAGATTCCAGTCTTGCCTCTGACATCTACACTGGCTTTGTGACCCTACACATTTAGGGTTACAAATCACTTTACATCTTGGTATCCCAGGTTTGTCTCTTGGACTGCAAATGGTAGAGTGGGTGTCAATATGCATTAACAGAGTTTCCTTACTTGGAGTTCCATATATCAACAAAGTGGGCACCTAAGTGGTGTAGTAGATAGAGTGCTGGGCCTGAAGTCAGGAATCAGGCTGTACGTGACCCTAGGCAAGTCATTTAACCCTGTTTGTCTCAGTTTCCCCATGTGTAAAATGAGCTGGAGAAGAAAATGGCAAACCACTCCAGTATCTCTGCCAAAAAAAAACCCAAATCAGGTCACAAAGAATTAGACATGACTGAAACAACTGAGTAACAAATATGAATTAAATCACAGGAACAGACCTACCCCCCCAAAAAAAATCTTCAAGAAATGCTATAAGCGTTTGAGTCACAGAATAACACAGTTTCAGAAGAATTAAAGTTGAGGGTCAGCCAAAGATCAGTTAAGAGATGGGTGTGAGTAAGCTGTAACATATTAGCAGGGAAGAATTGTGAAGAAGTAAAATATGTTATCAGAGGGAGGGATGGCCAGAAGAAAAAAATAAATAAATATCAGACTAGTCACACACTGAGAGTGAGAGACAACTAAAGGACAGCCTGTATGCATCATCCGCCTCCACGTGACGTTGAGAGAGCTGGAGAAGGACCCACCCACCCACCCCAGAGCCCCTGAGGAAGATTTATGGAACAAAGAGCCACCCAGAATGAGAAGGCTTGGATTGAGGAGGATCTGCATGGTTGGAGGAAAGTGTCCAGTCTCTCCTCTGCCCTTTGCCAGCTGCGTGATCCCTGTTCTAGGCTTCAAGCAGATCCCTAGGCTTTCTCCACTAGATCACAAGTGGGTTTTAATCATTGATGGAGGGAGTCCTCACCCAAGAATTCCTTCTTGTTGCTATTGTCGTATTCAATCATGTCCTACTCTTTGTGACCCTATTTGGGGTTTTCTTGGCAAACATAGTGGAGTGGTTTGTCATTTCTTTTTACACATGAGGAAACTGAGACAAACAAGATTAAGTGACTTACCCAGGGTCACCTGGCTAGTAAGAGTCTGAGGCCATACTTGAACTCAGAAAGAGGAGTCTTCCTGACTCCTGACCCAGCACTCTATCCATTGGGCTACCTTGCTGCCCTTACATAAATGAAAGCCAGGAACTGTGTCTGATTTTTTCCATGAAACTTTAGCATTTCTTTTATCTGTAAACTTCTGTGACAGCTTGATAAACACACCTTACCTTGATGTAACACTTATGAACCCCTCATTCTTCTCTAGACTACACTCTAGCCCTGGCTCCTCATCTTGCCTCATCCCAGCCCTGGAATTCATACAATAGAAGATCCTTTCTGACTGAGGCTTCTCTCTGATTGGATGGCTCCTTCCCGACCTTCCACTGAAGGAAAGCAGCCTGGCCAGCCATGTCTCATTCCTCTCCACGCTGCACTCTGGTCTTTCTCTACCATGCCCCAGCACCAGGTACCTCTGTCCCTCTTTCATCCCCATTAACTTCCTTTTATGTATTGCCTTCCCCCAATAAAATGTAAGCATCTTGAGGGCAAGGACTTTCTTTCTCCTTGTATTTGTATTGCCAGTACATGGTAAATACTTAATAAATGCTAGTTAACTGTCTGATTGACTTGTGTCTGGCAAGAAGTACAATTCCCCATACTATAAGAGAAAAACTTCTCAGGTGCCCTGCTAATTATATTCAACGATCAGGATTAGCCATGAAAAAAGAAAGGAAGGGCCTTAATCTTTCTACCATTCTATTCTATTAGAAAGGGGTCCTGAGAGCAATATAGATATAGATACCATCTTCTTCCAAAAATACCCCTGAAACCACGTTGGGGCACTCTACCTCTCTATGTTATAAAAGGGAAATGCTACCTTAACCATGGGGCTAATAGCATAGTACATAGGACTGCCAGGTAATAATAACAATAACTAATATTTATAGAGTGCCTATTATATGATCGGTACTGAGCTAAGTTCTTTACTGTCATTATCTCATTCTTACAACAACCCTTCTAAGTAGATACTATTAACCCCATTTTATAAATGAGGAAATTGAGTAAAACAGAGATTAAGTGACTTGCCCAGGATCACACAAGTAGGAAGGGTCCAAGACAGTATATTATCCATATAAATTAGTTTAAAATTTATACATATATATATACATATATATGTATACACACACACACACACATACACATACATATATATGATGATTTTGGTGGAAGGCACTAACAGAAGCAAAGTTTGGTATGCCTTCCTTGTCCTTTTCCTCTTCACTTTGGAGCTGTCAATCCTGGCTCCACTGTGGAGAATGGATGATATCGTGTACTCTTGCTGCTTTATCCCTACTTCCCCTTCAGTGGCCCTTGGATGTCTTCAATTAAACTATGCCGTTTTCCTTAAATGCACCAAACGAAAGGTCTTAGTGCTCTCAGCATTAACTAACCAATCTAATTCTTCTTTGAAATCCCTCTAGTCTCAGCAATAGGTCCCAGCAGGGCTTAGTAAAGGATTGATGGGGCATCGACATCTCCAGAAATCGCATAGTTGTTTTTTGGAGTTGAAGGTGACCCTAGATGAGGAATTAGGACTGCTGAGGGCACAGATCTCACTCCCCAGGAGACTGAACAGGATAAGATAACCACAGTCCGGCATCTGTGAGATCATATAGTGAGGCAGCAAAGTGATGGGATGGTTTGATTTAGCTCTATGGAAGCTGTTCAGAAAGCTACAGCTGGGGGGCCTCATGAAGCAGGAAGTCTCGGGCCCCCAGGCAACCTGAGTGCCTGTCATTGGTGATGATGACTTTTCTAGGAAAAACACTGTGAAGCCATTTGGCAACCATCACCCCCCACCATTACTGCACCCACAGCCTGCCAAAGCAGATGGCCTAAGAGAGCTCTTCCCATTAAGCTGGAGGCTGGAGGCCAGCCTAGAAGAAAGATTTCTAGAGACATCTGGGACCACAGAATGGGTCCTCTACACTGCTCCAAAATGAACATCTCAGCAGCAAGTGAAACATATGCAATACACGGACAGGCTTGAGGGAAAAAATTCTCTGAAAGGGAAATCTAGAAGATATTTCACAAAATCATAAAACATTGGAGTTGGACAGGATCTCAGAGGTCATCTAATCATCCAGATCATGAATCTACTCTTCAATAGTCTCAGCAAACACTCTTCCAGCTTCAAGTATCCCTCTGATGGTGGAGCACTCACTGATTCCTGAGATGCCCCATTGTACTTTTTGATGACTCTAATTATTAAAAATTCTTCCTAGTATGGAGCAAAAAATCCATTTCCCCATACTTCTACACATTGCTCCTAATTCTACTCTCTAAGGCCAAGCAGGACAAGTCTTACCTCTTCTAAGACTATATGACAACCCTTTCCAGCATCTTCATTTTATTGATAGCTTTTGTTTTTACACCACCTTCATTTCCCCAATATATGCCTCCCTCTCCCTCATCAAAATTCATCCCTTTTTACAAAGACTAAAGAAGAAAGAGGAGGAAAAAAAGGCAGTCCAGCAATACTCATCAAGTCATCAATCCAGTTCCATATTGTATGCAGTGGCTCACATCTAGACTGCCTCCCCCTCCATCCTCAATCTGGTGAAGAAGGAAAAGAGCTGTATTTTTATAACTTCTTCATTGTTTCTTTTGTTGTTGTTCATTCCATTTACATTTGTTATGGTCGTTGAGTGTGTTATTTTCCTGGTTCTACTTCATTTTTGGCAACGGTTCAGGCAAATCTTCCCATGCTTCCTTATGATCATCAGATTCGTTATTTCTTCCAACACAGCTCT
This sequence comes from Notamacropus eugenii, assembly GCF_028372415.1. NCBI lineage: Eukaryota > Metazoa > Chordata > Mammalia > Diprotodontia > Macropodidae > Notamacropus > Notamacropus eugenii. The sequence goes on from NC_092872.1 coordinate 622,368,051, forward strand.
ATCTCATCATATTTATATACCACAACTAGTTTAACCACTCCTCAGTCTTTGACTTTGTTTCCAGGCCTTTGACCCTACAAAAAATGTTGCTGTAGATATTTTATTGTGCATGGAACCTTTCTATTTTTTCCTTGGGATAGATGCCTAGTGTAGATCTCTAAGTCAAAGGGTATGGACATTTTGGTCACTTTCTTAGCATGATTTCAGATTGTTTCCCAGAACGGTTGGATGAATTCATAACTCCACCAACAATGCATCAGTGTGCCTGTCTTTCCATAGCTCCTTCCAATATTTACTCTTCCGATCTTCTGGCATCTTTACCAGTTTGATAGACGTGAGATAAAATGTCCATGTTGTTTTGATTTCCATTTCTCTTGTTATATTAGTGATTTGGAGCAACCTTTCATACGGTTGATCATAAGTCGCAGTTCTTTCGAGAAGTTTGTTCTCATTCTTTGACCAGAAGAGTGGCTCTCTTTCAAGTATTTGAGGAAGGCAGTTTATGTCCTTCCCTGTCTTCTCGAGATTAAACATGTCCTTCATCATCCCAAAACAGATGAAAAGACAGGAGACATGAGGGAAGAGGAGAGGAATAGAAAATGCAAAATGGACAGGGGAGAGAAGTAGTAGAATGAATGAATATTGGATCTGAAATCAGAAAACCTAGTTCAGATCCTGCCCTGCCATTTTTTTTGACTACATGACTTTGGGTAGCATGAAACATGGGAGAGAGGATTGGAGCTGGAGTCAGAAGGCATGAGTTCAAATCCCAGATCCACCGCTTTCTCCCTTTAGGCTTCATTTTCCTAATCTATAAAATGAGTGTGTTGAATTAGATGTCTTCTCAAGTCCCTTCCGGTTTGATAGCTATGATCCTATAGTCTCAAATCATTTCATCTTTTTTTATCTTCCTCATCTATAACATAGACATAGTCTAACTTCCCACCTTGCAAGGCTATTCCAATCAACAGGCATTTATTAAGTGCCTAATATGTGCCAGGCACCATGCCAAATGATGAGGATACAAAAAAAGTTAAAAAAAAATAGGCCCTACTCTCAAAGCACTCCTGTGTAATAAAGGAGACAAACTGCAAACAACCATGTATAAACAAGATAGAAACAGGACAAACTGGGGATAATTTCAGAGGAAGCTCTAAGATTAAGGAGGACTGGAAAAGGCTTCTGCAGAAGGTGAGAATTTAGCTGAGACTTAAAGGAAACCAAAAGGGTTGTGAGAATTAAATGAGATAATGCATAAAGTATGCTTTATAAGTGTAATATGCTGTAAAAGCAGGGGCAGCCTTGCAGATAGAGTAAGGGGATCTATGTGCACAGGCAGGGAAGAGAGGAGACAAGGGAGGGGTATTTTAGTAAATGGTTAACAATAAGTTCTCTAGGGAAAATGTGTCCATAACACATTTTGAAATTTAATCTGTTGTTATAAGATTTTTCTCCATTCCTTAATTCCAGGCAATCAACAAAACAATAAATCCAGCCCTTATTTGTAGCTTTTGCTAATTTCCCAAGGTGTGAATGTTCACATTGAAAATTTAACAATCTACTCTCCCTAACCTGTACAAACAAGCTGGTTCCAGCATATCCCAAAAGAGTCAACTATTATTAATACTTCTGCTTTACAAACAAGCAAAATGAGGCACAGGAAGATTAATTTCTTTGTCTTTTATCCTCCATATTTTCAAGGGGTAGAATGGTAAATAGAGTTTAGATCACTTCATTCGCAATCAATGCCATAGATCAGAAAGGTCAAGAAAGTGGTCACCTGGTCTAGCCCCACCTGCCTCCAGGCTAATCAAGACCTAAACCACGTCAAGACAGATGGTTGTCTAATCTAATCCCTCCCCTTGGGTTCAATACCTTATGTCTCTTTAATACCTTATGTTCAACGCTGTCTTTAAAACGAGCTTAAGGCAAGCCTGTCTCCCTAGATGATCTGGGTATGTAAATTGATGAGAAGTCGGCACTTTTCTCTTTAAGATTACATGGGGTTGGGGAGGAGGGGAGGGAAGAGAAAGGGAGTTCCTTTAAGAAAATGCCCCTTTGATGCTCAGTAAACAGAGCTTAGGAGGATTTCTCTTACAGAATAGGTTCTTGAGCACAGGACTCTAGGTTATAGAAATCTTATAATGATTGATAGCATTATTATTATTAATTACGTAATTGTTATTGAATTCTTCTTCTGACTTGGAGGTGAGCCTGGGTTTCCAAGACTGTGATATCAGAGCATCATACCTGGCAGGCAGGTCCTACAAAAGTAGGAAACCTTCACACCTAGGCCAAATCTCAAACTCTTTGTTGTCCAAAGACTAGCCTAGCTCAGGGTCCCTACTAGAATCAGTCACAGCAACTCATGAAAACCATCGGCTTAGTTGTAACCTTAAGTCTTTATGCGAGAGGATTCGAGAAGGTTTTATTGAAGCACCATTTTAATTGCCATCATAACTCCTATCATTGGTAATAACTTATTTTCTAGGACACTTTTAAAGTTTCAAAGCATTTTCACATTTATGACTTCATTTGATTTTCATAGACACCTAGCAGTCTTGGAAGGTTATTATTATCACCTAGGAGGCATTCTGGTACAATGGGAAGACACACATTTGGAGTCAGAAGACCCATGTTCAGTTCCCAGCTCTGCTTCTCACCACCTGTGTGAACTTGGGAGTTTCTTGGCCACTCTGGGCCTCAGGCTGCTCATCTTTAAATGCAGGTGAAAGGATGGAGGCTTGAATCAATTACTTCCAGTACTAAAGCTATGATCCTGTGACAATTTGACAGATGAAAAGGCTGAGAGACAAAGCATTTAAGTGAACTGGAAGCTCTTGGGAGAATTAAATGACTATAATAGAGGCCTTACCTAAGATGGGGCTATCAGAACTTGGCAGCAGGGCAGAAAATTTCAAGGGCATTAACACCATTATCCTAAGGTTAGCTTCCTCCCTTGCCCTGTCCAGGTCCTGGAAGTGGCTGAAGCCTCCTTTCATGGTTTCCCTTCACTTCCCTGAAGCGGTATAGAAATATTCCAGTACGTCCCCCACACTCCAGGGACCTTACTTCCTTTTATATATTGTCTTAGGGGGAAAATTGTTAGTGTTTAGCCTAACAATAGCTGTTTGCACACTTGCAGCCCTAGGTCCTATTTACTAGACTATGCCACACTGTAGCAGTGATCAGGGAAAGTTTCTGAGAAATATGTTTTCTATAATCCAGAATTGCAACAGGACTCTCAACTTTTCTTTTTCCCATCATCTTGCTGGCTGGCTCCTGTATCCATGTGAAGACAGGTCATTGGCCCCCACACATTTGCTTTAGTCCCATTAACAGGAGATACTTTCTGTGACTCCTGCCCCTTGAGAATCCTAACAATTGCTTTGGAGAAGAGCCCTAGGAAGTGGAAGAGGGGAGTGCTTAGGACACATAGTAGCTTTTTTCCCTCTGCATCTTCAGAAACACCAGGTGCTCACTGCTGAGCTTCCAGAGATGGGTTTTCCAGAAGACCACTAGCTTCCGCTGAGCCTCCATCTGCTCAAACCTGGAGGTAGGGGAGTGGAGAAGGGGGGATGGGGAGAAAGTTAGCAAGCTGTCCCCTAACTGTCCCAGATCCCGTTGCAAGGGGCTTTGATGGCTTTCTAAGAGCTCCCTATCTGTTCCTCTCAGATTCCTGATCCTTCGGGTCCCTTTCACCTCATGGGTGGCAAAGACAGAGAAAGAAACAGAGGGACAGAGAGACAGACAGAGACAGGGCAAGACTTAGAGAGAGAGAGAGAGAGAGAGAGAGAGAGAGAGAGAGAGAGAGAGAGAGAGAGAGAGAGACTGACTTTGGAGGTAATGTTCTTAAACATAACTTTCTAAAAAGCTACATTGAATTATAATTTTAGTAAGTGCTTAAGAGATTTTAGACCAATGTCATCATGACAATTTTTTAATGTTTACATCATTTTATTTATTTTATATTTAAAAAGGCCAAGCAGTAATTATATATGCATTGGTTCATGGGCCAATGCTTATCTGTATCTCAGAAGATACAGGAAGGGCCCTTCAGAGGATCCAGTGTAGTGGGAGTTCAAATCTCCAAAACTTAACCAGCTGTGTTTCCTTATGTAAGTCACTCCCTATCTCTGAGCTTCATCAGTAAATAAAGGGGTTGGACTAGACCAGTAATTCTAAGAATAATAGTGAGCACTTGTACAGCATTTTAAGGATTCTAAAGAACTTTATATAAAATCATTCATTTGATCCTCACAACAACCGTGAGGGGTAAGTGTTATTATAATCTTCATTTTTATAAATGAAGAAACTGAAGCAAACAGAAGTTGTGACCCACCCAATACCACTTGGCTACTAAGAGTCTGAGGCAAGATTTTAGCTCACGTTTTCTTACTCCAAATTTAGCTCACTATGCACTTCATTCCTAGCCACCTTTTAGTCCTCAAAGACTGTACCCTAGCACACTGGTACATTATGATCTTTACTAAGTATGTCACAAATTGGGCATTACTTTGTTGACGATAAGAAAGAATTCATGAATAATGAATTTTACTTGCCCAACATACATAATTTGGTAAGTATGGCATTCACAAAATGAATACAATTTGCCTATACAAATCAAACCTTGAATTCACAAAGAACTCAACAAAAACAGCTGCTCTTTTTGGAGCCACACATGCACGAATCTCCCCACTTGCTCTCTATGTTGCCAATTTAACGGTTCAGTGTGCCATGATTCTTCATGGTTAAAAAAAAAAACTCTGCTGGAACAAAAAAAAGTTTGGAAACCACTGGATTAAGTAATTTCTGAAGACCTTTCCAGCTCAAAGAACTATGACTCTGAGTTTGAGCTCTTCCAGCCTTCTCCCTTTAACACATTAGCGTAAGAAGTTTATTAGATTAGCTAATTGTCTCCTTGGAAAGCAGGAGAGGCTGGTCCTGGGAAATACTATTAAAGAAAGAAAGGGCAGATAAAGTAGCAAGTCCTAGGGTAGGATAGGGATAAGCTAACCAAGGAAAAGAGATTCAGAAAGGATCCATAGGTACAAAAATATGTTCAGCAGCTCTTTTTGTAGTGGCAAAGAATTAGAAATTGGGGAATGCCCATCAAATGGGAAATGGCTAACCAAGTTATAGCATATGGATGTGAAGGTATACTACTGTACTGTAAGAAATGATGAAGGGGATGGTTTCAGAGAAACCTAGGAAGATCTGTATGAACCGATCCAAAGTGAAGTGAGCAGAACCAGGAGGACAATTTAAATAACAATAATATTGTAAGGATAAATAACTTTGAAAAACTGAGGAATTATGATCAAAAAGGACTCATGATGAAACTTGCCACTTCCATCTTGACAGAGAGGTGATAGTTTCGAAATACAGATTGAAACTTTTTTTTGACATGGCCAATGAAGAAATTTGTTTTGCTTGACCATAAGTATTTGTGATAGTTTTTGTTTTTCTTGCTTTCTAAAGGAGGGGGGGAGAGAATGCAGATCTGGAAATAAAATAAAATAGAATCTTGAAAAAAAAACAAAGTCTAAAAAAGAAAAAGGAGATCCAGCTGAAGCACATCAAAGTAGACTCTATGCTTTGGGTGATGGAGGAAGGGATTGGCATGAGAGTTCTGCACCTGAGTGCTAGAAACAGGAGGTCAGCTAGTTCAAACCCTCCATTTTCCGTATGAGGAAACTGATGCCCAAAATGGTGAAGTGACTGATCTGGAAATCTGAACCCAGGACTTTCAGGTCTAGTTCTTATCCTAGATGCTTCTCCATTGTTCCTAATAGATGACACTTTTCTATGTTAATGAAACACATTAACAGCACAGGAAGAAACTAGGTTTTTACTTTGGCTAAAGGAATCAGAGACATAGACTTAAAGAGAGGCACCTGCTTCACAGAACATCTTTGTGCCTCCAAGGTGAAGACACCAAAAAATCATCAGTCAGCTCCTGCCATGTCCTCCAAGGAAAAAACAGGAGAGAAATCAAGGAAGATAAGACTAGACTGCTCTGTAGAACTGTGGGAATTGATTGTTCACAGAGTAGAGGAAGCTATTTCTAAGATCACAGATTTAAAGTTGAAAGGAACCTTAGAGATCACCCACTCCCCCCACTACATTTTCCAAATGAGGAAACTGAGGCTCATGCAGGTAGACTGGGTCAGACTTGTCCAGTTTCAAAGATCTAGTAAACTGTTATTGTTTGCTGTTTGTCTTTTGTTCCTGAAGAGGACCATGACTTCAGGGAGGTGATATCATGACTTGTAAGTGAATTGGATTTAAGTGAGGCAGGGCTGTGCAAGGTCAAGAGCCACACATTCTCCTCTGGAGCCATCTTGGTCCAGTGGCAAGATACGGATCAGGAAGACTAGAGATGGCCCTTGCTAGTAAATAGTAGAACCAAGATTGAAACCCAAGTCTACCACCTCCAAATCCAACCAAGAAGGTGGACTGGAGTCAAGAAACAAAAAACAGACATCAGAAACTTGAAAATAGTGAAGGAGGAGAAAAGAAGGAAAAGAGAAGAAGGGGGAGAGAGAACAGAAAACAAAAGGGAAAGGGAGAGAGAAGAAATTCAATCAATAAGCATTTATTAAACACCTACTAACACCAGGCACTATGGGATATATATATATAAAAAGATGCAAAAGACAATCCTTGCTCTAAAGGAGCTCATAATCTAATGGGGAAGACAGCACAAGGGGTTGCGGGGGAAGAGGGAGACATAGCCAATGCTGACAACACTAACCACTCACCACCACAAGTGTGGCCAGTGTAATAATCGATCTGAGCCCCCAATGGGTGGAGGTATACATACATCAGTCTGTGTCATTATGGACATAGAAATGCTATATGAGCATATGCGATTGTGATGGTCCGTGCTGAATCATCCTCTGTGTGTCTCTGTGTGTGCAACCATGAGGTCAGTCAGCCAATGAATCATTTTATGTGTGTAGCAATGAGAGTCATTTGTGTGTCTGCACACACCTACCCAGGCACAAGGTCTCCATCTGCTGAAGGAGTTCCAAACATAGCAAGTGCCAAGTCCCCCACAGAAGTGGCAGATCAGTCCCATGGGGAAATGATGTTGAGAGAGCACCACACTTCATTCACACCACAGATCATATCCCAACTCTCTGAGCATGTGCCAGACAACGCCATCTGGCCCCTTCCTCCTTCCAAAGCAAACTCCCCCTGGAGAAGCGGCACCAAACCGGGGACTCCTCTTAGATGGCTTTCAGATCCTCACTGGGGTCTTTGATGGACACATTCTTAGAATGTCAGTACTGAAAAGAATTTTAAAGACCATCTAGTAGCATATCCTCTCAATTTTATGGAAGAAAAGAGTTAAGACCTAGAGAGGGGAAATGATTTACCCATGGTCACACAGCTTTTAGTAGTAAGGCTCAAACCAGACATCAGAATCAACTGATACTCAGTCCTTTACTTGACACTCATTCCGGAGTCACAGTTCACTCTCAGTCACCAGATATTTTCTCCACTTTCCTAGAACTTCTCCTGATCCTTCCCACAGCATTAATCACAGCTGCCACAATCCCAGGGTCTCTGAAATCAATTGGTCCCACTGAGGAGAGCTAATAGAGACCCTGATCACTTCGCCTATATGAGCCTAACATCACTCCAACCTCTCTTTATCTTCTAATAGAGAAATTCTTCACCTTTTCTGTGTTGTGGACACCTTTAGCAGTCTGGTGAAGACTTTGGATCCCTTCTCAGAAAATGTCTTTAAGCAGAAGAAGTAAAATATATAAAATTACAAAGGAAATCAATTATATTGAAGTGCAGTTATAAAAAAAATTTTAAGTTCATAGATCCCAAGTTAAGAATCTCTGCCTTCTCGAGGTCCTTGGGTACAGCCTTTTGATTGGGTCCAGGTTTTACAGAACAAATCCTTTTATTAAGGGGATTTGTTCTGTGTAGTTTGGGTTCACTCAGGGAGCAGAACTTGAGGGCCTAGGGGACCACATGTGGCGTTGGGATCCCCACCCCTGATTTAGGGGGATAATAAGAATCTCTGCCTTAAGATAACATGATTTCTAGGAGGAAATCGTAGGTCTTTTTTTTTGTCTTCCTATTTACAATACATGGAGCACCTTAGTAAGAAAATTAATGTACAGTAAAAAATAACACAGGATTTATTTGATCTTAGGTTCCAATTCCAGGTCTACAACATGTAACTTGTTCAACTTTGAACAAATGATTTCTTCTTTCTGGGCCTCAGTTTCCTCATCTGAAAAATAAGAGGGATGATCCTTAAAGTCCTCTCTAGCTCTTAATCCTATTGTCTTTCATTATAATCAGAACCATTTACTAATAACTTTTATGTCAAAGACATATGCACCCAGGGCATATAGCAGGAAATCTTCCAAATCAACTTCATAATTCATTATATGAAAAGAATACAAGAAATAATTAAGACAAATTCAGTTGAGTCAGAGAGAAGAAAGTCCTCAAAATTTCAGTACCCTGGGAGCAAAGCCTTAATTGCCCCACCCAAGTTAATAGCTCTGGTAATAGTCAACTCTCCATGAATCAGAGGTTTGGGGTTTTTTTGTTTTACTTTGCTTTGCTTTTTGCCAAGTCTGTGAACTATCTAGGCTTTTTCTTTCTCTCTTTTCTACTAGCAGCCTTGAGACCATTTCATTGTACAAAGTCATCTGCACCATGAAAAAAAAAGAGAGATGAAACTCAAGTTGCCTTTTAATTTATTTAGCAACAATGGAGAAAAAGGATTTAGTGGGAGAAGAAATGAAAATGATTACCATATTGTTCCAAATATGTGCTGCCCTTTTGTCCTCTAAATCTGGTGTATATAAAACCTGAGGGTGGCTTATAATTGGGTTCTTTGTCAGTGGATACTTGTAATTTTTTCTGCCTTTCAAAGAGAACACAAATTTAAGAGTATGACCTTTATTCCAGAGCAGTCTATATTTGGACCAAGACAATAATTAACATATACTTTAGGGATTATCTGTGGATTTCAATTACCCATGCCATCTTTGCCTCCCATTACTTCCAGATGGTGAAGTGATGACTAAGGCTTCAAAGAGGTAATTTTATCTGCTTTTATATTTATTTGGTATTAATTAAGTACTCATTAATTAAGCACATTGCTGATAGAGAACATCTAGTGGGTACAGTCCCTAGATCCCTGCCCTTTGTCCTAGGAGAGTAGAGATGTATTATTTCATTATCCGGGCTGGAGCACTTTTCAGTGACTTGGGTGACTAAGACATGCAAGAGGCCACAACCACAGTTAAGATAGGAGAAAAAGGGGCAGAGAGGGCAAGAGCAACATTAAAACAGCTAGTGTTTACTGCAACAATGGCATCTGTGAATTCCTACTTTGATGTAGATCCCTGATATCAGATTAGTCAACCCCTCACATGCTTCTCACATTTTATCATGAACAGCCCCAACTTCAGTACCCCTTGGAAATCAAGGGATTTTGATTTGATTTGCCATACTGAAAAAGGTTTTAAAGACATTTTCAGAAAACCATGTTTTGGAAATCATAAAAATCTATAGTTTCCTCCAGAAAAACCCATTCTTGTATTATTCTGTAATCATTTTAGTGTTTCGATGTCACCATTATCCCTTCATTATACAATTTTACCTTTTCTGATGTTTTTTTTAACTTACACTGGTTGTCTATCAGTGCCCCTCTAATGAAGTTAAGTAGTTACAGGCTCTCCACAATCACTCAGTGAACAAATATCTATTGAGGAGCTATTATTAATTCATATAGAGCTAGGAGAAATCTTAGAACTTCCCTACTCCAACCTTGTCATTTAACCAGTTAGGAAACAGAGACCCAGTAAGGCACCATTGTATATGAATGGACATACTAAACAAAAGGATGAACTTAGAAACTGTCCCACTGCTCCAATTATTTCCTCCCCAAAATCCCCATAGGGCAGAGCTGAAATTTGTAGACTCTGTCTGGGATGGCAATTCAGGGTAGTAGCTTTGAAAGTAAGTGCTAGTAAATGTTTAGCCTGATTCTCTGAAGGAGAAAACCATGTTTGATAGACACATTAGGTTTAATCTGCATTATTAAACATTCTATCCATCACTTCATCAAGCCTGGATGATCAACCAAACAGTAAATCAAGCCCTGGTTTGCTGACTTCTAAGGTGTAAATGTTTACACTGAATATTTTACAATCAACTCTTCCACACTGGCTCCTTCATACTCCTAGAGTTTTGTGACTTCCTATTAGTCTCAACATCAGTTTCACTCTTGGTCATACCCAACCCAATCATAACTAGCAGTGCTATAGAATTATCGAAGAGCCTAAAGACCCAATTCCTACTTGTTGAGATTGAAGATTTCAGGGGAGACATCCCCCCTGGCCCCATTGTCAGAATCACAACAAGCAAAAACAAAGATCCAGTCAGGCTGAGGAGTGAGTGCTACAAAAACCACAAGCGAAAGGTGTTTGTCTGAAGTGAACAAGGAGTCACTGGAAGGTCTAAGAGATCTTGCTAGGGAGAGGTGAGGTCTGGCCTTCAAATTGCAGTGAGTCAGTAGTGGCTCATGATTCAATGTTGTGTTTGATAAGGAGGTTAGCTTTATTTTTATCTCCATTTTTCTCCACGTCCGGATGAGCTGAGCCATTTCAGAGTAAGCATCCTCGTCTTCAACTTGGCCATTTTTGGAATCTTCCCCTACCTCCCCCAACTGTTGTCAAATCAACACATCCATAGCATCTGGAATGGGTATGTCAATGGACTACCCTATAGTTCCACTTGTTATCTTTGTAATTTCCTAGGTTCATATGTCCTTTCCTTGACAACCATTCCTCTATTTTTTGTCTCTCATTAGAATTTACATTTCTTCAGAGCACAGATTGTCTTGCTTTTAAGGTTATATATTCAGTGCTTAGAATGGTGCTTCCTCGCCATTGTAAGTGCTCAATAAATGCTTTTCTTTCATTCATTTATTCATTCATTTTCTGACCTCAGTTGGCCTTTGGGCTCTGATACATGCTTTTGATAGCAGGCTGTATAAACTTTCCAATTTCTTCTAAAGTCCTTTCAACTAGAGAACTCCTACCTCCACCTTCCCCATTGTTCTCTGAGGCAACAGCTGAGACCCATAACCTCGGATACTTGAGGCCTTTCCATTGCATTCTTGATATCCCATGAGATGGAAAAAGGTAATTCTTGGAGAATATAAATGCAATCTTGATAACTATAAACAAATGGATTGACAGGGAGACTTTAAATGACTGACATGGTGAGATCAGTGTCTACTAGGGTCCCTGCCACATAGACTAGGCTAGTTTGTTTGTTACCCAAAAACCCCCAATAGTAAGGGAAGCTATCTCTAAGACTTGACTGATCTAGAGGTTGAAAGCTCAAGCAGTTGATGTGACTGTTCAGTTCCTGAGGTACTGCCACACAGACTAGGCTAGTTTCTCCTAAGGCCCTGCCATGCAGGCTGGCCTAGCTTGTTTTTCTTTTTAAAAGGTAGAAAAGCTGTCCCTGAAATTTGATTGGTGCATGAGGCTAAGGATCCAGCCATTGACACTGATTCTGGGTTGCCCAGGGCATAAAAACACCAGCCCATGTAGAATCATCACCCTTTAGATCTGATGGATTTTCCATTGCCATGCAAGTCAACATACCCTTCTAACTAGATGAGTTTCCATATGAAGACCTGAAACAAGGTGTATCACCTGTTGATATCTTTTCCACGCTATTTTAAGTTCTTTTGTCAAATATTGGTCTGTCAGTGTCTCATTTTGCTTTATTTCCAGAAAGAACCACCAAACTGACCCAAGTCAAACCCCGCCCACACCACCAGGAAAGCAAGGTGACTTAATAAGAAGCCTATTGTGTGGGGCGTAGGGAGACCTGGTTCAAATTTTAATTCTACACCTTAATACAACATGGATTGTGTCTAAGAGATTTGTCCCCCAAAGATGGAGCTTGTATTCACGCACACAATCTATCTTGACCTGACCCTCATCTTTTCCTTCTTCTTACACCTTACTCCTTCCCCACATACTATATGATCAGTGATGCCAGTTTGCTCCTCGAATAAGACACTTCATCTCTAGACTGGGTATTTTCAGTAGCTGTCCCTCATGCCTGGAATACTTTTCTCCTCAGCTATTTCAGTCTCAGCTAAAATCCCTCCATCTCCCAGGAAATCTTTCCTCATCTCCCTCCCTTAATGCTGATGATTTTCCTCTATAGATTATCTCCATTTTATCTTGGATGTGTCTTATTTGTACATAATTGTTTGCAGATCTCCTGAATTAGCCTACAAGTTCCTTGAGAGCAGGGACTGTTTTTGTCTTTTCCTTGTCCCTAGCATTTAAAACAGGGCCCAATGTATGACAGGCACTTAATAAGTACTTATTAACTGACTGTCTCTCTCTCACACACACACACACACACAATGGCTTAGTATTTAATTTGTATATATTTTGTATTTGCTTCTCTGTGAGCGTATGGTAGACTGTAATTTCCTTGAGGGCAGAGGATGGCTTATTTGGATGTGTTTCCTCACTGTACAGTGCTTGGAGAACAAGGGGCACTTGATATATGCTTGTAGATTGGTTGATTGATGAATCTGCAGAGAGCAGTTTTCGGTGATGTACAAAAAGAAAAACCCTTCAAAGACAGGAAATACCAGTTAATTTCAGTCACTGGAGCTGCCCCTGGAAGGGGAATGCCTGAGAGGCCCATCATTTCAGAGAAGGAGGGAAAGGACCTCACCGTAGAGGCCAAGACCACTGTTAGCACTATGGAAGGGGGCCCAGATGGCCTAAGGCCTCCTAATTGAGTGCACTCAGCCTTTGGTTTTCCCAGAAGACTGCTTAATCATCCTTATAAGCCACTGAACTGACCCCTTCCTCAGGCCTACTCAGCTTTGGGTCCCTAGAGACAGCAGCATACATCACTCAGCACTAGAAATGGCACCTCATTAGATCAGAGCCTTGCTGCATAGTTCCACAGTAGCCCAAGGAATGAGTAGTAAAAAAATTTAAATTCTGAACCTCCAAGCAAAACCTTGCCAAGGTCTCACCTTCTTAGTGCCCCTTTTTCGAAAGTGTATTACCCCAAGCCACATACCCAGAAAGTGCTCTGTTTGTTTTGGTTTGGTTTTTTCCAGTGGTTTTTCCCAATGATTGCTTAGCATCAAGATGTTTGAGAGGAATAGTTAGTTTGATATTGTCTCTTCTGGGGCAGGGGAGGCAATAAGGGGAAAAGAGCCTATACGGCCCATTAGGAATTAAGAGAATTGGAAATTTGAGACAGAAAACCATTAATGGCATGGTGAAATAAAAAAGATAAATTTTTTACAACAGTTTCTATAGGATGTCAGTATTGTGAGCAACTAAGTGGTACAGTAGATAGATTACTAAGCCTGGAGTCAGGAAGACCTGGGTTCAAATCCAGCCTCAGACACTTACTAGCTGTGTGACCTTGGGCAAGTCACTTAGCCTCTCTCTGTCTTAGTTTCCTCATTTGTAAAATGGGCACAATAACAGCACCTACCTCCAGGGCTATTGTGAGGCTCAAATGAGATAATATTTGTCGTACTTGTATAGGTCTGGTATGTAGTAAGCACTATATAAATGTGAACTGTTATTTTTTTTAATCTTTAACAAAAATACAAAAGTTTCAAAAATTTAGACTTGAAATTCAAGTGAAATAAGGGTCTAAGGAACCCGGGCCTTTAGCAGTCCCCTCCTCAGCATCTCTCATTCTTAGGTTCTACATCATCCTAGTTCAATTCAACCATCATTTGTTAAGTGCCCACCGTTTTCCACACACAGTGCTAGACACATTGGGGATGCCAGGAAGCATAATTAGAACTCCAGTTGATATTGCATTTCAAAATTTACAAATCTCTTTCCTTACAGACACCCTAGTGGGTTAGTAATACAGGTGGGGAAACAGAGGCTCAGGGAAGCTGTGACTTATCCATAGTCACACCACCAGTAAGTGTCTGAACAAGGACTCAAACCCAAATCTCTTGTTTCTAAATCTAAGGTTCAGCTCACACCACCATGATACCTCTGTATTTGAGACAGTCCCTGTTTTCAAGGAACACACCATCTCACTGGAGTAAAGATATTCCTATAGGTATGAAAAGAATATGGCTAAGTGTTAAAGAAATGGTTCCGAATACCAGTGCTATAGCATTCAAAGGGAGAAGGAGAGAGGGAGCGGGAAAGAGAGAGAGGGAGAGACAGAGAAAGAGGGGAGGGAGAGAGAGAGGGGAAGAAGAGAGAGAAAGAGACAGAGACTAGTGATGGTCAGAGGAATCAGCAAAATTTGGAGGAGACTTAAGTTGAGCCTTAAAAGATGGGTGAGATTCAGACACACTAATAAGAGAGAAGAAGAAAGCATTCTAGACAAAATGCAAACAAATAAAAATATGCCCCACATACCAGATTATGACCCTGGACATGCTGCTTTAACCCTGCCATGTCCCAAGTAACTCTCCAAGAGAGGCATTCTTAAAGTGGGGTCCACAGATCCCCAAGGAGATGAGAATATGCATGGGAAAACCCTCACTCTAAGACTATAAATTACAAAATAGTTGCTGATCTATGATGGTAGGGGGAGTTCTCTCATGGGGATCTCCTCAGACTGCTGTAATCAGAGGTCCAGAAAAAAATAAAATAAAATAACAGGAAGTCATTTTACAAGGAGGAAAACAATGACAACTGGGGAGAGTAGGAAAGGTCTCATATAGGAGATGACCCCTCAGCTATTTTGTTTTTAAGGAAGATAGTGATTCTGGGAGGAAAAGGAAGGGAGAGACATTCAAGACTATCTAAATAGAGGTAGGAGATCAAATGTCATATATGGAAGACAGCTAGCAGGGCATTTGGAGGCAAGAGTGTATGAAGGTGGGAAATGTGAATTAAGATTGGAAAGGTAGATGTATTAGGAAGGGTTTTTATCTTATCCCAGAAGGAGTCTCTGAAGATTTTTGAATAGAGGAATGACATAGTTGGATCTTCAGTCAGTCGGCCAATAAATATGTATTGACCAGTACCAATGATTGTACTAGTACCTAGTAACTGGTGCCCAGGCATGGTGCTAAGTAGTAAGAATAAAAGAGTGGCAAAAAACAATCCCTGTCCTCAAGGAGCAAGCAAATGTGTTCAAACAAGCTCCATGGAAGGAGGTAGTGGGGGGAAATGAAAGGAAAAGACACACCTGTTTTATTAGTAGACATTTGGTAGCTTCATGGAGGATGGATCTTAGGTATTTTATCAGGGAGAGGGGAGGGAAGAGATTGGAAGCAAGATTAATTAGGAAATGACTATAAGGTCCAAGTCAAAGATGATGAGGGCCAGAAGTGAGAGAGAAGCTGTATGTGTGGAGAGAAAGGAATACAGGTGGGAGACGTTTGGAAAGTACAATGAGCATCATCTGGCAACATATGAGATATGGGAGCCAAGGAAGAGGGGAGGGTCAAGAACGATCCAGGGGTGACCAGAAGGCTGGCGATATATTGGGAGAAATGAGGAAATTTGGAAATGAGGTAGGGCTGTGGGAGTGGCCTGAGGGAGATGCAGGAGGAGAAAATAATGGGTTTTGTTTTGGACTCATTAAGTCTGACGTACCTATTGCCAACATTGAAAGTGTTCCTTATGGTACCTTCCCTCTTCCTTCCTTCTCCTCTGGCCCCAGTTCTTTCTTGGTTCCAGAATAACATGTTTGGGCCTAGAAGAGGTGAATAGACTGGCTGTAACTGAGGGCTTTTGCTGGTGACTAGTGGAGGCAGAGTTTGGAATATGCTTATAGAAGAACTTCAAAGTCTGGCAGTGTTTAGAACCCAGCCTAAAGACCAATGATATTTGACCAAGGCACTTGCATTGTAACTGATGCTTTCTCATGTGATCTACCCCAGGGATATGCTGGAGCCAGTTGTACAGGCTCTCAGGAGCTGATAATTAAAAGTTTCACTGTGAACAGATTGCAGAAATCAGCAAATGCTACAAATTAAGACCAGATTAATTGTTTTTTTGATTGTCTAGACTGAAAAAAGTGATAGGGAAAATATAAATAAGGAGAATTAAACTTAAAAGTGTAGCCTACATTTTTCTCCTGTAGACAGCTGGTTGTTAAACATTTACCAGCACCCCCGAACTACTATATTCTAGGCTCATAGGATTTCTAGCTACAAAGTACTTTACAGATCATCTAATTGAATTCCCTTATTTTACTGAGGAACTGAGGCTTGGAGATGATAACTGACCTACCCAAAGTCACACAGGTAGTGAGTAGCAGAGCTTGGTTTTGAGCTTTGGTCCTCTGGCTCCAAATACATGAGACCATTACTTTCTGTATCAGTTTCACAAGCTGGCTTCAGTGCTTCTCCATGGATGCAAATCACAGCCCATTCCAGGATTTCCAATCGTATGCATAATCCTTATACCAAATTATCCTGCACACATATTTGCCATGCTGTTTTCTTGGTTAATAGTAATTGTAAATATGGCCCCAGGGTCACATAGCAGTGGGTAGCCACTGAGGTGGGCAAGCCCAGCAGTCATTGCCAGTCTTCCCTGCCATGCCTTCCCTCTTTCTCCTTTCTCCTGCCTTCAAGTTGACCCTCTTTCTTGGCCCTGGGACTGACAGCCATAACAAATCGAGCGGTATTTTGATGAGGGGCACAAATATTCATAGAGGAGATGGTGATGAGACCATCAACCTGATTTCCCAGAGGAGCCCCAGCAACCTCATCCACTTTGAGATCATCTCTGTGGGGACTATCAGAGAGGGTACCTTCTAATGCATACTCATTTAAGTTACAAATATCTGTTTTTTTTAAAGCCTACCCCCAACCTCTCCTGAGGTTGCCAATTAGGTGGCACAGTGGAGAGAGTGCCAGGCTTGGAATCAGGAAGACTCCCCTTCCAAAAATCAAACCTAGCCTCACTCACTTACTAGCTGTGTGACCCTGGGCAAGTCACTTCACCCTGTTTGCCTCAGTTTCCTCATCTATAAAAGGAGCTAGAGAAGGAAATGGCGAACTACTCCAGTATCTTTCCCTGAACAACAACTGAATAACAACCACCCCTCCAAGCCTGGAGACTGCGGGTACTGGGGCAGGGCAGACACTGTGCCAGCAGGGGCCATACCCCCAGTTCAGCCAACTAGCTCCTCTCTGACTCAGGGCAGAGAAGTATGGTCCAGGTGACCCTCCACACTGTCCCTTCTCTACTCTGTCCATCTTTTCTCCTCTACTTTAGGGAAATAAATAGCCACAAATCTATAACCATAGTAATAATGGTACAGAAGAAAGAATCCTGAACTTGAGGCTGAGGCCAAGTTTCTAATCTTATCTAGTCACCTTCTCTGTGCTTCACTTTGCTCAGCTTTCAAATGGGACTGTAATAACATAATAAATTATATCTTATTATATATTATTATATAACATGATTGTGATAATATTATGATTATAATATGTAATGATAATAAAGGTAATACCTTCAATAGAGTATTCCTAAGCTTTAAGATAATACAGTTGATTAATTATTATTACATTATATTATAATATTTATTATATTGTATTATTATATTAACATATTATATTATATTATAATTATTGAATAATACAATGATTGAATGAGGAGGCAGCTAGGTGGCTCAATGGATACAATGCTGGGCCTGGAGTCAGAAAGACCTGAGTTCAAATACAATTTTACTAGCTGTGTGACCTTGAGTAAGTCATTAACCTCTGTGTGCCTCAATAAATGGAGAAGGAAATGGCAAACCATTCCAGTATCTTTGCCAAGAAAACCTCACGGAAGGCACGTTCTATGGGGGCACAAAGAGTCAGACAGGACTGAACAGCAAAAACAACAGGATTGAATTCTTTACAGGAAGCCAGGAGAGACCAAGAGCTGAATCCCACCTCAACTCTTTATTAGCTGGGTGACCACAAGACAGTCAGTCCCTTCTTCACAGGACTGTTGTGAGAATAAATGGGAAATGTATATAAAGCAGTTGGCAGGCCTCGGAATGCTAGGGGAGTGTGAGCCATTATTATTACAGTGTGCTAAAAGGCTTTTAGAAACACACAGCATTCCACATGTGTAAGACATTATTATTATACATAACTCTCGAAGTATCTGGCTGGAAGAGACTTATGGAGGTCATTTAATCATTTCTCTGCCTCCAGGCAAATGAGTAAGTTTTTTTTTAAAGATTTCCTCAGAGGAAGGGGGAATAAGCATTTATAAAGCACCTACTGTGTGTCAATCTCATTACAATCCTTACAACAACCCTGGGAGGTACGTGCTGTTATGGTCCCCATTTCATATTTGAGGAAACCAAGGCAAACAACGGTTAACTGACTTGTCCAGAGTCATAAAACTTGAAAGAAGCCAGATTTGAATTCAGGTCCTCCTGACTCCAGGGGTAACTGGGTGGCAAAGTGGATAGAGTATCAGACCTGGACTCAGGAAGGCTTGAGTTCAAATGTGACCTCAGATACTTATTAGCTGTGTGACCCTAGACAAGTCACTTAACACTGTTTGCCTCAGTTTCCTCATCTGTAAAATAAACTGAAGAAGGAAATGCAAACCACTCCAGTATCTTTGCCTAGAAAGCCTTCAAATAGGTTCATGAAGAGTCTGAAATAGCCATACAACTTCCTGACTCTAGACCCAGTGTTTTACACTAGGCCCTTCAACTGCCTCTGGGTACAGCCCTCTGTCCCCAGAGCACAATGAAAGACCATTCTTTCCTCAGAATCCCAGGCACTCAATCATATACTGACTCATATTATTAATTTTTTAACAGGATATTCATGTGTATTTTAGCTCCCCAGTGAGATTTTAGATAAAAGTTAGGAGTCTTAGTTTCTCATCTAGGCTATGCTACTTCCTAGCAGGATGACTTTATAAAAGTCACTTACCCCCAAGCCTCAGTTTCTCCTCTAATGTTAAGTGAGGAAAACACCATTCTAAACATTAAACTATTATAGAAATGTGAGAGATAACTTCTCTAAAGCCCCCTAAATGCAGAGTCCTCATACAATTTTCCATCAACTTCTTTGTACTTCAGTTTCCTCATAGATACGAAGGGATTAGGCTAGATGACTCCTAAGGTCCCTTCCAACCTACAGTTCCCATGATCCCTTAGAATAGTTTCCCATGGTAGCCCACCCTAAATGATCTGTGTTCCTCCAGCCTGCAGTTACACAAACAGAAACTGTCCAGAACAAAAACTTTGCAGGGAGGGACCGTGTTTTCATTTCAGAAGTTGACTTAAAAATAACCCTTCCTTGGGCAGAGCTATGGTTAGCACTGAGTGCCAGGGAGAGCATCCAAAAAGCAGATTGCAAAGTGCAGTATTTAAATAAAGAAGGGAGATGTCCACCAATCATCCTGCTTTAAAGTTGACTTTCAGAGCTCATGGGGGCCGGGAAGGGAGTGATGGGAGGGTTTTATATGCTTTTCATTTGGGGGGCTTTCCTTGGAGAGGATGAGGGAGGAGGGCATTGGATGTTTTTATTCTTGTTTTTGTTTTTTTTTTTTTTAATTTCATCCTTTATCTAGAACTGAGCGGTTTTTAGAGCCAAAGTCCAGAAGCCCCAGGCGACCTCTCCAGAGTTTGTTTGCAAACACTGGGAACTTCCCCCAGGCCGGAATTTGCTGGCAAGGCTGAGGCATTTGAGATGTAATTTACAGGCCTCCTCTCCTCAGCCAGCCTGTTGTACCATCTGTTCAGCAGGACACTGCTTTCCAAAGACTCGGGTCAATCTTCTCCTTGTAATTCTACCTGGGGAGAAAAGCAGCTTTGATGACCCACCCAGATCAAAGATAAAAACCCAAAGTGTTTACTGTATCATCTTTCCCTCCCTCTAGGGCCTAAACTGTATCTTTCTCCCTGGCTGTAAAACTGAACTTTGAATGAATATGCCTGTTGGCACCTCTGGGCCCCCAGGAACCCAGCTGCTGCATTTGCCCAGCAACAAAAGGGAGGAGCCAACTGATGGAGTGGGTGCTTATAGTAAGAATGATGCCAGCCAGCCTGGCTTTGCACAGCCCTAGTCTGTCCCTACACACCTGTTAGACTCTTGTCTTAGACTTTCTATCTCGCCTTTGTGTTCCTTCCAGGGCTTGGCACATAGAAGACTTGATTGACCGAAGGATGGATTGGGTGGAAGGGATACCGTTATTTCTTGGGAAGGCCAGACTAATCCCCATGA
This sequence comes from Notamacropus eugenii, assembly GCF_028372415.1. NCBI lineage: Eukaryota > Metazoa > Chordata > Mammalia > Diprotodontia > Macropodidae > Notamacropus > Notamacropus eugenii. The sequence continues at coordinate 622,388,281 of NC_092872.1, forward strand.
TGCCAGACCACAGCAAGTCACTGCTACCTCTTCTCCACCCTCCCCACTGGGAAAATGACAGGTCAACAAGATAGCCAATGTTTGCCTTGTCAGGGAGTCCAATTCAATAAACATTTATTAGTACAGATCGCAGGATTTAAAGCTGAGAGGGAACTGTGGTTCACAGATGGAAATTACTTGTCCAAGGCTTACCCCGAGATCTTCTCCCTTTGCCTGGTACTACACCACAACTGGGGATGAAAAGCAGCATCCTAGATGTCTTAGAGACAATGACTTCTAATGGAAAAAAACAAAAACCCTAGATCTGGAGTCAGAAGACAGTGAAAAGAACAATAATGACTAGTAGTTATATGGTGCTTTAAGGTTTACAAAGTGCTTTACAAATATTACCTTATTTTTATCCTGACAATAACCCTGGGAGATAGAAGCTATTATTATCCCTACTTAATTCAATTGTGTCCTACTCTTCACAACCCCATTTTGGGGTTTTCTTGTCAAAGCTACTGGAATGATTTACCATTTCCTTCTTTGACTCATTTTTACAGATGAGGAAATTGAGGCAAAAAGAGTTAAGTGACTTGCCCAGGGTCACTCAGCTAGCAAGTGTCTGAGACCAGATTTGAACTCAGGGAGATGAATCTTTCTGACTCTATCAACAGTGCCATCTAGCTGCCCATCCTCATTTTACAGTTGAGGAAACTGAGGCATATAGAAGTTAAATGCCTTACCCAGAGTCATAAAACTCATTTAGTGTCTGAAACCAGATCCTAATCTAGGTCTTCTTGACTCCAGGTTCAACACTCTGTGTCTAAATGGGATTGGATGGGATTTGAAACTGGGAACTCTAATGCTAAAGTCTAGTAGACTACTGAACTAGCCCAAGTAAGATCGAAAACTACAACTAGTTTTCTCCAAATTAAGTGTGACCATTCAAAATTACCTTGCATTTATTTTGCATGTACTTATCTATGGGCATACATATATGCATAGGTGCACATATATGCACACATATGTATGTACATACAAGTAAATATAATTTATACATACATATATACATAGAGATAGAGATATAGTCCCAACAACACCCAAATAGTAGAATGTAATCTATTTCATTTTCAAGATCCACACAGCATCTGGCACATAGTAGGTATTTAATAAATGCTTGATAGTACTTCTAGACCTCAAAATACCCAAACTTTTTATTCAGAAATGGCTAGTCGCTCATCATTGTATGACTTCATCTGTCATCTGCATATAACTCCTATGATATCCAAACATTGAAATTTTTACAAGTTCTCTTTTTCTTTAATTATTTTCCTTTGACCTTTGTTAAATTGGTGATTTTATGGGTATAGGCACAGGTATTCCTCCGTAGATAAAGATCACAATCTGTCCATATCATCCCTCCTATGCATTTTAGTCCTCTCTTTTTAGAAATTATTTCTTAGAAGTTCAAAAGGGGACATAGACAAGAAGGTCAGTGTTAGTACTATTGAGTCAAATTTAACATATACTTAAACAAGTAGTATAGAATAGAGGTTCGAGGTTTCATATATAATCCTTTTTTCTATTCTCTTTGATATATGGAAATATTCATGTTTTTGAAATGCATAATGTAAGAGAAATTTGTCAAAATCAATAACTTCTACTTAAGACTAGTGAGTGCCGGTAATGAACTAACTACTGGATACTGCATTCAATTCAATGAACATTTATTAAGGGCTTTTCTGTATGCAGAGCACTCTGCTTGGCACCAAAGAGAGATGCAAAGGATAGATAGTAGATGGGCCAACATCCTCTGAGAACTTATATCCTAAAAATGCCCCAGTGGTAGCTATGTCACTGAGGGCACTACATTCCTCTTAGTCACTGTGGTTCATAACTTAGGGGGTCATCTTCAAATCTTCATTCTCACTCCCCAGCTCCAGTCTATTGCCAAGTCCTGTGAAGTCTACCTGCCAGTCTTTCATATGCACTTCCTGTTCTCTTCTCATACTGCTACCATCATGGTGCAAACCTTTATCACTTCAAGCCTAGACTATGCAATAGCCTTCTGGTTGATCTGCCTGCCACAAATCTCTCCCCATTCCAGCCTATCCTCCACTTAGCTGCCATGTTGATTTTCATAAAATGCTGGTCTGACCACATACTCCCTTCATTCAGTAAGCTCCTCCAGCTCTCTATTTCCTCCAAGATCAATACCTCACATCAATACAAAAAATAAGCTCCAAATGGATGCCTGACTTTGATATAAAAGGCACATAATAAACAACTTAGAGAAACATGAAAAAAATTACCTGTCAGATCTATGGCCTGGGAATGATGGTTGCAGGTTCAGTGGAGGATTTTTCCAATGTCATTTCCTGAAATGGGATTCTTTCTACCTGGAAGGTCCAGAAAAGGTCTGTGAAGAAACCTCTTTATCTTTGCTTATCCCATTTATTGTAGTTCAAAGTCTTTATTAGCAACTAACTATTTAGCTTTGACCAATTCACTTGCTTCTAGATCTTAATTTTTTCAGCCTAGGAGGGCTAGAAGAGATACCTCCAAATGCATTATAGTAAATGTTTAACAATCAAAAAATGTGCATAGGATGTACTCTTAAGCTTAACCTTCACTGTTAACATTTTCTCCATGACTTTCTTAAGTCTAGACAATCAATAAAACAATAAAGCAAGACTTGGTTTGCCAATTTTCAAAGTGTAAATAAATATTGACACTGAAACTTTGACAATAGACTCTTGAGAGCTGGTTTGAGCTTGGTCCATCCCAGCTCTAACTTTCTATTATAGTAGGGTAGGGAGCATGGACCTGACCTTTGACTTCACTCGTAGAAGGAAGTCTTCCACTGAATAAAATGAGTAGATGAGGCGGTATATGTCAAAGGTAGGTCTTTCAGACTCCAAGGCCCTCACTCTCCTTCAACACTTGCTCTCGTTGTGTAATGCTAAAATAAGGCTAAGATATGGCCCTTTTAAGAAATCAGATTATATTATTGAAAAAACAATGCTTAGTGATTGAATTAGATACAACTAGGAACAGAGACAGCTACATTACATGTATATCTCCTTTTTTATAAAATGGTTCAGAGTTATTCTGGAAAGAAACAGTATAGTCTCATGTTCCCACCAAGTAAGCTAGTTTCTCCCTAAAAGGCAATGAAACCATCCTATAGATTTAATTGATGTGGATTCCTATTCACCTAAGTAAAGAGTTCAGGGCATGAGGAGTCCGACGGGGGTCCCTCAAATCTGACGTGCTTCTTCTGAGTACTCCTCCATGGAAAATGCAAGGTGGCAGCGTTGTGCCTAGCTGAATAAACACTGTATCCTTGCTGAATAACTTTGCCATGCCATTGTTGCATACATCTCCTTTTGTTAGCTATCAGTTGGTCTGCAAGAGCCACATTTAATAATGATAATAATAATTACTATTTAGATAGCAGTTTAAGGTGTGCAAAATACTTTACATAAAATAATTCACAACAACACTATGAGGTAGGTACTATTATTATTCCCATTTTATAGATGAACAAACAGGCTTACAGAGAAGTCAAGGGACTTGCCCAGGGTCACACAACTAAATAAGCATCTGAAGCAGGATTTGAACTCAGGTCTCCCTGACTCCAAGACCTACCCTCTATCCATTGTACTACCTAGCTGTCTTTCATTTCATTCCAAGTCTGATCCCAAAACAATGGACCTGCCTTTAACATTTGATTGTAGTCAGCAGAATTGGATCAGAATGACCTCACAGCTGACCCTTTCACTGAAGTCAGGGAAGGGCAGTATTGAGGAAAGGGAGCCCTGGTGACTGGGCTCCTAAAACAGGAGACTGGTATCCTGAGCATGGCCACATGCTCCTGGTTTTTCCTACCCTTCCAGTCTTTACTTCACTCTACTCTCTTCCCAACACATTACATCACAGCCATGCCAGTCTACTTGTTTTTCCTTACATATGATAGGCGCATCATCTTCTCTCTCTGTGCCTGTCTCTGTAATGCTCATCCTCCTCACCTCGTCTCATCTCCCTGACTTCCTTTAAGTCTCAACTCAAATTCTACCTTACATGGGAGGCATTTCCCTATTCCCCCTCACCCCCCCCTCTAAGATTACCTCCCATCTACTCTGTCTGTATTTTATAACTAACCAGTTATTTACATGTTTTCTCCCCCATAAATATTGAGTTATCTGAGAGCAGGGATAGTTTTTGCCTTTCTTTGTATCCTTATTACTTAGCAAGGTACATGGCACATCTTGATTGTTTAATAAATTCTCTTTGATTAAATAATGTAACTTAGGTTAGTTTTTGCCTAAAAGGCAAGGAAGCCATCCTTAAGATGTGATTGGGTAACAGCAACATTGTGTGATAATCAGCTACGATCGACATAGCTCTTCTCAGCAATACAATCCAAGACAATTCCAAAAGATTGAAATGGAAAATGCAGAGAAAAAGTGATGGAGTCTGAATGCAAATTGAAACATACCATTTTCACTTTCCTTATTTTTTCATAGTTTTTTCCTTTTATTCTGTTTCTTCTTTCACAATATGACTAATATGGAAGTATGTTTTATATGATTATACATACATAACCTATATCAAATTGCTTACTGTCATTAGGAGAAGGGAGGGGAGGGAGGAAGAAAATTTGGAACTCAAAATTTCATTTTAAAGTGAATGTAAAAATTGTCTTCACTTGTAATTGGAAAAAATAAAATACTATTTAAAAAACATTTTAAAAGACTTGATTGGTCAGAGAGATGTAGTCTTACACCAGCGATAGAGATTGTTGAATACCTAAATACTAAAAACCTAGTGCCCAAGAAATCTAGGGCCTTTCAAACAGGATGCATGTTTCTGAGTGGGCAGCCAGCATGGAGCCATCATGTGGAGGCATGCAATGTTCCCAACTGAATCAATGCTGTATCTTTGCTGACTCTTCTTTCCACGCTATTATTAAGCAAATCTCCTTTTGTTAAGTATTAGTTGGTCTGAGTGTCTCATTTCATTCCAATCCTGAGCCTGAACCACCAGACCAGCCTGAGTCAAGCCTAGCTTAGATCTCAAGGTACTTAATGCCTAGACTTGGGGAGGGTGAGATGGTTAAGAATAGGGAGAAATTAAAAACCAAGTGAGAACATTTATTACTTAGCAGTGAATAACATAAATGCGTTAAAGAGGTAATTAGCACCTGCATTTTAAAGAGAAGAATGTTAACAGAAATTTGGCCAGAAGCCTAAAGATAGTCTGAGAAAGTCCTAGGAAGAAGAACAATAAATAATTAGCAAAGTAGAACTCAAAATAGTTGTTAGTGACAAAATACTTGATTATAATTAGAATTTTTTTTCTTTTAATGTTTGCTCTAATTATTGTATGGTTTGGTTTATAGGTAGAAAAAGAAATTAACTTAAAGGCACAGTAGAGTGCCCATTCCTGGAGTCAGAGGACCTCAGTTCAAATCCTGCTGTGACCCTGATCAAGTTATTTAACTTCACTGGACCTCAGTTTCTTCATTTGTAAAATGAAATTGTTACTAGATGATGTCTAAGGGCCCTTCTAATGCTAGATCTATGATCCTATGGATTATTATCTAAATATTCTATATGGGTTTGTGTATAAACATGGTTGAGAATACTGAGGGGGTTGCTTCTTTTAATTATATACAACTGAAGCAAGTCTGCTCACTATGTTTTTTTGTTGTTCAGATGTTTCCAACACTTTGTAACCCTATTTGCGGGTTTTCTTGACAAAGATAGTAGAGTGGTTTGTCACTGTCTTCTCCAATTAGTTTTACAGATGAGGGAACTAAGGCAAACGGGATTCAGTGACTTGGCCAGGGACATACAGCTAATTATCTGAGGCTGCATTTGAACTGAGGTCTTCCTGACTCTAACTCTGTGGCTCTATCCATTGAACCACATAGCTTCCCTCCCTATGCTTGGGCTACCCTAATAAAGCACCACCTGGTAACAGCTATGGCTGGTGAAAGCATAAGGCCTTATAGTACCTCTAAGTCTCTAGAAAACAGTGTCCTACAACCTCAACCTCTCTTTAGTGATGACCACTTTCTATTTATATGAATTTAGACAAGTCATGTCCCTTCATGGTCTCAGTTTCCTCATCTGTAAAGTGAGAAGGTTGGACAAGATAATCTCTAAGGCCCTTTCAGTTCTTAATCCTGTGTTCCAATATTTTATGCCTTAATATCACAGATCGGGCTTGGGATATTTGTTCTGGTCCTTGAATGATATCCAGACAACTCGGGTATCCAAATACATCTCCAAGTTAACTTGTACTTAGGTCCATAGAATTTGGACTGAAAGGTGCTTCAGAGATCATTTAATTCAACTCCCTTGTTTATACACACACACATACATATGTGTATATATGTGTGTATATATGTGTACATATATACACATTATATAACGTTTTATCAATGCTTTTTGTCTTTATATCATAGTCATTCATCACACACACACACACACACACACACACACACACACACTACACACCCATTGGACTCCTGCCTTAAGATAAAAAAGCTAATTAAGCAAAAATAGCTAATAAGATACATGTTTATGTATATGTATATGAAACATTAAAAGTGTATCCAATATTCTGTCCATGTAGTAGCCCACCTCTCTGCCTAGAGGAAGAGGTACATTTATTATCTCATCATTGACAACCCTCTCATTATATAGATGAAGAAAATGAGACCCATGTAATTTATCTGAGGTAATATGTAGTGAAACTAGAACTCACCTCCAGGCCTTCTCCCTTCATACTTTTCCCTGACACCATAATGTCCCTATCTTTTTACGTAACAATAAACTTATAAGAGTAAATCGAAGATTGAAAATATAAAAAGAGAAAAGGAGAAAGAAAAATCAATAAGCAAATAGAAACAAGAACAGAATTGAGCAAGAACGTATGAATCCAAGTGTAATAGCTTAACCTTGATCTGCCCCTTGGGGACAGAAGTCTGGATGGTATCAAGACCTGAAACAGCCCCAATGGATGGAAGGTTCTGGGGGAGGGAGAGGACGTCAGTGGGGAGGTGGGGTGTGGAATGTTTGAGAGAGTCCCAAGGATGTTCAGTGCATATGAAATCAAGGAAAGTACACAAGAGTTGGCTTGGAGAAAGTATGAATGTCCTTGGGGTCTTACTAAGTGGGCATTAGCTTGCTGGAAGAGAAGGAATCTGTAGGGAGTTTGAAATACAAGAAAAAGATGGGAGTTGGATATTCATCCATGAGAGTGAATGGTGGTTTGCTTCTTAATTTTTTTGCCACTTAATTAGCCAATCTCCTTTTCTGATCTCACCCCATTTCTTTACTGCTTGTTATCCTTGGAAATGTGCTGTCCCTCTACCTTGTATCACTCCAATGTCCTCTAGGTCATCTTCAACTCTGATTTTGGGGGAAATTGTGGAGAAAGATATAAAACCATTCAGCACCATCTGGGGAGAATTTGTGTTAAAGGACAGACTTTGGTACCAGCGTGCTGCTTGGTAACACTAAAAGTCATGTCCAACTGCCCAAATGAAGTCCATTCCATTTCTTTTCCTTTGTGAAGGATCTGTGAGAGCATACAACCATGTATAGTGCACTCTGAGAAGGCACTGATGGTTTGGGTTCTGTACTGGCAAAGGGAACACCCCCATCGGTGAGATCACCCATCATTCAGTTACTGAAGGAAAAGATGGTATGGTAAGCAGAGAGAAAAAGAGAGTGGAGGAAAAATAACTGTGTCCATTTCTATAATACTTTAAGTTTTACAGAGCACACACACACACACACACACACACACACACACACCCTGGGAGGTAGGTGGAATACATATTATTCTTATCTACTAGATGATCAAACTAAGGCTCAGAAAGGTGGTCACTTGCCTCCAGTTGTATAACTAACAAATGCAGGAGACAAGACTCAAAGCCAGGACTCCCGACTCTAAGTCTAGTGCCCTTCCCACCTTGTCTGAAAGGAAAACAACTTATTTAGACTAAGTAGAAAAGTAGAAGAGTGTTCACACACATCAAAAGCCAAGGTTTTCTTGGGTAGAGTAGACTTGGATGTTCAAGAAATGGCACTTGGGTGGATGGTTCTCAATATTCCTAGAGGATTGTAAAGCTGAGGACGAAGTAAGAACAGAGTCCAGTACTTGATAAATCTAACTTCTCCCCACATAAAGATGAACAAGTACAGGGCATAAACTGAGTAAGAATTTACTCTCAGCTCTGCCTCTTATTTTGAGTGGGTACAAAGAGAGATGGACAGACAGACAGAGAGACAAAGACAGAGACAGAGAGAGATAGAAAGAGACAGAAACAGAAAGACAGAGAGACAGAAACAAAGAGAGAGAAAAAGAGAGAGAGAAAGAGAGAGAGAGAGCTCAAATTGTCTAAAGATGAAGGGAATACAGTGCCTTCTTCCCTGTGTTAAAACCCCAAAACACCATGGAGAAAAGGCTCCTTGAGCTGCCATCCTGATGAGTACAGATCCTCAGATAGCCAGAGGGACCAGGAAGCTATAGAGAAGGCAACAGAGACTCAGACCTCTCAGAATCACTTCTAGACAAGACTAGCTACCTAGCAACTATGCTTTCCCCCTTTTCTTCCACACTCACCATGATTCACCATGACATGTAGCCCTTCTATGGTATATCTTCTCTTTTCAAAGGGTCCCATTTTAACCAGGTTTCATCTCTTTTATAGAGATGGGGAAGGGCAGGACAAGACATGACAATGGCCCTGTGGAGGTCTATGAATGAGATCATTGTAAAAATAATAATAATAGCTGATATTTACAGATAGCTTTAAGATTTACACGACCTTTATTTATATTTTCTTGAACAACAGGTAACTTTACCTTTGCTAGTCCCTCCATCCTCTCCCCTTCAGGCCCAGAAGGAAGGGGATTTAGGGAGTTAAGACTAAGAAACTCAGATTCCTGTCTTTGGGGACCCTGAGCTCAAAGAATGACTCAGGCATTACCTAAAAATCCCCCTTCCCACACACACCTAAAGCAGAGGCAGGATGCTCCAGAGGAGACCGTAACTTTCTTTGGCCTATCAGTGGCCTGGGAAAGCCTGTGAATAGGCAGGTAAACACCAGAATGAAGTGCCTCCCATCCTGGGAGGTAGAGCTGACTAATTCTCCCTCCCCCTTTCCCCCATCCCCAGTCTGAACCAAATAACCAAGTTAGATTGACGCTAGGTCTCCTTCATAAATTGAAAATTCTTGGGCCCCAAATGAGAGCATAAAACATTTAATGGAGCAGGGGTTCAGTCCAGAAGGTCAGCAATGGCTCAGGAGGCATGACTAGGCGGACATTACAGAAAAATGGCCATTATATTCTGTCCCTCTCAGAGCTCATTTTTCCATGCTCCCCCCTAAATTAGCCCAGCCAATAGGACCACAGGAGCTTCAACAAGTTGATTTTCATGCTCTGGGCCCCTTGAAAGACACCCTGTCTAAAGTCAAATTTGAGCTCCTCTGCCACCAGGCCCTGAGCAGGGAAAGCCACCTTCAGACCACAGCTTTCCCTTTTTTGCTGAGAAACTGGCTGTTCAAGGGCTGATTCACCTGGGAAACAGCAGCTGAGTAACTTGATTCCGTCACCCTCCCTGAGACACACAAATATGATGGGTATCTCTGGACACAGTTGATATGTCACCAGGAGAGCAGTGAAAGGCATTTATCAGGGTTTCAGAAATGGATTGGTCATGATTCTTGGGACTGGGCCCCACTTAGACCTTCTTTTTTCACCTCCTGACTCCCTGACGCCCCTCTCTTTTCTTGGGTGAGGAACAGTGACCAGGGGACAGACATGAAGCTTCTTAAGCTGCCGTCCACATTTCTTTTTCAATCTGGCTTTCCCCAAGGGGCTGTGCTTTCTCCATTTCAATCCCTACTACACTCTACCCCACCATGGCCTTGTCCTTTACCCCGTTCCCTCCCACCTTCTTAGGGTGTTAGTTGGAGGAAAAGAGAGAATTCACTAAATCAAAGTGGTTTCCCCAGCAACAGAAGGGGAAGTAGGTTTACTTACTCCAGGTAAATCATGCATGAGCTGGAGCTGAAAAATACTGCAAACAAGTTCATGTTACTAAAGGCTTCGCTGAATGTCTCAGCTCCACTCCTGGACTAGAGTCACAGGGGATAGGGTTGCAGCTTTCCTGCTTCTCTGGCCTCCCTATCTGGAGCCCCTCCTTACCAAAGGATTCCTTTCGGTGCCTGGCTTTAATTCCTTCTTCTATGTTCTTTCTTGTTTCCTAAAACAAGCTAACTCTGTGTTAGAGCAAAAGGACTAGTCATCTGACTTCAGCAACGTCATCAGACTGTTTCCCTTTGCTATCCCTTAGAATGCTTTTCTCATTTCTGCCTATTGAAATTCTTCCTATTTCTTTAAATGCCACCTCCTCCATGAAGCCTCCCTAGATCTCCTAACAGCAAATAGTCCTTTCTTCCTCGGGTGTAACATAGCACTCTCTTGTGCACTTAGCATGCTCCAAATGACAATTCATAAAATGACTTATGTATGTGGTAAGTAGTAGATAAGTCACTTAACCTCTGAATATTCTAGACCAGCCATTTTGATCTCAGGATCCCTTTACATGTGTAGAAATTATTGAGGATCTCTCCAAAGAGTTTTTGTTTATGTGGGTTATAGTTATCAATATTTACCATGTTAGAAATTAAAACTGATATATTTATAAAATATCTATTAACTCATTTTAAAATAATAATAAACCTATTACATGTTAACATAAATCATACATTTTTGCAAAATGCAACTATATCTTCCAAAACAAAAAAATAATAGTGAGAACAGTGTTATCATTTTACATGTTTTTACAAATCTCTTCAAAATCCAGCTTAAGAGAAGATAGCTGGATTCTTCTATCTGTTCCTGTATTCAGTCTGTTATGATATGATGTTTTGGTTGAAGTATATGAAGAAAATCTGACCTCACACAGATATGTACTTGGAAAAGGGAGTATTTTATTAGACAAATAAAATTCTCATATTGTTATGAAAATCATATTGACCTTGGGCACTCTTGCAGACCTCCAAGAACCCAAGGACTATACTTTAAAAACTACTGTTCTAGACAGCTTTCTAAGACCACAAGCTGAAATGAAGATGCTACCTGCATCAGCAAAGGAATTTTTCTTACCTGGAAGATCCCTATATTAAAGAAATCACAGTTCCAATCTCTTCCCTATGTATGTCATTTTTCCCTAAGAGACTGTAAGATCCTTGAAATGGAGTCTTATTGTCTTTGTGTGTCTTCCAGGACCTCATTCAGTGGTCTGTACGTAATATGCATTTAATAAGCCTAGGTTGTTGAAGTCTTAGAGAGGGCAGACCCAAGGGTGTGCTAGTAAATGTTTTACAACTAGCTTTCCAATAAGCAAACTCAAATATTTTGTGTTTAATCTACATTACTAACATTTTCTCCATCACATTCTAAAGTCTGGAAAATCAACAAAACAATAAACCAAGCCTTGATATATATAGTTTGCCAATTTCTAAGGTATAAATGCAAACTGAAAATTTAACGATCAGCTCTTATCAGTACCAACGGATTTCAGACCCCTATATAACCAAACCAGGAACTAGTTATATTGTAAGCCCCATTATCAAGGAATCAAAGAAATTTAAGAGCTAAGTAGTTATTATCTAGTCGAACACCTTCACTTACAGGAGAGCAAAATGGAACCCAGAGAGGGTGTGTGCCTGCAATTTTTAAGTGATGTGTTATGTCAAAAAAGTGCTGGATTTGGACTCAGAAGGCCTGAGATGGAATCCCATCTCTTAGACTTATTAACTGTATGACCATTCTCTTCTCTAAGCCCCAATTTATTCATACATCATGTAGGTACCACAATATTTATACTACCTACTCACAAGATCATTGGGATAAAGGTGCTTTGAGGCAGCCAGGTGGCACACTTAACACTTGTGTGACACTGGACAAGTCACTTAACCTCAGTTAGCCTTGGTCTCCTCAAGTGTAAAATAGTGATAATTATAGCACCTATCTCACAGAGTTGTTGTGAGGATAAAATGAGACATTTGTAGAATACTTGATACAGCACTTGGCACATAGTAGGTACTTAATAAATGCTTTTCCCTTTCCCCTTCCCTAAACGATTATAGAATATGAACTGTTACTGTTAATAGAGAATGCCTGAGAATGTTGGCAAAAGGACATACAGCTGCTAATTATACCCTGGATTATTTAGGAAGCAGCAGGAGCTAGGATTAGAAACGTTGTAGGGGAAACTTAGGTATGTGGAAGGCCTGGCATGTTAATGAGACCTTTGAAGGTTTGGAGACCCAGCAAGTTTGTGTAAATGAATCAGGGTGTATTTGGGAGAAGTGAGGCTCAGGATCTTTGAGTAGAGAAAGAATGATTTACATCTCGAGAGAGATAGACCTAGACAGAGACAGAGAGGGGAGAGGAAAGGGCAGAGGGGAGGGGAGAGTCAGAATGAAGTAAGACTAGGATTTTCAACTCCAGAAGGTACTCCTGGACCTGGTTAAGTTTATAGGTACATGCTACTGGAAACTGAGCTGTGCTCAATTCAAAACAATTCAATTCTACAAACATTGACTATCATGTCCTAAATGTCAGTCACTGTACGGACCACTGGGGATACAAAGCAATAAAATTAAATGGTTCCTGCCCTCAAGAACTTACATTTTACTGAGGGGTTATAATGTGGACACAGATAAGTACATAATATAAAATTATTTCAAATGGAAGGGAGCCCTAGCAACTAAGGGAATCAGAAAGGACTTGGCAGAACGGAAGGAGGAGGAAGTGCATTCCAGACATGGAAGAGAGCCCTGGGTAAAGACAAAGAGATAGGAGATGGAATGTTTTGTAGAACCAACAGGTCCATTTGAGTGGAATGGAGTGTCCATGAAAAATAGTAATATGAAGCCAGTCTGGGGGAATAGAATTGCAAAGAGCCTTCAAATGCCAGCATGAGGATTCTGGCTACTGCAGGAGTAGAAGCAATAGGTAGACATTTGAAAGGGTCTTGAAAAGGGGAATGACATAGAATGACATGGTCAGAGCTGTGTTTCAAGAAGGTTATTTTGATCAGAGTGCAAGATGGATTGAAGAAGGGAGAAAAGAGAAACAGAAAGACCAGTTAGGAAGAGGATGTGTTGAGTACATACACAAATGGCATGCTTCTGAGCTCTCTCTATCCTTGAGTCTTCAAATGGGAGGAAAGAGTGCCCAAATAGAACAAAGAAAGACCTAAAGTGTGGGGTATGTACGAGATCATCCTAAATAAGGTCTCCTAACCCCCGAGTCAGTGCCTTTCCCCTGTTTCTTACTCTACAGCATGCTGCTACATTCCTCCATTTCCCTCAACAAATCTGGGGGGATGTCTGGAGAGTTTCTGCAGCCCTGGCTCCAAATGAAATTTGGTATAAATAAATTTGAGTTAGTATGAGCAGTGAAAGGACAATTTGTTTTGATAAATGGATTGATCCTCTGCAAAGATTAAATGACCTAAGACCTAGTGCAAGGAGAAACCTAAAACTATCAAACAATCTTAACAGACATTTAAAGTATTAAGTGATTACTGCATGACCAGTCCACTGTTTGATGCTTTGACATATAACAAAAAGGTAAAACACAGTCCCTGCCTACAGAAAGCTGATAATTTAGTTGCACATCTAGGATTTTTATTTCATATATTTCCTGTAGGAAGTGGTACTTGATCTGCATCCTGAAGGAAGTAGGTATTACAAGAGAAAGAGGGGTGAAAGAGTAATTCTAAACATAGGAAAACACCTTCCATGGACATGGTGGTAGGAGGGGATGTGGAATATTGTATACGGGGAACAACCAGTCTCAATGGAAACGAGAGTGCATGAAATAGGAATTGGCAAAATGGAAAGGACACGACAGAGGATGAAATGAATAGAGGGTGTCATGGAAACAATGAACATGAACTTGGACACGCTTCTAGAGTCAGTGGAGGATAGAAGGGCCTGGCATGCTATGGTCCATAGAGACATGAAGACAACTGAACAATAACAACAAAATTGAAATAGTATAAAATAAAACTGAAAAGTAGGAGAGTCAGATGGTGGAGGACTCTCAGTAATAGGTTGCAAAATGTGAATTATTTCTAGAAGTAAGAGGGAGCCACTAAAAATATCAGAGGTTAGGGGTGTATGACTTGCTAAATTTAATTAATTGAATGTTAATTTATTTAAATAAATGTTAATTAAATGTTAAATTACGTTTTAGGAATTTTAATTTGGCAGTGGTATGGAAGATGGATTAGAGAAGAGAGAAGGCCAATTAAGAGGCTATCTCAACAGTTCAAAAGAAAGATAATAATGGCCTGAACTAGATGTAGAAGTGATGTACATAGAGAGAAAGGGACAAAATGCAAGAACTGTTATGGAGGCAGAACCAATGAGACTTGGTGATTGATTGGATGTATGGGAGGTAAGGAAGAAGAAAAAGCCAAGGATGACTACCCTGTGGTAACCCTGGAAGGGTGATAGCACCTTTAACATTAATGGATAAGTTTTTAGGAGGGATGGATGATGGGGGAGGGGAGGAAAACAGAAGATGAGTTCAAGCTTTTGTCATTCCTTCTAGTCTAAGGGTTCTTAATCTTTTTTTTATGTCATGATCCCCTTTGACAATCTGGTGAAGGCTATGGACCTTTTTTTGGAATAACATTTTTAAACAATTGAAGAAAATACTCAATTTCAGTTAGAGGTTAGTGAAAATAAAGATGAATTTTTTTCCCATCCAACTTCACAGACCCTTTGAAGTACCCCTATTCTAGTCAATTTGTGGGATGTCCCCAGATCCTTTGTCACCTCCAAAATCAGGGCACCTAGCAGAGGTGGAGGAGGGTCATGGGTTTTTAGGGAGGGAGAGAGCTCTTGTTAAGATGTATCTGATTGGTTTTCTCATCCCTGGTGTCACAAGCAAGGAAGTGCTAGACATTTGCTGGTGACCTCCCAGAAATACAAGGATGGGGCATGAAAGTTTCCAGAAAAGGGTTGAGAGAAGGTGTTAGGCAAGAGGAAGGGGTAGGTCCAGAGCAGAGGCAGCCTGTAGCTCATGAATCTTATGGATTTCATAGAGGGCCCCCAAAAGAGAAGCTTTTTAGACTTTCACCCTATGTGATCTTGGGAAAGTCATTTAACTTCTCCAAGACCCAGTTAACTCATCTGTAAAACAAGAGAGTTGGAAATGATGTCTGAGGTCCCTTGAAGATCTCAGTCTTTGATCCTGGGATGTCAGGCTGTATAAATGTCAGTGAGAATGCTTTGACACTCAGACTTGGAATGAGCACAATGGAGCAGACTATCTTCAAAGGACTCCACAGCAAAAGCAGGCAAGAAAACCCAAAGACCTTCACCCCACCTCCTAAAGCAACTTTGATTTTGCTCTGTAAGCAAATTTCCTCCCATCTTTGAGACCTGACTTCCTCATATGTAAAACAAAAGAGTTGAACTAAATGATTTTAAAAGTCCCTAAAAACAGAACATTACATGAATAAACTAAATTGTGGCTGAAATATCAGATGTAAGACAAGGGTTTGTTCATAGGATCATAGATTTAGAGCTGAATGGGACCTTAGAAAGCAGCTAGTTCACCCTCCTCATTTTACAGATGAGGGAACTGATACGTAGAGGTTAAGTGCCCAAGATCACACAAGTAGTCATTGAAAGAACCAGGTTTGTAAACCCAGTCTTGAGCCCAAAGCTTGACCCAACGGGCATCTCTACTGTACTAAATTGAGTCATCACCACTGACAATGATCACAATGATATATCGTGAAGGAAAACTTTGCCTATGATTGCTTATGAGTCAACCAATTGAACCCAAGATTCAATTCAAATCAATGCAACAAGCATTCATTGAGAGCTTACTATGTGCCAGGCACTAGGGAGAGACATAATAGTGGTAACCACAACAACTAACACTTATACAGCACCTGCAATGTACCAGGCACTGTGCCAAGCCCTTTACAAATATCAGCTCATTTCATCCTCACACAAACCCTAGGAGGTAGGGTTTAGTATTATCATTACTATTTTATTTATTATTACTATATAGTATTACTAATATAATTATTATTATCCCTACTTTAAAGTTGAAGAAAGTGAGGCAAATGAGTCAAATGACTTGCCCAAGGTTATACAGCTGATAAGTATCTGAGGCTGGATTTGAATTCAGGTCTTCCTGACTCAAGGCCCAGCACTCTATCCACTGTGCCATTAGCTACCCTATGACCTTCCCTATTCACAATCACTATAATTTTCCAGAACAAAGAGTCTCTCCCTAGCCACCACTTCCCTATTATGATGTCTCTCCCAATAAGAATAGGAGCATCTTCAGAGTATATAGTAAGTGCATAATAAATACTATTTTATTCATTCATTTTTTTACACCCCACACTGCCTTTCACCATGAGGCATAATGAGGATTATTTAATAATAATAATAATTAATGACAATTCTTTTTACCAGGCCAGGTATTTCATTTCATGCCTCTACCAGTGCAAATCAGGGCCTGTTTTGTGATTTAGTGTCTTAGGGAGTTGCTTGGGACCCAGAGAGGTTAAGTAACTTGCTCAGGGCCACACAGTTCAGAGGTGGGATTCAAATCCAGCTCTCCATAACTCTGATCCATAACTCCATAACTCTCTATTCTGTACTCAACACTGCCTCACATTTCTAATAATGACTGACATTTATATAGCATTTTAAGGTCTACAGAATGTTTTACCTACATTTCCTAGACCTCAAATGTAAAGGAACTCATGACACATGATAAACCCAAGGTAGGGAATAATCTGCAGAATAAATAACTTCCAAGATGTCATTAGTCAACTGAGCAAACATTGTACTTGCTGGGTGAAATGAACAATGCAGACGAACTTGTCAGTATAAATTGTGTGATGCTGTAATACCTTCCTCTCCCCCTAAATTTTCCTTCAATGGGTAAGCCAAATTTCAGATCTTGTTGGGGAGAGTAAGACCACAAGAGAGGGCAAAAAGGAGGAGTGGGCCTCTGAAATTAAATCCTAGTACTTGCTGGTGGAATAGGGAAGAGTCACGGATTACAGTAAACCCATGGTGTTGTACATTTGCAATGGAATTCAATGCATTGGGGGTGGGGGGAGAAACACCAGCTTTGGAGTCAAAGCACCTGAGTTAGAATCCTGGGTTGGCTCTTAGCTGTGTGACCTTGGGGAAGTCACTGAGACTGGGCCTCAGTTGCCTCTTTTAGAAAAGGCAAGTAGTTGGATTACATCTCTAAGGTCCCTTTCATTTCTAACCCATATGATCCTATAATTCCAAAACCCTGTATGTAATAAGATAAATAATTCAGAAAATAGTTCTTTAGGACAGGTAAGGCAAATGTGGAAACTAAGGCGAGATATTCATCTCAGCGAACTGAAACTCTAAGGCACTTTGACATCAAATCAGAAGATGGTCTATTTAGAACTTACTTTACTAGAAAGAGCACTAGATTCTGATTGAATTCAGACTCTTCTCCTTCCTGGTTAAATGACCTTGGGCAAGTCATATAGGCCTCTTTTTTTCTCTATAAAATAACAGTGTTGGATCAGGTAGGTGACCAATAGGTCCCTCCCTGCTCTAAATTCTTTTCACCTGTAGTCCTACCTCCTAGATCTTATCTGACCTCTCCATCTATGATCCAACTATAGACTATTATCACGTACTTGGCCAGTATGGTCTGTACTGTTTTAATGAGTTGACAAAGCATTTGTCTGGGCTATAAATGCATGCTGATATTGTACCTTAGATTTTCAAAGTACAGCATTGTTCTTTCAAAGCAAGTTCATATCTATTATCTCATTTTATATAATTTATGCTTTTACATCTATTCTCTCACTTTATCCTCCCAACAACAGTGTAAGCGAGCCAAGCGCAGGTTTCAGTGACATTTTACAGATAAGAAAACAAGGGGAATGGTTCCACAACCTGCCCAAGGTCACTCGGCCAGTCTGCTCACCCCTCTTCTAGTCTCTGTCCAGCTGGATCTATGCTAAGGACAAATATAGTGCCGAACAGATAACATACCTCCTTCCTTCCAGTCAGGTCTATGCCACCAAAATTATCTAAGTAATTCAAGCCCCAAAACTGGACTTGCTCTGGCCTGAATTACTCAGAAAGATGAAGGGAAAAGCAGAAATCTTTCTGTCTCTGTGCCTTCCGCCCCTGCCTAGAATGTACTCCCTCCCCACCTCTGCCTTATAGAATCCTGCTCCTCCTTCAAGATGGAGCAGAAACACCACCTTCTACATGAAGTCTTTCCTGATTCTCCCACTCCTCCTCTCCAATTGCTGGTACTGGCTCTCCCAAACTCCCCTGGTATTAGTCACCATATCTGTATGGTGTACTAGATGTACACTATTTTATAATTATTATATTATAGTTATACAGCGCTCTCCCAAACTATTCTGATATTTAAATATTTTTATTTTATTTCTTATTATTTTTATTAACTATAATTTTACTATTATTTGTTTGTCACTATATAACTATTGTATAATAGTTAAATGGGGCAGCTAGATAGAGCAGGAGTCAGGAAGACAAATCTTCCTGGGTTCAAATCTGGCCTCAGATACTTACTAGCTGTGTGACACTGGGCAAGTCATTTCACCCCATTTGCTTCAGTTTCCTCATCTGTCAAATGATCTAGAGAATAAAGTAGCAAACTATTTCACTATTTTTTCCAAGAAAATCCCAAATGTGATCACAAAGAGTTGGACACAACTGAAACAATTGAACAACAACAAAAAAGAGCTATATAATGTTCACCTTCTCACCCAAACCCTCTACCTCCCCTCTCCCCCAGTATTTAACTTCTGTTACGTTTATTTGATTTATAATTATTCGGTACACACTCAGATATCTACTTGTTGTCTCCCCTCATTAGGATGTAAGTTCCTTGTAGATAGGAATGGTATCATTCTTTGCATTTGTTTCACCAGGACCTGGCACGGGGCCTGTCCTTGAATCCCTTCCAGTTTAATAGGACCTGACATAAATAGCTTGTACATTCCCTGGGAACCCTGGATCACTCCCCCATGGGGCAAAGAAGCACCAGAGGAGGAGTTTAGTGAAGGCTTAACCCATATTCACCAGATAGTTATCCACCGTCTACCTCATTCGTGTATAAACCTGTCAAGAGACTTGACCACCAGTCTATCAACGTCACCCCCCCAGGCATCATCACACAAAAATATACACATACCTCATTTTCCTATGTACGCACAATCAGAAATCATCCTTCCTTATATTCTGAGTCACCTAAACACAGTCCTGTGCCCCCCTCCCCCTGGACCAGTGAGGAGTTTTTTAGCAGACTGTGTTTATAGCTTTCCAATCCAAAGAGCCACAGGGAAGATCCTATTGGGCTCCATAAGCCCTGTCAGATTAGCAAAGAGGTAGCACAAGAGACAGGAAAGGTTTGGCAACCTGCCATGACTTGAGTCAAAAGTGCAATAGTCTATGGCCAAGAAGGAAGCTCACACCTAGTTCTAAGGAGATGGTATTCTCCCTCAAATGAGCAGTTCTATTTTGAGCCCCTTGGTGTCTAGTGCTCAGGTCTCATTTTGGTTCGGGGGCACATTTGGAAACACCAACCTAGGTGCTCCATGACAGTACTAGATTGCTGTTTCAGAGGGCGTGGCCAGTTTGGCCTGTGGCCCATGGTTTATCCTGTCCTTTTTTTTGGGAGGGGGACATTTTAAGGGAAAATGAGGAAAGAGAAACAAGACCATGCCCCACCTCACCCCCTAGAAACTCTATAATAATACTAATTCACAGCCAGCACAGCTATAAATTGCTTTTACCATCTTACAAAACAATATGGAACTCTACAGTAAAAGTTACAAAAACATTCATGTCCCTTTGACCCAGAAAACCACATTGAGGTCTGTTTCCCAAGGTGCCCATTAATGGCAAGAAAGAACCTGTCTGTATAAAAAAACTCATAGCAGAACTATTTGCAACAACAAAAAATTTGAAGCAAATGATATGCCAACAACTGAGAAATGGCTAAATCCACTGTGATACACAAGCACCAAAGGAGCAGACTGCACTGTTGGGAGTGATGATGAGGAATATGGATATGGACAGTGGACAGACAAACTAAGTGCTCCAGAGGGAAAAAAGACAAAAGAATGATATGTGTTCTGACTGATAATAATGATTTTTATGTAATAAATATATATCTTATATTTATATATTTTATAATATTTTATATACGATTTTATATTTTTATAAATTTTATACTACTTTTATAAAATATATTTATATATTTTATATAGTAAATACAGTAACATTATGTATTAAAAACATAATACTCACTATGTTCAGACACTGTGGCTAAGTGCTTTTTAGTTACAATCTCATTTGATCACCCAACACTCTTGAGAGGTAGGAGCTATTATTATCCCCATTTTACAGTTGAGGAAATTGAGTCAGACAGAAGCTAAGTGCCTTGCCTAGGATGTGAGGATGGATTTGAACTCTGATCTTCCTGACTCCAGTCCCTGCTCTCTGTACACCACACCACCAGGATGAATACAACTATGCATATGAAGCAGACATCAAACAGAAGCAAAACTGACTTGCTCAAGTTAATATGTGTAGTCTTTTAATATTTTAACAGCCTTTAAATAATAGAAAGGTATATTTGCATCATTCCTAACCAGATTTTGTCTTGCTTCTGTTTAATTTGTTTTGGAGCTTTTTTTTCCCTTGGTTTGATTCCCCTTGGCGTTTTGTTATTTTGGCTTTTTGCTTTTATTAATTGAACTAGGCAGCAAGATGGAGTGACTTGGAATCAGGAAGCGCTGAGTTCAAATCCTGTCCCAGACATTTACTAGTTATGTGACCCTGGGCAAGTTACTTAACCTCTGTCTACCTTAGTTTCCTTATCTATAAAATGGGGATAAAATGGCACCTGCCTCCCAGGGTTGTTTTGAGGATCAAAAGAGATACTTTTTGATGTAAATACTAGCTATTATTGTAATTAATAATTTGGTTATATTTGATCTTATAAGTTGATGCTTTCTGATTTCCATGAGAGGAAACACAGTGTGGTAGATGACATACTTGGACACATCAAAAACACAGGTTCTTACTATATGTATATCCACATGCAAATCACTTAATCTCTCAGAGTCTTGGGCACCTCTATAACATTGGTCTACTGTTCTATTAAGTCACACAGTGTTGTGGCCTACTGTCGGGGTGATGCCTGACAATGTCTCTATTAGCTTCTGCAGATAGACCTCCTCCTCTCTCCAAAGCCATATGGGAGCATGTCTATTCAGCAGGGCAGGGTGTGGTCTTTGGGACCTCTAAAGCCCACAGGAAGTCACACCACTTATGCAGAGGCCACCAGAAACAGCATCAGGCCCAGCTTGAGCAGGGGTTAATCAAGTCTCCGCTTTATCATCCTTTAGGGAAAATCTAGCCTAATTCACATTGGCCAAGAGCAATGAGAGACCTGCTGGTAGACACTGATCCTATCACATTTACATTGGTGGAGAAATTTCCCACCCCAAAGAAATCATTAATCCTTGACTATTAATTAGGGTGAGTGCTGAAGGAAATCAGAACAAAAGAGATCAATTTTTTAAAATCGTAATTACAGTTCAGAAGAGGAAAA
Organism: Notamacropus eugenii; assembly: GCF_028372415.1. NCBI lineage: Eukaryota > Metazoa > Chordata > Mammalia > Diprotodontia > Macropodidae > Notamacropus > Notamacropus eugenii. The sequence goes on from NC_092872.1 coordinate 622,410,000, forward strand.
AAAAGAAAGCACCCGCCTGTTGAGAATTTGCCTGTTCTGCTTAGCTAACAATATTCCATTTTATGGAGGTATTGAATTTTATTCTCCTGCATCCTTCCTCAGTCAGAACTCTCTCCTCTCAGTCTCCAGTTTCCCTGCCTATAAAATATCCAGGACTCCAGTTCAACCCCCGACCCTCTCAACTCTCCAGATTTTCTCTTCCTTCCCAAGAGTGTATGACTGGAGCTCTCAGATTACATCCCCCAATTTGAAGGATTTAGAGCTGGAAGAGATCTTAGTCAACCATCCTCATTTAGAGATAAAGAATCTGAAACCCAGAATGATTATGTGACTTTCCCAGGGTCACACAGCTAGTAAAAAATATTTTGAGTCAGTATGACATAGCAAATAGAATCCTGAGTGGGAAGACCTGGGTTCAGATTCCTTTCAAAGTTGTATGACCATAGGTAAGTCACTTAAATTCCCTAAGCTTCAGTTTCTCTCCCTATAAAATGGGAGGTAGGCTACCTACCTCACAGGATCACTATGAGATTCTAATAGAATGCTCGGGATGGCACCTCTCCAAACTGTATCCTGCCCACTGTTGGCAAGGTTACTGTTCCTATACTCTGTGAATAAGTAAGCTTCTCTGCCTTCAGGTTGAATGGCTAGGCCTCTGAGAGGAGCAGCCTAATGGCATGCAAATTGGAATTAGCTCCCATAAAGATGTATTATGCATGGAATTTCTATTAGATTTCATCTGGAAACCCATCATCCATCACCCATGCAGAGTCTGGCATCCAAGTCAGCAGTTTCCTATCTGCTGGTGCCTGGTGCCTGATCTTAGATCCGTCTCCCACTCCTGTTGGACCTAAGTGGCTCAATCGACTTTGAACTTAAGATGGTAGAGTCTGCAACCACCTCCACAGTCTTGAAGGCTCTTCTAGCCTTCCTTAGTGGTGGGTGAGCTTTAGCATGGGCAATGGAGCTGCAGCCTCTGCAGTTAGATCTGCCTCCAGGTTTCTGGAGCCATATTCTGGAGAGGCCAGGTATTAAGAGAAACTGGGTACCTTATAAAAATATCTTTATGCCCACTTCTGCAGAAACAGAAGGGAAAGGAAGAAGGGAAGAGAAACATGGTGCCCACTATGTTTAATATAATTTACAATATGTGTGATATAATAATATCTTTACAAATGTTATCTCATTTGACCCATTGGATCCCACAGGATAATATTTGATCCAAGGAGAGATGATTCATAGGGTAACTGGAGAGGTAAGGCTCTGGATAAGAAAACGTTGGCCATTTGTGCAAATACCCTTCAGAGTGAGTCTATAACATAGGAGCCTTCTCAGGCTATAATTCCCTAGAGCTCAATTCTTTCCCAGGAGGCAGCAAGTAAAGTGAAAGATTTCATTTCAGAACCAGAAGACCCTATGTTTGAATACTAGCTCTGGGGCTGACTTACCTGTGTGACCTTGGGTAAGTCACTTTACCTGGACCTCAGTTTCAGTCATTCAGCCAATGAGAATTTATTAAGTCCTTATTACATTTATGGTCCCTACCCTCAAGGAGCTAATTCTAATAAGGAAGAAAATATGCAAAAAAAATTGTACAGACAAGATACATACATCACAAATAGAAAGCAATCTCAGGGAAAAGGTATAGCATTGGGGTAGGGCAAGAGTGTGTGAGGGGGCAGGAGTGGTGGGGGGATGGAGAAATATGGAGATGGACCAGAGGTGGTCTCCTGAAGAAAATAGGATTTAAGCTGAGCCTTGAAGGAAGCCAGGAAAGCTAATAGACAGAGATAAGTAAGGAGAGCGTTCCAGGCATTAGGGAACAGCCAGTGAAAAAACAGGAAGTTCTCTCTACTGTAAGTTTCTTGAGGACCCTTCTAATTCTTATGATCTCTTTGGAGGAGGAGGACCCCTTTGGAAGAGGGAAACAAAGCTTCACAGCAAGAGAGGGGTACCAAATTGGTGCAAGTATACCGCTAGGAGGGTATGAGAAGCTAAAACAAGAGGGCACAGGGAATATTTGACAAATAACTATATTATCCTAATGAAATTAATCCCTTCATTTAATTCTTAATGCATGGTAATCTTTAAAATTGATTTCCTTTCATAATGAATAGGGGGTAAGAGGTTTAAAAAAAGCCCAAGCATATGGGGACTGAAGGTGATTGGAAAATCCTGAAATGAGAGAATTGCAGCGTGGACCCACGGAGCAGCAACTCCCTCTGGAACACAGTTGGCATATTTTCCCTTTCCTGGCCTAGCAGCAAGGATAGTAGTGTCTCCCTCCTGTGACACCATTCCAGAAGACTGACATGCAAGCAGAGGAGAACACCTTGATAACAACTGTCCTGAGAGCAGCCTGAGGTGCACCATTGCCTTGGACTAGGAAATGGTTCCTGGAATATTGGGAGTAGGAGCAGAAGTACTGTCGAATGGTCTCAGACAGAGGAACAGTAGCTCCTCACATTCAAACAGTAGAACATTAGAGTCCTGGAAACAGGAGTCTGTTGGACATTGGAGCTACCAAAAACAAAAGCAAACAAACAAACAAAAAAAAGCTATAAAATAATACCCAGGGTGGGATAAATGAAGGAGGAAGTTATAAGTGAGGGAAGATTTTGTTTTTAAGTGTTTTGAAGGGCTGGGGTGCATACTGATACCAAAAAGTGCATAAAATGCACTTTTAGAATGCATTCACCAACTCATTTCATTAAAAAATCAAGCACTTTTTTTAAATGCAAAGAAAAGAACAGAATGAAGTTCAGAAGGAGACAGACAAGCAGGACAATTTTGGAAATATTGTTATAAATGTGTTATTATACATTTAAGAAGCTTAATAAAGATTTGATGTTTCATAGACATTCTTTTTTTTCTATTCTTTGTATATGGAAATATTCATGTTTGCTGGCATTTGTCAAGTCCCTAATAATAAGATAAAAGTTAAAATAGCCTTCAAATTTGAGGAATCCACGAACAAATATTAAATCAGCAAACATTTATTGAGGGCCACACTATAGGTAGGGACCCTTCTCCATCCTTATTTCATTTGAGCCTTGCACCAACTGGGTGAAGATGATCAAGTCTAGTCAATAAGTATTTATTAAATGCCTACTATGTGCCAGGCACTATGCTTAGCACTGAATCTTGAATGAAGCCAGAGAAGGCAGGCAAGAACACAGTTAGGGAGATGGGAGATGGGAGATGAGGTGTACTGGGTGAAGAATATCAAGAAAGAGGTTTAGCTAAATTGTAGAATGGGAGAATGGGAATTAAGTATGGAAAAACTGGAAAGGTTGATTGGGGCCAGGTTATGAAGGGCTTTAAAAGTTAAATAGAGCAGCTAATATTTGATCCTTGAGATGTTAGAAAGCCATTAGAGTTTGTTGAGTAAGGAAGTGATATGGGCAGACTTGCACTTTATAAAAAATATTTTAGCAAATTCGCAGAGGATGGATTGGAGAGGAGAGACCACTTTGAATACTATTGGAATAGTCTAGGAGAGAATGATAGAGCTGGAAGGGGACTTAGAAATGATCTATTCTAACATCCTTATTTTGCACAGGAGAAACATGCAGGGGAAGGAAATTGCCCAGCATAGCTACCTCTACCATTTCTATATTCTCCCCATCCTTCAAGGTCCAGCTCAGATGCCAACTCCTCCATAAAGCCTTCTGGATGATCAAGCCTGAAGTCACCTCCTTCTCTTCATCTCTCATGGTGCTATGTGCCAAACCACAGTTAGGCATTCATCACACTTTCTTTTATTTATTTGTTCGTTATATTTATGTGTGAGAAGTTCCTCATCAGAACTGTAGGCTACCAAGTGAATTTTTTTTCAACATTCATTCAACAAATATTTACTAAGCACCTACTTGGGCAAAGTGTTGTTCTAGGCCCTGGAGAAGATTCAGAGCAGTTCCTTAAATCTAAGTCAGGGAGGGGTTGTAATTCTACTCAATAGATACTCAGTCTTCAAGAAGGAGGAGTGATGCAGAGAAAAAAAAATAGAATAGAGAGGAATGTCTATCTCCCTTATTGTATCCCAAAGCTCTCACCATTACATTCCTCTTACTATTTAAGCACATCATCATCAATCATCATCATCATCATCATCTCAGTTAGCATTCATATAATGCTTTAAAGTTTGCAAAGCAATTTACAAATATCTCATTTGATCCTCACATAAACCCTGGGAGGTAAAAGCTATTGTTTTAATATTTATTTTACAGATGAGAAAAATGATACAAATCGAGGTTAAATGACTTGCCTGGTGTCACACAGGTAGTGAGTATCTGAGGCTAGATTTGAACTCAGGTCTTCTGACTTCAGACTCAGTAGTCTACACATTGTGCCACTTAGCTGCCCTTATAAGTGTTTATTGAATAAATGAATGAATACAAAAAGAGTGGCAATTAAATAAGTGCCATAGCTGTTCCTTGGAGAAGTTGGTGATAGGATGTTCCATGTATGTGGTGTGACCTGAACAGAGAGAGGCATGGAGGTATACATTTCTTTCATCTGGTATGTCTTACTTGCCCTGTGCTGCTATTCAAGCTGTACCCATCCTTTGAGACCAATTAAGGTCTCACCTTTTCCCGGGCCACCCCAGTCCACAGTCATATTTCCTTCCTCTAAACTGCTAAAATACTTAATATCACTACTCCTCACTTATTCACATCCTTCATAAGACGTCTTGTACTCTTGTGCTTTTTATTTTGATGTGTTACGTCTTTTCTCCCAGCCAGACCATAAAATGATAAAAGGAAGGGATTGTGTCCAATTCACGGCTATATCAAACACTGGACTCTACACATCGTAGGTGCTTCATGGATGTTAATTGATTGATCTTTTTGTCTATTCTCAAATTCAGTGAGGTCAATTGTTGCATCTGGGGACCCTATTGCCATATACCATGGGTAGAGAAGTTGAAGCTTAAAATCCTCTTGAGGCTAGTATTATAGCCATCACTGTGAATTTTCATTCTGACTGAAATAGAGTGTACTATATTCAGAATCACAGAAACTCAGAGTTGGAAGAAACCACAAAGGTCATTTAGTTTAAACTTTACCTGGATGAGAATCCCCTTTACATCTCAGACAAGTAGTCTTCCATCTTCCCTTGAAGAGCTTATTACTTCATTGGGTTTTGTTATTGTTCAGTCATTTCGGTCATATCCACCTCTTTGTGAACCCATTTGGGATTTTCCTGGCAAAGATACTGAACTGATTTGCCCTTTCCTTCTCCAGTTCATTTTACAGATGAGGAAACTGAAGCAAACAGGGTTAAGTGACTTGTTCAGAGTCACACAGCTAGTAAATGTCTGAGGCTGGAGTTGAACTCATGAAAATGAGTCTTCCTGATTCCACGTCCAGAGTTCTATCCACTGGGACACCTAGCTGACCCACATCAGGTCACCCATTACATTTTCAGACAACTCCTAATTATTAGAAAGTTCTTTTCTTACATTAGCCAAAAATCTACTTTCTTATAAAGTCCATGAATTGCTCCTAGTTTTGCCCCACAGGACATAAAACAAATCTAATGTCTCCACTATTCTGATAGCCTTTTAAATACTTGAAGACAACTATTATATCTCCACAACTATCCTCTTCTCCAGGCTAAATATTCACACTTCCTTCCACTTATCCTGATTCTCACGTGACTTTGTCTTCAGTCCCCTTACCAAACTAGTCAAAAAACTTCAGCCTCTTAACATCCTTCCTAAAACACAGCATCCAAAATTGAAGCCACTTCTCCAGATGTGGTCTGACCACAGCACAATACAAAAAGATTAGGACCCCTTCCTCTCCTTCCCCCTACACTGTGTTCTGGACATTATGTTCCTTCCAATGTAGCCAAAGAGGACACCACCTTTTTTGGCTGCCATTTCAATCTACTCATTCATTGCATTCAGCATTCATTCATTTACCCATTCAACAAGTATTTATTACTCACCTAATGTGTTCAGAGTGCTGTGGCCTTATGTTTAGCTTGCAGTCCCCTAATACCTGCAGGTTTTAAGGGGCTTTAAATTTAATAACTACTTCCAGCTCCTGCTATGGTTTGCAAATTATCCAGAACCAAAGATGAAATTCAGTAGGGATAAATGTAAAGTCTCACACATTAGCTCAAAAAATCAACTTCAAAAGTTCACAATGCGGAAGTCATTATTTGACAGTCATTTCTCTGAAAAAGGTCTAGGGATTGCAGTGGACTACAATCTCAATATGAGCTAGCAGTGTGCTAGACCTGGAGACAGGAAGGCTCATCTTTGTTAGTTCAAATCCAGCCTCAGTCACTTATTAGCTGTGTGACTCTGGGCAAGTCACTAAACCCTGTTTGCCTCAGTTTACTCATCTGTAAAAAGAGCTGGAGAAGGAAATGGCAAACCACTCTAGTATCTTTGCCAAGAAAATCCCAAATGGAGTTACAAAGAGTTGGACATGACCAAAAGGACTACACAACAACAACAACAAAAAAAAAAACTGAAGCCAAAAATGTGAAGTAATTTGTCAAGGAGCAAGGGCATAAAGTATAAGAACTGAGATTTGAATCCAAATCCCTTGACCCAAAATTCAGTACCATTTCCACTACATCATACAATCTGAAGAACAGGGAGGAGTCTGTGAATTAGCATAACAGATGCTGCATTCTATGGAGAAGTTGCCTTGACAACTCATCCTTCAAGGTGTTGGTAAGAAAAAGGGAGAGAGTGTGAATAGAAATAAAAAAGGTCCTTGGGTTTCCTCCTCCTCGTGGAGCCCTTTCAAAATGATGATGCTTGTTTTAGGACCATGCCCCACCCCACTCCCATCCCCCCAGCCTCAGTGAGGAAGGAGCAGCCATCAGGTAATGCCAAAGCTGCGTGGTTTCAGCAACACTGGCAGCAACCTCCACATGCTAAATACAGCGGGCTCATTGGAGCTGTCTAGACAGGAAACGAGGCTGACAGAGGACAAGAACTCTCCTCTCTCTAGGCAGGCAGGCGGGCAGTGACCCCCACAGCAGCCCAGAAAACAATTCTTCTTAGTACTTGGGGGAAGAGAAAGAGCAAACCATCCCATTTGCCAGCATTTGAGCCTCTCTCTGGCTCTGGAGTTGGGGAGCAGCAATGGTCCAGCAACAGGGAAGGTGCAATTATGTCTTCCTTACAGATTCTTATTCTAGACCAGTAGGCAGAAGAAGAATATGAGAGAGCTACAGCCTGGAAGCCAAGGAAAGTGCTGGGACAATCAGAGGGAGAAGCAGCGAATGGTGGTCCTCAACCCCAAGAAGTCTGGTGAAGCCCATGGACCCCTCCTCAGAATCATAAAATAAATACGTAATATGACAAAGGAAACAAATTACGTTGAAATCATTATCAAAATACACATGCATATTTTGTGTATATTCATATGTAAAAACAAAATATAATATTATAAATATAAACAAATTCATGAACCCCCTCCATGAAATCTACCTACAACCTCCTTGGAGGTCCATGGACCCCAAGTTAAGAATCCCTGACCTAGTATCAATGTGTAAAGAAAAAGAATCACCACGTCCCAAACGGGTTTGTCAATGAGACAGTAAAGACGGTAATGGAGCACATGGATTGCTGCCACTCAAGGAGTAGACATTACTCATGAGTTAGAAAGGTCCCTTCTTGGTCATTATTCTTGGGGACACAAACAAGGTTATATCCACAATAATAAGAGCCCACTGATCAGAGTAAGAACCAGCATTGGGGACTGAGGAATAAATGGTATAAGCCTGCTTGGCTAGTTGTAAAGAATATAAAATCTGAACTGAACTTGTATTTCCCCATTCCACTTACTAGCTGTGTGGCATTGTTATTTAAGTTTACTGAACCTCAGTTTCCTCATCTGTAAAGTGGGAAAAATCATATTTCAACTAACAACTTCCACCTATTGTCGTGAGGGAAGAGTTTGGTAAATTTTCAAGAACTGTGGAGGTATGAGCTGTTGTTACAAGGAGGCAAAATTAAAGAGACTAGAATTTCTGTGGCACTTGCTATTCTGTTGTAGATCATTCTTATCACAGCTCCCCATTCCTCATTCCAGACTAGTAATTCTGATCCCCTGGAGATGTAGCACAAAATACATTGGACTGAAGGGACAGAGATGGGGACACCCAGAGGCAGATGCTGGGAAGCCAGCACCAGAGAGAGGAATGAGAAGAGCCAGTCAGAGAGGCTCACCTGTAGGGTGTCAGGGGTGGGCCTGCCTTGATCTTCATTGTGCCATGGGTGTCTTTCATGTGAGTCTCTGACTCTCAAAGTTCACTCCAGGTTCATACAGTTATGCTGAGTGAAGGGCCACCCATACTTCAGAGATGCTGACCCAAGTCCCCATTGTTTTGAGGTTGTCCCCTGAGATGAAAAGTGCCATTGTAGATAAGATCCGTGATCTATTTCATCTATTTCAAGAGAAAGATATTCCCACAACTCCCAGAAGACAGTCAGCACAGCAGGGGTCATGTCCCATGGCCCTGGTATACACTGACAACATCCCAGTGGTGGCCTGTGGTAGATTGCCCATCAGCACCAATAGAAAGGTAATAGTGTTGGGATGGTAGCCAGAAGCTTGGGTGGAAAATTCAGGGGCAGTCATACACGGATGCAGGAGAACATAGCATGGGACCAACTAAGGACTATGGTATACAGGGATGACTGGCCAAAGCACTTTCCAGCATTGAAGTATACTCCCTCTAAATTTTAGCACCCTAAGACAAAGCCCCAGTTGTGCCATCTGAGTTATGGCTCTTCTTATTCTTGCTCCTCTAAGGAACTCTAGGTGCCTCTTCTGTGAGTTTTATTTTCCAGAGGAAATCAGAAAAGCAGCCTTTCTACAGCTCATTTTACAGATGAGGAAACTGAGGTAGCCTTTTTCTATGCCACATCGACAAAGACAGAAACACCAAGTTATATCATTAAAATGATTTTACTAAAAACCAGGAGACAGTTTGGTATGGTGAGAATAGTATAGGCTATTAAGTCAAGGAGTCTCAGGTTGAAATCCCACCTCTGATCCTTACAACCTACATGCCATCAGATAAATCACTAAACCTCCCAGGGTAGTTTTATTCATTTATAAGTTAAAAGTGTTGGACTGGATGACCTTTGAAGTCCCTTCAAGCTCTGGGGTTACGATTCCCGTCTCTGCTTTATCATGGTAGAGAGGTGACCCTTTCATGCTATGCCTGTTGTCCTATTAATTCTATGTCCTATTAATCTGGAAAGGTTTGTAGTGTAAGCCTGGTGATAGACTGTGTCTGTGTCGCCCAGCACACAGGCTAGCAAATCTGAGTGCCTTTCACCAGAAAATTGTTTACTACATACATCAATAAAATTTCTGACCACAGCCAATTCTTGAAGAGTCTCCTAAAGCATGAAGGGGTTATGATCTACAGTCAGCAACAACAGAAGTAACCACAGTGTGTTCCAGATTAGGGCTATAAAATGGCAAATAGTAGGAATGTGCTAAAATGCAAATTAAGGTAGTCTGCCAAGGACTAGATTGAACACAACAGGAGGAATTCTCAAAGCTGCTGAAGGTGAGATGTCAGGTCCTCAGTGCTAGATAAATTGGTCCTCAGCAGGTATAAAAGCTTCTAGAAAGGGAAAATCGAACAGCACATGGAAAAGAAGAAAGCTACCTCCCCTCAAAGAAACTCACCCTCTCCACATCCCAGAAGTCCAAAACATGACTATGCACTTCACAGGAATGAAATCCCAGTTCTTTTGGGTTACATAATCCATATATGACTAAGATGGCATAACAAAAGGAAATTAATTTTAGTGTTTTATAACAAAAGTATGCTTAACTTTTTACAATAGCTATGTTCCTAAAAAGTTACGTGCAGAGCAATTATTTATAAACTAAATCATTTTATAGGGAAGTTCAATGTTAATTATTGTTGCTATTAAAAGCATTTATTAAGAGCTAACTATATGCCAGGCACTATGCTAAGTTTCGGGGATAAAAATATAATCAAAAAAAGAATATCTTTACAAAGTGAATACACAGAGATCTAGATACATACACACTATCCACATACATCCTATCATCGCCATTACCAATATGTGTTTGGTAATTCAGTTATACGTGTGTTTGTGTGAGTGTGTGTGTGTGTATGTAAAAAGAGGCACAGAGAGAGAGAGATGGAGGGAGGAGGAAGAAAAGAAAGAGAGAGAGAGAGAGAGAGAGAGTATTCCTAAAATGGGCTCCAACTTGTACTTGACTGGGATTTCCATAAATGTTAGATTCCTTAGACACCTGTCAATTCTACCACTTATTGGTGGGAGATTGTATTGAAGAAATATAAGAAGTAAGCCAATATGAGAAAAATGTTGACTCTAAGGCTAGGAGGGAACTTTGAATCATCTATTCATCCCTCTCATTTTATTTATGAGGAAAATAAGACCCAGAAAAGTGATGTGACTTCCCCAACAATATACCACAAAAAGGCTTGGATTGGAATCTCAGGCTTCTGATTCTAGATCCAGTCTTCTTTCCTCCATAACACCCTTGAGGTTCACTCAAAGATCCACTATGGTTTTCTACAGGTTTCATCCCTTAATTCTTATGGCCACCACCCTTCTTCTGTCTTCTTGGATATGGAGAAAGTGAGCCTCTTTGAGGGTAGGTAGTTTCTCTTCCATACCCTCTTTGTTTGTCCACTTAGGGAAGGTTCTGTTGCCGCTGAGAGCCAATTTTCTTTTTTTAGCATTGAACATCTGACCTCTCACCTTCAACAACTTTGAGAATGCCTCCTGTTCTGTTCAATGTAGTGTTTGGCAAACAGGCTTAATTTGCACTTTAGCACACACCCAGTTTATCATCTACCAATTTTCCAAAAGTTAAATTCTCATATTCTTGTTGTCCTTTGTTCTCAAAAAGCACCATGATATCAGGAAGATGATGCCATGACTTGAAGGTGAATTGGATTTGAATGAGGAAAGGGCTGTACAATGTCAACAGCCTCACTTTCTCCTCTGTAACCATCTGGGTCCAGTGGCAAGATAAAGATCAGATCGACTGGAGATGGCCCCCTCAAATTTTTAAGGAAATATGAAAGAGGAAAAGACACAAAAGAATCTAGTCTTTCTTTGGGTGTTTGTCTACTAAAGAAAGGCTATATGCTTAGAATACATGTTCCCAGTCTCCTTACCAATCTGTTTCTGTCCTCTTATGCAGGAGAATGACCTCTAATTTTTTTATTGTTTATAACATCCTCCTACACCTCATACTACCTTTCTTCTTTTCTGCTCTTTCTCTAGAATTCTCCACATCTAGGATCTTTTATTCCAGTTTACAAACTTAGTCTCCTCATTGATTGAGGCAGCTAGTAGCCAGTAGATAGAGTGGTGTTGGAATCAGAAAGACTTGATTTCAAAACTCACTTCCAACACTTACTGCCTGTGTGACCCTCTCTAAACATATCACTTAACCTCTGTTTACCTCATCTGTAAAACAGAAATAATAATGGCTCCTGCCTCTCAGAGGTATTATTATTATAAAATGAGATATTTGTAAAGCCCTTTGCAAACACTAAAATATTATATAAATGCCTCTGCCTGTGATCTTAGGGATTATGCCTGCCTGAGAAGCCCCCCCACACACACATCTGCCCATAAAAGAGCTGAACATCTTCCATTCTGGAGTTTCATTGATCCCAGAGTTGCCCAAGCTGTCCCAAAGCAGGGACCCCAGAGTGTCAGTGAAAACTTGGTATAACCATGCACCAAATCCTGGGAACAGCCTATCATAAGACCATCATGAATTCTTTCATCCTTCTCTGGCTTGAAGACCATCCCATCTAAGGCCCTCTGGCAACATCCCTGGTTGTCTCTCTTGTCTGTCCTTTCCCAATCCTGCTCTTAGGAAGGTCAGCCCCAACAACAGCATGAGGGAGTCATTGGGCTAACCTAGTGGCTTTCTCTTGCACTATATTCCAGTTCTTAGATGTCTTCAGTTAAGTCTCATGGTCTTTCCAAAGGAAAGGGCCTCTTGTATTCAGTAATGACTAGCAAGTCTGATTCTTCTGCAGACCCTCAAGAGTGCTTTCTAAGTTGTAAGGGAGTCATCTTCAGATTGACTCTGAAGGCCCATCTCTTTTGGAAAGCCTTGCCAGAATGACCCTATAACAAACAAGTCCTAGCTTTCCTGATTCAGTAGGCCTGAATTTAGAACTTCCATGACTGTCCCCCTCCCACTTTCCAACACAGGTACCCATTTATCCTTGCCTTCTTCTACAAATGGTACTTACATCCTCGGAAGGCAGCTCAGTGCTGGAGGAAAGAATCCTCGATTTGAAACCAAAGGACGTGGCTGGGTTTGATTGGCTTTATTCTCTCATCTCAATTTCCTCTTAGATAAAATTTATTGGTATTGCCTACCTCCCAGGGCTGTTGTGATGGAAACACTTTTATAAGCCCTCAGGCACTACAGAAACAGGAGCAATGATGAGTTTTATTTATTCAAAGATCTATAAGTTCCCATCCAGACTTCCTCAGAAGAATGAAAGATCCCTAAGGTCATGAACAATTTCCCTTTTGTCTTTGTATCTCCAGCACCTCAAATAATGCCTTTGCACACAGTAATCCTAATAAATGTTTACTAAATTAAATTGAATCCAGTCCTCCTAGTTACCCAGGCTCAAAGCCTCAATATCATCTTAGACTCCTTGCTTGTACTCATTTCATACATGGAATCTGCTTCATCATCATAATCGTCACCATCTACTAATAGTTAGCATGTATATAGTATCTGCGATATGCCAAGCACTATACTAAACACTTGACAACTATCTCATGTGATCCTCACAACAACTCTGGGAGGTGGGTGCTATTTTTATCCCCATCTTACAGTAGAGGACATAGAGGCAAACAGGTCCAAATCTCTGTCCAAAGTCACAGAGCAAATAAATGTCTGAGGCTGAATTTGATCTCAGGTCTGCCAGACTCCAAGACCAGCATTCCAACCACTGAGTCACCTAGCTGCCTCCAAGAAGGTATTATTATTTCTACATTCACATCTTTCATATACACCCCCTTGTCTCCACTCATAGAGGGGCCACCCAGGTGAAGGCCTCCATCACCTCATGCTTACACTTTTGTAAACCCTACAGAAATAGAAGCAATGACAAAGTTCATTAATTCAGTGATCTGTAAGTTCCTATTGGGGTGCTTAGGGTGTTCAGGGAGGACTAGCACCTTTGGTCTTGTGGAGCCCTCTTCAGGGCTGCTCATCCACCTTTGGTGTCCACCATCCAACTCTCACCTGTAGCTCCAAGAAACTGTAGCATGTGTGGTGGCCACACTATCTCAGCAGATGGGCTAAGCCAGGTTGGGGGTAACCAACAGGCCTCAAACCCTTTGGTAAGTTAGGGAGACATTTGCCCCCAAGCATGTAAAGACTTCCCCTGGCAGAATTTGTTCCAACAGCCATGAAGGAGGCTGAAGCAGGTGCTAGGGAGCACTTAGAGCTTGTTCAGACATGGAAGATTCCAAGGTCATCAACAGTCATCTTGACTTTTGTCTTGGCACTGGACTTGGATGACTCTGGAACAGAGAGAGGGACTGTCCTGATGACTGCTCAGTTCTACGTCACTTAAATCCAATTCATGCACAAGACGTCCCCCACCCATGTCATTGGTCCTCTTCAAAAGGAAGGACAAACAGCAATAATGATGAAGGAGGAAGAACTTCAACAAGTTCCTATCCATTTCCTCAGTAGAATGAAAACTCCATTAGGGCAGGGATTGTTTTCCTTTCATCTTTAGCACCTTGAATTATGCCTTGTGCACAGAATAGGCCCTTCATTAACTTCCTAAGTGGGTCTTCCTGCCTCAAGTCTCTTCCTTCTCCAATCCATCCCTCACACTGGATGTGTGATTTTCCTAAAACTCAGGTCTGACCATATCTCCCCCACTACTGAGTAAACTCCTGTAAATATGGCTACCTATTACCTCTAGAATCAAGTACAATATCGTCTAGTTGGCATTTAAAGCCCTCTACAACCTGGTCCTTTCTTAACCTCTCCAGTGTCATAACACTTTACTCCCCTCCATATATTCCACAATCAAGCATCACTGGCCCCCTTACTATTCCTTGTCCACAATTTTCCACCTCCCTAAGCCTTGCCTTTTCATTGGCTTTCCCAAAATAAATGCTCCCCTCCTCACTTCTGCCTCCTGGCTTCTCTGGCTTCCTTCAACATTCATCTGAAATCCTACCTTCAACAGGAGGCCTTTCCTGGCAGCAACCCCCATCCCCACTTCTAGGACTTTCCCTGTGAAATTACTTGCTACCTATTTTGTATTTTGCAAAATGCTCCTAGTTGTTTGCGTATTGTCTCCCCATTGAGATCCATGAGTAAAGGAACTCTTGTTTTTGCCTTTCTTTGTGTATTTGACTTTCTGTATTTGACTTACTTTGTGTCTTCAGCACTTCGCATGGGACCACACACATAGTGGGTGCTTAATAAATGTTCATTGACTGATGGGCTGAAGGAGGGTGAGGAAGGCCCATTCTCTTTCTTCTAAGCCTTGTCTCTGCAAGTTTGGGGGGAAAGCATACTTTCCTTTAGTCATAACAATGATATCCAGCCCCTTGAATCCTCTCATGCCTCCCCTATAAGAGAGGAACACTAGACTGACCATTAGGAGATCAGGCCTGGGATTTAGGAACATATATTGAGAAATGGAAGGGACCCCAAAGGCTTTCTTGTCACTTCAGAAGACCCAGGCTCAGGGCCAGCTCTGCCACTAACTAGCTCTGTGACCTTGGACTAGTCACCTCTGCTCTCTGGTCTTCTTTTGTCTCATCTGTCAAACAAAAGCTTTGAACTTGATGATATCTATCATCCCTTCCAGGCCTGACAAACAACCAGAATGTTAGAGCTCAAGGCAGAGCTGAAAGGGGACATAGGTGGGCTGTGGGTGGTATTTGAATATTAATCTTTACCTTGAGTCTCCACTGTGGTATTTATGCAAGTTGACTTCAGGCCAACAACTCCAGGCCATGGAGAGGGGGAAAGAGGATTTTTCTGTCATTAAAATGTGTACTTATTAAAAAGTGACACTAAAAGGTATCTCTCATTGCATTTTTATTTGGGTCACATGCTGCCTCTGGTCTGCACCCAAGGCAGCTGCTTCTCTTACCTCCCTCTTGTCTTGGCTGTGGATGGAAGGGATGACCTAGAGATGCCCTAGGACATCCCACTTATTGTTAGCACTGCAACCAGGGGAAGCCAGCAGAACCCAGGGAAGCCAGGAAATGCCTGGCACGAACGATGTTCTCCTAGAGGCAACAGCCTTCAGCTAGGGAATTTAAAGGGAAGGGCAACAACTATTGCCAGTACATGTAAGGCTGTTGTCATACTTGTTGCCTTTGGACAGAATTGGCTTATTAGGGAAGACAGAAACTGTCACAAGAAAGCCTTTGGTGCATTAGGAAAAACACAGACTATTGGGATATCCAAGGTAGTCTTTCTTTATGTGGGTATCTTTGCAAGCTTTCCTGGTGCCCTGACCTTCTCGGAAGGGAGTAAAGGTAGGAGGAAAGGAACTGTTGTGTGTCAATTTCCCTTCTAACAAGAGCACCTAAGTACTGTGACTGTGTTTGCTACCTGTCCAGGATTACTGGATTAATCTCCCAGACAGACAAATCGGTGATGATCCATATCAGGGAGGTGCTGGTGAATGTTTAAAAATTAGCCTTTGAACATTGTACATGGTAACAGCAAGACTGTACAATGATCAACTGAGAATGACTTAGTTATTTTCAGCCATACAATGATCCAAAACAATTTCACCTCTAGTGAAAAAACTTAGGAGTCTGAATGCAAATTCAAGTATATTATTTTTATTTTCCTTATTTATCCCATTGTTTTGGTCTGCATTTTATTTTGCAACTTGGGTAATATGGAAATGTTTTGCAGGACCACATATGTATATTCTATATCAAATTGCTTGCCTTCTCAAGGAAGGGAAAGGGGAGAGCAGGAGGGAAGAATTTGGAACTCAAAATCTATTAAAAACAAATGTTAAAAAATTTACATATAATTGAGAAAAAAGACAATTAAAAAGTTAGATTTTAAAATAAGAAGAGTTTTTTAATTGACTCTTCAGAAAAGTACAGTACATACCTTTGTTTAATTTTCATTATTTGCATTTTATCATCACTTTCTTAAGTCTAAACAATCTAAAAAACAATAAATCAAGCCCCGATCTGTAGTTTTTGCCAATTTTTTAAGTGTAAATACTCACATTGAAAATTTAACAATTGTCTTTCTAAGCCTGTCTGAGCCAGCTCCAATATTCCCCTGCCTATAATACAGAGACAGTTTGGGTTGCACATCTATAAATGTGATTGATCTGAGGTTCTGCCTCACTCTCCCCAGGCTTGGGTCTGGGAGCCCAAGACCTAGGCATAATTTTAGTCCTCAAAGACTCACAGAGGTGGAGGAAAAACAGATGCGCCTAAAATCACAGTCAACAAGCACCAGATCCAGTCCTGGTGTTTATATCCCTAGTTCAGAGCTGTTTTTCCACAAGGGCCCTAATGATTTATCAGAAACTTAATTCTTAGTTGTTGGTAATCAGTTGAACAGGAGGGAGGCAGGGAGGGGAGGGAGGAAGTAGGGAGCTGTTGAGCAGTATGATGGAGCTGTTCAGAGAAGATTAGGAGTTTCCCATCACTCCCAAGAATTTGATTGATCTGTAACCCCTGCCCAAGTGACCTAATGACAACCAGATTACTGGTGCCTCCTCCCTTCCAAAGAAGGGAGACACCTGTTCCAAGAATTTTCACCTGTCCTATGGAAAGTAGCTTGATCTTCCAACAGTCTGATTCAGGGCCTCAGCCCTGTTGAGGTATTTTGAATGGAATTTTAGGATTATAGGATCTAAAGCTAGAAAGAAAGAAGAAAACAAGTATTTATTAAACACCTACTGTGTGTCAGGCAGTATCCTAAACACTTACTATCTTATTTGATCCTCACAACAATCATGAAAGGATCCTAATAACAGGAGCTATTATTATACCTATTGTACAGTTGAAGAAACTGAGGCAGACAAAGGTTTAGTGATTTGCCCCAGGTCTACATAGTCAGTAAGTACCTGAGGCAGGATTTCCTCATTCCTAGTCCAGTGTTCTATCTACTTCACCACCTGTTTGTCTCTGAAGATCATCTAGTTCAACTTCTCATTTTACAAAGGAGGAGTCTGGAATCCAGAGAGGGGGAATATAACTGTTCCAAAGTTATACAAGTAGCAAGGAGAAGAGCTAGGTTTTGAATTCAGATCCCCCACTTAAAATCTAATGCTTTCAGTGGTGGGTTGCAGGAAGACAGCTTAGAGGAGCATCCTTTTTTGGTACTCTGAGTTGCATAGACTGCTTGGTACAAGAAATAAAAATGTCCTCACAGCCATAGACAGTCAAAGGTCAAAGGGGCTGACTTGAGAGCTATGAGTCCCTCATCACTGGCTGTCTTAAAGACAGGCTGCAGGAGCTCTTATCGGGTACCCTGTAGAAGAAATTCCTTTTCAGCCACAGGTTGAACTAGACAGCTCTGAGGACCATTACAGCTTAGAGATTCTGCAATTCTTTGTGACTCCACGCCCTCCACAAACAGAAATTGCCTATAGCAACCGTTATCAGAATATTTGCTGGGCTGATCTGTCAGACTCCACCCATGATGATGTTACAGCCTCTGGAATTCAGCATCAGATGACCCTGGGTGCCAGCAGTTTCCACCAGCCACCAACTGTGTACTAGGAGGTTGGTCACTTTGGCAACTCCAGCAACAACTAGCTCCCCACCCAGGCCCAGGGGCCTTGGGCTCAGCAGGCTGAGTGCTGCTTTAGCAGAACACACCATAGTGTGACTGTCTGGTCCAATTGTTGTCTGTAGACAATGGAAAACCATGTGACAGGTCTTAATGAGTCCCTTCTGGGATCCCACAATAGTTAAGTGGCAAAGACTGGTTGAATAGCTCTCTTTTTTTCTCAGCCCCTGTTGGAAGCTCTTCTGCTCCCTCCTCTCTCATTCTTCTCCCTGGGTGTCTCTCCTCTTTTCTTTTCTCTCTTGCCATCCTTCCATTTACTTTCATTCTCCCTCTTCCCAGCTGTCCCTCCCACATCTTAGTTCTCATTCTATCTTATCTTCATTCCTGGCCAATGACCAATCAAAGATAGAAATTTACCTTTGCCAAGAGGAGAGCCACCCTCTCAGCTCATCCTTGTATTAAGCATCTGTTCAATAACAATTCAGGTCCCCCCTAGAAGTGGCTGTTTTTTTAATCATCTTTTTGCTACCACCAAAGTAGAAGGCTTCTATTCTCTATTGTTAGCCCTATTTCATACTACCCACCTGAATCACCCCTGTGTCCCCACCCTCAACCCCACCCCTGAATTTGTGCAAGCAATCCCACATCTGGAATACAGTCAGGAACCTTGCAAACCTTGAAGAATAAAATATGTCTACGATTATTATCATCATTCCTAAAAACTCCAGCTCAGGTGTTATCCCACATAGTTCACATATATAGGCTCCTTTAAGGTTTCTTCTTCCAAAAGCTTTATGTAGTCCCCCAACAGAAAAAGGATCTCTTCTTTCTCAAATTTTCTTAGGACAAGTTACTCTTAGTTGCCAAATCCAACAGCCTTTTCTCAATCCTCATTCTCTTTGACCCCTGCTGCCTTTGACACTGTTGATCACTCTTTCTTCCTCGATATTTTCTCGCTAGGTTTTCTGGACACCACTCTATCCTGGTTCTCCTCCTACCTATCTGACCTCTCCTTCTCAATCTCCTTTGCTGGATCCTTCTCCACACCACATCCCTCTCTAACCATAGCTGTGCCTTAAGGCTCTGTCCTGGGCCCTCTTCTCTTCTCCCTCTATACAACATAAACCATATAATCTAATCAGCAACTGTAAGTTTAATTACCATTGCTATGCTAATGATTCTCAAATCTGCCTATCCTGCTACATTCCCTCTGCTGACCTCTAATCTCACATCTTCAACAGCCTTTCACACATCTCAAACTGGATGTCCAGTAGACAGCAGACATCTTAAATCAATATGTTCAAAAAGGAACTCATTACTTCCAGTCCCCTCCAAACCCTTCCCTGCTCCTGTCTCCCTATTACTGTAGAGGACAACACCATCCTCCCTGTCCATAAGGCTCCCAACCTAGGAGTCATCCTGGATGACATTATCTACTATTTTCCATATCAAAGCTGTTGCTAAGACTTATCATCTTACCTTCACAAGGGCCTGGACCCCTAAATATGAGAAATTATTAATTGATCTATAATCCACAAATTTGGGAAAGAAAAGATATTTGGGTAATAAAGAAACTAGGATTATCATCAGTCACACCTTCTCCTCAGTGTTCTCACTATTTTATTCCTATCTCAGTAAAGATAGCTGACCAATCAATCACTAGTCAAAACCCAATTTTCAGGACCCCTTACTGAAGAAACATATTTGATTAAGAAGACGAAGAAAACTCCAGTCTAGGAGTAGGAGAGAAAGTCAACACAATGGAAATATGAAGTCAGAGGAGCTGGGTATTATACCCAGGTATTATACCTGGTTCCTTTCTGTTTGTCTTTGAGTAAGTCATTGCACCTTTTCTATGACTATTTCTTCTTTACCTGCAACTGAGGGGATGATCTACAGCCCATAACTTCTGAGGGGGGATAGATGAACCTTCTAATCTCTGCCTAAAAAGATACAAGAAAAATACAAGTATAAATATCCTCCAACATCTCAGGGTACAGTCTTCTGTCACTAGATGTGGTGTGCTTAGACTTAGCATAGTTTCTACATTGTATCAGTCCCACCATATTCATATTAAGATGTCCCATGGTAGGACTACTAGATGAGTCCTCATCTCAGCTACTGCTGAGGTAACTCTCTCCTAAATTCTTAGGGCATCAATGCTGAGCTGACCACAAAATCCAGCATAGTCTCGACTCCCAAGGTTTCTGAGAGGCCCCTGGGACACCTGGACAACAGACCTTTCTAAACTTACAAGATGGCAGTCTCCAATCCCTTCACCTAAAACAAAAGAACAGAAGACAAGGCATGCAAGGAGCCCAAGGCCAAAAATCAGTCTGGCTGAGACCTTTTGACCATACCCTCAGTTCCCATGTTGCATCTACAGCCAATCTAAGAGGCTGCTAACGTAGTTAGCAGACCAGAACCAATTGAAGAATGTCTACACTTGCCCCCGGGTCTCTCCAAGGTACCTCCATTACACCATCATCTCAACTTCCCAGAAGTAGCAGATCCCCAGCCTCTTCCACAAGAATAATTTGCATTGGAGCCACACAGTCTTTGTTATACTAATATGACATGCCCATTATAAATCCTTCACAAAAGGCTAAATATGCAGAATTAGACATACATTTTTGGATACAGCCAAGGCAGGGATTTGTTTGGCTTCACTATATATCTTTGTTACAGGATTTTCTTTTTCTTTTCCAGTAAAGTTGGAGTTGGGAGAGGGGAAAAGATTAGCAAGATAAAAAATAAATGCTGGATAATTTTTTTAAATGAAGTTTAATTTTTAAAAATATATGAAGTATAGACAAAAATAGAAAGCATGAAATAAATAATACTTTTAATATTTAAATTGTATTTATTAATAGTACCAAGACCTTTTTGCTCTCACTGTAAGTGCTATCATATCATATATTAAATATTGTATCATATTATACTGTGTTGTATTATGTTATACAACAATATATAACATTAATAATAACAATGCAAGGGGACAAACAAATATGTACAAATAATATATATTATATAATATATAAATTATAAATGCCAAAATACGTAATAATAAATATACAGAATAAATAGGAAATAACAGAAGGAAAGCCCTACAATTAATAGGGTTGGAAAAGACTTCCTATAGAAGAAGGGATTTTAGTTAGGACTTAAAGGAAGCCAGGGAAGGCAGTATGCAAAGATGAGGAGGGAATGCATTCTAGGCATGGGGGGATGGCCAGAGAAAATGTCCAGAGATGACAGATGGAGTATCTTGTTCATGGAACAACTAGGAGGCCAGTGTCCCTAGGTGGAAGAGTAAGCATGAGAGAGTCAGGTGTAAGAAGACTGGAAAGACTGGAGTGGGGCTAGTTTGTAAAAGCTTTGAATGCCAAGCTGAAGATTTTATATTTGACCCTAGAGGCTAAAGGGAACCACTGGGAGTTTATTGGTGGGAGGATGACATGATTTGAGCCTGCAGTTTCGGAAAACCACTTGAATGGAGGATGGTTTGGAGTGGGGATCAACTCGGGCAGGCAGACCCACCAACAGGGTGTTGTAGTAGTCCACTGGGAAGGTGATAAGGGCCAGCACCAGAGTGGTGGCTGTGTCAGAGGAGAGAAGGGGGAGTCGGCAGAGAGGTGGGGGCAGGAAAGGTACATTTGAGAATCATTCAGCATTAGAGATAATAATTAGATCCATGGAAGCTGATGAAATCACCAATTAAAGTAATATAGAGGGAGAAGGGAGAAGGGAAAAGGAAACAGACCAGAACCCTGAGGGACATCTACACTTAGAGGATATCATTTGGAGGAAGATTCAGCGAAAGAGACTGAGGACTGTTTAAAATAGGTAGGAGGAGAACCAGGAGAGACTGGTGAACTGAAAACCTAGAGAAAGCAGAACAGCAAGGAGGAGAGGGTGATCAACAACGATCAATATGCAAGAAGAATGAGGAATGAGAAAAGGACCATTGGATTTGACAATTAAGAGATCATTGGTAACCTTATTCATTGCTCAACAAACCTTGAAGCATCATAGAATCGTTGAAAGAGTACTGAGTTTGAATCATTCACTACTGGCCTGTGTGACCTTTAGCAAGTCACCTTACCTGAGTCCTATTTCCTCACCTGTACAATGAGGCTACCTCAGCCCCAAGGTTGTAAATGATAAAAAGTTCTATAAGTGGGAGACATTATCATTGGTATGAACGTACATAAAGTGCTAGTGAATCTTAAAGCTCTCTATGAATGTAAACTATTATCTATTAAGTTCTTATTACTTGCACTGTTCTACTAGGCCTGGAGGGAAATATAATGAATGAATCAATAAATGAAAAAAGCATTTCAGTGTACTTACTATATTCTAGGCACTGTGCTAAGTACTGAGAATAGAAACAGAAAAATTAGACAGCTTCTGCCCTCAAAGAGCTTACATTTATTCTCATAAAGAGAAATATAGAGAGGAGCAATGGTCAGTTTTGGTCTGAGAAATCACAGGAACGGTGAGTTGACTCATAGCAGAGTTGATGGACATGCCCTTTCTAAAAGCTATCCAATACATAGTATTGATTTGATTCCTACAGTGCTGATAAGAAAAGGACCAAATGGAGGGTGGGGAAGGAGAATTGAGGAAAAGGAGGTGGTATTCTTGTAAGGCAAATGGTAAGATGACTAAAGTAAACAGCTGACTGGAATGTGAACCATGATCTGGTCTGGAGCTAGTTAGACATAGTGAGTTCCGACTCACCCATCAAGACAGCTCATCACCAGGACCAAAGATTAATGAGAGGGTCTCCATTCTCATGGAGCTTGTCACCAACTGACTGAAAGTCAAGATTTACAAATAATGCTTGAGTATTTATAGGATTCATGTCATTGAATGGGGTACTCTCTCTACTAAGGTAAATTCCAACCCTTCAAAGCTTTAGTAAATAGTCTTCATGAATTTGTTGTGTCCAAAATATTCATACCGTGGAAATTTACTCTCTGGCAAAGAGTCTTTCTGATCTTAGTTCACTGGACTTCAGTTAGCAGGCAGTCTGTCAGCTGCCCCTCCTCAAAGTCTTTCTCTATTTTTTTTCATTTTTATTTTATTTTTAGTTAAAAAGAATTTATTTTTCTCCCACTTACCTCTCTTTCCCAGGTGGGAGGAAGAAAACCCTTGTAAGAAATACACATAGGAATGTACATCTCCTTCTAGATTTTGAATCCATCACCCCTCTGTCAGTAGGTGGGTAGAATGCTTCAACATTCATCCTTTGGAATCATTGTTGGTCAATGCATCCATCAGTCTTTCAGTTGTTTGCCTTGACAGTATTGTTGTCCTTATATAAATTGTTCTCCTGATTCTGCATCAGTTGACACAAGCCTTCCTAGGTTCCCTTGAATTCGTCCCTTTCATCATTTTTAGAGCAAAATCATATTCCATTCCATTCATTCAAGGGAAGCTAGATGCCTCGAGTCAGGGAGATTCATCTTCCTGTGCAAATCAGGCCTTAGACATTTACTAGCTGTGTGACCCTGGACAAGTCACTTAACTGCTTCATTTTCCTCATCTGTAAAATGGGTTGGAGAAGGAAATGACAAACCACTGCAGTGTCTTTGCCAGGAAAGCCCCAAAGGTCGGACTTGACTGAAACAACTGAACATTTATCATCATCAACATTTTTATGGTGTGGTGATTGTTGTGTGCCAGACACCGTGCTAAGCACTAGACAGTTATGTCATTTGATTCTCACAACAACCCTGGGAGAGAGGTGTTATTATTATCTCCACTTTACAGATGAGGAAACTGAAGAAGACAGAGATGAAGTGACTTACCCAGGGCCGCACAGCTAGAAAATGTCTGAGGTAGGGTTAGAACTCAGGTCTTCCTGACACCACCTGGCTGCCCCATATGCCATGCTGCATTCAGAATACACCCTTAGTTTCCATTCTTAGTCTTTCCAAAAAAAGGGCTGCTATAAATATGTTTTAATCGAAGCCATTTCAGCTCAGAAAGATCCTGCTATAGCTTGTGCTCTAGGGGTAGAAACTTGGAAAGCCCAGGGTCACTTCCACATCGGGATATGAGATAGTTACATTTATTCTGTTCTAGGGATACGCACGGACGATGATGGATGGAGAATTTGGGAAGGAGAAAGCCTAGGCTGTGAAGTAAGGGAAGGGGGAAAGTAGAGAGAGTCAACAGAGGTTAGCAGACAAATCTGTTACAAATGAACACATATCTGGGGCAAAAATACAAAATGCCCCAAGGTCAGATGGAGGAGTTTTACATAAGAATTCCTTAAAAAAGGAAAAGCTAAGGAAAATGTGGAGTAAGAGTAGGGACCAGCTAGTTGGCTCAGAGCCAACCAGTTCAGCTCCTTCATCTTATGATAAGGAAGCTGACTTATCCTAGATCACACAGTGACCAGAGGTGGAATTTGTGAATTAGAAGCAGGATTTGAACCCTGAACACACTGCCTTTCATATTAAAAGAAACCTTGTAAGGAATGGCCAAGAGCTTTAGAAGAGAGGTAGCAATAGAGTATAATTCCTGGCTCCCCTGCTTGACTAGCTGTGTGACCTGTGCCTCAAATTCCCCATCTGTCAAATGGGGATAAGAATATTTGCTTACACCCCTACCTCGCAGGATTGTTTTGAGGAAAAAGCTTTACAATTTACAATTTACAAAGCCCTGCTTAAATGTGAGCTGTTATTAATTAGGTTTGGCAGAGGCTGTCTGAGAGGAGGGAAGTGAGGGA
This sequence comes from Notamacropus eugenii, assembly GCF_028372415.1. Lineage (NCBI taxonomy): Eukaryota > Metazoa > Chordata > Mammalia > Diprotodontia > Macropodidae > Notamacropus > Notamacropus eugenii. Next base: position 622,434,534 of record NC_092872.1, read on the forward strand.
AAGGGCAGGAGCGGGTACACAGAACATTGTAGACACTCAATAAATCTGGAGCTTTGTAATATTACTTTAAAACCTGGCTGTAAGACATGAGTGGGGGGGAGGGGAAATAGGAATACAGAAACAAAATGAAGACACTTGCCAAAAAGGTCCTTCAGTGAAGCGTTTGGGAATTGCCAATCTGTTTATTTCTTTCATCTTCCCTCCCCCTCCCTCTTCTTTTTCTTTTGGGGCTAGTGAGAGAAGGTCATTCTCTCTCTCCCTCTACCTTCTCCTTCCTCCCTCCTTTCTTCTTCTGTCTCTGTCTCTCTGGCTCCCTCTCTCTCTATCCCTCTCTCTCTTTGTCTCTCTCCCCCCCTTTCCCTCCCACTCTCTCCCTCTTTTCTTCCTCCTTTCCTTCTTCCCCTCTCTTGGTCCTTCTCTCTCTCTCTCTCTCTCTCTCTCTCTCTCTCTCTCTCTCTCTCTCTCTCTCTCTCTCTCTCTCTCCTGTCTCTCTGAGTCTCTACCTCTCTTATTCCCCCTCCTCCCTTATTAGAAGTACATACATAAGTAGGAAGTAAGGTAAAATGGAAAGAGATCCAGTTTGGGAGTTAGCAGAGTCCCCTCTGACTCTTAACTAGCTGTGTGACCCTAAGCAAGTCTCAGATTCTCTGAACCCCAATTTCTTTATCTATAAAATAAAGATAGGGATGTTTGTAAAGAAAACATTTTGTAAACAGAAAAGAACCATGAAATATGAGTTGTTGCTATCACTAAGAAGTCTGGGTGCTCTGAAGAGGTCTATTTCAACAGAAATAAGATTTATAAAACTAATTAGAACCAGAACTGAAAAACTTTCAGTTTTTCTTGTTCAATCAATTTTTTCAGTTGTATCCAACTCTTCTTGCCTCTGTTTTGGGGTTTTCTTGGCAAAGATGCTGGAATGGTTTGCCTTTTCCTTCTCCAGCTGATTTTACAGATGAGGAAACTGAGGCAAACAAGGTTAAGTGACTTGCCCAGGGTAACACAGCTGGTAGGGTCTGAGGCTGCATTGTGAACTCTAATCAGATCTTCTCGACTCCAGGTTGGGCACTCTATCCACTTCACCACCTAGCTCTGGGAAAGCAAGGGACTTTATCAAGGTCACACCATTGTAAAGAAGAGAGTTAGGATCTTACCATAGTCTTATCCACCACCACCCCACCTCTTGTTCTAGGGCTCACTCCAGGGTAACTCCCAGTATTATCTTTAGGACTATTTTCTTTTTTTCCTTTTTTTTGTGATCAATAATACTTTATTTTTTCCAATTACACATAAAGAATGTTTTCAACATTCACGTTTTCTAAGATTTTGAGTTTTAATGTTTTTCCCCTTCCTTCCCTCGCTTCACCCCTTCCCAAGCAATCTGGTACAGGTTATACACGTGCAATCATGTAAACATATTTGCACATAAGTCATGTTGTGAAAGAAGAAGCAGAACAAAAGGGAAAAGCCACAAAAAACAAAAACAAGTAAAAACAGTATGCTTTGATCTGACTCCATAGTTCTTTCTCTGGATGTACATAGCATTTTCCATTATGAGTTTTAATTGTCTTGTATCATTATATTGCTGAGAAGAAAATCTACTGTTTCTCCAGGAAATCTTCCTCCTATTTAATGACTTTTAGTTCCCACTCGCAATGAGCCAACCCCTTGGCCCATGTAGTCCAGGCCAGTCCAGCTCAGCTCATTCAACAGATGAGGCAAGAGACAATGTCTACTTAACTCCAAGGGCATAATAGCAGTGAAGCAAAAAGGCTGAGGTGGGCTTTGGTCTCTTGAGAGTAGCTCTTTAGATATCATATAAAATTATTGGGAGATCATTGGTCTGGAGTTGAAAGGTTCCTGAGAGACTATTAAATCCAATACCCTCATTTTACATATCAAGAAACTGAGGCTCAGGGATTTGCCCAAGGCCACACAGATAGTAATCAGGGCCAAGAATGGAATGATACTCAAATTTTTTCCTTCCACTCATCCCCTACCCATTGTGCAGGCAAGAAATGTGATATCAACTGTCCATGGGAAATAGGGTTAAACATATTTCTATATTGGCAATGTTGAAAAGAGAGAGAAGAAGAAAGAAAAGGAAAGGAAAGAAGGAAGGAAGGAAGGAAGGAAGGAAGGAAGGAAGGAAGGAAGGAAGGAAGAAAAAAAGAAAGAAAGGAAGGAAGGAAGAAAAGAAAAAAGGAAGGAAGAAAGGAAGGAAGAAAGAAAAAGAAAGAAAGGAAGGAAGAAAGAAAGAAAGAAAAGGAAAGAAAAAGAAAGAAGGAAAGAAAGAAAGGGAAGGGAAGAAAGAAAAATTATGCTTCATTCAGACTCCATCAGTTCTTTCTCTGGAAGTGTATTCATTTTTTCATCATAAGTTCTTTGGAATTGTCTTGGATCATTGTGTTACAGTATTGTTGTTGCTGTATACAATATTCTTCTGGTTCTGCTCATTTCACTTTGCATCAGTTCATATTAAGTCTTCCTAGGCTTTTCTGAAAGCATCTTGCTCATCATTTCTTATAGCACAAAAGTATTCCATCACAACTTGTTCAGCCATTCCCCAATTGATGGCTATCTCCTCACATTCCAATACTTTGCTACTACAAAAAGAGCTGCTACAATATTTTTGAACATTCCTTTGTTCTCTTTGGGATACAGACCTAGTAGTAGTATTGCTGGGTCAAAAGGTATACACAGTTTTATAGCGCTTTGGACATAGGTCCAAAGTGTTTTCCAGAATGACTGGATCATTTCACAACTCCACCAGTAATGTATTAGTGTCCCTGCTTTTCCACACCCCACCAATATTTGTCATTTCCTTTTTTTGTCATATTAACCAAAAGATGAGATATCTTCTAATATTTCTTTCCAGCTCTGTGATAGTTAATAATAACGAAAGCTCCCGTTTCAATGGGGCACACAAACCCACGAAGTGCTTTTCTACCAACAGCCCACTAAATAACCCAGAAAGCATTATCCCCATTTTGCAGATGAGAAAACAGAGTTGGATAAGTAAAATAGCCTGGCCAAGGTCACTGGACTTGGATAACCTTCCATTATACCTCTCACCTCTGCTAACATCAGCTACCTCCTACAACAACAGTAACTAACATTTAGATAAACATTTTGCCACTCTTCCCTTATAACAACTATGTGCAATTGCAGGGATTATTTCCCCTATTTTACAGATAAGGAAGACCAAGTCTGCCAGTACCAAAGTGATCGGCCCCAAGATCACAGAGAATCAAAACTTAAACCAGTGTCTCCTAAGTCCAGGGCTCCCTTTGCTCTATGACATATGCTACCAGAAGAAGAATGCTTAAAGTTGTGAGAACAGCCCTGTTCTCTGAAGGGCCCTGTAGTCTGAATCAACTCATTTATTTATTGTCCTGATGTATTTCATAGCAATTCCCTGCCTGTCATCAATACTCTGTTTCTGCTGCCACTGACACATACGATAATCTGATCTGGAAGTAAAAAAGGGAGTGCAGTATCTGTAGAAACAAACATCATCAAATATCCTGGCTCCCTTCCCAGGGCTTCAATAAAAATGCAGGAAGGAAGAAGGCGCAGAGCTGAGCTCACGTCAGCAAGTCTGGGCTGAGTCTCCATTAAATCATTAAGAGAGTACTTTCAAGCCTCGTTTCTGATCTCCAGGATGCCTGCGCAAGAGGGGAAAGGGGGAGGGTACCCTTCAAATGCAGGGAAAGTATTGGTGGCAAACCAGGGGATGGAATATGTACTGAATGCTTGTGTTTCCAAATTAGTCTCCACCCGCCCCCGCCCCTCTATTCAGGCTTTTTACTATGGGTTGGAGCAGGCACTTTAGTGAAATTCATTTGCTTTCAAAACCTTGGCTCTGGAGTTATGGTAATAAGCATAGCCAGAGGTATGGCAACCTGTAAAGCATATTGTACCTCTTGGGAGGGAAGGAGGGGGCTTGAGCCCGTTTCCGTAGGTAAGGAAGCAGAGTCAAGCGAGTAAGGGGTTGGTGGAGTTAAGTGGGCATATGGAGATACAGAAGGAAAAGATTAGAATTCACTGGCTCCCCAAACCTGATCCTTTCTTCAGTCAGAGGACCGTATCCCCATGCTCCCATCTCTTCCCCGGGGCAGTTTGAATGACAGACAGGGAGACCGAATGAAAGGCGGGGAGCTGGAGAATGAAAAATAAACCAGCAGAAAACCCAGTGGAAAAGCACATTAGATTTGCGAGATTCTTTCCATCTTAATTCTCAGTGGCCCAGTTAGTAACAGAGATATGGTTTCTTAAAATACACTTTTGGTCCTCCTTGATGGAGTCTCCTTAAAGGTTCTTTCTTTCAAAGAAATAAAAAAAAAAAAAAGGTGGGAGTGGGGGAGAGCTTTTTATCTTCCTATTCTAATGCATACTATAACTGCAGTAAGAAATAATACAGATTTACAATTCCCTGGCAAAGTCTCCAAAGAGGGAAATAGTCAAATTTGGACATGATAGATAGATAGATAAAAATAGATAGATAGATAGATAGACCAGGTGTCTCTGTTAGATCTGCTTCTGCCATAAGCCTAGTGATACCCAAAAGCCAAGGGGAGAGCAGGTTCCCAAGTGACAGATTTCAACCTCCCCCTTCCATCCCCAAGACACAGATACTAGCAACCATTCTCTTGGGCTAGGCCTTTGTTACCAAAATGATTGGAGGTGATTGAATTAGTTTATAAAAGGTTGGGGGCGGGGGGGGGGGGGGGGGGGGGGGGGGGGGGGGGGGAAGGTGTTGTTTGTTTTTGTTTCCAATGAACCAGATGGTTGTGAAGTTAGTTTAATGTGGTTCAATCATTTTTCACAGTTTAAGATTAAAATGGGGAGGAGAAATTAGTACTGGTCATGATGTTTACCTTCCTTCCCACTACTAGCCATGAATAGCCCCCTTTTCCACGACCTCCAAATGCTGAGAGCAAATTTAAAACCAACCCACTGGTGTTGTTTGGATTTCCTTTATGCTACCTAAGGAATGAGTTTACTTTGGCTAGATAGGACAGCTAGCAAGGCCAAACAGGTGGCCTGGCAGACCCCAAAGTACGCTATTCAACTGCAGGATCAGACCTTAGTGAAGAAGATCCAGAAGCACCTGGGAGCTTTATCTAGGCTGCTTCCAATGCCTAGCATAGTGCTCTGTATATACACAACTACTTGGTGAATGCTTATTGAATTGAACTGCTTCCTTTCCACATACCCTAAGAAGTGTCTCAACTGTCTTCCTATAGAAGAGCCTGCAGTGTCTCTTTACCTAAGCAAAGAGAAGCCTAGGCAGCATGCTCTTTATTAGCCAACTTCTCATTACGTGCCCTTCACCTCTGTCTTCTCTTTCCACGGGAGAGAGGCTGGCATAGAGGTGCCCACTGACACAGGGATTGGCACACTTCCAAATTTCCTATTGAGTTCCTATTGGTTCACTTAGCCAAGCAGAATATGACCAAGCTCCAGGAAATGCTTCCATTCAACAAATATGTGTCAAGTGTCTAGAGCTGGCACAAGTTGCTGCCCTAGGAACTAACAGGAATGCAAAGAAAATTAAGGCAAGGTCCCTACCCTCAAGGGGTTTACAATCTACTCCAAGGTTATTATGAGGAGAGAGTTTTGTAAACCTTAAAACACTAGACAGAATCCAACTATTTTACCTTAGACTGGTTGGTTGCTTAATGGCATCACCACGATAAAGTCAAGTTTTAGTGTATCCAACTGTGGCCAATCAGACCAGACTGTGGTCAATCAGACCAACACAAGCTCAGAATGCTCTACCACAGATTGGACACAGATAGTCTGTGTGAACATTCAGGGTGGATACTCCAAATTTGCTCATCCTACATTTCCTTTGTGCAAGGTAAAATGAGAGAGATGATGCTAGCCTCCTGCCCCAGTCAGTCTATGTCTGGAATATTTTGTCCAACTTCTGGTGCCAACTTTTTAGAAAAGACATTGGAAAATCAGAGTATATTCAACAGAAGGTAACTAGAGAGTAAGGAAACTACAGACCATTCACTATGAGTAAAATTGAAACACTTGGAGATGTTTGGCTTGGTGAAGTGAAAACCTAACAGAAACTAGCAACTATCTTCAAGTATTTGAAAGACTACCCCTCTTAGAACCAAATATCTCACTTACAGCAGCCTGCTTCTGCTCTAAACATGCCCCCTTTTCTACATTTCTGGAAACTACCATACCCCGTTCTTGCATTCTTCATTTAGTGCTCAGGTCACTACCTAATATATTCCTGCCTGTGCCATCAGAGTCCTAAGCAAGATCCTAACCCTTCCCTAAAAGAACCCATAACCTTTAATGTCCCCATCAACCTGCCCTGTTGTAAAGATGATGGGAACACACCCATCCTACACATAGACTAGGAAGCATGATAGAGAGCCTGGCAAAGTTGGTTGTACCAAGTCCAAGGGCAACTTTGCCAAAAAACCATTGATGACCCCTTTCCTCTGCTTTCCATAGTCTGAAGATCATTACATATCATGTAGGAGTGACCTCCCTGGTCTGTAGCCTTTTCCTCATTGCCTATATCCTCCATGTTCCTTACATCAGGTTTTACATTTTAAGCCTAAAGCTTCACTTTGTTTTAGTTACAACATTATTATGACTTTTTTTTTTTTTTTAGAAACCTGAAGTCTCATAATTACTGATATGGGCTGGGACAGACTCTCATGGGGATAGCTTATAGAATTGTATATAAAAGAGTTACACTCTACATTGGTATATTTCATAAACCACATCCCATGAAGTCCTGACATGCAAATATGGCAGAAGGAAATGGAAAAAGATAACAGGTGGCTAAGATGGATGCTTTCATTCACTTTCTCTTTTGTTTGACCAGCAATGAATGGTAATAGAGGATTACTTCTATCCACACTTGGAACTGAGGAGGGTAGGGACAGGGGAATAACCTTAAAGAAACCTCTTCTGCTTCCCAAAGATCCTATAAAGAGGGGAACCTTCTTCCTTTCTGTCTCTTCTCTCTCTGCTACCCCTTGCTCTGTTTGTGTTTGATTGATTTCAAGCCTACCAAGACTTACTCTGGCAGAGTCAATACCATGAAGAGAGTACCTCCCTGCCATGGTAAGAGAAGGAGAGAACTCCCATTTCCAGGGTTTCAGAGTTCAGACTGGGTAGGAATAAGGTCAGTATTGGGAGCAGGCAGGTCTCAGATCTCATGCTGACCAAATTTGAGGCTTTACTACAAAACGGTGGATATGTATAGCAAGCCTTGATGGCAGATATGGATGGGAATGGGCAACTGGTTTTGCCCTATGATGAATTGTTCTTGGGTCTCTGGTAGCAGGTGGGCTGCAAAGCCTTTTGCCTTGGGCAGGCCCCTGCAGTTCAGGAAAGGACAGTCAGTTACCATCTGGTGGCCATTTGGTAGCCACTCAATGAGTGGAGTTAGCAGTTCTCAGCCCAGCTTTAATGTGTTGAGGATTTCTTGCTTTGCTTTGTATATTTTTAAATAAAGGAACCACTCCTACACTTTCTCATGCCAACAGCAGAAGTTTGAATGAACCCTTAGAGCCATCTGGGAGTAGGAAAAGGAAGCAATGAGATAGACAGTGTCATAAGCAGTATGTCGCATTTACTTTACTCACTAGGGGGGAAGTGCAGAATAATAGAAAGAATGATGAGTTTGGAGCAGAAAAGCTAGGTCTGAGTCACTACCCTGACAATGAACTAACCAGGTGACACTTGGGCAAATCATTTAACTTCCCTGATCCTCAGTTTGTCATCTGTGAAATGGGGTTCATACTTTCACCTACCTAGTTCACATGGTTGCTGTAGCTTTTGTAAACCTTCAAGACCTAGAAATCTATGGACTATGATTACTCCTCACTAAGCTGATTGCAAAACTTAGATCTCTGCTTCCATAGAACGCTCCCTTGCCAAAACACATTATAGTCTTCATCACAAAGGGGGAAAGAAAGAAATCAATGTACCACAGTTGGGAACCTGCAGTCTCGAGGCCACATGTGGCCTTCCAGGTCCTTAAGTACAGCCCTTCGACTGAATCCAAACTTCACAGAAAAAACCCTTTTATTGAAAGGATTGGTATGATACTAAAGTTTATGAAATTACGATCCCTTCCCTCATTTACTGAAAGTCCCAGTTCTGCTTTGGGTTCAATAAGTGTGGAAGATATCCTTTACCCAGACCAATTGTGATTTTTCTCCCTCCTCTCAACTCCCATTGATAGCAATTTGTCTGGGGAAAAAGTCTTCTAGTCTTGTTCTCTTTTTGCATTTCCTTCTGCCATATTTGCATATGAGGACTACAAGAATCTGGGATGTGGTTTGTGAAATCCACCGAAGTAGAGAATAACTACCTTACATACAATTCTATGAGCTTTCTCCATGAGATCCTGTCCCAGTCCATATCAGTAGTTATGAGACTTCAGGTTTCTCAAAAAAAAAAAAAAAAAAAGGTAATAGTAATGTTGTAACTAACACAAAGTGAAGCTTTAGGTTTAAAATTTAAAACGTGGTATAAGGGACATGGAGGATATGGAGGGGGTGGGGGGGTGGTAGATGTTAATGGACAATAAGTTTAACGTGAGGCAACAATATGGCAGCCATACAAGTGAATGCCATCTTGTGCTGTAGTAAAAGAGGCATAGATACCTAGAATAAAGAGGTTCTTCTGTCCTCTGCCTCAGTTGGACAACATCTGGATGTTCAGTCCTGGGTGCCACATTTTAGGAAGGACATTAATAAAGTAGAGAACATGCAAAGGGCCTCCAAAATGGTGAAGACACTAGAGTCTATGCCATACAAGGAACTGAGGATATGTAACCTAAAGCAGAGAAGTTTCAAGGTAGATACCACAGTTACCTTCAAGTATCTAAAGAGCCACATGGAAGAAGAGTTTCTCTTTGACCCAAGAAGATAGAACTAGGAACTGTGGGTGAAGTAACAAAGGAAAAGATTTAAGCTTGATGTCAAGAAAACCTTCTTAATAATCTGAGCTATACAAAATTGCAAATGATCCCTCTGGAGATAGTAGGCTCTCCTTTTCCTATAGATCAAAGCTGGGTGATCATCTGTTAGATGCATTGTAGTGGGGATTCTTATTCACATAGGAGTTGGACTACATAGTTACTAAGGTCCCTTCCACCTCTGAAATGTGATGAATCTGCAGCCAAAAAATTCATCCTTTGGTAATCCATCTTTCAGTGATAAGACTCTCCAAACTTAGCTAGGTTCATCCTTGAACTATCAAGTCCATACCCAAACCATTAGAATCTGTTGGAATTCATTTCCTGCTAGCATAGTCTTAAAGAGACTGGAAGCAGAGTTCTTAAACTGGAGCCCATGAGCTTGGCTTTTTTCTTTTATTTTGACAACTTTGTTCCAGTTTAAAAACTGTGCTTTTAATTCTTCAGATCTGTTATTTCATTTAGTGTAAGGAACTCTTAATGAGAAAACTTACTCTTCCAAAGTATATCTGCAGCAGCTGTTCAGTTTATGGTTGCTTTGTGGCAGTGAGTAGTGCCCTCACACAGTCAGTATGTGTGAGAGGGTGGACTTGAACCCAGGTCTTCCTAACCCAAAAACCAGCTTTCTACTCATTATCTACTGAAGACTTTTGAGTGACATGCCTAGACCTGTGAATAAAAGATTACTTGGATAGAGGTATGAAGAATGGATTGGAGGAAGAGAGACTAGAATCAGGAAGACCATTTATTAAATAGTATAGAAGAGAAAAAATAGGGCCTAAATTAGGATAATTTGCAGTGGAGAATGCTGATGGGGGTGGAGGATGGATGCACAAGATACTGTGAAATCAACAGGATTTTGGCAACTGATTGGATATTGAAGCTAAGGGAGAAGGAAGAGTCAGGGTTCCCATGTCCAAAGCCTTTAACCACCATTCTTTTTCCTTTTCCTTCCTTTTGTCTCCAAACTTCTGGTGAGGTGAATGGTCTCTAACTGGTCCTAGAGTGTGAGAGGCTTTTGTCTCTTCACCTCCATCAGACATCAAAGTAGCAGGGCAAAAAGTCTACAGATCGTTTCTGACCCTCCTAGTTTTTTGTTATCTCTAAGGGAAGATTACATTTCTATGTGGTCAGGCAACATGCCAGGAGTCCTCAGTACTGGAGGTTGGCAAGCCTCTTCCAGGGGCCTGTTAGTACAGAGAGACAGAACAGATAGTCCTATAGATTATCTACCTGCCATCAGGTTCCCATACTCTCTCCAGGGACTAAAGCTGTGAGTCTTGATTTCAGAAAAGGAAGTGGAGAAATACTGAACTAGTCTGAGCTGGGTTGGAATGGTAATAAAAATAATATCTTCCATCTTTTTAAAAAGTTTTTTTAAAATTTTTCTCTGTTGCTCCCTGATGCAAAAACACCAACTTTTTTCCAGTTATGGTATTTGGCTACAAGTTATGGAAAACTACAATCTCCAAAGAATCAAAATGATGGTTGATCCACAGGGCAAAGAAGGGATTCATAGTGGGTGTCCATGGGCATATTATCAGTGCTGATTCATACCAAAGAAGTGATATACCATGAAAGATAGCAACCAGCAATGTATAATTGAAAAAGGAATAGGTCAGTCATATCACATGAACAGGAGCTTACCGATAAGTCCATCCCAGTGCTAGATTGATACTCATGGAATGCTAAAGATCTAGAAAAATGCCTCCAGTATTTTGGGTCAATTCTCAAGGCTCTACGTGGGTAAAAATTACCATGTAGATGTCCTACTGGAAGACATAACCACACAAATTAAATAGAGTAAATAAATTGATTGATTTTTAAAAACATTTGTTAAATATTTACCACATACAAAGCACTGGAGATACAAATAGAAAAGTCAGACAGTCCTTTATTTTGAGGAACTCACATTCACATGACAAGCTTTCCTGACATCAGTTAAGAACTAACATGATTTTTATGATAAACTTGATAATCATTGTAACAAACAACGTCACTGCCTCCTGACTCTGTTCCTATGGGCCCCTTCTCCCATTGCTGAGTTCTGCCTAGACTAGCCATTTTTGGAGATGGGTCCTAAACTAGCCATCCCTGAAATTCTGGTATCATCAATACCCCCTCTAGGACAATCTCTGCCCTTTCCAGGTTCCCTTTTATTTACTGTCTTCCTTTGATAAAATGTAAGTTTCTTGAGGGTAAGGTCTTTCTCTTTGCTTATAGTTGTATCCCCATATTGCCTGCAAACAGTAAGTGCTTAATAAATGCTTCTTGACTGAAATAATCAAATAAAATAAAGAATGAAATCATACACAAAATCATAAATTGCAAACTTCATCATTGACTAAAAGCAAATACATGCTCAAAGTAGCAAAGTAGCTATGATTTCATCAGTGTGAGAGATGAGAGATTCTAGCTGTGGGAACTCATCTATGATTTAATAAGCCTTAGGGAAGTTCCTTAGACCCATAAAGATCAATTACCTAATTGGAGCATATAGAACTAGAAAACGTGAGAGGCAGGATTCAAATTCAGGTCCTCAGGACTTCAAACTCAGTCTGTTATCACACTCTTTGAACAAAACTGTTTTGTGTTTGTTTGTTCATCCCATGTTTTATTTGGTGGATTTTACAATTTCTACCACTAATCCCTGACCTTAATGAGGGGTATGTATGACTGTGAGCACCTTTAGGTCCAGTTCAAAATTTGTTTTTTCTCTGTATACCCAGCACAGTTTCTGATATATAGGCGGCCCTTAATAAATGGTTATTGACTGCCTTAGCTATGTACATGCAAGATATATATGTATATATGTGTGTGTGTATGTATATATATATACATATATACACACACACGAAGGAACACTTTTTTTTACAAAGAACTAGAAAAAATAAGCGCTCATAATTAGAGAATGACTGAATAAATTGTGACATATTAATATAATGAAATATTGTTGCGCCCTGTAAATAACATATATGATGGATTCAGAGAAACCTGGGAAAACTTGTATGAACTGATGCAAAGTGAAGGGAGCAGAACCAGAACAATTTACATAACAATCACAGTAACGGAAATGAAAACAACTTTGAAAGACCCTAGAGCTCAAATCAATGTCATGGTCAATCATGAATTCAGAAGACTGATGATGAATCATGCTTCCCATCTCCTGGCAGAAGGACTAGAGTCAAGCAGGCAACATGAAAAAAAGAGCTCACTAAGTGAGCTCTGTGCTAAGCACTGAAGATAAAAATGTAAATAAAAGAAAGACATTTCCTGCCCTCAAGGAGCTTACATTCTACAACACATAAAAGGAGCTTAAAAAGATGGAGGGGAAGTTAATTTTGTGGACATGGTAGAAAAAGTGGGAGAATCAGAAGCATTGGTGGGAGAGAATTTAAGTATAGACCTGGAAATATGTAATGGAAAACTTGGAAGCAGGTAATGAGCATGACTTGAAAAATAATACAAAGAAGAGAAAATCAATGAAACTTTTTTTTTTAACTCACAGAAGAGAACAGAAATTTAAGATGGTTAAGCAGAGACTTGGTTAGATGAATCAACAGTGATATGGAAGTCAAAAAAGCTCCTGCAACCTTAGACTGCCGGTCAATACTCCCATGGTACTCCGCCCTTATTGGAATTCATCTGAAATGTTGTGTTTCATTCCAGATTAGACATTGCAGCTTAAGAATGCATTGCACCTTCAAAGTGTCCAGAAGAGGACAACCAGAATGGTTAAGGGACTTAAGTCCATGTCATATGAGAATCTGTTGAAGAAAGTGGAGATATTGAGTCTAAAGAGGAGAAGGAGGGAGAGACATCATAGTTATCTTCAAATATTTGAAGGGGTTTCATGTAGACAATAGATTAGACTTGTTCTGTTTGATGACTAGAAGTTGCAAAGAGACAATTTAGACCTGATTTTAGGAAAAACTTCCTAATTGTCCAAGAGTAGAATTGTAAAAAAAAAAAAAAAAGACTAGCATTGTCCAAAAATAAAATTGGCCACCTCAGGGATGGTAGGTTCCTGTCCTTGGTTGTCTTCAAGCAGAGGCTGAATGGTTACTTGTTGGGTATGTTATAATAGAGATCCTTTCATACAGGGGTAGACTAGATGAACACCAAGGTCCCTCCTAGGTCTTCTCAAATTCTGTGATTCCATCACATGGATGGGCATCAGAGCAAGGAACAATGGGCAAGGAAGGTAGCTTTGCTTGTGGCTATCTGTGACTCATGGTCACTGGGATTGTGAGTGTAGCCATAAGGCAATAGATTGACATGCCCTCTACAGTAGCCATGATAATGCTGATTTTATTATCAATCATGTGATCATAAATCTAGAACTAGAAAAAATCTCAGAGGCCACCTGGTACAACCCTCTTGTTTTACAGATGAGGACATTAAGCCCTCATTGAGCACTACTCATGTAGAGGAGGTGAGATATGAACCAAGGTCCTTGGAATCCAGAGCCAATTCTCTTTCCATTGTACCACCCTGCCACCTAAAACCCTGAGATAAGAAGTAGAAAGCAGAATGGAAAGGGGGTGGTAAGAAATGATGATAATTCTTCCCTTCTCTCAAGATAGCTGACAAAAAGTCCCCAAAGGAACCAAAAGAAAAGGTCAGAAAGAAAAAAAAGGACAACAAAAGGGAAGATGTGACTGAAAAAGTGGTAGAAAAGGCTCAAAAGCATTACAATAGGAAACCAATCCTGTCCCAAGGCATCTGTAGATACTCCAGGTCTGCAATGTCCTCCTGCCATGTACAAGTGGAAATATGCTACACCAAAAACCCAGATTGAAAGGAAAAAGAAAGGAACGGTGCCTGCTACTATCTCAAAGTCAGTTGGTAGTAATAAGAATGGAGGAACTCGTGTGCTAAAGATTTTCAAAATACCTAAGTATTACCCTACTGAGGGTGTGCCTGGCTAGTGGTGACTGAACCTCTGACCATCAACCATGTTCCTCCGAAAAAGACCTATAAGAAATTTGTCATTGCCTCCTCTACCAGGGTTAACCTCTCTAGTGTAAAAATTCCAAATCATCTTACTGATGCTTACTTCAAGAAGAAGAAGCTCCATAAACCTAGACACCAAGGAGAGATTTTTGACAGAGAAAAAGAGAAATATGAGATTACAGAGCAGCACAAAGCTGATCAGAAAGCAATGGACTCTCAGATTCTGCCTCAAATCAAGAAAATTCCTCAGCCCCGTGCCTACCTGTGTTCTGTATTCTCTCTCTCCAACGGAGTTTATCCTCACAGACTAGTATTCTAAAAACCTTGTAGAGAACTCAGTAAAATATTTGGAATAGCTGAAAAGAAATGTTGGTGATTCTTTTGTTTTATCCGATAGTTGGGCCCAGTTGGTTATAGAGGGGTGAAGCATGTTTAAGGTACACACCGTCTAAACCTCATTCATTTTAGCTGTGCCCCAGGCCTCTACACAATAAGGAGAACATTTCCCCCAGTTAAGGGTCTTAGTTCTAGAGTCTGATAAAGGCATCCAATTATGGTACTACTCTGAAGACTTTGACTCCCTTGGAAGGAAAACAAAGTTTAGGTTGCTAAAATCCGTATTCAGATAAAACCTTCTGGGTGAATACTTTCTTGATACAACCTCCTTTCCATGGCGCCAGAGTCCCTCTCTTCCTTCAAGACAAGCTCAAGCACCATCTTTTATCTGAAACCTTTCTTTATTCACCTGCTAGTGCCCTCCCTCCTAAGCTATGTTGTATTGACTTTACATATATTTATATTTGTTAATTTTGCATTTACGCCATATGTATTTTATATGCACTTGCTTCTCCCCATCCCTCATTAAAACATAAGAACTTTCTGAGTAGAGATTATTTCAGTTTTTTGTACTAGCAACCCCAGCACACAGTGACTTATATATTAAAGGCACTTAATAAATACTTGTGAATTTATTGGTTGATGGTTTTAGGCTTAGCACAGAGGAAATGACTCTCATCTGTCCTCCCAGCCAATGAAATTCCTCCTCATAACCAATAGTAACCCAAGGCAATTCTGCCAACAGTTGATAAGATTCAACCACCTGCCTTGAACTATGGATGATATATTATCACAAGCAGCAATGGGTACAAAGACATTCTCCATAGGGAGAAGCAGCAAAAATCTCCAAGGTTCACCATCCTATAAGCTCATCAATTTGATCCGCAAATTCCCCTGAACAACTCGCCATGTGTATGTATTTTGATTAAGTCAACAAGATAATAGCATTTACATCTTATTTGTTCTGTGGCCTTTCCCACCTTTTTCCATTGATGTATTTATCAGGATTTGTTACTTTGTAAGAGAAGTAGTTCTCATTGTCTTTGGTTCTGCTTCTGCTTTCTTTGCTCTGGATCAGTTCTTATAAATCATTTCATATTTTTATGTATGTAGAGACTGGGGGATATTAGGTGGCATAGTGGATAGAGCATTGGGGTTGGAATCAGGAAGACTCACCTTCCTGACTTCAAATCCAGCTTCAGACACTTACTAGCTATGTAATCCTAGACAAGTCACCTAACCCTGTTTGCCTCAGTTATTCATCTGTAAAATGAGCCAGAGAAGGAAATGGCAAACCGCTCCAGTATTTTTGCCAAGAAAACTCAAATGGAGTCATGGAAGAATCAGACACAATTGAAAATGACTGAACAACAACAGATGTAGAGATTTATTTTAATGTATTGGTGTTGTTGTATACTGATTGCATCAGTTGTGTTCAACTCCTCATGACCCATTTTGGAGTTTTGAACCTACACAGCATTATAATGCATTGTTTCCACATGTCATATAAAGAAAACGATGTGAAGTGACTTGCTCAAAGTGACATAACTATGAAAACTATGAAGCAGTTGAGCTGAGATTCAGGGATTCAAACCCAGATCCTCACTTTTCCCATTGAACTTTGTTTTCTCTCTTGATGAGTCAATTCTCCATTTTTTTAGGAGCAATTTATACAGTCTTTGGGTGATTTGAGTCCTAATTTTCAGTCTTCCTCATTCCTTCTTGTTATCTTTCTTTTTATTTTTTCACTGAAAGCTAGGGAAAATGGAGAAATCAATCTATTTGCTATTAGAATAGGGAGACTAGCCAATAAGGGCCCCTTCCTTACAGAATGCTCAGATTTGCCCTTCCTGGTGACAATATAAGTAATATTAGAATGTTATAAAATATAAGCAATATTGTTGCCTGCTTGGGCCCAATCCATCAAGAGTCCCCTGCTTGGCGAAGGAGACGAGGCAGGGAGCCAGAATTGAATTCAAATACACAAGGATCTATATGCCCCTCCCTCAGCCCTTTTGTGCTTTTCCTTCCTAGTGGCAAATGAGGCAAAACTTGCTGTGAGCTACTAGGTAGGGGGGAAGGGAGTGGAGGCCCTATCTCCTACCTGGCCACCATATGTCCGTGAGCACATGAAGCATTTATTTCTCTCATGTTTATTCTTTCCTGATCTTAGGCAAATGAGTCATCAGAGAGGGAGATGCCAAGCAACCACTGGGGCTAAGAGATACATCAAAGCTATTAGAGTTCCAAAGAGGCAGGAATAGCAGAAGTGAAGTTCAGTGATGAGTCAGTGCAGCAGCCAAATGACCTACTTGACCTTGCCCAGTAGTAGATTAACCCATCAGCCTGTGAAATGAACAAGGGAAACAGCTTATCTATCAACACCTCCTGGCCCCCAAAATGGACTTGGTTGGACTCTGAGAAAGGTAAAAGGCTCTCCCAGGGCCAGGAATCATGAGGTACCCCTTGGTCCCACATGATCCCCATGTGAATGTCTCACCACCTTTTACTTTTAAAATAAGCCCATTTTCCCCAGGGATCTTGTGTGAATACAAAGGGAGAGAAGGCCTCCTGATTTGGGGGTACTTTTATAACTAATATTCTTGCTATACCTTCTCAGTAAATGCCCCTTTGTAAAACCAAATTAAACGTCAACTAGTGGACTGATATAGGGGAGAACACAGGGTGAGGGATTATGAGCAACAGTAATAGAAATCCCAGTCCCTAGGGAATTTAACTATTACTCCAGTTTGAATTAAGACAGTAAGTCCAGGAGGGATGTCCCATCATTGTGGCAAAAAGCCTTGGTACTGAGGGGATTTTAAAATAATGGTTAAAACTAAAATGAGCCCTAGGATGATCTAGGTTTTATTGATCTCTGGCTGGATGATGCCTTCATTGCAAAGCAAAGAAGCACTAGATTTTTCTCCTTTCATGCAAATCAAAGGTATATTTCCATCTCTTTCCAGGCTTAGGACACTCTAAAAATGGTCCCAGATCTAAAGAAAGAAAGAATTTTTCATTTGTATTTAAAACTTTGTGACATGCTCTCCTTTGTAAGTATTGACGAAAAAGTTAAATACAGCAGCATGTCTATACCCAGCAAGAAGAAGCAGGGGAAGTTAATCAATCATCTGTGTTCATTCAGCATTCAAACACTTATTGAATGAATAAATAAATGAATGAAAGAATTAGGATGAAAAATGATAGCTGGTGATACAAGGAAGGCCAATAGAGAGTCCATGAGTCAGGAATTCCTGGGCTCAGGTGCTTCCTCTGATACGCAGTGATCATATGACCCTGGGCAGATGTAACCATTCAGTGTCCCCAAGGCAGGTCTCTTAAGACTATAAATTGCTGGAAACTGATTTGCATTGGTAGAGGACATTTTCTCATCAGGATTGCCAAACCAATGAAACCACAGGACTGGTCCAAAAAACTCTCCCTTAGCTCACATTTCTATAGGCTTTTCTCCTCACCAATCCAGGGAAGAATGTAGAGTAGGCTTTATTTCTCCTGTTTTATATATGAGGAGACTTTAATATTTCAATAATTCATGATTTCATCGATGGCAGTCCTCAGATTCACAACACAGAATGCAAAATTCCCTATGACTTGGTAGAAAGTTTTGGAGAGTTAGTATAGATGAACAATTCATAATTCTACACCCACCCTAATGTTGAGCCTCTCTGAACTTAGCAATTGGCTGAAGTATATCCATATTGTTATATGGATAACAAATCTAAATTCTCGCATGGAGCTTGAACTCACCATTTTTCCAGCTTCATAGGACCTGCAGGAGCTTACTGTGCAAACCACAATGGGGGGGGATTAGAATAGGACTTTAAACAAGGATACCGATCCTCACAGAAATGAAGTGAATTGGGTAAGATCACAGTGCAAGTAAACAAGAGAGCTGATATTTAAGTTCAGCTCTCCTGACTTCGCATGTGGGGCTTTTTCTACCATACCATATTTCCTTCCAAAGTAAATGGAAAAGAAATGCAACTTTTGTCCTAAATCTGTCATTGCCTTCATGATCAGAGAAAGAAAAATTCTGTTCTTCTAGCTTCAGTTTACTCCTCTTTGAAAGGTTTATTCTACTCCTTGTCTTTCCCTGCCACCTTTCCATCATTATCAACAGTAATATATATTTATTGAGCAGCTACTGAATATAAAACATCGTCCTCCACTAGGAATAAAGAGTTGATCCTTTCCCTTAAAGGGGGATCTACTTTGAGGATTGAAGACACTTCCATAATGTTAATAATAATAATAATGAGATATTATGCTAAGTGCCAAATGAGTACGTATAAATGTAGCAACCTGGAGGAAGAAAAAGGATGAGAGGAAGCCTCACATGTCTTATGACCTTTCCTTCTCCCATTTCCATGAGTGAAAATGAATTAAGTCTAGCTTTGCTATCAACTCATAGAAGAAGTATACTTGTGTGGTTCATGGGATATCAAATTAGAAATATGCTTTCAATCCTTTAGGGCTAACACTAGAGCCCTGAGGGGTTGGGATAGTAACTCCAGAGCCTACATATGCTATATATAAGCTGAGTAAGTTGGTCTAGATAATTTTTGAGCATCCTATCAAGTCTACATTCTTTAATTAAATTTTTAAGATAAATTTTATTAATATCTTTCTTGTTTGTTTTTACATCACAAAAATTACTCAGTATCATTTTTCCTTGTCTTCTCATATCTCCTTTGCTTATTCTTTGTCATTTTGCACACCCACTTGTTTTGGGGTTGTTCGTTCTGTATATTGTTTTCTTGGTTCTGTTTATTTCACTCTGCATCAGTTTCTGTAAGTCCATATTCCTCTGTATTCATCATGTGTTGTTTCTTATAGTACAGTAATATTATGTTACCTTCATAAATCACAATTTGTTCAGTCAATTCCTAATCGAAAGGTATCTACTTTGTTTCTAGTTCTTTGCTACCACAAAAAGTACTTCTAAAAATGTCTTGGTGTATATGAATATTTTCTTCATATCAGTGATTTCCTTGGGGCATAAGCCTCATTGTGGAATCTCTGAGTCAAAGATCGTGGACTTTTTGTCACTCTCTTTGCATAATTCTAAATTGCCTTCCAAAATGATTGCAGATTCATAGCTGCACCAACAATACATTATGTTTCCCCACAACCACTACACCCTTGATTCTTGCCATCTTTTATCATCTTTGCCGATTTTCTGGGTGTGAGGTGGAATTTTTTAGTTGTTTTGATTAACATTTCTTTTATTTGAAGAATTCTTTCATTATGGTTGTTCATGGTTTTACAATTCTTCTTTTTAGAATTGTCCCTTCATATCCTCTGACCATTTATCTATTAAAGAATGGATTTTACTTTCTTTCTCTCCATATATACATATGTGTGTATATATACACACACGTATATTTATATGTGTATGTCTATATGTGGTCTATATATCCACATATACGTAAATGTATTATGTATATCTATATATCTTATATACCAATCTGATGAGTTTGCTACAAAGATTTTTCTGCATTCAATTATTTCCCTTCTTATCCTAGAAACATTAATTTAGTTTGTACAAAAACTTTTCAATTTCATATAATCGAAATTATCTTTTTTATCTTTTGTTATGGCCTCTATCCTTTATTTGATTAAGAATGAATCTACTCAAAATTGTGAGACATATGAGCTGCTTCTCTTCAAAATTTTTATATCTTTATAAATTTTTATATCTTTAATATTAAGGTCAAATATTCATTTTTAATATTTACTCAAGAATATGGCATAAGATGTTGGTCTAAACCTAATTTTTACCAGACTGTTTTCCATTTTTTCCTCAGCTTTTTTTTTTTAAATAAATTACTTTTCAGAGTAATTTATATTTGGGAGTTTATTGAACATTGAATTATTGAGTTTTGTTGTTTCTGAATCTCCCTTATCTGGTCTGTTCCATTGAGCTACTTCTGTATTTCTTAACCAACACCAAATGGTTTTAATGACCACCATTTTCTAGCATAATTTGAGGTCTGGAAGTACTATTCTCCCTTCATTATTACCTTTTTCATCACGTATTTCTCTTAATCTTCTAGATCTTTTGTTTCTCCAAATGAATTCTGTTATTATTTTATCGAGTTCTATAAAGTATGCCTTTGCTAATTTGATTGGTATAGTATTGAAATTGTAAATTGACTTTGGTAGGATTGTGATTTTTATTATATGGACATAGTCCTGAGCTGACCACTGAAGAGTCCTGCTACTACTTAAGCTGATCTTTGTTTCTTTAAGGAGCACTTTGTAATTGAATCAATACGAGTATTTTGTGTGCTTTAGTAGATTGGTCCCCAGTTACTTTATGCATTTCATAGTTATAATCATAATAATAGGCAGCATTTATGAGTGCTTTATGGTTTACTAAGTACTTTACAAATATTTCATGTGATCCTCACAACAACCCTAAGATAGGTGCTATTATTAAACCCATTTTAAAGATAGGAAACTGAAGACAGAAATTGAGTGACTTACCCAGGATCAAATAGCTGGTAAGTATATGAGGATAGATTTGAAGTCAGGTCTTTCTGACTCCAGGTCCATAACTCTTTCCACTGCTATACCTTTGTTTATTTTATTATATCATTTTGAAATCTGTAACTGAACTTATCAAACATTTGCGAAAGTACCTGCTATGTGAAGATATTGTGCTATACACTGGGAATAGTAATGAAAAGACCTTGCTGTCAAGGAATTTATTATTTTAAAAGATATACATGAATATCTAAGTTAAAGATGCAAGGGTTAATATAAAAAGTAAAAAGAAATGTCTAGGTATTGAGAAATGATCCTTTCACCTTGGTAGTGGAGAAGGTTATAGGGTATGAAGAAAAGACTTCAAAAAACTTTAAAAGAGCACCTGCATTGAATCGTGTGTGTATGTGTATTCAATTCTGGGCCCCACATTTTTTTTTAAGTTCTGAAAGAATATGGCATTTATTCTATGTATTTTTTAGTTTTTTCATGGTATTTTATTTTTTTCCAATTACATGTAAAGATAGTTTTCAACATTCATTTTTTTATAAGATTTTGAATTCCGAATTTTTCTCTCTCTCCTTCCCTCTTCCCAAGATGGTAAGCAAATTTGATATAGGTTATACATACGAAATCACTGCATTGAGTCTTGAAAGAAGAGAGAATCTTCAAGAGGCAGCGATGTGGGCTAAAAAGGGGAATGTGATCCATGCCATCATGGGGTACCAGAGTGAATCATGACACCCAGACTGGAGGTGGCAGGACTAAGACAGGGAAGGAAATAATCTAGTTTGGGGATAGTGTAGAATATAAAAGAGGAGTATGAAGAGGTAGGATCATGAGGTTTGAAGCTATAAGGAGCCTTAGCATTGGTCTAATGTAGCAGATCATTGAACTTGGCTTTTTAAAAAATTAATAATTCTACCTCAAGATAAGTATTTTCCTTTGAAATCCTATGTGTTTTATTTTATACATCTAAAAACATGATTCTGGTTGGAAGTGGTGGCAGCTCCTGCCTACAATCCCTTCTTTTGGAAGAGGTTGAGGCTGATAGCCTGAGCTGAGGAACTCTGAGCTGCAGCAGGGTTAAAACTAAGGGTGTGTTGGTAAATGTTTAACAACCAGTTCTGTAAAAGAAGATTGCTATGTCATGTTTAATCTGCGCTATTAATATATTCTCCATCACTTTCTTAAGTCCAGGCAATCGACAAGATAATAAATCCAGCCCTAATTTATAGCCTTTGACAAGCCAATCTGTGCATGGTGTTCACAGTATACAATTATGGGGTGGGGGGGCCCTGCTATAACTACCACGCTGCCTAAAGATGAGCAAATCTTCCAAGGCTGGAAAAACAAGGAGAATAGAACTTCTATGCTAACCAGTGTTGAGATCAGGACTCTTGACAGTCACTACACTTCCAACCTGGACAAGGCAGGGAGACCCAGACTGAAAAAAAATCTGGTAAGGAGTCCTTAGGTTTCAAAAGATTTCCAAGCAGCGCTTGATACACACATAATAACGGTTAGAAATCCTGGTCTAACCCAAGCTCTTTATTTTGCAGATTTTTAAAAAAGAGGTAAACTGACTTGCCTAAGGTTACTGAGGAATAGAGTAGTAGAAACAGAATTCGAACCCAGCTCCTCTGATCCAGATTCAGGGCTCTCCTCATTACACCGTAGCTGGCACTTAGGGCCAGATTATGAGATTCCTTGAATGCCAGGACTGGTTGCTTTAACCTTATTCTTTTTAGTAGGTAAAGGAGGACCATTGAAGACTTTTTGGTAGAGTAAGGACATGATAAGAGCAGTGCACAGGTGAGGTTACTTTGGCCGCAGTGTGAAGGATGCATTGGGGATTTGGGGAGGTTAACATCAATGTCCAGAGGAGGTAATAAAAGCCTGAACTAAGATGCTGAGGGGGTAATGCATGTCCAAATGAAGAAGGTACGGGAATCTTTTCCACGAAATTCTCCTAGAAGAACGGCTTTTCCGATCTGACCCAGAAACCTTGCACGACACTGTCCTAGATGAAAGGTGCAGACCCCCTATCTAACGGGAGCACAGCTCCGGTCCGAGAGACTAGCAAGGCAACACAGCTTTGGTTTTCCCCTCTGCAGCAGTGGTAAAGGAACTACAAGGCCCAGCAGGCAGCTGCAGGGGGAGGAGGAGGAGATGGAGGTGGAGACTAGAGTATCGTCTGAGTGAGTGAGGCAGTGAGTGAGGCTTCCAGGCGCATAGCCTTAAAAGCGCTCAGTGGGATAGGCGGGCAGCCGCCGAAGCTGCAGCGAGAGCAGCCTGGAGAGTAGGCAGGGGGTGAGCAGGAGCCCGTACCTGTGCTCAGCCGCAGCGCGCCCAGAACCCAGACAAGAGTACCTGGATCGCCTTGAGACAGCTCCCAGAAAAGACCCAGAGAGTCCAGGCTCGGCGTATTGCGAAGACTTCGTATCTTCCCCCACCCCCAACCCCAAAGAGCCGTTGCAGCTGGAGAAACAACTGTGACTGAAGACTTTTCCTCCAGTCCTGGGGATACATTGCCAGTGCCCACACATACACTCGGATCTGTACCGCAGCAGTAGCCGCCGCCGCCACCGTCACAGCCTGGGCGCGCTGCGGAGCCGCGGCCCCTGCGAGGAGATGGAGCCCGGGTTGCAGAAGGTGTGAGCCGTCCGCAGCCCCGGCTCTCCGGAGGAGGGGGATCAGGGGGTCCAGAGACCCCAGGAGGCGGAGGGGAGAGCCCTCCGCCCTCCCCCCCTCCGGCGGGCACCCGCTTCGACCCTATTGTTCCCGCCGGGGCTGGAGGCGCCGTGTAGGGGCCGCTCCCGGGACTTGTGCACCGGCTGCGGGGCTCTTGTGGCCCCGCAGGGACGGGTTCTGTCCCCGGGGCGGCCAGTCAACTTGAGGGACCCGGACTCCCACCCGCTGGAGCTGCGGCCGACTCTCCTCTAGGGGAAAAGCAGCCCAGACAGAGGTAAGAGTGGCTGGGGCCCCTCCAGATGCGAGGCCGCCTCTCCTTAGCTCGAGATCCCCAAGCCTGGGAGATCCTCTACCCTCCTCCTGCACCATCCTCCTGGCGCTAGCTTAACGACCTGTAACCCTTTGGAGCTTAAGCGTGCGCTGTGCTCCAGAGGTCTCCCCTCTCCTCACCCCTCGCTCCCCCCTTTTGTCTACCCTCCTCTTCCTTCTCCCGCTCGCAGTTGTGCGCCCCTACTCCCTCCGCGCCTCCCTTCCAGCTCGGCTCCTCCCGCCGCCCAACTTCTCTGCAAACTAGCGCCCGGGGTTCTGCGAGACTGCGGAGTCTGCAGCCTCTAGGCCGGGGGAAGGGAAAGAATTGGGGAAAGGGAAAAGGCCAGAGGGCGAAGGCAGCCGGCGGCTCGGGGGTCCGAGGACGACGGAAGAATTGTGCCTGAGTCTTGAGTGTACTGCATTCCACTCCACCCCTCGTGGTGACTGACTCACCCCAATACTGCAGCAGGTAGCTTTGGTCCGACCACTGGATCGGACCGATTTCTAATCCCTTTTTCCCACTCCCAGTAAAGTCCGAGCCCCGATATGTATTGGGGGGATGGGGGAAGGGAGAGGTTGTTGGATAGCTTTTCTTCGTTTAGTTTTTAGGGAGGTGGCGAAAGGTGGCGTCACTAAATGGCAAAGAGTCCGTTTTAGGGGAGGGCGAGGAAGGTATTTCCTTTAGGGGAGGGGGTTATCTTTTCCTACGTAGTATTCCTTAGAGGCGAAGGGAGGGAAGTTGAGGGAAATTGGAAGGAGCCCAATGGACGAATAAGCCCTTGTGTGGGTTGGGGGTGGTTGGGGGTGGGAGGAGAGAGGAGGAGCGTTCAACTCTACTAATCTATCTGGATATAGGAGATGAAATGAGAATGTTTTGTCCAGTGTTGTTCACTTTGCAGCAGTGAACCTCACTCTTTTTTTTTTTTCTGGCAAAGATCTGGCCTGGATTAATTTGCCCTCTGGCCCCTGTGTGATTTTCTGGAGAGGCGGGCTAGCAAAAAAAAAAAAAAAAAAAAGAGGAGGGGGACCGGAAACTTAGTTTCCAGAGTGACACCTTTGTATAGTTTGGCAATCCTAGTTGGCTTCATCCCATCCCCCTTTCCTCTCTCACTCAACCGGGTGGGGGGTGGAGAATGGGGGGTTGAGGGTTGAAACCAGTCTGCTTCTGCTGGGACCAAAAGCGATTGGCCCATTTACAAAATGTTGCTGTGGTCTCTTTCTCCCTCCCCCCACTTTTAAATTTTTTTAGTTTTCCAGATGTTGCACCAGTGAGCCCCATCTGGTTCCATTTCACCCAGTACAGCAACATTGCAAACAAACAGCGCCTAGCATTTCTCTGTGGCTTTTTATTCCTCTCCCCACCCCCAAAATGCTAAGATCCTTCACTTTCCTCAAGGGCCAGGAGCATTTCCTGCGCCTAAGAGATGGATGGGAGTAGGAAGAGAGAAGAAGGTTACCTTGGATCCCGGGTTATTGGAACTTCTCTTCTTCATCTTGGGTGGTAAAAATAAATGGGAATAGGAGCTTTGGAGGAGGGGATCGAAGGTGCCGGACATATATTTGGGTAAGCCACTCTCGAATGGCAGACTTCATCCCCTTAGGGCATGACTCCGCCAGGACTCCGAGCTGATGGCAGATGTAACTCTCCGAAACCCCAATATTTCACTTTTGTGCTTTGAATGAAAAGAAAACGGAAAAGGTGTCCTGCCCTGTTGGAGCTTGGATGGGGAGGGGCGAAGTTGGCCTGAACTCTTGGGCTGCTGTTTCTTGGGCTTTCTGGGAAGGCCGATTGCCCCTTTCCCATCGAGGGAGCCCCAGGGGGCCGTCCCCCAGCGGTGGCAGTCATGCGTTGCTTTTTCCACCCTTCCTCTGGAAGGCTGGTATGTGGCGGCGGCGGCGGGCGCTGGGGGCGTGTGAATGGGGCCAGGTTGAGGTGTTGGCTCTCACTGCCCCTAGCCTAGTTGGTCTCTATGTTTTTTAACGTAGTTTGGATTGCAGCCCCCGGAAACTAAAGTGACTCTGCCCTAGTATTTAAATAACGGTTACCGGTTGAAAAGCAGACGGAGGGTGTGCATGCGTGCGTGTGTGTTGCTTGTGTTGTGTGTGTGTCCGTTCCTTAAACGAGGAAAGCTCCTTATGGTCCAAAGTTTAGTGGGGGAGGGAAAGAGGGAGACAAACTTCCCTCCTCCTCCCCTCCCTTCTGTCTCTCTTTCAAATTGAAAACACTTCTCTGGTTTCCTTCTCTGGGCGGTAGTTTTGGAGGTTGTAATGAAATCGCACTTTCTCTAGACATGGTAATTAAGGTGACTGTTTCCTCAGCAGATGTGCCCTGCTCTCTGCACCTCCGGACCCAAGCTTTTTTTGGTATACCGACTGCCCTGCAGCCTCAGGACAACTGGGCGGGTTGCTGCTCTCCCCCTCCTGTTCCCGCCTGTCTCAGCCACCCAGCCACCCCCCTTCCTCAGCCTTTTTCCACCCCACCCTTCGAGGATGATTTTACAGCCCCTACAAAGTCCAGTTCTGGGGCTTAATTAGCCCAGTGGCCACGGCTCTCTCTTTACTTTCGGGGAATAGGATGAGCAGCAGCCTCTGCTTCGAACTTGCCCTTATGGCCTCCCTAATGACTTGTTTACATATTTCCTCCCATTTAGGGCTGAAGTTTGTCGGGAGCAGCTCCAGCCCCGATACTTCTAGCACCCGGTCAGCAGCCAGTGGACTGGAGACGCCGGCCGCCGCTGCAGGCTTGACTCCCTCTCGGGTTGTTCAGCGGCTAGCGGCTGACGAGCTCCTCGAAATATCTGTTACGTTGACTCTTAGTCATAGCCATAGCTAAGTGTAATGTCAGTTTTTTAATAGAGATCGTCCAGATTCCCCAGCCACTCCCCAGACACGCTCCCTCTCAGCATGCTTCGGCTTTGGGGAGAAGAGGGGGGCGGGTAGATAGGATGCACGTTTTGGAGGGAAATGAGCATTCTCCCCTGGATATTTTTCCCCTACGTTAAAAAGTTTCACAATGGGCACTTTTGAAAGTACGGCTACAGCTATAGAATCACAGAACGTATAGAATGTTCGAGCTGGAAGGGACCTCAGCCTAGGGGTCATCCAGTCCAACCCCCTCGTTTAGCTAGTGAAACGCCTGGAGCAAAGGCACGGTCAGAAGTGTAGAAGAACCCAGGAGTGTTGGTTGATGCCATTGTCCTACAGATCCTGAAGGAAAAGGATTAGAATCCATCTAGGCATCCCTGCGCCTGGGAGGGAAATTTTCCATTCCATACAACCACCAGCCTTTGTCCCTGGTTGCTAATGAGCCCGGGAGAAAAATGAGGGTGGGGGCTTTAGTGCTCTTTTGTGTAGACGAGGATCACTGCCCAAGAGAAGACTTTAATTTGGATACTTAACTAATATTTATGTTTTAAAAAATTTATATTTACCCATCTTTCCAGTTTAAAAAAAAAAATCAGCCTATACTAAAGTCGTTCCTGGAAGTTTATATGTAACTCCAGTGTACTCTTTCCATCCAATGATTGAATATTCGAATATTTTTACATAATTTTTGCCCTACAGAAAGTACTTCTGCTTTTTCCACTTTGCCTTGTTTCCCATAGGCTTCTCCATATCTCTCCTTATATTTGTCTATCTTTATGGTACTGGTACTGCTAGGGGGTTGTTGTCTCAGAACCAGCCAAGATGGATTCTGAAAGGCTCATCCCGAGAGGACTGGCTGTTAGCAGTATTTTTTTCAATCTCAGCTATTCATGACAATGAAGGGGGAGTTTGTGGTGTGGATAGAAGGGGCACCCACCATTAATGAAATCATATATCCTTTAAGTGTGGTGCTACCAGCCTGGAGTCAGGAAGACTGGAAGTTTGAAATGAGCCATCAGACACTAGCTGTGTGACCCTGAGCAAGTCATTCTAATCACAGTTTGCCTCATTCCACAGAAGTATCCTTGCCAAGAAAACCCCATTGACAGTATTGGCATATTGTGGTCCCACGGGTCAAGAATAATTCAATAAGACTGAACAAGAAATAGTCACTAATTACTCCATAGCATCAAGTAATCGCTCCATTACTCACCTTTCTACAGAGCACTTTCCTTACGATGACCTTAGATAGGTAGATAGCGGAAAAATTAATATTCTCCATTTTATAGATGAGGAAACTAGAACTCGGGAAAGTTACATGCATACCAGAGTAAGTGAACAGAGAAGGAATTCCAACCAAGGGTTCTCAAAGAAGAGCCAGAAGGAGACATCAGACTCCAAGGTTATCCACTGCATCCCCAGGTCATCACCAGTTGTTCTCAATTTTGTCTTGCACTGGACTTTCCAAGGAAACGGCCAACTCTGTGCAACTCTGCCTCGCCCAAATCCGATTCACACATAAGTCAAGGTATCACCCCATGACAGCATCAGTCCTCTTCAAAATGAAGGACAGATCAGAATTTTCCACCAGGGCTGCAGCTTCTCATTAGGGTACTACAACAGTCTATTTATCCATCCCCCACCCCCAAACAATAATATTCAGATTTGTTTCTGGTTTTCACTTTTATAAATAAGGTCAGAGAGATCTGAGTGCAAATCCTGAAGTAAACAACTTACTAGCAGTACAACTCTGGGCAAGTAAGTCACTTGACCTCTGTTTGTCTGAGTTTCTTCATCCCTAAATAGGTACATTAATAGTCCCTACTCCCTAGGGTTATTGTGAGGATCAAATAGGAAGGTAACTGTAAAGCACTTAGCACAGTATCTGACACATAATAAGTACTATATAAATGTTAGCTATTATTATTATTATTATTATAAATAGTATACTTAATTTGGTAAGAGCCCTAGGTGTTGGAAAGGAATTCAGGGGGTCATCTTTCTAGAGCCACCTATACCTTAGCTGGAATCCCTGACAAGTGACCATTCAGCTTGAACACTTACCTTCCCCCAAAATACACTTCTTTTACCAATTGTCTTTTATAAAAGCACCATGCTAAAGCCAATGCTTCAGATAAAGGGTAGTTCATGTATGTTTGGGGCCACGGATAACTGCTGAGGGTCACAGACCATTGGAGCATGGGATATGAGCTGAAAAGAACCTTAGAATGTAGATGGGCCAACCTCCACCCCTCATTTTTTTAGAAAGGGGAAACTGAGGCCCAGAGGGTTAAGTAGCTTTCTCAAAGTTATACCGGGAGGTCATTTAAATAACAAAGCCTAGATTTGAGTTGAGGACTTCTAACTCCAGATCCAGTGTTTCTCTCACTGGTGCCTGCCTTTGCTCTCTCTTCAATTTCTGTGAGTCATATTGGTCTGGGGGTTTCCTTAGAAAAATTAAGGAGTTTCCCTTCTGTCTTTGAAATATTACAGCTTGAAACGAGGAAGCAGATAGAACTAACTCAAGAAGCTTGTTCTGGAAGGGCCTGAGCTGACTTGAGATGAGTTAACATCCTCTTGGGGAATTCATGTTATTTTTCTCTTCCCAAGGGCTATGTAAGAGATCCGAATATAGGATATATGCTATTTATATAATACAGGTACTCCTGGATTATAAGTATTATAGATACTCCATCCCTATAATTTTAGATCAGATTCTAGGGCAGGGGTGGTGAACCTGTGACCTCGAGGTCATATGTAGCCCTCTAGATCCTCAAGTGCTGCCCTTTGACTGAATCCAAACTTCACAGAACACATTCCAAACAGATTTGCTCTTTGAAGTTTGGATTCAGTCAAAGAGCAGCACCTGAGGACCTAGAGGGCCACGCGTGACCTTGAGGCCACAGGTTCCCTACCCCTGTTCTAGGGATTCCAAAGAGAATTATTTAACACCTAGCTTTGCTGAGATTCTTGTTTTTTTTCAAGATGTCATCTACTTTAGACAGAAATGTTTCGGCTTCTCCTTCTCCAATGCTATAATACAAAATATGCTGTTTTTCTTTTCTTTTTTTTTTCTTTTTTTTAAATTTCAGTAAGAATCATAGCAGTGGCATAGTGAATGGAATCACAGAGACTTGGGCTCAAGTTCCACATTTTCTATATATTGGCCATGTGACCCTGGACAAGTTATTTACCATGTCAGTGCCCCTAAGCTACTCTCTTATAAGTAGGAAAACAAGTACCAGTCTGAACCAGTAGAGAGATTTTGCCCCTATGATCCCCCTTGTCCAGTTACTTCAGTATATCTGGCTCTGTATTTTGTTATGGTTGTTGTTCACTCATTTTCAGTCACTTCTGTGATCCCATTTGGGGTTTTCTTGGCCAAGATACTGGAATGGTTTACCATTCCTTCTCCAGCTCATTTGACAGATGAGGGAATTCAGGCAAACAGGGTTAAGTGATGTGCTCAGCTTCACCCAGCTGGTAAGTATCTGAGGCTGGATTTGAACTCAGGTCTTCCTGACCCTAGGCCCAGTGCTCTATCCACTGTGCCACCTAGCTGCCCTATAGTTAATCTCCCTACAATTTAATTAATCTGTTTTTGAAAAAAAAAATAACTCTAGCTGGGCCACTTATCTGTAAAATGGGGATAATACTAACCCCTACCTCCCAGGGGAGATAATAATCATAAAGCACTTAGTGTAGTACCTGGCACATAGTAAGTCCATAAAAATGCTAGTTGCTCTTTGTTGTTGTTACCTGCCCAGATATATTCTAAATAGTTTTATCCCAGATTCTGTCCTTTATGGAGAGATTACTTCATTTGGCCCCAGAATATGGCAGGGCATCTTGGGTTTCTTTTATTATTGTTCCTATTTTTATGTACCTATTTCATCCCATGCCTCATTGTGGTATAGAGGTGACCTTGCATTAAAGACTGTTCCAGAGGAACACAAGTCCTACCAAGCTGGAAAGGCTTCAAAAGGCCCAGTGATGGCTTATTAGCCTGTTGTCCGTGGGCCAAACTTGCTAAATTCAAAGGGACTTATCACTGGGATTTTGACTTCCAGATGATGGTGGTTTTTTTTCTGCCGTATCAATTCAGGAGGCAATTCAGGAATTCAGTACAGTGGAAAGAATGAGTCAAGGATCTGGATTCAGATTCTGCCTTTGAAGATTACCACTTGGGGGACTGAGAGATTACTTTGGTTGAAGCAGATGGCTGCTAAATTCCCTTCTTGCTTCTGTGGAGTTACTTAAGCTCCCTGGACCTCATTTTCCTCATTTATAAGATGAGGGGGTTCAGCTTGATGGCATCTAATATCCCTTCTAACTCTAAACTTAGGATTCTATGAAAACCAGGTGTGAAAGGGTTGTGATCTGGCTTGGTAGAAAAAATATCCACATTGAGGAAATCAAAGATCCTTGAAGTATTTCTTCCCAAGGACATTTGGACCCTGTTTTTACAAAGTCTTAAGAAAAATATTAGAATTTCCCTTGGGCTGAACAAAAAATTTGCCAACTAAACTGCATAATCTCTTTCAAATGTTTGTTAAATGTTCACATCAGCCACTCCCTAAACCGAAGTTTCTTTTCTTCCCCTTACTCACTTTTGGGAAAGGTGACCATTTTTCATAAGATCATGAGAACACAGATTTAGAGTCAGAAAGGACCTTCCTTAAGGTCCTTACCCTCCTCGTTTTACAGATGAGGAAACCAAGACCCAAAAAGGCAAAGTGAGGTCCCTTTTAGCTGCAGATTTATGATTCTCTGACTTCTCTAAAGTCTCACAGCTAGAAAGTGGAAGAACCCGAATTTGAACTCAGAACCTCTGACTTCAAATCCAATACTTATTTCACTTTTGTTTGTAAGCAGAAAGGTTTATACCCCTGAATCCAAAAGGTCACTATTTTGATGCCTCTCATCCTACAGGACTAAGGAAGTTGAGAGAATTTCTTTGTGGTATCTAGCTTTCTAGACTAGGATTATGGCTGAGTAAATTTGGGGTTTTGGATTGTGCTACCCTTCAGCATTCTGTCCCTTACAGAGAAAGTGATCAGAGGCCAGTTCCCTTTGTCAGCCCTCTTCCCGTAACGGAGTAGTTCATGCTTTCTGCCAGCACCCACTGGTAGTCCCAGAGCCTCCTTCAAGAGAGTCATTATAATGTTGTGCAACTTCAGAGCTGGAAGAACATGAGACCATCTGTCTGTTTTTCTGGCCTTGACCTCTGACATGAGGAAATGGAAGGCCAGAGAGGAGGACTGATTTGCTCAGGTAGTGGCAAAGCCAGAACCAGGATTAGAATCCAGATTTCCTTACGCCCCACCAACTACATTACTTAAGAATAACCCAAGAGTGATGTTCTGATGGCGTCTTAGCCATTCTCTAATGTTTCCCTAATATCCTCAATCAATTCAAATTCTTTTACTGAGATGTGACCTTCTTCAGTCATTGATAGAAGAGACAGAAGAGTCTTCAACAGATCATCGTTTTCCCCTCTTCCCCTTGCCACTTTTGATATAAAAACCTCATTTTTTACTCATCATATCCAGGTCCTTTGGGATAATAAAAATCTGATGAGCTTGGGGAACATAGCCAGAATTATGGAAACTGAAAATAATGATCCCTTGATCTGTATTGAATGTCTCTTAGGGACAAAACCTTGCCTCCAAATGGGCGAGTAAATCAGTTTTGGGGCTGCTTCTTTGGAAAGTGTCTGCAAACAACTGTATGCCACAAAGCTCTGTAAGAGGCACACAGATCTTCCAAATGGGTTGTAAAAATTCATTAGTTAATGCAAAGTGAACAAGATGGCCTGAAGGAGATGGTGAAAGTTTCCAGGGGCCTTCAAAGTGAAGACAGTGTATTAGACAGAAAGAGTGTTGATTTGGTATCCCTGCTCTGAGGCTTAACACTTATGATCCTGGATAAATCACTTCACTTCAATAGCCTTATCTATAAAATGGAAATAATAATAGTCATGCTACCTACTACACAAGTTTGTTGTGAGGGTCAAATGAAATGACATGTAAAACATTTTAATAACTTTAAGCACTTTGTGAGTTATTACCAAGGTTACATTATGAAAATCTTTATGGCTCTCCTTTCACAACTGTTATCTCTGGATGTTAGTGGAGGATGCATGTGTCTGTAAACCATGCAATATTTGAAAGTGGTAAAGGGCAGTGGGAAGCAATGCAGAACCAGTCTAATAGATTTAATATATAACCTCTTTGAGGTTAATGGTCTAAATTATTTTAATAGATCAGCATCCTGTTTTACATATAAGGAAACTGAGATCCAGAAAGGCCAAGTGATTTCCTCATGGTCACACAGCTTGTTTCCTCCTATCTCCATTTTAAAAGTTGAACCTGGGAAAGATGGACCTTGGGCTGTTTCTGAGAAAATAACTTGAAGTAGACACTCTTTTTTGTTCCACTTCTGCCTTTCTCATCTCAAGGATGACAGGAGATATCAGGGGACCCTGTGGTCATCCTTTGGACTCATCCTTTATTGAGCCTGTGAGGGGGAAGGAATATTTTGAGAAATGATTTTGCAGTGCCTATGGCCTAGTAAATAGGGAATAAACCTCAGAGTCTGGACAGCCTGCATTCAAGTCTAGCCTTTGACACTACTAGCTATGTGGTTGCTTAATCTCTTAGGTCCAGGCAGCCCTCTAGATCATGAATTTCAGAGTAGCTGCTGATGTGCTCTGGGAAAGGGAGTTACCCTTGGAATATAGTATACAAACAAACAAACAAAAACCTGGTGAAGAAGGGGTAGCGTTCTTGTAACTGACTGTGTTTGGGAGGTCAGGCTTGCTCTCCTATGTCTAAAATGGAAGATCAGTATGTGAGCTGCTTCCTAAGTGCCTGGAACATAGAGCTTCTACTGGGATCAGGAAAAAGAGAATCAGAGGGAAGAGTTATTGAATGATTCTCAATTGTTTACTACCTGTCATAACACAACCCCTTAGCTGAAATGAGCTAAAGTTGTGGTGAAGAGTGGGGACAGATGTGTGTGTGTGTGTGTGTGTGTGTGTGTGTGTGTGTGTGAACACGAGCCCGCTCACCCACTCGTCTGCTCGCTCAAGAGAACATGCTGCCGAAGCCAAGAATTCATCGAGCCTGCTGCCAGCCAGCACTGACTCACTTGCAGGGGGCCCAGCCCAGCTCAGGGGGAGAAGCAAGGTCAGTGTATCATAGTAGGGCATGTTCCAGGGAGGTGGATTTTCTAAATAATTTAGATGGCCTCTCAGAGCATTTAGGATGAAAGCCACCTGGTTGTATGTGTGTGTGTATGTGTGTGTGTGCGTGCGCACGCACGCATGCACGTATGTGGTATAATAGAGTGAATGCTAAACTTGGAGTCAGGAAGACCAGAATTCAAATGCTGCCTCAGACTTAACAGTTTATGTGACCTTGGGCAAGTCACATAACTTTTGCCTGCCTCAGTTTCCTCATCTGTAAAATGGGGATAATGATAGCATTTCTCTTTCAGGATGGTTTGACTTAAGTGAAGTAACATGTAAAGTACTTTGTTAATTTTTAAATACTACATAAATGTTAAAAAATACATTTGTGTATAACTGTGTCTCTACATATACATATATATACACATATACATACATACACATAAATATATACAGATAGGTAGGTAGCTAGGTAGATAGATAGATAGATAGATAGATAGATAGATAGATAGATAGATAGATAGATAGATAGATAGATAGGATCTGCCCAGTACCCAGGAGGCCTATTGTTTTGTAAATATTTAACCTCAATGAATTGACCCCAGAGGAGTATATGGCCTTGCTTTTGCCTTCACTACTTGGAGAACTGTAGAAAGGAAGTCATAGAGGTGGTATGCTAATGGCCAAGAGCCAACAGTGAACCATCCTTGAGTCACGCCCTAATTATGCAGGCCTTCCTGATTAAGCAGACGGCAGGGTACAATGGAAAGAGCACTGGATTTACACTCAGAAGACTTAGGTCCAAGTAGCAGCAGTAAGACCTTGAGGATATCATTTCCCTCCTCTGAGCCAGTTTTTTCATTTATAAAATGAACTTCCAAAGACCCTTCTAGCTCCTGAGTTTCTCCCTAATCATCAGCCTTAAATCCATGCTGTAGTTCCATAACATCTAAAAAAGTTGTCTTTAGTAGCTAGAAGGGTTTGAGATTCTTCTGGTAAGTAAGGTCTAGGAGTTTCTCCTTTATTCATAGGATCATAGACTCTTAAAACCAAAAGACATTTTTAGGCCTGTAAGGAATCTAACCCGATTTTTTCATTTTACAAATGAGGAAACTAAGGCCAAGAGTGGTAAGATTACTTTATAAGATCACAGGATTTAGAGCTGGGAGGAAATATAGAGATCACCTATTTCTACTCCCTTATTCTGGAGATAGGGGACTAAGACTCAGAAAAATTAAAAAGACTTGCCTAAGATTACACAGATAGCTAAATTAGAATGCAGGACTTTTAACCACCAACTCATGTGCTTTTCTCTCTACCAATTTCTTTCCATTCATCACCACCAGAGGAATTGGTTTTCTGAGTGAATTTGGTAGTAATAAGAATATTGCAAATATGTTTTATCCTCAACAACCTATGATTATCCCCATTTACAAATGAAGGAAACAGACAAATAGAAGTTAAGTGACTTGCCCAGAGTCACACAGCTGAAAGTATCTAAGGCTAGATTTGAATTCTATACTCTCTGACTCCAAGTCTAGTGCTCCACCTAGCTACCTCTCTACCATGTTCTCTCCATTCCCACCAATGGAATTGACTCTCTGAGTGAATTGTAATAATAATTAAAAGTAGCATTTATATTGAGCTCTAAGATTTTTAAATCACTTTACAAATATTATCTCATTTGATCCTCACAACAATCCTGGGAAGTAGATGTTATTATAAGGTAGATAGAAGTTAAGTGACTTGTCCAGAGTCACACAGCTATTAAGTGTCTGAGGCTGGATTTGAACTCAGGTCTTCCAGTGGACTCCAAGTTCAGTGATTTCTTCCTGACTCCATGTCCAGAATTCTATCCAATTCACAATCTAGTCATTGGGATCATCATTAGGACACTTGTGATTCTCTTCCACCTTCCTCCCTTCCTCTGAAAAAATCTGTAAAGCTTTTGACCAAATGATACTTAACTCAGGAAAGCTAAGAGGTCACTTTTTGTAACCCTGGATTTCCTCGAATTGCCTAAGAGGCAATTTTGTGGCAAAATTTTTGAAGTCTTTTTGTTTTGTATTCAAAGAAGAACATCAAATACAGTATATATACTGTACACATGGGTGGCTGGGTAGGACAGTGGATAGAGTGCTGGCCCTGGAGTCAGGAAAACCCAAGTTCAAATCCAGCCTCAGACACTTCCTAGTGGCATGCCCCTGGACAAGTCACCTGCCCAGTTTTCTTACTTGTCTCAGTTTCCTCATCTATCAAATGATTTGGAGAAGGAAACAGCAAACCACTGTAGTGTCTTTGCCAAGAAAATCCCAAATGGGGTCACAGAGTCAGCCATGACTGAAAAGACCGAACAACAACTGTATACATAGTATCTATGTGGGAGTGTGTGTATGTATATATATATACATGTGCATGTGTGTATACTGTATAGCCTGTGTGTTATAGCTATACTGTAACACAGTATATATACATAGTATATAGTTATATACTGTGTTCAGAATGGGTGAGCATGACAGTGCACACCTGTAATCTTAGCCACTGGAGAGACTGAAGCTATTGGATCTCTGGTGCTCAGGAGTTTTGAGCTGCAGTAGGCTATTCAGAGTCCATGCCAAACTAAGTTCAGCACCAATATTTTGAGCCCCTGGGAGCAGGGCTCAAATATTGCCCAAGGAGGGGTGAACAAACCCCCATCAGAAATGAAGTGGGTCAAAGTCCCCATGCCAATTAGTAATAGAAATAGGTGCATAAGCAGCCCCTGTACTTCCAAACAGGGCAAGAGGGAAGACCCTGTCTTTACCAAAAAAAAAAAAGTCAGATGCCTAGAATCTAGTACCAGAACAGGGATATAACTACCTAATCCTCCATGCCTTAACAAGTTATTTCTTTATGCATAGTCTGGAAAAAATGATAACATAGTTATCACCCAACTTCACTATTTTCTTCTGCAACTAATGCTACCTCATCACTTTCTGATCTTCCTTCCTCCAGGTAGATCTTGAACAGGCGGATCAAGCCCAAGGATCGGGTAGAGTCCCCATGGAGGTGTGGAGCCTTGTCACCGATCTGTAACTGCAGAACTGGGATGTGGAGCTGGAAGAACCTCCTCTTCTGGGCTGTGCTGGTCACAGCCACACTCTGCACTGCCAGACCAGCCCCAACCTTGCCTGAACAAGGTAAGGGAAAGAAGTGTCTGAGACCAGTCAGGAAAGACTTGTGAGCCTTTTTGGGCTCAAACATGATCACTCAGGGATGTGGAATCTCAGCATGTAGCCTGATTATGACCCAAGGAGTGTTGGGGGCAGAGATCCTCAGATTTATTGAGGAGGAGCAATCTCAGGTCTTGTTTTCTTTGAGAGAAAATCTTATTGCATCTGAGCTACAGGCTGTTTGGGTGATGTCACATGTTATTGGGGCTGGAGACCTTAGTGAAGTCTGTGGTGTTATGAGGTTGTGGGAGGGAGCCCTGTGCTCTTTATGATCCTGCCCCTGGAGGGAGATGGTTTTGGTTGGTGATTTTGGAGCGCACTTCCTTGTCTAAGAGATGTGAAAACATTTTAAAGTTCTGAGTAAGATCAGAGTATTCATTGCAGATGAATGAATAGTAAGAATGCTCATTTAGCACTTTGCTCAGATGAGGTGGGATTTTGCCCACCCCAGTTTCCTTCTCTTTCTGTGGTATGGAGGCTTTTTTGGGTCACAAATTTATGCAAAAGAAAGACCTTTGATAAAAAGAGCAGCCTCTGTGGCTGGGT
Source organism: Notamacropus eugenii (assembly GCF_028372415.1). Lineage (NCBI taxonomy): Eukaryota > Metazoa > Chordata > Mammalia > Diprotodontia > Macropodidae > Notamacropus > Notamacropus eugenii. The sequence continues at coordinate 622,472,125 of NC_092872.1, forward strand.
ACCTGATAATTGGCCTCCTAGGGCCACACACAGACATATTTGCTAACTATTTGGGGACACATAACAAGTCTGAAGGACCTCAGAAGGACCCACAATCTTCATAACCCAATGGGAGTAAAGGACTCTATGGGACTAGCATCGATCTGCAGTGAGTCAAAAGAGAGTGGACCAAAAGAAAAGGCCAGGAAACTGCTGAGGAATGGAAATTAACTTGTAGAGATTCTGGGAGCAGAAGCTGAAGCTATAGTGGCTCTCAGAGTTCTTTAGAACTAAGATTCAAGCATGTTCACTAGCAATAGGTCCATTTGTGACCTTCTGGCTGCTGGTAATTGCACAGAAAATTAGCAAATAGTTGAGAAAGGATTTGGTTAGTGGCTCAGTTAGCTCAGGTATGTGCATGAACTGACCAATGCTTCGGGACACACCATCGATCTCATGGTATCAGTTGACTGAGGCTTCTTACAAGTACACCAACTAAGCATATGCTTCTTTCATCTAATAATGCTCAGGAATACATATAATACATCCTTGCCAAGTGCATGTATCAGGCACCTACATATGGTGCTTTGCAAGGCTCTGTACAAAGATGGTCACAGACCCCCAGTGGCAAGGGGCTTAAGGTCTAATATGACACTGAAGAAGACATATAAATAATATCCATATGAACCAATATCAGTCGTATCAGTCAAATATATTGCATGTATTCTATGTCCAGAATGGAGTAATAGCCTTTAGTGGAAGGTGAATAGAAAGGGAGTCTTAGTAGATTTATCTGTTTAAATGAGAAGGCGTCATCAAAGAGATCCTTCCTTCTTTTTGTTAGAGATGGGTTTTATTTGTTTGAATAATGGCAGAAAAGTGTTTGTGTGGTGGGGTAGGAGATGAAAAGAGGAGTCTGAGGATGGTTTAGCATCTTTTCCCTTGGAATGCTCCTGGTCCTTTGTCCTTACCTCCCTTATATGATTTTCTTGCATAGGTTTTTTCCCCTACCTGTCATTTCTCTCACTTGATTGAAGTTTCTCAAGCAAAAGAACACCTGTATGTTGTATAGCAAGCTATGTGTACATAACTGGGAGCTTGATAGCTTGTTGATTTGAATAGGATGTCTCTTTCAAGAAGGGTCAGAGATTAGAGTTGGAAGATTAACCAAAATGGAGGCACTTAGTCTTGTTATGTAGGAGGAACAGAGGAAGGGTGTCTGGTCAAAGGCTTTGAAGTAGAGCACGCTGTTGGGACATAGACGCTTCTTCTTCGGTCAATCTTGATGCTTGCACTGGTGAACCAGGGACATTCTGGTGATTCCCTGTTGAGAGGGCACCTTAGCAAAGATGGTACTCCAACTCTGTGCCCTGGAAACTAGAGGGCTTAGGACATCCTTTCTCTAGTGTCTGGCACAGAGTAGGTACTTCATAGATGCTAGTTGGCTGACTGACTCAGCTCTATCTAGTCTTTATGGTTTGCATACAATGGGTTATCAACTGACAGAAAGAATCATCTACCATGGGTCAAAATCTATCATATGATTGAAATGGGGACAGTTAAAGGACTAGAATCAATTGTGTAATACGCTAATTGGTCTCTTATACTTGGAATTTTAAAAAATTCACTTTCAGAAGTATTGAGGTAGGGAAGGTCAGTCCAACATTTATTAAAAGCCTGCTATGTGCCAGGTACTGTGCTCCACTCTCAAAATACAAAGAAAATAATCCCTTCTCTCAAAGAGCTGACAATCTAATGGGGGAGATAAAATACAAAGAAATATGTATAAACAAGCTATATAGAGGATAAATTGCAAAGAAGCCATATTCTATCTTATGGGGGTGATATCCCAATTAATATTCTGCCCTGATCATTTCTGGGCACCACCTTTTAGGGAGAGACATTGATGAGCTAGAATGTCCAGAGGAGGCTAACCATAATGATGAAAAGGACCCCCAGATCATGACATAGAAAGATCAGTTGAAGGAACTGGAGATACTTCTCCTCAAAAAAAAAAAAAAGAGGATTTATAGAGGAGTTTATAGCTGTCTGATATTCAAAGGGCTCTCACATGGAAGGAATCAGACTTGTTCTCTGCCCACAGAGGACAGACCAGAAGCAATGGGTAGAATGTAGAAAGAAGCTGATTTAAGCTTATTGTAATTCTTAGGAACTTTTTATAACAATGAGAGCTATCCAAAAAATAGAATGGGCTACCTCATTATAAGTTTTCAAGCAAATACTTTTTGACCACTTGTCTGAGATATAGATGGTGCAGTGGATAGAGCACCAGTGCAGGAGTCAGGAGGATCTGAGTTCAAATCTCACCTCAGACACTTGACACTCACTAGCTGTGGGATCTTGGGCAAGTCACTTAACCCCAACTGCTTCATCCTGGGCCATCTTCAGTCATCCTGATGAATATCTGGTCACTGGATTCAGATGGCTCTGGAGGAGAAGTGAGGCTGGTGACCTGCACAGCCCTCCCTCACTCAAACAAAGTCAAGTGCAAGTCATGTCATTATTTCTCTAATGGCATGGTCTTCTTCAGCAAACAAAGGATGAACCCAAAAAAGGGGTTTTCTTTCAGGTATGAGTCAAATGAGATATGATAGCTTCTGAGGTCTAACCTAAGGGTCTGTGATTTTCAGTATCTTGGCCAGGTTGGTTGGTAAAAAATGGTATGGGTGATGTCTTTTGATTCGTGTGTAAATTGAATTTAAGTGAGGCAGAGTTGCACGAAGTCGTCAGCCTCACTCTCTCCTCCAGAGTCATCATGGTCCAGTGGCAGGATAGAGTCAAGACGACTGGCGATGGCTCAGGATGCAGTAGATGACCTTGGCATCTTCTGTCTAACCAAGCTCTAAGTGCTCCACATTGTCTGCTTCAGCTG